>NC_062549.1:72714198-73339198 GCF_016906955.1 Phacochoerus africanus
ACCTGACCCTCGCTCCCCCAGGAGGCCCGCGGCCTGTCTGCTGCAATGACAAGGGACGCAGCCACGCTTCAACTCAGGGTCCACAGATGTGCGGCACAACAGGCCCCGTCCAGCCTGGCCGGCCGAGGGGAGCTGGATTGCATGAATTTTTAAAGTAAAACCACGGATTTTGGGGGGGGTGCGGGACTTACTCCCCGCCCCGCCCCCCTCCTCCCACCGTGAAGTCCCCACAGAAGAAAAGCGCAGGCCAGGCGTGTTGATTTTGGCACCGGCTCACAGTCCCTCTGTTCTGAAGATGAGCTGACACGTGCAGATTTGCAGAGCAGCCATTCCAAAAGGTTAATTAAATATTACCATTGTTTTCCGAGCTATTAATGTATGGTCTTTCATTTCTTCATGTGAAAGCCTTCTCCCTTCTCAAAAATCAGAGTTTGGATTTGCTTCCCAGTCCTGTCCCCCTTTTTAAAACGTGGAAAGAGGAAAACGATGGGGGTGGGGGGAGAGAGAAAGAAAGAGAGAGAGCAAGAAAGGTGCAGAAATGCAGTTTGGAGCTGAAAGGAGGGGCGTGATCGGAAGTGGAGCCCTTGAAACCTGCTCTGGGCTGCAGCTGGGGCTTAGAATCATGTCATCCAAGAAAGGTTCTAGAAAGTGTCCAAGCAGGAACCCCTGCTCTTTCCACCTGTGTTTATTGGCTGATGTAATTGGCCACACTGGAGCTGAGGATGGTTGCAGGCCTGTGGCCTTCAGAGGTTCTGGGGGAGGTGCTGCATGGGGTAGGGGGTGGGCCTAATGGCCAGTGAGGACCGAGGCAGAACCGGCCCACCCACCCCACACTGTCTGTCGACTCTGCCCCCTCCAAACCACGCTGCTTTCCCCCTTCCCGGGGCGGGGCCGTCCCAATGTGAAGGAGGGGTTCCAGGTTCCTCTCCAGCAGGAGGTGCGGCCCTTCGCGACTGCGGTTGACAAGAATCTTGGCCACGAGGAGCGGTGAACAGCACATGTTTGGTTTGCAAAGTCCCAAGGCCTCCCTAGACGTGGCGCGGATCTCCAGTGACATGAATTAAAAGGATAGAAGGAAGCTGATGTGACGGGTGCGCACGAAAACCTGAGGTCAAAGCCCATCTCCCCCACTCAGGCTGGGTTTCCCTAATGCTTCTCATGTCTAATGGTTTCGCTTTTAAGCACAAATTGCTCTACTGCG
Organism: Phacochoerus africanus; assembly: GCF_016906955.1. Taxonomy (NCBI): domain Eukaryota; kingdom Metazoa; phylum Chordata; class Mammalia; order Artiodactyla; family Suidae; genus Phacochoerus; species Phacochoerus africanus. The sequence continues at coordinate 72,715,400 of NC_062549.1, forward strand.
GGAGTTGTTAAAGTGAAAAGAAAAAGTACATCAAGTACCCAGTATACAGTAGGTGCTCTTGCAAAGGAAGGGGGCATTAACATGAGCAAGCCCTGGCAAGGAGCCTTGGGAGTGGCGGGTGGGGGTGCTGCTGGGTACCTGGCTGGTTTGGAACCTGGCTGGTTTGGAGCCTCTCAGGTTGTCCTGGGTCCAGTTTCCTGGGATGAGCTCATTCCACTTCCTGTGGCCCTGTCCCGGCCCCAGCACAGTCCCCTCTTGCTAGTAGGGTCACTTTGACACCTAGCTATCCACACCCGGAACTGAGCCTCTGCCTGCACCTGAGGCTTGGTGGTGACTGGCCTGTGATGGGAAGTGCCAGAGCTAAGCACACAGGCTGGAGGGGTAGGAGCAGCAAGCACACACATGTCCGCATGAGCTGCTGTAAATGCCAGGATGCAGCCTCCAGGGAAACTGCTGGGTCTCCTGTAAGATTAGTATGCCGGGGACGGTGTAGCAAGAAGATGCGCTAACAGATGCAGGGAGCTTGGGCTGAATTCATTCCAACCAGGTGTGTCCTGGTCCCTGAATGAAATGTCAGGATATCTTTCCTGTGCCTTAGAGAGTGAGAGGGTTTGCAAACGGTGACTGCCAATGACAGAGCACTGTGCTAGGGAGTGGGAGTGGGACAGGAGGTCAGAGTCCCAGGGGAGTGCTGCAGAAAGGCAATCAGGCAGAGGAAACAGCCAAAGGAGGGCAGGTATGGTGGGCATCTGTAAGGTTGCCTGCTTGGCATAGTGGCCACCCCACCCCCACCGTTGGCAAGCGGGGGGCAGTGAGGACATGCCCACTCATAATTAACATGGGTGGACAGAGCCCCAGCTCCCTGGCTCTTAGCTGACTGGTCTAGAAGCCGACTCCTGATGAGGGTTGCCAAAGTCAGCAAGTCAAAACAGAGGATGTCCACTTAAATCTGAACTTTAAATGTTCCCATTGTGGCTCAGCAAGTTAAGAACCCAACATTGTCTCTGTGAGGATGTGGGTTCAATCCCTGGCCTGACTCAGTGGGTTAAGAATCCGGCCTTGCCACAAGCTTTGGTGTAGATCCCAGATGCAGCTCAGATCCGACGTGGCTGTGGCTCTGGGGTAGGCTACACTCTGGTGTAGACCTTCCATATACAGTGGCTGTGGCTTTAAAAAGAAAAAAAGGGAGTTCCCATCATGGCTCAGTGGTTAACAAATCCGACTAGGAACCATGAGGTTGCGGGTTCGATCCCTGGCCTTGCTCAGTGGGTTAAGGATCCAGCATTGCTGTGAGCTGTGGTGTAGACCAGTGGCTACAGCTCCAATTCGACCCCTAGCCTGGGAACCTCGATATGCCACGGGAACGGCCCAAGAAGTGGCAAAATAAAAAGAAAGAACGTCTGAATTTTAGATAACCAATTAACTTTTTAGTGTAAGTAAATCCCATGCACCTTTGGAGAGATACTTGTAAGTGAAAAATAATGAGTTGTTTCCCTGAAATTCTCATCTTTTTGGACAGCCTCTGTTTTATCTGCATCCCTTCTCCTGACCCAAACTGGGCCCTCCAAAAGAAATTAATTCTCAGGCTGGTGACTTGTGTTTGATTTCCACATTTAAGGAGAATACTAGCCAGTGTTGAAATATATACCTTTCCCCCTTCCGGTCCACAGAGCCAGAATCCCCCTGACAACAAAAGCTCACTGATAACTCATGGATACCTAGAGTACCTAAAATCTGAGTGATAAATTACTTACCACAAATAATAGACCCTGGGTTCATAGCCTACAAACCAGTAAGAAGAAGTGTCCATACCTCCCCCCTCCAAATGGACAAAGGGGATATTTGCAAAAGAAACATGCCATCTCTAATGTCAACATACAGAAAAAATGTTCAACCTCATTAATAAGCACATATAAACAAAAACATTGAAATGGCCTGTTTAGGCTGTCAAATGGGCAAATTAAGAAGCAAATTAAGAAAAGTAGGTCTACTGAATGCTGGCGAGGGTGCAACTGAGTGCTCTTTTGCTCTAATAGTACATCCCTAACATACAAAGGACTTCTGCAGAGTAATAAATGCCAAAGAGCCCAGGAGAGAAATGGACAAAGGGATGAAAGAGGCCACTCACAGAAGAGATGCAAGCAGTCCAGATACATTAGAGATAGAGATTTCCTGCTAAGTGGAGATTTGGGGCATTTTGATGTTTTTTTCCCTTTTTGAAGGTTTTGGGGTTTTTGTTTGTTTGTTTGTTTGGCCACACTGGAGGCATGTGAAAGTTTGTGGGCCAGGGATTGAACCTGTGCCACAGCAGCAACCCAAGCAGTTGCAGTAATAATGCCAGGTCCTTAATCCACTGTGCCGCCAGGGAACTCCCTGAAGGGTTTTTTTTCCAAACCGAAGTGTTTACAATGTTGTATAGTTTCAGGTGCACAGCATAGTGATTCAGGTGTGTGTGTGTGTGTGTGTGTGTGTGTGTGTGTATGTTCTTTTGCACATTCTTTTCCCATAGAGGTTATTATACAACATTGAATATAGTTCACTGTGCTATACAGTAGGTCCTTGTTGGGTATCTATTTTATATATAGTAGTGTGTATCTGTTAATCCAAACTCCTAATTTTCCCTCTCCCCCTTCCTCCTTTAGTATCCGTAAGTTTGTTTTCTACGTCTGTGGGTCTATTGCTGTTTTGTAAATAAGTTCATTTGTACCTTTTGTTTTAGGTTCCACATGTAAGCAATATCACATATTTGTCTTTGGCTTACTTCGCTTAATACGAGAATCTCTAGGTCCATCCATGTTGCTGCAAATGGCATTATTTCATCCTTTTCTATGGCTAAGAACCATTCCATTATAGATAGGGAGAGGATAGATAGATAGATAGATAGATAGATAGATAGATAGATAGATAGATAGATAGGGATTTTTATTTCATTCTCATAATCAGGCAAAGTCAAGATAAAACATGACCCCAGCTCTTGGCCTGTGATGCCACAGGCACTGAGAGCTTCTATTCCTGGGAAGGGCTTTGGGAAACAGCCAGTCTCTCACACACTATTGGTAGGCATCAATATTTCTACAGCATTTTTAAGGGATGATTCCACAATATCTACTTAAAGCACCCCAAATCTCTGACATCTGTTTCTTCCTTGAAGACGGAAAAACTATTGTTTACCCTCCTCCTTGGAAAAGGAAATTCCCAACTCTTAGTGTCTCAGGAAATAATCATTCCTCTGTGGGCCCCTCTTCTCTAAAAAACATATTTTAAAATTTTTCAAACAATAGATTTATTTTCCCTGGGTTCTGATCCATTTTCTGCTTTTTCCAGCCATTCTTTGATGACTCACCCCTTATTCTTTAACAGCCCATTCAGAATGTGGTGACCAATGTGGGACGACATTATTCTTAAAAAACGAAGCTTACATGCCACGGCCTGGAACAAAGTGATTACGTTTTCAGGAAAGAAACAGTGATGGTGTGAGCGGGTAAGGCTCCCCTACACGCAGGGAACCCAAGGAGCGCTGTTGAGATACAGCTCTTCCTCCTCTTCCTTCCTGGGAATTCTCCCTGCTGCCCCTTCAGGGAAGCATCACCTCCCCTCCCTCAAGATCTCCTCCATTCCGGGCAGGAGTCCCTGTGCCTGGAATCCTGCCCCGTCCCACCTTGTCACACTGTCTCCCGCAGCCATTCCACCAGCTCCGCTTCCTCCACAAGCCCCAGCCAAGAGCTGAGTGGCTGACCTCCAGCTGCCCACCTGTTCCGAGCCACCCGGCTCCCTCTCTCCTCCTGTTGTCTGTACCACACGGCAGTGGGATCCATGCTGTCTTGTCAGCTAAATGGCTGCAGCATCCTCCATCCTTCTCTGCCTGTCCACATCCAGAGTGGCCCGGCCTGAGTTTAGCAATGTGCTCCGCATCGAGCAGCAGCTCAGGAAGCTGTGGAGTGATGTTTGTGTTCTCTGAGATCACCTTGCGGAGCATCACCAAGGACCAGAGTCCCCAGGCGAGGCTCTCATTCTTGGTTAAGTTGAGACTTACTTGAACCTCTCAGTACCTGTCTCGTGTCCTTGGGATAGAGTGATGCTGACTGAAACAGGCAAGATCTGAAAATTAAACCATAGGGTCCTCCGCGGAACGGAGGTCTGGCTTTCCTTTATGCAGTTGAAACACCACTAACAACGGGATCTACATATTAGAGTCCACCCTCTCGAAATTATATTTTCCTCTTCCGTGATTCAGCCTCACTGTAATGGAACGCAATCCCCCTAGACGAGAAATCTGGTATGCAGGACTAGAAAACACCTTCAGTTGGGAAAATATGTGGGATGTTTTCTTTTAAATCCTTCTTCAAATTTTGTCTCTATCCACCGTTAAAATGAATTTCACACCCATTTTTCCCCTTTTACCTTTGAAAAAATGCTTGCTTTTACAGCCTTCTCTTCAGGTCAAAACAAAAGCTCTCTTACACTTCTTAGAATCTTGAGATCCTTTTCTGGTGAAGAGGAAAACAAATGTGCTCTAATTAAGGCAATTGGGGAAGCACTGGATCCCTGCAGAACAGAACTAACCCTCTTCAACGTCCGTGAACTGGTAGCTCAACTATTAATAGACAACATGAAATAGGAGAGTGCCAGGAATCGCACAATTTTTTCACTCATTTACCCCTAATTTTTTTTTTTTTTTTGTCTTTGTTGTTGTTGTTGTTGTTGCTATTTCTTGGGCCGCTCCCGCGGCATATGGAGGTTCCCAGGCTAGGGGTTGAATCGGAGCTGTAGCCACCGGCCTACGCCAGAGCCACAGCAACGCAGGATCCGAGCCGCGTCTGCAACCTACACCACAGCTCACGGCAACGCCGGATCGTTAACCCACTGAGCAAGGGCAGGGACTGAACCCGCAACCTCATGGTTCCTAGTCGGATTCGTTAACCACTGCGCCACGACGGGAACTCCACCCCTAATTTTTTTTCCGAAAGTATTGCACGCATTTTTGCCAGCTACCGTTTGACAGATGTAGGGTGAGATTAAAGAGATATGTTTACAAGATCATAGAAAATGATATTCTGGGGTCAACAGTACTGTTGTAGAGCAGAGGATTTTTCTCTTTCCCCTCCTCTGTCAGGAAACAGGAGAAACAGACCCAACCCAGGTCTAAATCTCTGGTTCATGTGAGTAACGTTTTCTCATTTCACATGAGCACTGACAAAAAGACCCCAAGGAGGACAAACAATAATAGATAATAAATTATAGATGCGAGAAAATTGAAGGACATTATGCTTCAGCATTTCTGCCTCCTAATCAACGTGTAGGGATGAGATGGGCTTTTCTTCATGTGTCTGCTTACAGCCCGTTCGCTCATTTGCACCCACTGTGCTGTGGGTCACCTGCTTGGAACCTCAGCAGACAGACTGTAAAAGCAGGTGAGCGAGTGGCCACTGACTGCTGAACCCTGCCCGCCCCCCAGCCATCTGATTTGGTCCAAGAGCATCCTTGAGAGCTGAGAGAGATGAGGAATGACTCTCCTGTCGGTGGCAAGGAGAGGCCTCGAAGACCCACAGGTCTGGGTCTCTGCAGAACCTTTGTTGGCATCGAGGTCCCCTTCTGTCCCTCCCACACCAAGCAGACAATCCCTTCCCCAAATCCAGAAGATCAGCAATAATTGGTTTGGCTTCCAGCCCGTACCCTTCTGGTGCAAAAGCAACAGCACAGTTCACTAGTTCTTTCCGATTTCTCCCTGCTCTCCCTTAAAGAGAACCCTCGCGTCTGATTAAAATCGGTCTTGCGCCTGTCCTGGAGTGAAGAGGGGCTATTTATTTCTGTCAAGTTCTGCTTGGAAGGTTTGAGGCTTCCTCCTACCAGACATTTTACTAGTAAACAGAAAAGTTACCCATATTGTCATGCTTGCCCTGACCTGCAAGCTAGTGAACAATAAATCTTAATTACAGTTAAATGCCAAAATCTGCAAAGAATGAGGCAGCACTAGTCAACTGTGAATTGGCCGACTCCTCGCTGGGGCTGGGGTGCAGCTGCAGGAATACATAAATTAGTTGGTGATTTGTTTGTGCCGGAACAATCAGTCGAGGCTGTTTCTTACGAGCATTTCCAGTATCAGTGGACGCACTGGCATTCATCCTATTGCCATGGCAGATACAGGTGGCATCTGGGAAGTTTTTTTCTTTTTAAATGACCTGCAGCATTATGCTTGGGTTAATAAGAAAGCGCCATTTCTAAATATCTCGGCAGTTTTCCAAACTAGCGCTCAGCCTTCTGACATCTGCTCCATCCATACTGGTTACCTTTGGGTTTATTCGGGGAGCCACTGAATAACCTTTTTGTTAGCAAGCTCCTTTTTGCACCAGGCAGGGCCACTGGAGTGGAGACAGGCATCCATGCAGGGTTTTGTGTGTGTGTGTGTGTGTGTGTGTGTGTGTGTGTGTGTGTGTGTGTGTGTGTGTGTGTTTCCTGCTGCTGCAAAGTTCATGAGCTCCTTGCTATTCATGCTTGTCATCATGCTAAATAAAGGCACTCTGTTGTCCCCGTGCCTGGGTCCTCTTGGTGTATGGGCACCCATATGCAAGAATTAGAAAGCTGATTGCCCACATAACTCTGTTCAATGACTTCAGGCTGCTCTATCAATTTTGAGACTGACGGGAGACGGGAAATGGAAGTCCAAAGAAAGGATGGAGTTTGGCCACTCCACGTTTGGTTGCATGAATCAATCTGCAATCTACTTATATTCAGTTTAGATGCAGTCCCCTTCTTCTCGGAAGTCAATCATCCGCTTGGTGCCCTTACGGGCAGGTTCCTAATAAGGCGACAAGCCCTGATTCCCTGGCCTCTGGAATCAGCCCAGAGGCCTCAGCCCTAGGATGCCGCGCTATTTTACTAATTAGGAGGTGTCCAGGTAAGTAGGTAAGAGGGAAGTAGGAAAACCCTTTCCCGACAGAGGTGGGGGGAAGAGAGTTGCAAAATAGGCAGTTTTCTGTTGTATTTTTTAAAGCGTACGTGGGAGCGTTATTGGGTACTTAGGTGGCGATGTCAGTTTCACTCTGTACCCGCCCCCCTTCCCCCCCCAGGGCGCCGGCTCCCCCAGACCCCGCCGCCCCGCCGGCCCCATCCTGTCACCAGCGGTCCTGCTTCCTGTTTGTGCTGCCGCTGTGTTGCTTCCTGGCGTCACCCGGAGCCGCCCTTCTGCTGCACCTCCACCCCGGGACTGGCTCTCTTCCCAGCTCCCTCTGGTGCTGGCAAATCTGTCCTGCTCCCTTTCGGTCTAAACCCCAGGTTTTTAAAGGACCCATCCCGGTGCTGGAGCCTTTGCTCCCGAGCCCCGCGGGGCCTCCCCCACGTGCTCGGATTCTCCGCAGACCTTTATCCAAAGAGCTAATTCAAGGCATTTTTGCGTTTGCTACCTCTGCCCTTTTGCCTTCCTCGGAGGAGGGGCCTCGGGTTGTTCCCCGCTTGCAGGGATAGAGAAAGAAGCCCAGAGAGAAGGAGGGCTGAAGTGGTGCTGAGGAGAGAAAGCGATTAGCAATCTGCTCACCGGCTGCGGCTCCACGCCCCCGCCTCGACTGCTTGTCCTGCGGGCCAAGCCCTGCCCGGCTTCTTGCATTTAATCCCCTGTGGGCGTTATTAGCCTTATTTTAAACCGTGGAAACAAGGTTCACAGAACTTATCCTCTTGCCCAGGGTCTGGCAGCTGGCTCTTTGCCTGACTCACATCTTCCCTCAGCAGGTGCCACCCGGCTTCCCCCTGTGACACCCTTACCTCATCCAGGATTGTGCCCAAATGCCAGATGAATGAATCCTCTTTGGACAGACTTCTATGTCCCAAACAGAACTTTCTGTCCCCTCCCCAGCTTTCTCTCTCTTTGGAGCATTTATCACTACCCAATATTATAAATAGATAATAAATATATAAACACATACATATTTTATCTTGTCTAGCTGTTGCTAACATGTGTGTGAGGTCAGCGACTTGGACTATTTTGCTCACGGTTTTGCTCACTCCTGCATCCTCCTGATCCATGCAGGCATTAATAAGTAACTGTGGAAGGATGGGGGGGAAGGGAGGGGGAGAAAGGGGGAAGGAAGGAAGGAAGAGAGGAAGGGGGAGGGGGGGAGGGAGAGGAGAGGGAGGACCGAAGCGGGAGCGAGCTGCATTTCTTTCCAGCTTGAAGCTAAATCAGTGATGTTCAGCCAGGTGGCCGGAAATGACAGCCAATGATGCCGCCTACATGTGGAAACTCAGGCATGAGGTGGACATGTTCAGGATTCTACCATAAACCACTGGTCGATCTAGGACTAAACCAGTAAAGTGTATGACTTATCAGCCTAAGCTCTTGCCAGTTATCCCAGCAGTGGTTTCTGGCTCCCTGGACGTTGCTACCTGATCATGCTTCTCCAGGGTTCCCGCCTGCAGAACTCTTGCCTAGACGTCCCCAGTGCAACCACCCGGCCTTTCAGTGGCTCCTGTGAAGCAGGAGGTGGCAGGCCTGTTGAGGTAACCCCTGTGTCTTCCAGACAGGGCATGAGTAACCCTGACCTCTTCCCGCTGGCCCCTCCCCAGGGCCACTTTTTAAGTCAGAGGATGTCATTCCTCTGTTTGCCTGGTTCGAGGAAGTTGGCCCTTCCAGTGTTTCATATTCCTCATGCTGGGAGGATCCACGAAGAGGTGCCTGGATCAGGACCCCCTGGAGGAAGCCCCTAGAAATCTCACACATGCAGAGTCCCTTCAGAAACACCCGCTCCTCTTCGTCTTTTAAGGGTTTTCCTCCAAGCTGCAGAGAACCAGCCGGGAAGGGAGACAGCCTCTTTACAAGGCCCTTCCTGGCCTCTGCCTCTGGGCCCAGGAAAGAGACACCTGCCCAAGTCAGCTGTGGGCGACAGGTCTGATGTGCAGACCAGACCAAGGTCATGACCCACTCCTCTTTTTCTTTTTTCCATACGGGGTCCTTTTCAGCAAGTCACCTTCACAGAGATGAGCCCCAAAGAAGACTGACTTTAAATGGAATGTTTTTACTCTTCCCTCACTGTGGCGGCCCACGAGGAGGCCACTCCAGGAGGCTTTAGGGCAGGAGGCAGGGGGTAGGGGCTAGAAAAGGTGTGTGGCTCTTTTCTCCTTTAGCTTCAAGGAGGTGAGCATCTTGGATTAGAGAATACAGGTCAAAGTGGATTAAGGGGAGGCACCAATGTGCTTTGAAGGATAAACAAGAAGGGGAAATCACAGTTGACAGAGTCACAGTTCAGAAAATCAGGAGAGATTTCATGGAAGAAGTGGCTTCTGAGATAAATCTGGAAAGAACAGCGGGATTTTAATAGGCAAAGATGGTGTGAAGGGAAAACGCCTGGATGAAGGTACTGACAAAGGCCCTGCTGTGGAGAGCAGGCAATGGGAAGGTTGGGATGGGTGGGCCGGCCACTGGGTGGCTTTGGCTGGTGTGTGAGGGCCCAGCCCAGGAAGTGCGGACGACAGGCTGCAGACAGCAGCCGTGCAAAGGCGTTTGCACCTGCTATAGGAGGCAGAGGGGAGTGTGTGGTCCAGCCCTGCAATAGGATGCCCCTCAAATAAAAATGAGGTCTTTTTTTTTTCTATTTACACTAGATTTAACTAGCGTAAATTCAGCTCTAAACCCTCATATTTGATTCAGTTATTGGAAATTTTGAAGGTTTCAGGCTTGGTTTGAATGACCCGGTTTGTGAACCTTCTCCTATAATGTTATGTCTCAAGAAAGCTAAATGCAGAGGAAGTATGTCTGAGAAAATTGAACTTCAAGAGTGACGTGGGCGGTCACTGCGCAACACGCACTGGATTTGAAGCTCAGGACGAAGAAAGGATATAAAATATCTTACCCATCATCCTGACATGGATCACGCTTTACAATGATGATACTTTGGATTTCTTGGGTCACATTAAAATGTTACGGAAACGAGCACAAAAAAATAAGGCCAGGGGGAGCCACTGAAGGTCTTTGAGAATTAAAGATGCATCAAAATAAAAATAATAACTAATAATAACAACTTTGAGGAAGCGTGTGGGGCCCCTTTGGGAGAAGACAAGAAAGTCCACTGAAAGATTTTTTTTTTTTTTTCCAGTGGCTACATCAGAAATAACCTGAGTCAGGGACTCAGAGCCACACGCTTCACTCCCAAACATGGCTCAGAGGAGGACCCCCTGTTTTCAGGGATGTTCCTACCAGGCTAAGGCCAACCCTTCCTCATTCCCCCAATACTTCACGGCCAGGAGAGTTCTGGGCTCTGTCGGGAGGGGGCCAGTGACTGTGAAGGGTCACCCCGAAGGATCCTAGACCAAACTTGACCCCTGGTTTGACTTGAAGGCTAGCTGACAAACTTTGTTATTGCATCTCGGGCTGGAATTCACCATTGGAAATGCAGCCTTTGTCACAGGCACAAGGAGCACTGTTTTGCATTTGATGACATTTTCAAAATGGTGTGAAAAAACCCTGACGTTTTTATTAGAAAATCTATAAAGCCCAAACAAACGGTTTCATGCTGCTTGGCCTCATTCTTCATAGGTTCCTGGGCCATCCATCATGCCTCCCACTCCCCTTGAACCCAGCAGCGGCCACGTCTTGCCTGGGAACAAAAGGTCCTCTCACAGAAGCCCTTTCAACCTTAGTTGTCCTTGCCTCTCAACTTTTACCCCTTAAATCAACTACGATCCTCCCGCTTTTACTGGCTCCCCTCCCGGAAGGCTAAACACTGTTGTCACCTCCTTCAGAGGCCCTCCCTTTACCTCTCCTGACGCTGAATTACAGAAGCCTGACTTGCCTGCTCTGGAGACTCGGGCCTGGGACTCTCCTCCAGACGCCCTAACACGTGATTCATCTTCCAGTTTGGACCAAAGACGTGAAGTCAGAGGAAACCAGTGAAGCCTTTCTCTCCTGCAAGAGCTCTGTCTGTCCGCCGTTTTGGATAAAGATCAAGCCTATTCCACACTTCCTCTAAGGCTCAGTCCTGTCTGCGGTACTCGACGCACGATGACTCCGTCTGTTCATCCGTCAGGCAGTATGTGACCTCCTGCCTCTGTCGTCAGACTCCCTAAAACAAACTGCTTTTCGACTTTTCCCCGTGGGGTGTCTCCCCTGCTGACCCGTCTCTGTCTCCCACTCATTCACATAATAGCTGCCACTAGGCTCTTAAGCATGGCCATCACTGTTCGTCCCCTGGTTCCCATCACCGTCTCTGCATTTTCGTCTGAGTCTGGTGTCTCTGCCAACCCATCACCAGTGGGTTCTTTCTTAATTCTCCACCTGGCTCCCTGCTGCTTCCTTGGATTAATCATCTTCTCTCTACGTTCTGTTTTCTCCTCACTTATTTATTTCAACCAGATTTGTCCAACCGAACAATGGTTGGCCAAGTAGCATGTCAGTGTGAGCTTTGTCTTACAAGGTCTTAATATTTTCTTTCTTTCTTTCTTTTTTTTTTTTTTTTTTTGGTCTTTTGTCTTTTTAGGGCCACCCCCACAGCATATGGAGGTTCCCAGGCTCGGGGTCTAATCGGAGCTGCAGCTGCCAGCCTACACCAGAGCCACAGCAAAGCAGGTTCCGAGCCGCGTCTGCCACCTACACCACAGCTCAAGACAATGCCAGATCCGTAACCCATTGAGTGAGGCCAGGGATCGAACCCGCAACCTCATGGTTCCTAGTTGGATTCATTTTCATTGCACCATGACAGGAACTCCCAATGTTTTCATTTAATTCTCACAATATTCCTAGGAAGTAGAGAGACTGGAGATTATCATGGGCTCCATTGTTTGCTTTTTTTTTTTTTTTTTTTTTTTGGCTGCACCTGCAGCATGTGGACATTCTGGGCCAGGAATCAAACCCGAGCCACAGCAGCAACCTGAGCCGCTGCCATGCTAACACTTAACACTGGATCCTTAACCCACTGAGAACAAGGGAACTCCAATCATGGGCTCCATTTTAAAGATGATAAAATGAAGGTTCATAGAGGATAAATCCCTTTCCTAAGACTCCCGGCTTCTAAAGAGCAGAGGTGAGACCCAGGTCTTCTGCTTCCACATCACGACGCCTCTCTGCAGAGCCCCTGCTCCCCCTCTTACCCACCACCCTCATTTCTCAGTTATAGCTTCTCCCATCTCTTATCCTTTCTCTGCTTGGCTTGGCTCCCCCGACCCTCCCCATGACTTCTGCTCCTCTTCCTTCTGCCCAGGCTCCTCTTGCACAGTCACTGCCAGCCGGCAGCCTTGGACCCTGAGCTGAGAGGGTCCCATGCCATCTCAGAGCCCAAACCCTGGTTTCACTATGAGCCCTTCAAGGTGGGGTTTTGCTCTGAAATGCTGTTATGAGTTGTGCCCCTACCTCCTCTCCACCCTTTCTGCTGTCCTGTCACCTGCATCTCATGCACACCCCTCATCACCCCATGAAACTGGCTGCTTAATGGCAGGATTGTACCCTGTGTTGCCAAACCACCATGGGCTGTATAGAAACTTGGGGGCTCATCCGTGGTTTCTTCCTCATTCTCCATGTGCTGGGTAGGACTCCCTGGGGGCAAACAGCAACAGGGTGGCGGTGGGGGCAGGAAAGGAAGATTCTCCAGCAGGCAGATTCTCCAGCAACACAAGGGATGACCTGCGCCAACTTAACCGCTGTCATGTGAGACAGTCAACACACCCAAACTACAGGACAGGGCCGGGCTGCCATAAAAAGACTGCTTTGTTGTGGGGTTTTTTCTCTTTAAACCAAGACTTCTGGGGTCATATTTACTGATTCCCCTCCAAGACCAGGAACAGATGCAAATGACAGGAAATGCGGGGACAGTAAATGGAATTCCCATTCCACTGCAAGCTGGGCAGGAGTCCTGTTTGTCCCCTAATCCATCTCCTGGGCCACTGAGTGTGACAGCAGCCAAACCAGGGAGGCCGCAAAGCCACAGAGAAGAAGCCATACCCCACCCTCATCTTAACCCCGGGGCCATCGCCATCCGGGGCAAGCTCTCACGTGTTTGGTGACCCTTTAGTTGGGTATTATCCTGGTTTTGCACTGCAGCTGTGGAATCAAAGTCAGACGAGCTCGCTAAACAAGGCTGAGGACATTCCAGCTTGAACTTGATGCCAGGAGGGGTCAGAAGCAGGTGGGGTAGTTGGGGCTAGAGAGTAGCCCTCCTAGCATGACACCGCGCCTCTGCACCTGTCCTTTCAAACCATCAACAGCTAACAGCCTCGACGCTGCCAGCAAAAGAGTGGGACCAGCCCCTCTCTCCTCACGTCTTTTATCCTTCCCAAGAGAGCACTCAACTCGGAGTCCAGTACACGGATTCTCTCCTACTGGAGAAAAAGCATAAATAATAAAAGGAAAAAGGACAAACGCTCAGCACCTTGGCTGTTTTAAAAAGAAGACACCTTCTTTCTGACCTATTCCCAACCTTTCCGCCATCCTACATACACAGGACACACACACACACACACACACACACACACACACACACACACACACACACTTACTCAACTAGAAGCACCCTGAGGGTTAATAAGAATCCTGAGAGTACTGTGAGCTCCTATCCATGAACACCACGTAAATATTAGAGTATCTTTCAACCATGACCACCTGGCCATGTAAAGTGATTCTGCACTATTTTTTTATTTTGCTTTTTAGGGCCACACCCATGACATATGGAGGTTCCCAGGCTAGAGGTCAAATCGGAGCTACAGCTGACAGTCCACACCACAGCCACAGCAACGCAGGATCTGAGCCACCTCTTCGACCTACACCATAGCTCACACCAACATCACATCCTTAACCTACTGGGCGAGGCCAGGGATTGAACCCGCAACGTCATGGTTCCTAGTTGGATTCGTTTCCACTGTACCATAATGGGAACTCCCCTGCTCTATTTAAAAGAAAAAGTCTTGGGCATTTTTTTTTTCCTTCTCAAGAAGACAGAGCTTGGCAGCAGTTGAGAAAGGTGACAGCCTCACCTTTCGTTGGTGGCACAGTTTGCACAGAAGGTAGAGAGCGTGCCTGGACTGGGCTGGGCCCTGCCCATTGCATCAGGAAGCTGGTCCCTTCTCAGAGAGGCAGCCAGGGGCGTGTTCCCAATAGCAACTGGGAAAGTTGAATGGATGGAGACCAGGAAAACTTGTGACCTGCCACCTTCCTCCCCATTTAATTTTATTCTCATCAGCAGAGATTTCATAAACGTGCACTATATATATGTACATGAATATGTACAGTTCATGCCCATTTGCACCCACAGGTATGCTACATATATGGTTTGTTTTCTCTGGGCCCATACTCCAGGCACTGAGCTTGGGTCTGTCTTCTAGGTAAGGATGTCCCCCAGTTGTTTCTAGATGCTAATTGCAATGGCTCCCAGGATCCCAGCATGTCTGTCCGCTCTCTGAAAGCTCATTGAGGGCTTCTCATCATTAGAATTCCCTGAGTTTTCTCTCCTTCCTTGCCGGCCATCTGGCCTCTCCGTGCTGCAGCTGTGCCTGCCCTCCCCCTGCCACCCACACCTGCGCCTTTGACAGCCCCACCTGAAGCAGACCCATCCATCAAGAGCAGCCCAAATTGCAACCAGAAACGTGCTTCCCGAAATCTAGAATTAAAATTTCCTTCCTTTCAAACCTCCATTAGGTTTCATGCTTAGTCTTCTTTTTTTCCGCCCCTCAAAATTCATTATTTATGCTCTTGGAATAGACGTGGTTGCCTATGAGAGAAACGATGCCCACCTCCATTTAATCCTTTTGCCCAATTAGCTGAGGCATGCCACAGTGGCACGCCTCTTGAACACTTAAAAATTGTCAATAACCAAGAGAGCAGTGGAGGTCAAGGGTCACAAGTCACAGGCAAACAGCCATGGGCTTGGAAGCCTCAGTCTGCTTCTCCCCAGAAGGGGACTGCCAACCCGCAGCGCTGCCCACAGTCTCGAACCCTGGCCAGAGGGACCTTCTGAGTGACAGAGAGTCACCAGAGCACCACTCCAAGGAACCCGTAACTGGTGGTGGCATCTGTAGGGTGCAGGAAGCTAGGCCAAAAAGAGAGGAAAGAGAGAGAAAGGCCCAGTGCAGGTGGTGGGGGGACTCTGACTTGGGACCCGGGGTGGGGGTGGGGAGGGGATTTTCAAGACGGCTTCTCCCTTGTCTCGTCTTAGGAACCAAGCAGCTGTCTCTCCCTCTTTCTCCAAATTTGTGCCTGTTATTGCTGCCACCCTTTGCTTGCTTTTGTGTTAATTGAAGAAACCCTGAAACGCTATTTGGTGAAGGTATCAAAAGCGCCCCCAACAGCTCAGGACAGATTTTCCTTCGTTTTTAAGACGATGACAGTGAGCTTGTGCTCCAGCGACACAGAGCATGTGATCAGTAAGACAACAGATGGGCGATGTCCCGAAACCCCTGACAGTATGTGGCCTGAGGAGACTTGCTAAGTGGATTTTTGATTTAGTACCATCGCAGCCAAAAAAGCCTTCTCAGCTCTGCCCTGTCTGCCCCTTGCCAGCAGTGGCCCGCAAGAAGCGAGGCATGGATATGAGGGAGCTGGGGCCCGAAACAGAAGAAAGTAAAGCCTGATCACCAGTTCAGCCCAGTAAGGGCTACAGATTTACCCACTCATGAACCAGAGGCCGTCTCAGCAAAATACAGTGCAGCAACACCCATCACTGCACTGTTTCCATTTTTCATGGACATATAATTGCTGTACAATATTATACACATTACAGGAATACAATACAGTGATTCTCAATGTTTAAAGGTTATATTCCATTCCTAGTATTTATAAATTATTGGCTATAGTCCCTGTGATATACAATACATCCTTGTAGCTTACTTTATACCTAAGAGTTTGTAGCTCTTAATCCTCTATCCCAGATTGCCCCTCCCCCACTGGTAACCACTAGTTTATTCTCGGTATCTGCAAGTCTGCTTCTTTAACCCCTCATTTGTATTATTTTTTGGATTCCATATATAGATGAGAGCATACACTATTTGTCTTTCTCTGTCTTATTTCACTTAGCACAATGCCCTCCAGGTCCATCCATCTTGCTGCAAGTGACATTGTTTCATCCTTTTTTATGCCTGAGGCATATGCCATTGTATGTATATACCACATCTTCTTTATCCATCCACCTGTTGATGAATACTTAGGTTGCTTCCATATCTTGGCCACTGCAAATAATGCTGCTATAAACTTTGGGGAGAGTGGATCTTTTTATTTTTGTTTTCTTAGGATAAATACCCAGGAGTGGAATTGCTGGATCCTGTGGTTGTTCTATTTTTAAAGTTTGAGGACCCTCCATACTGTTTTCCACAGAGGCTGCACCAGTTTACATTCCCACCACCAGTGTACAGCGTTCCCTTTTCTCCACATCCTCACCAACATCTGTTAGTTGTATTCTTTTTTTTTTTTTTTTGGTCTTTTCTAGGGCCACACCCATGACACATGGAGGTTCCCAGGCTAGGGGTCTAATCAGAGCTGTAGCTGCCGGCCTACGCCAGAGCCACAGCAACATGGGATCCGAGCCGCATCTGTGAGCTACACCACAGCTCACAGCAATGCCAGATCCTTAACCCACTGAACGAGGCCAGGGATCAAACCCGCAAGCTCATGGTTCCTAGTTGGATTTGTTAACCACTGAGCCATGATGGGAATGCCTCTTTTTGCCTTTTTGTTTTGTTTTAGTTGTATTCTTTTGATGTCAGACTTTCTGAAAGCATATCAACATATGGAATTAGCAGAGATCAAATGCCTGCTTTATGCAGATTTTTTTTTTTTTTTTTTTTTTTGCTTTTTAGGGCTGTACCCTTGGCATATGGAAGTTCCCGGGCTAGGCGTCTAATCTGAGCTAAAGCATCCAGCCTACACCACAGCGAAAGCAATGCCAGATCCAAGCCATGTCTGTGACCTACACCACAGCTCACAGCTACACCAGATCCTTAACCTACTGATTAAGGCTGGGGATCAAACCCGCAACCTCATGGTCCCTAGTCGGATTCCTTTCTGCTGTGCCATGATGGGAACTCCTTTATGTCAAGTTTTAACATACAGTTTCTCATTTAGCTTTCTGTTTTGAGCTGAATGGTGCCCCTCCCCCAAATTCATACATGGAAGTCCTAACCTCTAGGACCTCTAAATGTGACTGTGTGACAGGGTCTTTAAAGGGATGGTTAAGGAAAAACAAGGTTGTAGGAGGTGGATCCCAATCCAGTCTGACTGGTGCCTTATAGGAAGAGCAGATGAGGACATAGACCAAGGGAAGAAGATGTGATGACACAGGGAGAAGACGGCCATCCACAGACCAGGGAGGGAGGTCTCAGGAGAGACCAACCCTGCAGACACCTTGATCTCAGAGCTCCAGCCTCCAGAACTGTGAGAGGATGAACTTTTGTCCTTTAGACCCTGAAGGCTGCAGGACTTTGCAGGGCAGCCTGAGCAGACTGGTGCAGCTTCTCAATAGCCTGTACCCTCAGAATAGAGGTGAGGATGGCAAGGTTGGTGATGGAAAGTGAGTTGGTCAGAATCAAAATTATGAGGAGGCAGAGGAGCCATAAAAACACCTCCTCTGGCTTAAATTTGGGAGCCTTGAACAAACGGTTGCTTCCAGCTCCTAATGACAGGAGAAGCACTGGGCAAAGGCATTCCTTCCCAGAGATGACCTGGCATCCCTGTAAACCCGAGCCGTGGCATAGCTTTAGGGACATCACCAATGGGGAGGTCCAAGCTGTGGGGGCTGGGGGCGGGTGGACCCCTCTCCTGCCACCCAGAGAGCCAAGCCCTGAGCAGCATCGTGCACAGGTCCTTCGCCAGAGCTCCACCTGTGTCCTGCCAGGTGAGCCTCACCTCGTCCCGTGTCACTCACATGTTACACACGAGAAGCCCTGGCTGCAGAGGTGAAGTGATGGCTCGGGGCGCCCAGCCAGCAGGAGGCAGACAGGACGACAGCCCAGACTGTCATTGTATACACTGCTCTGGCTGTGGGTTCCTGGCGTAGACATCTATGCTTGGAACTTTTTTTTTTTTTTTTTTAAGTTTTACTGAAGTATAGTTAGTTTACAAGGTTGTGACCATTTCTGTTGTACAACAAAGTGATTCAGGTCTACGTATACACACTTTCGTTGTTTTTCAGATTCTTTTCCCACATCGACCACCACGGAATACTGGATAGAGTTCCCTGTGCTGTACAGCAAGTCCCTGTTGGCCAGTCATTCCATAGACCTCAGTGTGCATGTGCCAGTCCCAAACCCCGTCTATCACTCGCCTCCACCACCTGTCCTCTTTGGTAAGCATAATTTTTTCAAAATCTGGGAGTCTGTTTCTGTTCAGCAAATAAGTTCATTTTTGTCTTTTTTTTTAGATCCCACATGTAAGTGATATCCTATGGTGTTTGTCTTTCGCTGTCTGAATAACTTCACTTAATTTGACCGTCACTAGGTCCATCCATGTTCATGCTTGGAACTTTATAGAGAAGAAGCAAAGGCTGTACCAAACTGGCCATATAGTAATTAAACAGGAAAAGATTCCATAGTTTGGGAAGATGCTGTAAATCCCTCTTTCTAACTCCAAAAGGTCAGTGAGGGGCTAAGGACCAAACAGGGCCTCGCCCCACCCCCCACCGCCAATCAGTGGGACTGTTGTTTTTACATGAAATTTAAGGGAAACTGCATAAAGAACAAATGAAAGAAAGAAAACACCCCCACAGGTTTCCAGATGTTAGGAGTCTCTCCTGCCGTCATGACACCCTTGTGAGGTAGACGGGACGGCACTTCTGTGACACTCACCCATTTTCCTTCTCCCCAGCTTGGAAAATGAGGCTCCGTGAAGGAAACAGCGTGCTCACAATCCTGGCGGTGACAGGGCTCCTCTGTGGGGTTTCAAAGACCTTCCATGACCTTCACTAACTCAAAAAGTAGCATACTGTGTCGTGTTCTGTACCTCGAACTTTTTGTGAAAGCTTTTGCCTGTTTTGCGTATTGTCCATTTAGCGCTTAGTGTTCTGGGTATGCATATTAGTTAGCTTTTCAAAAACTAACTGACTTCTCCTTGACCACACGGTAAGCTTCTGAGGAGCAGAAGCTGTGTCTTCTTCAATTTCCTAGGAGGTAGGTATTCGTTTAAAAAAATATCCGTTAAGGGAGTTCCCGCCATGGCGCAGCAGAAACGAATCCGACTAGTATCCATGAGGTTGCGGGTTTGATCCCTGGCCTCGATCAGTGGGTTAAGGATCCAGAGTTGCCCTGAGCTGTGGTGTAGGTCGCAGACGAGGCTCTGATCCCACGTTGCTGTGGCTCTGGTGTAGGCCGGCAGCTACAGCTCCCATTCGACCCCTAGCCTGGGAACCTCCATATGCCTCAGGTTCGGCCCTAAAAAAAAAAAAAAAAAATTGTTGAATAAATTACTTACTATTGAAAAAACCCCAACCCTTCATTTGGCCTATATTCACTTGAATTTTCTACTCTTACTTCTGCTACTTTCCAGACAGGCACAAAGGTAGGCAGAACACACAGTAACCCCCAGCTTCAACAATTATCAACATTTTGGCAATCTTGAATCTCATCTCTCTGCACCACCCATCCATACTGGCGACAGAGAGGGCTGTGGTATTTTAAAACAAACACCAGACATCATGTCACTTCCTCTGTAAATACCCGAGAATGCACCTCTAATCGATAAAGTCTTTCCTTTGAGAACAGAAGGACATGCCAGCAAAATTAACAGCAGTTCTTCAGTCTCAGCTACTATCTGCTCCGTGGTTAGATTTCCCGGATTTTCTCCAGAAGCTCTGCATGCAGTAGGCTTGTTGGAATCAGGAGCCACGCAGAGCCCACAGATAGTATTCAGTCATTGCCTCGGTGGTTCTTACATCCCCTGATTCCATCACAACCCCTTCTCTTCCTCCTTCTCCCCTTTTGATTTGTTAGAGAAACCAGGTCGTGTGTCCTGCCCTGAGTCCCACGTTCTGCATTTGGCAGGCTGCTTCTCTGCCATATCACATAATTTATTTCCTGCCCCTCATATTTTTCTGGAAACTGGCAAAGCTTGTGTTTTGAAAACATCATTCATGCTGCCGTGGGGAGAGCTGAGTGGAGGTGGGAGAGTGGACCGTGAGAGGCCGCTTGTCCCCTAGGCAGAAAAGAAGGGTCCCTGGATGACAGCAGTGCCACGTAGGCCAGGGACCACTAATTCGAGAAACATTTGGGAGCTAGGCTCAAGCAGACCTCTTGGCTAATAGGGAAGGAGTCTACTTCTCGATGCTCTGCTGAGAATCTGGGCTTCACCAGGAGACAGAGGCAAAGGTCTACTTTCTCCTGGAAAAACATGTACATGCTTGTAATTTCCTCACAATGATCATTTATGACAAGTTTTTAAGGCAAAGTTGTAGTATTATTGTTGGTATTAAATTTTATTGCTGTGGCTTTAAAACATAAACAAAAATACCTCCTTAAGTAGTTGGAAATTGCAATGATACTCTTGGGAATAGATTTTACTGCTATGGATACTGTAAAGCACGAAGATAATAAATTTAAATTGCAGTATTAGTATTGGGAATATATTTTATTGCTTTGGCAAGAACACAAAGAAGCAGGGTTCTTCACTCTTTTTTCCTCCCCGCAACAGGTTAACATGCAGTGACGCAGGGTCTGGTGTGTAGGGAGGACCGAAGGGCACCAGCATCACATGCCACGTGACAAGGTGATAACCTGGGCTGATGGGAGAAGGTCTAGAGCACTTGATTCTTCCAGGTGGTCAGGGGGCTGGAGAGAAGCAGGCCTGGTGGGAAGGAGGAGGAGGAGGACGTGCAGTTGGTCAGGTGGCACTGAGGGAGGGCCACCCGGGAGGAATTGCTGGGACCCCACCCCCACCCCACTGAGATGTCACTGCATCCCCCACCAGCACACAGCACAGAAACTGCCTCACGTGCTCTGGATTTTGTTTGTTTGGGGGACTTTTTTTTTTTTAATTTTATTTTTGTCTTTTCTAGGTCCGCACCCGAGGCATATGGAGGTTCCCAGGCTAGGGGTCTAATTGGAGCTGTAGCCGCCAGCCTTCGCCAGAGCCACAGCAACGCGGGATCCGAGCCGCGTCTGTGACCTACACCACAGCTCACGGCAACACCGGATCCTTAACCCACTGATCGAGGCCAGGGATCAAACCCACAACCTCATGGTTCCTAGTCAGATTCATTAACCACTGAGCCATGACGGGAACTCCTGGGGGGGTTTTTTTAGGGCTGCACCTGAGGAATATGGAAGCTCCCAGGCTAGGGGTGGAGTCAGAGCTGCAGCTGCTGGCCTACACCACAGCCACAGCCACGATGGATCCGAAGCATGTCTGAGACCTACACCACAGCTCATGGCAATGCCGGATCCTTAACCCACTGAGTGAGGCCAGGGATCAAGCCCACATCCTCATGGATGCTAGTTGGGTTCGTAACCTGCTAAACAGTAATGGGACCTCTCCGGATGTGAACCCAGTTTTGAAAACAAGCCCTACAGACCAAGGACTGGTTTGGGTTTTGGTGTTGTGTGGTCTTCCACTTTGAGGACACTGCCTACAGCTCCCTCTGTGTCCAGCTCAGTGAAGGGACCTCCACGCGTCCAGCCAGAAACCTAGAAGGCAATTCCAACTCTCCTCTCCCTGGCTCCCCCACCACATCATCAGTCACCAGCCCGGCTGATCCTACCTCCCCAAGTATCTCTCTCATTGGCTGCTGTCTCTCCGGCCCACCTCACAGTGCTTTCATCATAGCCTCTTCACTGCCTCGGGTCTCACCCCTTGGGATCCAGCCTCCACGCTCAATAACAATGACTGCAGGGCACTGTGCTAAACACCTCATCATCAGGACCTTATTTGACCCTCACAACTTCCCTGTGTTGGAGAGATATCTCTTTTTTTTGTAAATGAGGAAACTGAGTTCAGAGGTTAAACATTAAAAGGCATCATGGGCTTATGAAAATCACCAGGCATAAGCAGAAAATAAATCTCAGATCCATTTTTGTTTTTCAGAGCTCCTATACATTTCTTCCTTCCTTCAACAAATAAACCCTATGGAATGAAACCCAAGTACTACCAATTTCTCCAGACTCATCCATCACCATCACCCCAAGGAAGGGGGAAGGGTAGTTCTCATTAACAAAGTAACTGTAGTTCTTGGAATGCCATTTGCCCTTATCTGGAATGTAATCCCTTTCCATTACAGCAAGTCTAGTTATCTTTCTAGATTTATTTTAGACATCATCACATCACCAGGAAGCTTTTAAACTATGCATCTCCAAACACCATGAGCGTGTGAGAATGGGCACACACGGCTGTATCTATGGCTCCTCTCCTGGCTCCTACTGTAACCTGGGCATCTCTCCATCATGGTGCTTGTCATCCTTCATTGCAACCCCCCCCCCCCCACCCCGCCTGGTCTTAGAAGGACTCCTGGACTGTAACTGGCCTGAGGGCAGAGACCGTCTTTTGTGTGTTAACTCCCAGAATCCAGTACCTGAATCCTGGTACACAGTGGGTGCTCAGTGACAGTTTGCTGAATGAATACAGGAGCAAACAAAAAGTATAAAGTGCAGTGAACTCAACAGTAATTATCAGAACAATAAGACATAAGCTTTTTCAATCTCAAAGAAATTGCAGGTCATGCTTTATTCAGTTTGAGGAATTATATTTATATACTGTGTTTCATATTCAATTTGCAGTTACCTGTTTGCATTTTAACACCCAGCAAAATGCTACCAATAAACTCACGACAGAGTAAAATTAACAGAGAATAAGCAGTCCTCTTCAGTGTACTTCAGTGGGCACATGGAAATTAGTACCATAGCAACCACAAATAAATATTGGGAGGGATGTTTACCATGTCACAGCAAACTTGGAATGCTACAATCAGTTAAAGAAATTAGAAGGTTCAGCAAGTTTGAATTCTCTCAAATGCCAGAATCAGCCTAACTTCTGTGAGCTTCTTGTTTGGGGGGAACTCTCCTAAACTGTCAAGTTATGTGAAGCTCTTCTCTTTGCAATTGGTGTCCGTTGATGTCAGAAACTTGCAGAGTCAGAGTATGGAATTCAGGAATATGGAAAGTGGGAGAAGCTGATAGGAACCAGGCCACTGACCAGGGTGGGTTCCTGCCTCCATCTCTGTTTCCATAGAAACATCTATGGGCTCAGCAAAAAATAAGTTCAAAGTCCACTTCGTTTTCCTTTCTCCTTCCTCTGAGATAACCCCTCGAAGCTTTGCTAATTACAGAAAATGGGTTTGTGGCTGACACTTAGAAAGTTTGAGAAGTTCTGTATTCTCCTAGTTGCAAGAGCACGTTCCTATTCTGTTCCATGTGGGCTGCTCCAGTGACAGCCACCCGCCCCCATGGGGGGAGGTGCTCACAACCTCTGGATCCACAATCATCTTCCTGGTCACTTCCGGCAGGTGGACAACCTTTATGACTGAAGACGTTGCTGGGGATTCACGATGGTCCCTATCAAACTGAGACTAACAATTTCCAGAATGTCTGTTTTTATAACATTAGTCTGGGAAGATGAAATCAAAAGGACTACTTTCCACAAAAAATGTCCTGGGTGGACAGTTCAATACTCTTTCTACAGGCCCTGGTGATTGCCCTTATTGTACGCTGGATAAAGGCGAAACGTGCAGCTACCTGCTAGTTTGACAAGGCTGTTCTCTCGCCAGCAGGTTGCTTAGGCTTCCTTTTCTTTTCTTTTCTTTCTTTTTTTTTTTTTTTTTTTCACAGCAGCTCTCTAATTCCAACAAACCCACTGGATTAACAAAAACCTGAAAGTAAAATAGCACAAAATGATATCTCCCTGCATGAGCTACTATTATACTCTGCAACCTACAATTACACCGGTTCAATCTAAATGCCCTAAATGCCCCCGGACATTATTTCATTAATTCAAGCCATTGCAGAACTGGTAAATATTTCCTCTTCTTGGATTTTCTGTTATTATCCGTCTTCAGCAGAGAATTACGAAGCAGGCCGAGGCCACCTGAACGATGTAGAGAGCAGCCAACTGCACCGTTAAGGTGACAAAAAGTGAGGGGCTAGCGCCGAGCGGGGATGAGAGTTGACAAAGTCGATTTGGAGAGAAACAGAGGAAGAACAAGCAGCGGGAAAGAGACGGAGAGAGATCAAAGATAGGGAGACCAGGGGAGATTAAGAGGAGCTCTCTGGCTGTAGACTGAGCGGAGTGGGATGCCTGCGCCTGGCTCGCGGTAGGTCTTCATTTCGGAAGCGGGGTCCAGCCCAGCTAAATGCCGTGGCCACTGGGCATGCGCAGGACCTGGGCCTGCTTCCAAGGCCCAAGCTCCAGACGTCTTGGGGTTTGAGAATTAAATCCTTTAAAGAGATTTCGTCCTGTGACAGAATCCTTGGACCAGTACAGATGCACGTGTGTGGTTAATTTACTTATAAGAAAAAAAAATTGTCCTAACATTCTTAGTTGGTCCAAAATCTTTGTTCTGTGAATTAGCTTTCCGGGCTGGGGAAGAGGATTCGGGGGTTGGGGGGGCGGGTTGCTGCCTCAGGCGGGGATGAAGCACAAGTGTGCTGTGGGCGGCACGGGGTAGGGAAGGAGAGGGAAGCAGGGACAAAACATTCCTCACTCTTGGGTTCATTTCCGGCCAGTGGATGGGGAAGAGGAAGGATTTTGAAAAAGAAAAGAACTTTGATTCCAGCAGCAGCTTCGGCACCCACTAGCCATGAGGTGGGGTGAGTTACTGAGTTTCGCAGGCTGCCAGTTCCTCATCTGTAAGGAGGAAACAAATTCTCTGAGAACTAAAGGTGCAGGTAAAGAGCTTAGCACCTTGCTGGTACCTTTCTGACTTCAGACGAAGGTCAGATAGTATTATTTGAAGCTTAACAAAAATGATATGAGTAGAACTAGACCTTATGAGTCTCTAAGAGAGAGGGAAAAGGGTTAAAGCCAATGTGAGGGTTTTAATTCTCATTAGTAAATACTGGGACAGGAAGCTTCATGTTGGTGGGTAGCATCTTTCTCAAATCAGGTGCTAGAAAAGGGGACATGTTCTAGACCTGCACCGTCTGCACGGTCCCTTCTGCTGGTGAGGACATACCTGTGGGTGAGGGAGGCACCCAGGAAATGCTGGGTGGCGGGAGGGGTGGCAGCCTAGGTGGGGCTGAAATCAGCGGAGGTGGGGGAAGAACTGGCAGGGAGGCAGGTCAATCTGGAAGTTCTCCTTTCCAGAACAGCAAATGCCTCCTCCTGGAAAATGTCCTGTTCTAACCTCAGGGGCAGCTCTCCAGGAAGAAGAGCACCTGCCCACAGGTCATAAGGGCAGCCGTTTGGGGGAGCAGGGGGTCTTCCGTTATTGTGCAGGCTGAGCCGAATGGCCAGCTGGAGCTCTCGGGCATTGTGCTAGCCTGGATTTCACACTGTTTGCACAATTAAGAAACAACAGACAACAGAAAAGATGCCAATTCACTCTTCAAAGGCACATGAACACCCCTCCTTCCCGGGGCTGGCGTGCAGCTCTCAGACACCGCTGGTCCCCGAATCCTTCTCCCTGTGGTACCCATTGTGCCCAGAGCCCCCCGAGGGGCATCTTCACTCCTGTGGACAGAGAAACAGCTTCTGGCCGATAAGCCATCTAGGACTGAGGCTCACACTGTGGTGGCAGCAGAAGCTTTTGCAAATGCTGGCCCCCTCGCTCCGTTTGCCCTCCCTGGCTGCCTCGGAGGGAAACCAGCTGCATCCCAGAAAACAATTCCACTCAACAAACAATGCGGCGCCCCGACTAGTCATAATAAGGTCTGGTTCAAATGTTGGCACACACACAAAATATTAATTAAAATATTGTACAGGATAAATAATATTGGAATCCAAAGCACAGGACTCCTCAAAAGTCACAGTTGGTAATTACTTGAGCGCCTGCAAACACACTCTCAGAATTCCAGGGCTGCTTCCATGACAAAATTCGTTTCAGGGAGGTGACCTTGAGAAGGTCTCCTAGTGTGAGTATCCTCCTGCATGTAAACTGAACAATGTCTAAACCCCCAGAGAAGAGTAGCCATCCTGATTTTTAAGTGCTCAGAGAATACATTCCTTGAGAACTCAATACTTTAATTTTATAATAAATATTTGAGGACCAGCTAGTGTAAGGCTCCCTGCTTAGCCCTGGGGATAAGGGAGGAGTCCATGGTTTGCCTTTTCAAGAAGTAACTGGTTATTGACAGAAAGTCCTTCTATGTACCTCATCTAAATTTTTCATGCTCCTGTTAAAAACCCATTGCCACTTGTTTAGTCCCTGACCGAGACCCCAAGGGATTCTAGTTCAAATGCTTCTAGAGCCTCCGTTAGTGACCAGGGCCTTGGGGCAGGGCTGACAACAGGTACTGGTACCTGTCCATCCCTGGTACTTCTGCTCACTGCCGAGGTTTCCCACTGACTCCAACACAGTGAAGTGATTGTGTACCATCTCATTCATCCAGACCTTTAAATTGTCACCAAATTGGACATTTATTGCCCTGGTTAGTACAGAAACCTAACCGGGAGAGGAAAAGACCCCATTATCTTAATTCCAAGAGCATTTTCTATTTGTAGCTCAGTCAACATTTCGGCATCTCATTAAATGTATTTAATTTCATTCCCTCAACAATAACCCATGTATCACACCAGTGACCACAACTTCGGTGGCCCAGCCCCTAAATTCTATTAGTGTTCAGAAAGCCTCATGGCTGCAACATAATGTTCAATCAGTGCAGAGAAATTAATTAAATTAAAATTATTTTTATTGTGATTTAATTAGCTTGATTTAATTACTTTGTTCACTGACTGAGCCTTCTGTTGTTACGGCCAGATCCTCGCTCTCATTCGTGGCAGGAATGTTCCCACAGAATTACACATTTTCTCTGTTCAGCCATTGGAGCAGGCTGGGGGAGTTTGCCAGAAACTCACGATTTATCACAATCAGCATCATCACAAATTAGAGGAAGCATCCAGCAATATGATAACTTCTAAATGAAGTGTCTGAAAGCAGGTCACAGCACAAGCCTCGGCTGTTAATCCATCATATTTCACAGTCAACCTGACACCTCATCCCATTTGCCGGGTCTGCTTTACCCCGGGCAGCTCCTGTGAACTGCTGCTTCTCTGGGTGCCCACGTGAGGGGTCCAGTTCCTGCACAAGCTGCTGACCCTGTAAAAGGCCTGGCTGGCCCTCCTCAGCCTCCCCAGCCCCGACTCCACACTCTCTGTGGCTATTCAAGCTGCTACTTCTGCCTCCTCTCCCTCTGAACCCAAGCTTCACCATCTGAAACTCAGCATTTCCTTTGATTGCAAAAGGAGGCAACGAACCACGAGCATAGCGGTCCCTGGGCCCGGGTCACCAGGCCTTCCAGATGTTTCATGATTCCATTATGGGTACTGTCCATGTCCTGGAACTCTTTCCTTTCATCACTGCTTCAAAACAACAGTGGGTTGTCCTCCCCCACCCCGTAGATCACATGTGATCTCAACCTTCTCCCCATGGGCCGCTCTGCGACACTGTGTGTGACTCAAGCTGGAACAACAGTGGCCTTCACATTGGTGTTTTTCAGAAATGAGATCAGCTCTAACTTGCGTATATTTGACATGCATCATCTTGAGTCATGTTCTCAAAGATGCAAAAAGTTGTCTTCTTCTTCTTTTTTTTTGTCTTTTTATGGCCACACCCACAGCCTATGAAAGTTCCCAGGCTAGAGGTCGAATCAGAGCTACAACTGCCTGCCTACACCAGAGCCACAGCAACACAGGATCTGAGCCACATCTGCGACCTAAACCACAGCTCATGGCAATGCCGGATCTTTAACTCACTGAGCAAGGCCAGGGATCGAACCAGAGTCCTCATGGATACTAGTCAGATTCGTTAACCCTGAGCCACAATGGGAACTCCTCGTCTTCTTCTCATTTAATAATTGTGTGTCCATGTATTTGGCTTTCTGTGTGGTCTTATGTATTTTATTTTATGACCTGAAAACTGTTCTTCTGAGAAGGGAGCCACAGGCTTGGCCCACCTACTCTAACAACAGCAGCCTAAGCTGTTTTTGTCCCTGTGTCAGTTTTCTGGTGCTGCCATAACAAATTACCACAGCCTTGGTGGCTTCAAACAACAGACATTTATCCTCGCAAAGTTCTGGAGGTCCAATGTTCAACATCAGTCTCACTGGGCAGAAATCAAGATGGGGCCATCCTCTCCTGGAGGCACTAAGGAGAAGCTGTTCTTGCCGTCTCCAGACTCCTGGAGCTGCTGGTACTCTTTGGCTTATGGCTGCATCATCCCAGGCTTTGCCTCCACCTTCACGTTGCCTTCTCCTCTTCTGCATCTGTCATCTCCCCCAACTCTCTGTTACAAAGCACTTTTGATGGCCTTTAGGACACAACTGGATAATCCTGGATAATCTCTCTATCTCAAATCCTTAACTTAATCACATCTTCAAAGGCAGCTCTTTTTCCAAAAAAGGTAACATTTACAGGTTCCAGGGATTAGGTTCTGATATTTGGAGACCACCATTCAGCCCATGATAGTCCCTAGGTTTAATTCTCTCTCTCTCTTTCTTTTTTTTTTTTTAGGGCTGCACCTGTAGCATATGGAAGTTCCTGGCTATGGGTGAAATCAGAGCTGCACGTGAAGCCTACAGCACAGCCACAGCAATGCCAGATTCAAGCCACATCTGCAACCTATGCCCAGCTTGCGGCAGCTGGGTCCTTAACCCACTGAGTGAGGCCAAGGATCGAACCCTCATGGAGATTATATTGGGTTCTTAATCTGCTGAGCCACAAAGAGAACGCCCTCTATGCTTAATTCTTTAATGACCATATAATTCTGGCCTTGAGGAAGGGACGTAAAATGATTTCAAAGATGTGCCAAATCTAGTACCAAGTTAAAGCAGATGTTCATGCAAAACCCATTGAAATCATTAGAGTTAATGTGATGGTCAAAGAAAAATCAAGCTCTTTACAAAAGTTAAGTTTTCACCCTGGCCCAGGAGAGGAAACAGGCCTGTTTCTTCACCTCCAGATGAAGAAAGTACAAGCTGTGCAAACCTTGTTGCTAGAACATGTGTAGTTCTTGAGCCCTGAGCTCTCACGGGGCTTGGGTCGGCAGTTCTGCTTTTCCCTCCCCCCTTCTCACCCTGCCCCGACAAGGCTGTATTTATGTGCTCTTCAAAGTGTTGAATGAGGAACTTGTGCCACTGACCAGAAGTGAAAAAGGGCAGGGACGGTGTGTTTTTCAATTAAATAGAACAAAAGGAAGTAACTGCTAACTTTGACTGGAGATGTTGAAGCTACTGATGAGAACAAAATCCCTGCAACTGGGTGTGCCAGCCTGGAGTTTACTTCCCAATAGCATTCTACAGCCATCTCTTCTGAGCATCGTGAAAACATTGCCTGGCTGACCCAGCGGCAGCCTGATCCCCTTCTTTGGTCTCGAAATAAGACTGGGCTTCCTGTTCCAGCTCTGCTTCTTCTCATGTGATTTCATTCACAAAACTTGACCTCTCCAAGTGCCAGTTTCCTCAACTGGGCCTGACATAACACGTGGGCTCCTGAAAGGCAGGACTCACTCTTCATTTCCTGTGTGAAGCTTTGAGCACATGGCCCGGTGCACAGAGGACCTTTCACCTGAATTGGATGTCCGTCCTACCCGACTCACTGTCTCAAAGTGACACTAGACGTGCCGCCTCTGAGGAAAACTCCAAGACCCTGCACAGACAGAGCTACCGGTATTGCTGCAGAGGTCACCGTTCTTGCACTAACTCATTTCACAAGGTCACATCCAGTCCCATGACACTTTTATCCCTTTTAGAAGCAGCCTCAAAGAGTGTACATCTGCCCTGGACATGAGCAGAAAGAGGTCTCTGCTGCCTATGCTCTTCAATTCAGTGGGCATGTGCAATGGAGGGGACTGTGCACATACCATGGTGCCCATCATCAGGCTGGAGAGACCTTTGAGATTATTTAGTTCATATCCTCCCTTTACAGGTAAGAAAGCTAAGAGCTGTCCAGTATCACATGGCTGATTGGCAACAAAGGACCCAGGCTGCTAGAACCCACTCCTACTGTCTTCTAGCCCAGTGTTTTCTCCCCCCTCTAAGGCTCCTTCTTTTACCCAAGGTCCTTGCTTGGCCCTGTAAAACTGGCCCAGTGCACTACCTCACAGCTAAGTGTTCCAGACTACCAAAAGAATTTAATATGTTACCAACTCCTCTCACATAGGCTGGGTTGGGAGAACCCATAAATAAAAACCAACACAAGGTACTCGAAAAATGTAGGATGTTTTGGTAGGGTTTGATTTTGTAGTATACCATTTCGATTCCTTCTTCTTGCCCTTCCTGTATTTTTTGCAGTTATTTTCTTGGTGGTTATCTTGGGAGTTATAATTAACATCCTAAATTCATAACAACCTAGTTTGAGTAATACCAACTTAGTTTCCATAGTAAGCAAACATCTCACTCTTATACATCTCTAACTCTTGTCCTTTATATCATTGTCATGGTTTATATCTTCGTACACTGTGTGCCCATTAACTGACTTATAATCATTGTTTCATGAATTTGCCTATTAAATCATATAGTAAAAAGAAAGAAGTTACAAACCATAGGAAAAGTGTACTGTTATGCTTTTTAAAATCCAGATACTGGATTTTATTTTTACCTATGTAGTTGCCTTTACTAGTGTTCTTTTTCTTTTCTTATGTCTTTGATTTACTGTCTACTATCCTTCCACTTCAGTCTAAAGGACTCCTTTTAACATTAATTATACAGCAAACATACTAGTAATGAACTCCCTTGGCTTTTGTTTATCTGTAAATGTCTTCGTTTCTCTTTCAGTCTTGAAAGATAGTTTTGCTGGTTATAGAATTCTTGGTTGACATTTTTTTTTCTTCAGATCCTTAAATATGTTATCCCATTGCCTCTGGCCTCCATTCTTACTGAAGAAAAATCAGCTGTTAATCTTACAGAGGATCCCTTGAACATGAATTACTTCTCTCATGCTGCTTCCAAAATCCTCTGTCTTTGAGTTTTTTCAGTTTGTCTATATTATGTATTGGTGTGGATCTCTTAGAGTTTATCCTGCATGGAGTTCATTGAGCCTCTTGGACATGTATATTCATGAAGATTGGGTAAGTTTCTGATCATTATTTATTCAAAATTTTCTTCCTCTTTCTCTATCTCTTCTCCTTTTAGGACTCCTATAATGTGTACATTAGTATGTCTGATGATATCCCTCAGATTCTCTCATGCTCTTGTTCTTTTTCTTCACTCTTTTCTTTCTGCTCTGCAGACTGGATAATTCCACTTGTCTTATCTTCGAGCTTACTGATCTTTTCTTTTGTCTGCACAAATCTGATGTTTAACCCCTCTAGTGAGTTTTGCATTTCAGTTATTATACGTTTCACTTCCAGAATTTGTTTTGTTCCTTTCTATAATTTTTATCTCTTTGCTGCATTCTCATTTTGTTCATACATCGTTTTCCTGACTTCTTTCTGGCTGGTTTCTTTGAGCCCATTGAACATATTTAAAACAGATTTAACATCTTTGACTAATAATTCCAATGTCTGAAATTCCTGACAATGATTTCTGTCCAATCCTGATGATGTCTGACAATGATTTCTGTCAAATTCTTTTTTTCTTGTGAATGGGCCATATTTTCCTGTTTCTTTGTGTATTTTGTATGGTTGTTGTTGTCGTTGTTGTTGTTGAGAACTGGATATTCTGAGTATTACGATGCTACAACTCTAGAGGTCCAGTTCTCCTGCACTTCAGGGATTGCTGAATTTTGCTTGTAGAACTTTTCCAAACTGTTTTTGCAGTGTATGTAGTCCTTGTTTTGTGTGGCCCCTGATGTTTCTGTTATCTCTGCAGTCAGATTTCCATAAATGCCTGCATCCCAAAAGGTGTGTGTGTGGGGAAATAAGTCCTGTCTCTTTAAATCCCCTCAAAAGCCACTTTGACACATGAATGGGCTGACAGTTCCTGCTGGTTCAGTCATTGTTCTGGTGGAAGGGCAAATTCCTGGAGCTTCCTATTCTGCTCTCTCCCCATGATGTCACCCAGTAGTGATTAATTTAGAAAAAGACAGAGAACATAATCATTAATTTAAAATGCAAAGTATACATTTTTCCCAAACATGAAAAAAATATTTAATAAATGTGGGCCATATCATTTAACTTCCACTGGAACCAGTGTTCTTTGCTCCAGCATGATCAGTTCTCTCTTGAGCACAAGAATAATTTCTTGAACATTACAATTAAGCTAGAGAAGGAGAGGAAGCAAAAGGGTATAGGGAAGGGTGCATTCAATTCCCCCAGGCTGCCATAACAAATTATCACAAATGCAGCGGCTTGAAACAAAAAAAAAGTTACTCTCACAGTTCTGGAGACGAGAGGTCCAAAATCAAGGTGTCAGCAGGGTTGTGCTGTTCCAAAAGCTCAGAACCCTTCCCTGCTTGTGATGGAAGCCATCATTTGTGATGAAATATGATGGAGGATAATGTGAGAAAAAATATATATATATATATGACTGGGTCACTTTGCTGTACAGCAGAAATTGACAAAACACTGCAAATCAACTATAATGGAAAAAAATTTTTTAATTCTTAAAAAAAGAGGCTATTTGAAAAAGCAGTGAATTCCTGAGGCAAAAATGCCTTCTCAGTAGTTTTCTACCAATTTTTCCCAGATGAATAGACTCCCTAAGCAAGGAAAATAAAACTACTAAATAAATACAAATTTTAAATTCCCCCTTTGGGACTAAGAGAAAAGGAACCAGGACAATGGCTAACAAAACCATCTCAGATCTCCAAAATGAATACATATCTCCTTCCAAAGGGAAAAGTGAATCAAAAAAATAAACATCACAGATCATATGAAAAGATTTAGTACACAGAAAGAAGACATTTTTGAAGACTCAGAGCAAATGTTTTCCTATGAAATAAACTTTTTCCAGAACAGGGGATAAGTTTAACAAAATCTTTAATTCAGATTCTCCGCGGTGTTGACAGGACATTATGAAGAATAGCTATAACGAGAAAACAACTGACACACATTCTTATTAGTGAAGATCATGTTCACCAAAATTTTTCTTTTTAAATCAGCTTTAACTTGAGTAATTGTGGCTGATTAAGTTTTCCAAAGATGGAAAATCTTTCAACTCACATGCTCCATTTGCAATGAGACCTTCTTTCATTAAAAGGAGGGGTCTTCTTCCTG
The DNA here is from genome assembly GCF_016906955.1 of Phacochoerus africanus. Lineage (NCBI taxonomy): Eukaryota > Metazoa > Chordata > Mammalia > Artiodactyla > Suidae > Phacochoerus > Phacochoerus africanus. The sequence continues at coordinate 72,748,585 of NC_062549.1, forward strand.
TCCTTGAATCTGGACGTGGGTAGGGGCAGCAGAGAGACTAAGGTTTTTCTGAGCAATAGCATATGCTGGAAGTGACAAGGTGCCAGCTCTGCGCCTAGCACTGGCAGCTTTTGCTTCCTGCCCAGTATAAGTCAGCAGCTGTGTTAAACGGGGCGACCACCCTGAAACCACCGCACTGTGTAAAGCCCAAGCCACACTGAGAGGCCCTGGAGAGTGAGATACCGTAGGGCAAGAGGGTGTATGTGTGTGTGCGTGCACGCACGCAGGAGTAGAGTCCAGCACGGAAGTGGATCCTTCATCCGAATTGCACCAGCGGAGGCCACGTGATCAGAGACACACCACCTAGCCAAACTGCCAAATTCCTTATCCTAAATACCATAAGCAAAATAAAATGGTTACTCCAAATCACAAAGTTTTGAGGTAGTTTATTAAATAGAAATAGATTAACGGGCACAAGCAACCAACAGCAGCCTAGGGTACATTACAGGAGCCAGTGAGTTTGGTGATTGTACACTTGGCGAATGTTAAAATCCCCAGGGCGCTTTCCCAGTTCGGGTTTCCCAGTGCTAAAAGCCAGGATATTACCCTCCAGGGAGGAGGGAAAGCTATTCTCCTCTGAGCCCTCCAACCAGCCCTACAGGAAGACCAGGCGCTCCCCACCGCCACCCTGCGGGGAAGGCTCCCCTCCGCAGGACCCCGCCCACAGGCGCACAGCTTCCAATCAGCTTTGAGTCCCCACCCTAAACATGCGCAAACCATCCAGATTCCTAGATGCAGAGGTTAGAAGGGATTTAGAGGAAACCGAGATCATGCAGGAAAAGAAGGGGAAAGAGCAAAACACTCATTATTGTCCTTGGAGAGGAGATAAAGAGAAGATAACACACCCATAAAACAAGAACAGACTGCTATTAAAAAGAAAGTTCCTGTTGTGGCTCTGGCAGTTAAGGACCCAGTGTGACCCAAGGTTGTCTCTGTGAGGATGCAGGTTGGATCCCTGGCCTGGCTCAGTGGATTAAGGATCCAGCTGCTGGAAGCTGGGTGTATATGGCAAATGTGGCTGTGGTGCAACAGGGCAGCTGCAGTTCCAATTCGACCCCAGGCCAGGGGAACTTACTTAGGCCGAAGGGGCGGCCTTAAAAAGAAAAAAGAAAAAAAAAGTCAAAAGAACAAAAAAATCGAGCTTTGGGGAATTAAATAAGTGATATAGCATAAACAAATAACAGCAGAAGTGTTGGAAGAGGAGTTGAAGAAACATTTTAGAAAGGAGAGCAAAGACAGAAATGGAAAATAAAAGAGAAAAGAAAATGAGAACACCTGTACAACCCAACGATCATCTGTTTATTCAAATAATAAAGGTTAAAGAGAAAGAACAGAGAAAATGGTGAGGAGGAAATACCAACAAAGTAATTCAAGGGAATTTCCCAGAATGGAAGGACATGGCCCACACCAAGTCACATTGTCATGAAACCTCACGGCAGTGACGAGAAGGAAAAAAAAGATTCTGCAAGGAGAGAAGGAGAGAAAGAAGGATTGAAAGAGAGATTGAGAAAAATGTCCCCCACAAATGATAAGAGATTGAATGACTCAGAATTTCTCAACAACGCAGGGAGCTAAAAGACAAAGGTGCGATGCCTTCCGAATTCTGAAAAAAATCATCTCCATACCTGGCCTATCTATCCAGACAAACCATGAGTCAGGGGCGTGTAGAAGGAAGACATTTGCAGATGTACGAAAACATTAACTTTCTACATGCTTTTTCTTAGGAAACCATGGGAGAGTGTATTTCATAAAACAAAGGAAAGAAGCAATAGGGGAAAAGACACGAGATCCAGGACATGTCTTCAACACAGTAGAACAATAAAGGGAATTCCTGGGACATTAGGGAAGTGGGACCTCAGAATGACAGGAGCCCATTCACATCAGAGCTGGTCAGAGGACTCCCAGACAGACTTCTTCAGAAGAAGAGACAGAATGCACATCTCAAGAGACATCTAGACACCAGCATAGAATCAGGAGTTGACAAATGTATGGAAAACCAAATACATAAACAAAACAATTATAATCCACAGCAGCACCCTCAAGGAGAAACATAGTGTGAGCCCCGTATGTAATTTTAAATTCTTTAGTAATCACATTAAAAAAAAGAAAGGGGAATTCCCATCATGGGTCAGCAGTAACGAACCAGAGTGATATCCACGAGGACTTGGGTTCGATCCCTGGCCTCGATCAGTGGATTAAGGACCCGGCATTGCCGTGAGCTGTGGTGTAGGTCGAAGACGCGGTTCAAATCCCCAGCGTTGCTGATGCTGGGCCATAGGCCGGCAGCTGCAGCTCCAATTTGACCCCTAGCCTGGGAACTTCCATATGCCGCAGCTGTGGCCCTAAAAATACACACACAAAAAAAGAGCTGAAATTAATTTCAATAGTATATTTTATTTAACCCAATATATCCAAAACATAATTTCAACATAGAATTATTGAGATTTTTATGTTTGAGATCCAGTGTGTATTTTGTACTTACAGCTAATCTCAGTTTGCACACCGAAATTTCTCAGAAATACTTGATTTCAGTTGTATTTAGTTTTCGTTAAATTTTCAATTGAAGAAGTAATGCACACACCAAAGGGGATCCATACATACTTAAAAGTTTTCCAAAACCCATCGGTCTTTTTTTTTTTTAAGGCTACACCTGAGGCATATGGAAGTTGCTGAGACAGGAACTGAATCTGAGCTACAGCTGTGACCTGTGCTGCAGCTTCGGCAACAGTGGCTCCTTTAACCCACTATGCCAGGCCAAGGATGAAACCCATGCCTCCAAAGCGACCCAACCTCCTGCAGTTGGATTCTTAACCCACTGTGCCACAGTGGGAACTCCAGTCATCAGTTTTTAATTCAGAGGTAAAATAATTAATAATTAAATAATTATTAAACTAATTAAATATAATGAAAAGTTAATTCCTTGGTCACAGTAGCCACATATCAAGTACTCGAAAGCTCCATGTGGCTAGAGGCTATTGTATTGGACTGTTAAGATGCAGAGAAATCAAAAAGTTATTTGGAAAAGGAAAAATAATCATAGTTACTACCTGGCTCAGCTTTGAATACCATACTCTGAATATTCATTTAACCATAATTATAATATGAACTCCATTGGGAAGATGGGGATGGGAAATGGTCATTGTGTCAAAGGAGGAAGAGGAAAGAAAGTTAAATCCTAATGCCCAAAACTGAAAAATTTTAAAATAGTAATATAATCCGGAGTTCCCGTCGTGGCGCAGTGGTTAACGAATCTGACTAGGAACCATGAGGTTGCAGGTTCGGTCCCTGCCCTTGCTCAGTGGGTTAACAATCCGGCGTTGCCGTGAGCTGTAGTGTAGGTCGCAGACGCGGCTCGGATCCTGCGTTGCTGTGGCTCTGGCGTAGGCTGGTGGCTACAGCTCCGATTAGACCCCTAGCCTGGGAACCTCCATATGCCGCGGGAGCGGCCCAAGAAATAGCAAAAAGACAAAATAAATAAATAAATAAATAAATAAATAAAATTTTAAAAATAGTAATATAATCCTATTAAGTAGAAACACAGAAATAAATACAAAAGGACTCTATCAACCCAGCTCCCAGTGCCGGGTCCTTGAGTAGGAGAAATGGGGAGCGAAGGGGCTTTGGGATTTGGGGAGGGGAGGTTGTTTTGTGTTTTCTGTAACAAACATCACGGAATTGGTTGACTCTTGAAACCCAAGCACGTATGATTTTGATTTTTAAAAAGATCTTGGAAAATGGTCATGGGAAGGTGTGCAGAGCGAGAATTTTTGATGTAATATTGCCAATATGGGACTGTCACTTTATTTATTTATTTATTTATTGCTTTTTTAGGGCCCCACCCACGGCATATGGAGGTTCCCAGGCTAGGGGCCCAATCGGAGCTATAGCTGCTGGCCTACGCCACAGCCACGGCAATGCAGGATCCGAGCCTCATCTGTGACCTACACCACAGCTCACAGCAACACCACATACTTAACCCACTGAGCGGAGCCAGGGATCGAAACCCAAAACCTCATGGTTCCTGGTGGATTCATTTCCACTGCACCATGATGGGAACTCCAGGACTGGAACTTTAAAACGTGCCCCCTTCTCACTGTCTGTGGAAGGAGAAAGCAAGGGAGGCCACTCCTAGTCTAAGAGGGAAAATAAGTGCACAGAAAGCCTTCCAGGGGTTCTGGGGGAGGGGACATGGTTCTCGGGGTGACTGCACCCAGGCTACAGTGTAAGCATGCACTGCATCCCACTTAATCTACATCTCAAGCCTGCCTACATCTCAAGCAAGACCACTGCCCCTCCTCCAAGCCAAGGCCGCCATCCTTCAGGGCCCAGGAAGGAGCTTCTTTCCACGTTTTAACTTTTCCTGACTACCACTGTCCTCATTGAGGATCTTTTTATGCTTTTCTCTAATCTCACCCAGTTCATGTGGTATGTCTCATGACATACAGCGTGGGCCTAAATTTTTCACTGTTTTGAACTGAACACCATTACATCACATGTGATTTCCACACCGCATGATAAGAACAAGGACAATACCCTATGCTTCTGCAGGCCCCACTGCTGACACCAGTTGACAGGACTCAACCGAGAATCTCAGTTTATTTTATTTTATTTTATTTTTGTCTTTTTTGCTATTTCTTGGGCGGCTCCCACGGCATATGGAGGTTCCCAGGCTAGGGGTCGAATCGGAGCTGTAGCCTCTGGCCTACACCAGAGCCACAGCAACGCGGGATCCGAGCCGCATCTGCGACCTACACCACAGCTCACGGCAACGCCGGATCGTTAACCCACTGAGCAAGGGCAGGGACCAAACCCTTAACCTCATGGTTCCTAGTCAGATTCGTTAACCACTGCGCCACGACGGGAACTCCTTTTATTTTTTATTTATTTATTTATTTATTTATTTATTTATTTTTTGAGAGTCTCAGTTTAAAGACTGTTTGATGATTGATCGTTGATGATATTATATATACATTTGTGCATTTCTACACTACCTCTTATCACAGAAACTACAGCCTTTGACAGGTAGATACACTACCTCTTATCACAGAAACTACAGCCTTTGACAGGTAGATAGATGGATGAGAGAGAATTCTGACATGTAAGGATCAGGTACAGAGCTGAGTTCATTGATTCTTCAATTCATGGCACATTATTATCATTGGTCAGTATAAGACCTTGACCTTCTTTAATTTTATTTGAATTTTTCCCTATATCTTTGATCCCCCATGACCTGTCTCCTTCCTCTCCCCGTACCCAATAGACAGCCATCTAAGGTGTTAGGAATGTGCCACTGGAAACATATATACCTTAAAGACAGAAGGTTGTCAGTGTGCATACATGCCTTTCCTAACTTTATTAAAATGATATCATGCTATTGATCTTATTCCACTTCTTCCTTTTTCAATCAACACTTTCCAAGGAACTATGTGTATCCATGGCTGCAGTGCTGCATGGTATTTAACATCAGAAGCTTCCACCACATCTCATCTATCCATTCCCCACATGATGGATACCTATGTTGCCTCCAGCTCCCTGGGCCCCAAGGAAATGCTGTGAGGAACATCCTTACATGTGTGTGTTCCCACAGGGATGTGAGCAAGAGTTTCTCCGGCATCTGCTGGGGTTGCTATGTCATGGTCTGTAAAATATCTATATACAACTTCTGAATTGCTCTCCAGAACGGCTACACCTATCTCACATTTACAGCTACAGATGAAGATTCAGTGCTGTGAAATTCAGAAAGAACTATCGGACACAGTGGCCAGCTGAGAACCTCGGGAGATAAGTCGCACGATGACTCCTAGTATCTCCACAAAAAGGAAAGGGCAGAAGACAGGGGCCGCTCTTGTGGGGCACTTCCCAAGGCCACAATCCTTTAGTGCAGGGACAGGGATGAGCGCTGGGAGACAGGCTTCTTCTCTGATCTCCCACTCCATGGGCCTGACTCGGCTGTGCCAGTTAAGGTTCAAGTTGTTTCGGACAGCGCTTTTGAGTCATATTCTCAAAAGGGTGTCTTACTTGGGAAAAGAAAGAGGGAAAAAGAAACAAGAAGAAGCTGATGAACAATATCTGAATGCACAGTTTCTTAAAAAGTAAACACAACACACAATTAACCAAAAGGAACTGGGCGCTGAGGTGGCTGTCACTTCCCTACCAGCTTGGGAACTGACGAACCCCTTTGCCGGGTGTGCCCGAGTGAACAGGTCTCTGTCTTTTCCTGCCCACACCCTGGTATTTCATCACTGGGGGTCTGCAGGGTCCCAGGGCCAGGGAGGTTTGTTTGTTTGCCTTCCGCCTCGGAGCCCCCCAGTCACGGCCCCTCCGAGTGCTCCTCCGCCATCTATCCTGCTCAGTGTGTCCTGCGCCCTGCATGTGCCCACACTTGAGCTGGAAGATCAGACACACAGGCGTCCTCCCTGCTAGGCCTCCGCTGCTGCATCTGAGAGCTGGCTGGTGGGATGGGCTGTGGAGGCGGAACCAAGACCAAGCACCCCGGAAAGCGCAGACGGCCTTCTCCCTGCGCTCCCCACGCCCCCGTGTGGGCCCGTCAGCTTCCTTTCCCTGCTTGCCACCATCTGGAATGACAAACTCCTGTCGGTCACATCTGGTTTAAAAGAAAGAAACAAGGGAGACCTCAACTAATAGGCAGCACTTGTCACGCACAATAGAAGCAGCTGCTGTTTACAGCCCAGTTTTAGGGTGGCCTCGAGCTGGACCTCACACTTCCCATCCTGACTCTCCCCTGAGGGGCATTGCTTTACTCGGGGCATCTGGAAACTCACAGTCCTGCAGCTCAAAAGAAAAAAAAAGAAGAAGAATCCATGACTCTCATGAGGCTATGAAACTATAACAAACTCTTCTGAGAAAACTCCCCAGACCCACGTCCCGTTACCTCTCACCGTGAGGCAGGCCGCACAGCCCCCACCTGCTCTCCCCACTGAATGGGAATATGGAGCTCAGCCAGTCAGCTGCCCGGGAAAAGCCCTGTCTCATGAAGCCTTTTCCTAAACAACCACCAACGGGGCTTGAAACACCTCCCACTTCTTAACTAGGAACAGTATGAGCAAGAATTCGGGCTGTCGGTTCAAGATCAGCATCACACTGCACAGGAGGCAAGTAGCGAGGGCCTTCCCAGGCCCATCCTGCTTGGCGCTGTTCTCTGCGTGTCTCCTCTGACCCCAGGGCCTCTCCTCCCGGTCTCGTCCCCATAGAAACAAGCGCGGAGCTGGCAGCGCGCGGAGCCGGCGCTGCGCACCATCTGACTCCGCCAGCTCCCTCCTTACCCACTCCTGACTTCAGACGCCTGAGCTGGCTCCGCCGGGCAAGGTGGCGCCTAATTACCTCCCTTCTGTTTTCTCCCTCCTCTCCTCTCTCATCCTCTCCCCTCCCCGCTCCCTCAGAGGACAGCCTTTCCAAGAAAGAGCACACGCGCACACCTGGCGCGGCGCGATAGGGAAGCTGCCATGGAGACGGGCTACCGTTCCCACCCCGGTGGCGGCTCCTGGGAATAAGTAACTATCTCCAGAATGCTACAAACTCCAGATGTGCACCGGCTAGTGCCTGGAGAGCAGGCTTCCTTGTCTCATTATGCCCATTTTTTTTCACAAGTTTCATATATGCATATCAAGCCTTGGAAGGGAGGAAAATGGGAAATTGTAATCTTCCTTTTAATATGCTACCAATGCCAGCCCCGAACAGCTGTGCACACACCGCACGTTGGACTGGACATGAAATACAGCCTGGGAGCATTTTTTAAGCGTTCATTCCCAGGGCTTACAAAACACATTTACTTGGAGGGAGGTCACACAGTCTTCCTTCTGCATCAAAAGGTGGCTTTGAAATAGGTACAGCCATCTGGAAACAGCCTTCTCTGCCATTGATATGTAAAATGCATATAGTACACCATCTTGTTGGGGACTGCAGCAGAGGCAGGGCCGCACACAGCCCCGTAATTGTTTAAATATACAGCCTCCAGTTCTAGTTCTCTGTGGTGCTTACCTTGCTCTGAAAAACCATTTGCCAGCAGCCTTCGGACTGGCTGGGGGCACGGGGTAGGGGCCGGGGGTGGGGGGGGGTGCAATTTGCTGTGGGGGGGGGCATTCACTCCTGGGTGTGCAGAAGGAGTGTCCTGGAATCCAGATTTGGGAGAACTTATTTGCACAGGCTCCAGGCTGCTTCAGGCTTGCTAATAAGGAAGAGTATGTCAAGTGCATGCCTGGAAGTAAATAGCAAACACCCCATCGAAACAATGACCTCTGCTCTTTTGATCATTACAGCCAAGCGTTTGCTTCCCTCCCTGGAAGACTTAGATCTCACCTTTAATAACTGGTTTGGTCAGGCATTTAAAGGAAAAGCGCACCACGGCTCCTCTATGGATAATTGATCTCCATGTAATCAGGGTATGACTGTTTATTAACATATACTCTTTAAAATGAGTAACCCCCCCCCCTTACCTGACAAGACCTTCACTGTGCAGACCTATTCCAAATAAATTCTTGGCCTCTGAAGCTATTTAACTTTTGCGTTGTTTCTTCCATTTTTATTTCCTAGGCTTGGTTTTCATCCCTGTTTTATGTTATTTTTTTAATATATATGTGATATGGATAACATAAATCAGCTGCCTTAAAATTTAGAGAGCCATCCCAAAGCTGGACACTCTCCCAAAAGAAAACCCAGAAAGAATACAGAGCTCGGGGTAACTCAAAGGGTTAAGCTGTTAAATGCACAAATAGCAGAGCTCCTGTTACTGAGAGGGAGGAGAGGGAGCTGACTGGAGGAAAGAGATCACTCTAGGTCAGCCTGTCCTTTACATTGTGAAGAGCTTGAAAAGGGCTAATAAACCCAGCAGCCTATGGCAAAGGTAATTTATTTTATATTCCTAGTCATCCCATGCAATATTTTTTGGAGGGGGAGAGCAAATATAATTCAAAGAAAGTGATAAACAATAAAAAAAAAACCCACCTATAATATCGAGTGATGCTTCCACCCCCAAGTCAAGGGAACACGTGCCTTTCTTTGCTTTGTGGTGTCTTTCTCTTCCTGTTTGTGCATCAACATCTTCAAAGTGCTTCAAGGGCAAAGGGAGGGGGGGAAACATGATGGTGGCTCTGCCTGGCCTGAGGTCAGGGTCAGTGGTCCTTCCTGGGGTTGGGGGGGGATGCAAATCCTCTGAGACAGTCAGTTCCCAGGGCGGGCGCAGATATGTCTGCACAGGCAGCTCCCAGCCCTACCCTCTGAAGCCACATCCACTTGACTTTTGAATGGGCTCCTGGCTGGGAGTAATTGCTGAGTGGACAGCTCTCCAGCTGATTTCCTGAGCCCAAGTGGAGGACAGATTCTCGCGGGCTGGGGGGTGGGGGGAGGCAGGGCTGTTCTGTCTGGCACTTTTCACATTTTACGTGGATGAGGTCATTGGACTGCAGATGAGGTAACTGCAGCCGTCCTGTGCGCTGGGAGAGGTTACCACATGACCACTCATGTAAACACAACCAGGGCCCTGAGGGGCCTGCGACAGCTGGGCTCTGCTGCTGGCTGCCCTGCCGAGTGGGGTGGGAGCCTCCAGACTCCTGGAGCTTGTCTGCTCTCTTAAAGGAGCCAAACCACTGCTTGAGCTCGAGTCATAGCCCCCTCTGGGGAGTCCAATGGTCCCCCACCAGCCTCAGGGCAGAACAGCAACCTCCAGCAAGCTGAGCTTACTGGTCCTGTGGCAGGTTTGCACAGGAGACGGGGCGGGGGGGCGGGGGGAGAAGAGCCCCGCCCTCAATTTCTGCTCTCAGCTGGGAGGGGTGCTGGGGCATTTGGGCATCTCTTAATGGGCTCTGAGTTAGAAACCAGGCTGGAAAACAAGTAATTTTTAAAAGCCAATAAAGAAATACTTTTAAACTCTTCTAAACTATAGAAGGACAGTACGCATTTGCAGATGCAGAACTGTGCTGCTCAGGTGTTCCAGGGTCCCAGGACTCTCAAGGTCAGAAAGTTCTTCCCAAGGTCAAGTCAGGTTAACTAAATTCTGCATCTCTCCCACACGTTTATCCACCCCCCTCCCGCCCTGCCTTTTGAGCTTAGCCATGTATAGAACACTCCACTGAACACGGGGAGTGTTGTGGGGACAAGTGACTGGCCTCCACACTCTCAGAACTCTGGTTCTGGCAGGCAATTCCCACTCTACACCAGCAGTATCCACAAGTGATTATGATAAAGGGAGATGCGTGCATGAAGGGGAAATGTGGGAGCCATGAAAACAGAGGGCATTTCAAGGAAGATCTCCTTGAGAGCCCCACTGAGCTGAGACCACAAGTATGAGTCATAATAAAAGCTATGGTGGGAGCCAAGGTGCACTGCAGGTCCGTCACACAACTTACAACGACCTGGGAGGTAAGTTCACCATGACCCCCACTTTGCAGATGCTCACACAACTTAAGAGAAGTTAAGTAACTCACCCATGGAAGTGGCAGAATCAGGATTTGAACCAAGGGGTGGGCCCCCAGAGCCTGCTTTGTAGAGTGACTCTGCCCCAGACATAGTCAATGGGACACTCAAACAGGAAGAGCCTCATAGCCAAGTGGGAGGCCAGTGCCCTGCCAGCAGCACAAGCAATTGGGCACACAGGAAGGATGGGAAGACCCCAGTAGAAGAAGCTAGGTGACGGAGAGGACATTCTGCAAAGAGAAAGCAGCAAATGTGTAGGGGTGTGTGTGTGTGTGTGTGTGTGTGTGTGTGTGTGTGAGCGAGAGGAACTTTGCAAGCCATACTAAAGAGTTTGAACTTTTTCCTAAGGGACACTGGGAAGTCACTCAAAGTCTTTAGGAAGATTAATGAGATGATCAGATTTGTTTGTTGGAAATGTTGCTCTGGCTGCAGAGTGGAAAATGAATTGAAGGGCAGTGAAGGGTGTGTTGGGATAACCCAAGAAAGAAATGATGACCAGGACCGAGAGGGAGCTGCAGGCATAGGACCGATGCAGGGAGATGACTTTCCACCCGAGGCAGCATCAGCAGAACTTGGTACCTGGCCATGGGGTGCTGTGTGGGTGGGTGGAGGAAGAGGGAGGAAGATATCTTCTGATGAGCTGCAGGATGTGGAGGAAGATCAGGTTTAGAGATGCTTACGAGGCACGTAGACACAGATCTGAAGGTCAGGACTAAGATCTGGTCTGAAGATAGACGGTGAGGCGCCCTCCATTCACCCACGGCAATTAAACCTGGAGAGCTGGCGAGCATGGCCGAGATGTTACTAACACCCCATTTCTCTACCTGGGGTCTTTTTGGTACTTGTAGAACGGCCCATTCTTCCCTACATGCCTGGAAGCCAAATGAGGGCAGGGCAGGTTTTTGTCTTGCTCTCCACCTGCTCCACACTATGGGGCTTCTGTAGTACAGGCAACGTCCCATAAATATTCTGGGATGAAAGACCTGAAGGATAACTCCTTCTAAAATAAGGTTTTAAAAATGATACAGGCAGGGAGTGTTTAAAGTTTTGAAGCACACCAAAGAATTTTATATTTAAATTCTCCCTCAAACCCTCACCCCTCCAACACATTCTGTAAGACAAGGAAATGAGTGTGCAGAGAGTGCACAGCACTAGCCGCCTGGTGCCCAGGTATGCACACTCCTACAGCATCCAGGTTTATATTTACCTTCGGTCCCTGACTATGTCTGGGTCCTTCTGGCTTAATCCATCTAGGTTGACTCTAAATTTCAAAACAACGTCAATAATGCTGCTGTTACTATGGAACTATCTCCCCCTGCAGCACTGAGTGATATAACTGTGCTCATTGAAAAGTCAGTGCAGCCACTGGACTGTCATAGAGCTTGTCCTGCCCAGAGGAGCATGTGGCCCACATCAGGATAAACGGCAATACGGAGAAAAGGGGACTTTACATACTGTGGGTAGAGTGAAAATTGTGGAGAACAGTATGGTGGTTCCTCAAAAAAGTTAAAAATCAAACCAGCATAGGATCTAGCAATTTCACTTCTGGGTTTTGACCTGAAGAAAATGAAAACACTAATTCAAAAAGCTATCTGCACCTCTATGTCCATTGCAATAATATTCACGATAGCCAAGACAGACCTAACAGTCTATTGATAGGTGAATAAAGAAAATTTTTTTCTTTTTCTTTTTTTCTTTTGTGGGGCCACACCTGTGGCAAATGGAAGTTCCCAGGCTAGAGGTCAAATTGGAGCTGCAGCTGCCAGCCTACACCAAAGCCATGGCAACACCAGATCCGAGCCGCATCTGTGACCTACACCACCTTGCAGCAACACTGGATCCTTAACCCACTGAGTGAGGCCAAGGATCGAACCTGAGTCCTCATAGATACTAGTTGGATTCTTAACCTGCTGAGTCACAACCGGAACTCCAAGAAAATTTGTTATATATAATATGTATAACATACAGATAATAGAATATTACTCATGAAAAGAAGGAAAGATGGATGGATCCTGCAGCACTGCATTAAGTGAAATAAATCAGACAGAAAAACAGAAATACCACTGGATCTCACTTATGTGTGGATCTGAAAAACAAAACAGGAGTTCCCCTCGTGGCTCAGTGGTAAAAACCTGACTAGTATCCATGAGGACTTGGATTCGATCCCTGGTCTCACTCAGTGGGTTAAGGATCTGGAGTTGCCATGAGCTGTGGTATAGGCTGGCGGCTCAGCTCCAATATGACCCCTAGCCTGGGAAATTCCAAATGGCATGCGTATGGCTCTAAAAACAGACAAAAAAAATTTTTTTAATTAAAAAAAAAACACAAAAACATAGATACAGAAAACAAAGTGGTGGTCACAATAGGGGAAGGGTATGAGGGGATGGGCAAAGTAGATGAAGGGGATTTAGAGGAACAGGCCTCCAGTTATGTAAGAAATAAGTGGACTGGGTCACTTTGCTGTACAGTAGAAAACTGACAGAACACTGTAAACCAACTATAATGGAAAAAATAAAGATCTTGATAAAAAAAAGAAATAAGTCACGGATGTAACATACAGCATAAGGAACATGGTCAATAATATTGTAATAATTGGATGGAGACAGATGGTTACTAGGTTACCATGGTTATCATTTTATAATATATGTAAATATCAAATCATCTTCTAGTACACCTGAAACTAACTTAATACTGCATGTTAACTATATTTCAATTTAAAAAGATCAAATGTGGGTGTTCCCATCATGGCTTAGTGGTAACAAACTCAACTAGCATCCATGAGGACTTGGGTTTGATCCTCGGCTTCGCTCAGTGGGTTAAGAATCCAGCATTGCTATGAGCTGTGGTATAGGTCACAGACTTGGCTCGGATCCCACATTGCTATGGCTGTGGTATAGGCCGACAGCTATAGCTCTGATTTCCATATGCTATGGGTGTGGCCCTAAAAAGACCAAAAAAAAAAAAGATCAAATGTGTTCTCTTTTCTTAAATTACATCAACTGATCTAAATCATGCCACATTTCAACTTACTTCCTATTTGAACTATAAATTTCTTATAAAATTTTTATTTTCCTTACAATTTCTATTGCATTTCTCTTTTTTTAATAAACAGAAGGCATATGCATCTGTCTTATCATGAAAATCTTCCAGGTTCTTAATCATATAATGTGTGTAATGTAACCTCCTTTCTTATTAAAGTCCTTCTTTATTGGGCCTGTGGGTGTCCTATATTCATTTGGACCCATTGTTTCCTAGGACTGCTTCGAAGCTGTCATCCTGGGGTTCCTTTTCATTACACTGCTGGGTTTGTTCCACTGTTTCTCAGATTCCCATTTTTCTTTTTGAGGTTTTTTGTTTTGTTTTGTTTTTGTTTTTGGTTTTGGTTTTTTTGGATGCACCCATGGCATATGGAAGCTACCAGGCCAGGGACTGAACCCACACCTCAGCAGTGACCTGAGCCACTGAAAACCAATGCTGGATCCTTAAACCACTGTGCCACAGCAGGAACTCCTTGAGACTTTTTTTCATTTTATTCTATATTACTCTATCTCAGCCACACTAGCATTCCCTTTGACCTCCAAAAATACTCCTAATTTTACAGCTTCTGCACTGGCTCTTACTCTTTGTTTAATACGCCCTTCCCCTGACTTGGATCTTTAAAGAGCTAGGTCCTTTACGTTACTCAAATCAGGTTTAAATGTTGCCTCCTCACTGAGCACCCCTCCCAAACAATCCAATCAAAGAAATAATGATTAAAAAAAAAAAAAAACCTGCCAGTCATTTGCTATTAAAACACCTTGTCATTTTCAACATAGCATTTCCTGATATTTTCTGATTTTATTCATTTATTTACTTTCTGTTCCTCCCCCATTAAAATGCCATGTTCAAGAGAAGAGGAGTTTTTTCCATTTTTCCTATCTGTAAACCCCAGCCCTTAGAGCAGTGAAAAAAAGGTAGGAGAGCCCCAGTAAACAGACTGAAAGAGATTTTGGAGGGCCACACTCAAAGAGCACCCAAATTTCTTCTACTCTATCCTCCGACATGACAGGAAAGAGGTCAGAATCCTGGGGTATCTCTTCTGAAATCTTGCTAACCTGAGCCAACAAACTCTCAGATGGAAAAGGAGTGATAAATTGGTGCAACAAGATGCTGAAGGACTAGGGGAGATGCTTAAGGAAAAATAGATGGTTGTCTGTTAGCTAACGTACCAGGTTTTACTTAGCTGAAGGGGTATGTAAGCTCAAAAGGAGAGATAAATCATTGTTTTGCTATAAGAAATGCAGAAGACCAGCTATTTCAAAAATCTTTTCATTGTGAAACACTGAGATGCTGGATAAACTGCAATATTAAATGAATTGGTTAACAAGGGAAACTCCCATAAACACAAAGTAAAACAAAACAAAACAAAATAAGCCATGGGCAAAAAAGTAAGAAAATTCAGCAGCTGGGGCTACTCAGGAAGCAAATGCCAATACCAGGATTCTAGATCAGGAATTAACAAACCACAGCATAAGAGGTTAACCTCTTGCTTTTGTAAATAAATTTTTATTGGCATATGCCCATATCATTCATGTGTGGCTGCTTTTGTGCTACAACAGCAAGGCTGAGTCACAATAGAGACCACATAGCCTGAAAACTTACAATATTTTCTCTGATCCTTTAAGAAAATCCTTAATGGTTGTACAGAGAAATGGGATCTTTGGATCTTTATCAAGTGGGAGAGGAATCAGAGAATTGCTAAATCATGAATGAAGGGTTTACTCTCCAGGAAAAGGATGGGCTAGGAAAACACATCTGTTGGCCAAACAAGTCAGAGGGAAATCTGTTTTCAGCAGAGCTCCAGGTGGAAACATTCTTAATAGTAATAACAATAAAAATGTAAAGGTATAGAGATGAGAGGTTCCATTGAGGCTCACTGGATTAAGGACCCAGCATTGTCTCTGTGAGTTCTCAGGTTCAATCCCTGGCCTCACCCAGTGCGTTAAGGATCCAGTGTTGCTGCATGCTGCAGTGTGGGTCACAGATGTGCCTTGGATCTAGTGTTGCAGTGGCTGTGGCATAGGCTGCAGCTCTGATTCAACCCCTAGCCTGAGAACTTCCACATGCCACAGGTGTGGCCATAAAAAGAAAAAAAGTAATAAAATAAAATAAAAAGTAATAGTGATGGTCTCCCCTGGGAATTTGTGACCATGAACCTGCTGTCACATGAACCTCAGGTTCAAATTTTTGCTACCCACCTAATCTTGAAAATCCCAAACATGGAAAATAAAATGGTCTCAGTTTGTTAACATTTGTGTGCCTGGCAGAGGAAAATGCAAATCCTCACCAGAGCAAAGCCTTCTTAACCCAGGTACATGAAGACTACCACAGTTTAAGTTTAGTTAAATATGTTTTTTAAAAGAAAAAAATTCACCAAACTACAAAGTAATCACCATCATAAGTGGGAATTAGCAAAAAGAGCAAGCATGATTTAAACCCCTAAGAACTTCAAATATTTAAATCATCAGATACAAAACATAATAACTATGAATAAAATGTTAAAAGAAATAAAAATAGAAAAATGAAAAACTTTTGAAAAAAGGACAAGAATAAGTGACCAAATAGATCTGACAAAGAACCAAATAAAACTTAAGGAAATAAAAATAGAACTATATTTAATTAAAGACAAATATAAATATATATACACACATACATGAGATAGACACATTCATACATATGCGTGCATGTGTATGTGTATGAAATAATGGATATATGAAACAGCAAAACAAACATGGATGAATAGGGGATTATTTAACTAAAGACAGACCTGAAGAAAAAACTGAGAATTCAGTACACACACCCACAAAATAAGAAAAAAGAAAACAGAAAGAGAAAGGGAGGAATGAATGGGAAGTTCTACCACACATCGAAAAAGACTTATACAGGAGAGAAAATACAGAATTCGGAAGGGGAGGGAGGAAGGGAGAGATGGAGAGAGACCCTATTGAAGAGCTGGTAACTAAGAAAATGCCAGAACTAATGAAAGACATGGATCTGCAGAGACAGGAAGAATAATACATCAGGCAAGGTTAAAAGAAAATATAAATAATCACATATACCAGGCATATTCTATGAAACTGTAAAATGTCAAAGCCAAAGAGAAAATATTGAAAGCAACACAAAAGGAAAAACAGATCATCCACCACAGAAGGATTGTGATCTTACAGCAGACTTCCAACAGAAACAATGAAACCCAAAGACAGTGGAACCACTCCTCAGCATCTGAAAGAAAATAACTGTCAGTCTAAAACTGTGTTCTCAGAAATATCATCTTTTGACAATAAGAAAATGAAAACATCTTGGCTAAATAAAAACTGAGACACTTGACCATTAATAGATTCTTATCCAAGGAATGACTAAAGGATGAACATCTCAAAAAACAAAATGATCCTAAAAGGATGTTCTGGAATAAAACAAGAAATGCTGAGATGAATTGCTCAGGAAAGCAGAGAGGATTTTAAGGCAAAAGAAGAAAGGGAGACAAGAAAACTGGCAAAAACAGCAACAATTTGTCTGCATCAGAAGGAATGTCTAATAGATGTTTCATTGTGTTTTTCAGTGTAGGATGGACTGTGAATTCTTCCTGAATTCCCACCATATCTTCAGTAAAGTAAACATTTCTCTCAAGTGCTCCATGGAGCTAAATTTACTTCTCAAGTTAAGAGTAAGAGCCTTTCAAATGAAAAAGTAGGGCAATACCCCCATTTCCACTAAGATCAGGCCTCAGTATTGATAGCAGGTTTCAAGCACAACTTTGAGGAAAAGGGAAATCAAGAAAGGACATTTCTGGAGCACTCCCACAACCAGGCACCACACACTGCTCTTTTCCCATAATATGCCACTGACCCCTCACATACAAGGTATACATGGCCACGAGATGTGTGTGGCCATTACATGGGGGGATGAAGGCATGGAGAAGGGTGCAGGCACAGTGACATAGGCCTTAAGCATTTGGAAATGCATTTTCACCTCGTGATTACATTATAAAATCAACACATAATGGGTAAGATCAAAACTCTAAGAATTTTTCTAATTAGAGACAATCAGAGTATTTCCTGAATCAGGCATCAGCAAACTATAGCCTGCAGGCCAAATCCAGCCTACTATCTGATTGGTTTTTTTTTTTTTTTTTACATTGTTTAATGATTGAAGAAAAAAGAAATAAAGAAAAATATTTTGTGACAAGTAAAACTATACAAAACTCAAATTTCAGTAGCCATACAATTCTCTTGGAACATAGTCACGCTCATTCATTTCATCTACTCTATGGCTTTTTTTGCCCCATCATGGCAGAGTTGAGTGACTGAAACAGAGGTGACAGCATAGGAGTCGTGTAGGGTGTAAGGAAAGAGGCTGGGACTGTTATTTCAGAGGAAATAATGCCTTGTAGCCACAAGGGTCCCCCATACACCCCCCTTGATACATGTACCCTGTCTTCTCCTGCTGTTTCAGCTCCTTTTTCCTTCTGCCCAAAATATTTGTTATCAGATTCTTTACAGAAAGTGTTTGCCAATCCCTGGCCTGATTGATAGTATTAACATATTTAAAGAAAAAAATGTAATAATCAGAAAGGTCAAAGGAAAAAAGTCAAGAACCTGAAAGCCAGATATTCCTATGCAAGTACTAACTTGTGAGGTTAGCTTGACAATGGCCCAGGGTTAGCAAGATCAGGTCAGGCCTGCTGCAAACCGATGCATCGAGCTAAACTCATGTATCAATAGTTGTTAGAGCACCATTTATCAAGCAAGGCAACGTGCCAGACATTGTGCTTCACACCTCATCTGCATTATTTAACATAATACTCAAAACAAGACCCTGAGTGAGGTGGGTGTTAATTCCACTTTAGTGGTGAAAACAATATGAAGTTCAGAGAGCTTAAGCAGCTTTCCCAAGGCTATGCAGTGAGTAAGTGGAAGAGTTAGAGTCTTGAACCATCTGAATCCAAAGCAGCTAACCACTAACCTATACTGTTATGAATATTCTGATCTTATACCCACTTAAAAACTGTCAGTTTGGTCCCTACTGCCTCTGCAACATCTACCCAAAGCCTACAGCACCTTAGATAATTAGACATTGTTTGCTGAACACACGAAAGACCCTATGCTCACCAAGCAAGGTTTTTATTATAGTTTAGCTTCCCAGGTAGTTTTCTGCATGAAAAGACTGCAACAAATAGAGAACTCAAGACTTCCACCTCATGCCAACTCATTCTACCTCTATAAAGATAAGTAAAAATGGAATTTTATGTATACACAGGTCATTTATGAAGTTGTTTAGTGGAAATCAATCCCTGATCCACTCTTGGGTGATAACAAAATCAAGATTTTTAGCCTGCAAAGCTGTGGGGACCACTCTCTGTTCACACATCAGCACCCATGGACTTTTGGAGACCTTCCAGATGACAGCCTGTCTTGCCAGGCCTTGCTGTGAGCCCACCTCAGTCAGGCTAAGACACAGAAGGCCCAAGTGCCAAGGCCACCTCAGTAATAGGAAGCTTGAATTCAGAAGCAGTTCTTCCCTGTTTTAGAACCGGTGTGGTTTCCTTCTGCCATAGGTTCTCTTTTGTACAAAAAGATGCCTATGGTCTTCCATTTTCTTTAGGTACTCAAGAAATCCATATATATTTTAGGAAAAAAATTAACACAACAAATTAGAGACATGTCCCTTCTCCCAGAGATGATTTATTCATATTCTAAGTTATATTTTTCCAGATTTTTTTTCTTATGTATGCATGTTTTAACCAAAAATGCAATTGTACTATTTTATAATCTGCTTTGGCCTCTAATGGTGTGAATATTTTACGATATTCTAGATATACATATAGTCATTTTTAATGTCATCATGTTTTATTGTATTAATATGCCATAATTTATCCAACCAAAGTCTTACTCTCCTGTTTGACAACTGAATTTTTCCTGGTTTTTAGCTCATAAACTCATTTGTCTATCTTATTCTCAGTAAGCAATTCCCCTCAACTCCAGCCCTAGTCCACACTTGATCTCTGTCTCAGATGCTAGTGTTAAATTTATACTATTAAATTTATAAAGCAGCTCTTTGCTCCATCTTTGAATGCAGAATTAATTCAAAATAGACACGGTTGTTCAACATGACAACTTTAATATTACTAGTCAGTACATATTGGATGCCACAGTTTAGACATGGCCACCACTGGCTCTTCCTAACAGAAGATCATGTCTGGAACAAAAGACAACCCAAACCATGGCCACCTCATACCCTCCAAGTTACAACAAGCACACAGCAAGCAGCAGACCCAGGAACCCATGAGATTTGTGGGCTGGCAAATCTTTGAGACAGGAGAAGTCTAAGACACCATACTCGCTTCTCACCACCTCGACAATCTGACCGAAACACAGCCCCACCCCAGCCACCACCACCCACCCCTGGCCTAAGGAAGCAAGAGGAAGAGGCTGGGGGGTCACCCCAGAAGAGGGCCCACAGCACGTGGTGACACACACACCTCCGCCCGCCTCTCCTGCTGCCTCTTTGCCTTTCTCCTCCTCCCCCAGTTCTGAGCCGGGATGGCTCCCCATGGCTTCCCCATATGTCACATGTCTGTCAGAAGGCCATGATCACAAAGCTACGCGTTTGCTTTAGCCACGGCCACAGGCTCGGTGCGGCGGCAGCCAGCCCCACTGACTCAGCCCTGGTCAGGGTGGCCAGTCTGTAGAAGGCACTAGTTTTGTCAAGTGAGTCATTCTGAGCAATTGTAGAAGCTGATGAACTCTGCAAGGACCTCTTTCTTCTCTCCCTGCCTCTGTCCCTTCCAGGCAAACACTAAAATGTTCTGGTCACCTCTGGCACTCCCAATGCCCCTGCTCCCTCCAGGGGGCCACAAACTCACCCACCATGAATTTGTCTGGTTGGGGCAGCATGGGCAGCGCCTCAAGGTCTTAGCTCTGCCACTGGACTGTGTGATCTTGGGAGAGGCACCTGGCTTCTCTGAACCACAGTGGCCTCATCTGCAGAATGCAAGGCAGTGGTCCCCCGGGCCCCCCACCACCCCCACCTGCCTCAGTTCTTCCTTGCCTCATCTGCAGCTCCCCCCATCTGCCCTGCATCTGTTCAGCCCCCGGAGACTGGGGCTACACCCAGACTTGCTCAGGTGCCCACCCGCCTGCCTCTTCCACACCCCTACCTCGGGGCGCTGACATTAATCCCGCACCTGCCCCTCACCTGTCCCTAGGTTTTCTAGGACAGGAAGCGCAAGTAGTTGTCCCCATTTCCTGGCATAGTGGCCAACTCTGAAGAAAGGGGAGGGGATGAGACAGGAGAAGCTGTTCAAGTCTCAGTGCTCCTGACATCTGAAAATTGACCCAGTCGTTCCTTTCCGTGGTCACAACCCTCCAAACACAAACTCTTACCTCTGAGACTGCGAGCTGCCCTTGAAGGGCACCGGGATGGAGCAGGGTGGTTCAGCGGGCAGCTCTGGTGCCGCAAAGAGTTTGGCCCGGAGCCGGGCCTATGAGAGCAGGAGCCGCCCCGCTCCAGAGCAAACAGCCCCGGAAAGACAATACCAGGCTGCCCCAAAGAGAGAGGAGTTCTTAGCAGTTGTTCTTTCCTGGGTGACTGGGTATTCTCTACCCTGGAAACATAGTCTGAATAGATTGATTCAAAAAGTCATTTCCCGGAGTTCCCATCATGGCTCAGTGGTTAATGAATCTGACTAGGAACCATGAGGTTGCAGGTACGATCCCTAGCCTCGCTCAGTGGGTTAAGGATCTGGCATTGCTGTGAGCTGTGGTGTAGGTTACAGACGCAGCTCGGATCTGGCATTGCTGAGGCTGTGGTGTAGGGTGGTGGCTACAGCTCCGATTAGACCCCTAGCCTGGGAACCTCCATATGCCGCAGGTGCGGCCCTAGAAAAGACAGAAAGACAAAAAAAAAAAAAATCTTTTCCCTCTTGTTCCAGTTTAAGGCAGGGTCCCCTGTCACCTCTGAAAGGATGGGGACAGAGATACTGGAAACAGGGAGGCTTCCAACGGCTACTTCTGTACACCCCCTCTGCAGAGTATGCGCATTCAACCGGTAAAAACCAGACGGGAGAATGCAGAGAAAAAGGCCAAGAACACGCTGCTCAGTTTTCTGGAAGACTTGGGCATAATTTCTGCCTCCAATGGGTCTCATTGCGCAGATGATTTTGCATGTAACATAGACTTTTTTTTAGCTTGAAAATCTGGTGAGGGAGAAAAACACTGTGGCCTTTTATATGGGAAAGTGTCTCCCTAAGGAAATAATTGAAGGCCCCAATTGCTCAAGTCTTTCAAAAGAGACTGTACAAAGCTCTCCTGAAAATACTGTGGGGAATAATTCTGTGTGAGCTGGGGAATTGGCTCGATGATCTAATAGGTCTTTGCCCTTGCTCTAATTTCTGTGATTCATGTGTGACTTATTTAATTGTTATCATCTATTGCAGATATATAAAAGAATGCTTTTATTCTTTAAAAAAATCTAAATTCAAATCATCTTTGATATCACACCAAGTTCTTACTCCCATCAGCCTTCAGAACATTGACATATTAACTTTTTGACCTACCTTGAACCCTCCCGCTCCCTCCCAGGATACAAAAAGTACATCTGCCGTGCGACGCTGGGTGTAACGGGGAGCCCCCTCCTCAGTGTGCTGAAAACAGGTTTGGGTGAACGAAGGGTTAAGTGAAGTCCCCCAGGAATTCCAATCTGTGCAGGCTGCTAATTCAGAAGCTGCCTGGGGCCTAGGTGTAACCACAGCCAGGCAAACAATGCCTAACTGCCTTATCCTCGGCAGCATTTAGCATTTATCATGGTCAGAAAACCACCTGTTACTTGGGAGTGATTCAAAAGAAGTCTGAGCCATAATTAAAGCAATAATGAATAAAAACATATTGCGACGCACTACCCAAACCCCAGGCAGATGTGTGCTTTAACTGTGGGCTTGATCTGTGCTATTAATTTGGAATTTAAAATAACAGACAACAAAACAGAGACCAAACCAAGACCCTGCCCTGCTCCAGAGTGTTGTTTCCTTTCATGTCTGTGACAGTTGTGGTTAGTACCCACTGCAAGCAGAGCTGACTGTTCTTGCAAGCCCTCGTGGAGTCTGGTGGTGGACAGCCAATCAGAATCTAACATGCCCCTGAATCACCATGACCACCCATCACCGAGGCTGAAGGCCACTGGGGCTTCCAGCCTCCCACACTGCTGAAGGCTCCCTCACGGAGGCCTTTATCCCTGCCCAAGCTGACAGCAGATGCTGTATCTTAGAAGAGTGCACACCTGACCACCTGGGTCCCGCCAGGAGATTCTTCAGGCATTTCACTGGGAAACATCTGAAAACCGTATCTCTGACTGTCAGCAGAATGATAAATAAGCTCAGGAACTCACAAGGTTGAGGGGGGTGTCAGAGGCAGGGAGGGGTCAGTTTCTCCTTGCAGGTTCTGTTTGGCAGCTAATGGTTTGTTTTTAAGGTTCTGATTCCATCTCTTTAAGCTTCTGCCAAATTTTCCAGGAGAACCAGGCTCTAGAGAGGGTGAAGGAAAGGGCAGTGGGGGGTGAGGTGAGGAAGAGAGGGGCGAAGCAATTTTGTGGTACGCGGGTGTTCATAACTTTGTATTCAACATTACTCTTAAAAGAACTCAGAATCTGGTTGACATCTATGCAAATGTGTGAAAAGTGGAAAAAGACAAGCTAGCGTTCATTTCAAAAGTTGAAAGCATCGCTTTGATTTGCAATGATCTTTAATCTACCTCTTTTACCACAAAGAAACACTGCAAAGAAAGGAGCCCCAAATGTCATGAAATATAACCTGCCGATGTTCTGTTGGCATATATTTTAATTCCTGAACAATTACCCTGCCATATACATTTATTCTTGAATGTTATATATTGACACATTAAATTTTGGAGCTGAAAGAGAAAGTGACACATGTAAATATCCTCAAACGCAGAACTGACTTTAAAATGTAGTCTACTAATCTGCATGTGTGAGTGAGTGTGGGTGTGTGGGTGTGTGTGTGAGTGTATGTGTGAGGGGGTATGTGTGTGTGAGTGTGTGGGTGTGGGGGGGTGTGATTGTGGGAGTGTGGGGGGGTGAGTGTGAGTATGGGTGTGTGCTACAGTAAATCTGTGAAACGGATAAGGTATGGCTGGTTTATTGAAGTTGACTTCATGAAACCCTCAAAGATTCTGAATATTCGTGTTCATGCCTGGAAAAAGTTTTGCGTAACTCTTTTCTGGGATAGATTACCATCATATTTAGGACATGATCTCTAAACTAGCAAAAATAAGTGGCACTAACATGGATTTGTACTTGAGAATGGCCTTTATGTGGCTACAGTCATATTATTGCCCTTAGAAGGCTCCCAATTGCTTTTCAAATTAATGACAAATTGTAATTAGTTCAAAACTACCCAAACATCTTTTCTAGATTCACTTTCCATTATTCTACAAACTCTGTACCAGCCACACAAGCCTCCTGGAGGCTTCTCAGAGCTCACTTACGTGTCTTTATCTCTGTGTCTTTGCTCACCCCATTTCCTCCTCTTGAAATGCACTTCCCTCCCAATTCCAGTTGAAAATTCACACCAAGGATCATCTCCGGGATACTTCAACTATGCCTTAGTCATCACTGGATCCTCAGCATCCAATGACTTGGCAAACATGCATGACTCAACATGCATGACTCAGCATGCACTGAATGAGTGGATTTCCTATCCTTTTCAAAAATTAGTCTTATAATTAAGTCTTCTCCTATCCCTGTCTCTACTGGAGCCTAGAGTTCGGGGTTGGAAGACTCTGATGGGACTCCCCCTGTTGTATCTGGTATCGCAGTTACTTGTCTACTCGTCCCCCCGACCCCTCCCTCCAGCCCCCTCCATGGTGTCAGTTTATCTTGCTGACGCTCTGCTGGCTACTGATTCATGTCCCTTCCACGCACTCAGCGTTTAGCAACAATCATACTATCTAACATGGGAACGGCGTGGAAGCTTTTACAAAGCACCTTCACATTTATGATCTCATATCAGCCCTACAATCAGTGTACAAGATAGAAAGGACCGCCACTTGACAGATAACAATAGGTAATAATTATTGAGGGCCGGCCGGCTTCAGGCCAGGCACATTAAATACATGACTTTGTTCAACCCTCACGTCCACGTGAGGACCGCCCTGTTTTTGTCCTCATTTTACAGAGGAAGAACCTGTGATCTAGACGGGCTCAGTAAAGAACCGAGGGTACCCAGCTGGTCAGTGGCAGAGCTGGGGTGTGAGCCCAGGTCACTCTGGTTCCAGAGTCCAGGCATTTCATTGTTGGCCCCACTGAAGCTCAGAGAGGCCATCAGGAAGTCCCAGAGCTATAAGCTCGGTTCTTCCCACTGCACACTACTGCCTCTTCCCTGGAAAGGACTCTTTAAAAAAGAAAAGAAAAAGAAAGAAATAGAAGAGGAACTGAATGTAGCTTGAAAGCCAAATCTCCATTGGTAGGATAGTGGTTAAGAGTGCTGATTCTGCAACCAGAACTCAGGGTTCATGGTCCAGGAGCTCCACCCCTCACCAAGGGTGTGGGGTGTGGCATTGAGCAGGCTGCTCATGAGACCATGCCTCCTCCCTCTGTCTGTACCATGGGGGCAGCAAAAGCACCTGCTCGCCTACAGGGGAGGTTATACATGAAGAGCACGAGGAAGGAGCCTTGCTCTCTCGGCGGGGCTCTGAAGCCGATGGATGGTCCACAAAGGCTTTGTGTGGCCTCCAGGATCTCTGCATGCTAGGAGCACCCCTAAACTTCAGGAGAGGGATTCACTCCACACAGGAAGCCCTCACATCTTGGCCCCAAGATAAGGACCGGGTGGGTGCTCTCCCACCTCCCCAGCCTCCTGTGTGTGCAGGAGAGCCCACCAGGGCTGCGAGCGAGCCTCCTGGTCTGCTCTGCCCCAGCCCAGCCCACCGCCCTCCCGGAACCCACGCCCAGCCCATTAGGAGTATCCTAACGGCCGTGCAGATGCTCACTTTGCCCTCATTTCACACATGGTCCTCCAGATGGGACTGACATCCTACACCCTCCCGAGTTCCATTTGTGTGCACTTAACCCAACCCAAAGGCCACCAACGGGGCCGTCTGCATGCACTCCACACCCGCTTATCTGCCATCTCTCTCCTTCCTTCTCTCTGCTTCTCTGTTTCCTTCTATTTCTCTCTCTCCTTCTTCTCCCTGGGTTTCTCTCTCTCCATCTCTCTTTCCCTGTCTTGCTTTTCCTTTCTTTTTTCTCTCCCTCTTTCTACCACTCTTTCTCTCTCTCTTACACATAAACTCTCTCTCTCTCTCTCTCTCACCCACCATGACACGCTAACTGGGGCTCCAGTTTGGGGTGAGTTTGCCTCACCCATACAGGCAGAAGTTACTAGAAAGGGCATACTTCACACCTGTCAATTAAGCTCAATCGCTCGTTGTGTGAAAATAGCCCCAATGCCCTGGAACAGGCCGACCTGGCTGGACCAGGCCCGCCCCAGCTGTCCCTCCAAAGTGGGCCAAGGGAACAAATGCCCCTTCTGTTCTCAGCGGATGAGAGCATCTCCTGGAATGTCCCAGGAGCAGGTGTGGGCCCTCCAAAGGGTGGCTGGAGGGGCCTGTTCCCAGTGAGTTTATAGAACTACATGTGCTACAGTTGGTCGGCTATTTTTACAAAATTCCAATTACACAGCTAAAGGACAGACATCACATGAGGAGGAAATAGGTGAAGTCCTGGCACTTGTGTCACTGGCGTATGTCAGTAGCAAGGAAATGTCTTGAGACTGGACTGGCCATAATAGGAAAGAAATATGACCCGAAACAAAGGTGTCTCTACGAATGTATTGCTTTCGATTTAAAGCACTCTGCCAACTGGAACAGAGCCCATCAGGACCAAAAGCTGGATGTCGCCGCGAGGGGAGGGAGGAATATTTTAACGGCAGGCTCAGACCCAGGTCTTCATCTGTCATTTGCTCCACTTGACAATCATTTGAAGGCTCCGTGTTGAAAGCATGGCGCCAGCCACAGCGGGTGTCCCCAGCCTCACAGAGCTTACAGTTCAGAGGAGAAGGACCAAGGAGCAAGAAACGCCCGCTTTGTGCATGAGGGTCACACACAGAGGAGTCCAGGGTGTGGACATGGAGAGTGGGGCCGGGGAGGGACCACAGTCAAGCAGGAAGGGCCTCCCAAAGGACACGATACGGAAGCGGAGCCTGACGGCAGAGGGAAGGAAGGAGAGTGTCGGGTGGACGGGACAGACAGCAAAGGGCCGGAAACGAGAGCTGGAGTCAGAGGAAGCCAGAGGACAGAGGCCTGATGGCCTGTTAGGGAATCTGGGCCTCATCCCCAGGTCAGCGGGAAGTTATTAAAGGGTTTTAAGTGGGTATGAGGTGGTCAGAATTGCACTCAGACACATGCTCTGACGGCTGTAGAAAGAAAAGAAGGGGAGTTCCCTTTGTGGCTCAGCAGATTAAGAACCCAACTAGTGGAGTTCCCATCGTGGCTCAGTGGTTAACGAATCCGACGAGGAACCATGAGGTTTCAGGTTCAATCCCTGGCCTCGCTCAGTGGGTTAAGGATCAGGCATTGCCGTGAGCTGCCGTGTAGGTTGCAGACACAGCTTGGATTCTGCATTGCTGTGGCTGTGGCGTAGGCTGGCAGCTACAGCTCCGATTCAGCCCCTAGCCTGGGAACCTCCATATGCTGTGGGTGCGGCCCAAAGAAAGAAAGAAAAGAAAACAACATTGACAGTAAGAGGCTTTTGTAGTGACACACTGGATAGAATGAAGGACTCAAGCAGCATTTAGGGGGCAAAGCAAGAGGGCTTGACGGCCGCCTGTTGAGGGGCCAGTCGAGAGGAGGAGTCAGGGAGGCCTCCGGGCCTGTGCTGTGAAGGGTGCTGTCATCTCCTGCTGCAGGGAAGGTGGTACAAGAGCAGAGTGGACAGAAAGGGCTGTGTCCACACGGCGATGTGACGATGCTCATGGACAGCCATGACACGCAGCCCTAGAGTGACCCAAGATCCACCCTCCTGGCTTTCATGCCCTTGTGTAGCCCCTTCCCCTTGAGTGTGCTCAGGACCCGAGATTCCTCCTAGCCAGCAGAATATGGCAAGGGGGATGGGACCTCACTGCTGTGATTACATAATATTTCAGAAGACTCTCTCTCAGCCAGCTGGAACTAGAGACTGTCCTGGGAGCTGGATGAAATAAGTCACCACATTGAAAAGCCCATGAATGAGGAGTGGCCTCTGGAAGCCAAGCATGGGGGCCCTCGGTCATAGAGCCTCGTAGAAAGTAATTCTGCAGCACCGAGTGAGCTTGCAAGTGGGGCCTTCCCTCAACCAAGCCTTCAGATGAGAGCACAGTCCACCCAACGCTTTGCCTTCAGCCATGAAAGACCCTGAGTAAAGGACAGCTGAGCTTTGTCTAGGCTCCTAGCCCACACAAACCATGAAATAATAAATGGGTGTCGGTTAAAGGCACTAAGTGTACAGTAATTTGTTGTGCAGTGATCAAAATATAGTACAGTATCTAACTGGAGGTGGTAAAGAAGCAACTGGATGTTTGGATCTGGACCAGAGACAGAGGTCACACATGCGTGGCAGCTTTTACCATACAGAGAGTAGCCTGCAGATGCACACGTGGCAGTTAACACACAGATCGCAGCCAAAGCCGTGGGAGAGTGTGCAGTGACAAGGAGGAGGTCCAGGTCAGAAACCTGAGGATTCGCCAACCTAACTGACAAGCAGATGAGGAGCCTCAAAGGGTTCTGAGAAAGGGAACCCATCAAGGCGGGAGGAAAACTGAGAATGCAGTTGTAGTAATCACAGCCAACATTTATGAAGAACCTTCCACAGGTCAGGTACCATTCTAAGTGGATAGCAAGTATTAACTGATTTAATTCCTACACCCCTCCCTGAACCATTATCACCTTAGTCTCCTCATACTACAGAGGAGGCACAGAGAAGAAAGAGCATATCCAAGGTCACACCACAGAGAAAGGGTTCTAACCCAGACGGCTGCCTCCAGAGTCCACGTTCTCACCCGTTTATGCCAAATTGACTCCTTCTCTTCTAAAGAGCAGAAACTGAATGCCAACTGACTTAACCATAAGTTAAGGGATTTACTAGTTCACTGTAACTAAAAAGATGAGGAGTAGAATGTGTAACCCATTTCAGGCACACCCGAGAGGACTGAACCAACGTTCTCCCTCTCTCTCTCTCTCTGTCTCTCTCTACCCTCCCTCTCTCTCTCCCTTCCACCCCTTCCTTCCTTTCTCCATCTCTCAGCTCAGATCCCCTAGGGCCGGCTTTATCTTCAGACACACTCTGTTGACCTGAGGGCAAAGACAGCCCCAGGCAGATCCTGGTGATGTTCTCGCCACAGAAAAGTTCTTTTCCCATTAATTGCCAACCCTAAACCAATGACAGGCTCCAGGGTGATGAGTTCCCCCCACAAATTTAGAATCAATTGAGAGATGAATGTGAGAGCCAGGCAATTCAAGTCCACCTGTCAGATTTAAAGGGGAGGGATAGAGACATGACGTAGGTGTATGGCAAAAGGGGGTTTTCTAATATTGCACCTAAGGAAAAAAAGTTACCCCCCAGGCAAAGGCAAAACTGGACAAGTGGGAGATGTCCCAGCAGGAGCACAGCCTGGGACCACAGCCTGCACAGCCAGGCTGGCCATGTGCACCACAGTCCACCTTCTCAGGCAGAAGGAGAGAAGGGAGCTGAACCACTTAGGCCTTCTCCCAAACTCATCTGCAAATGAGTCACCTCTCCACCCCCCTGCCCATGTCTGTGTCCCCTAGGGAATAATGAAAGGGGACAAAAACTCAGACACAGACCTACCAGAATGGCTAAAATTTTAAAAACCGACAATACCAAGTGCCAATGAGAAGACAGAGCAACTCTCATTACTGATGAGAATGCAAAATAGTGCACCCACTTTGGAAGACAGTTTCGTATGCAGCTAAAAGAACTTTCATCATATGACCCAGCAAACCCAACCCCAAGAGAAATAAAAATCCCGCTAACCCAAGAGAAATAAAAAGGTATGTCTACAAAAAGATCTGTATGTGAATGTTTAAAGAAGTTTTAGGCACCATCACCAAAAACTTGAAACCATCCAAATGTCCCATCAACTGGTGAATGATCGAAAAAACTCTAATATCCACACAATGGATACTATTCAGCAATAAAAAGACCATGGCACTGATACACACAACAGTGCGGACAAACCTCAAAGGCACTGCGCTAAGTGAAAGAAGCTAGTCTCAAAGGGCTACACGCTGAAGGATTCCATTCACATAATATTCTGAAAATGGCAAAATTATAGGAACAGAATTAAGATCAGTGGCAGTCAGGTGCTGCGGTGGAGGGAGGCACTAAATACAAAGGGGATAACAGAACTTTTGGGGCTGACAGACGTATTCAGTATCTTGTTAATGATAGTGATTACACGACTATATACATTTTTTTAAATTCCTAGAACTGTGGATGTAAAAAGAGTGACTATTACTGTGTGCAAAGTAAACTTCAACAAACCTAACCTAAAACAAAGCAAAAACAAACAGCAAAAAACAAGGGTGTTATGCTGGTTCTCAAGTTTTACCATAGGTCAGAATCACCTGAAGAGTTTATAAAACACAGGTTCCTGAGTCCCACCTCAGAGATTCTGATTCAGTGAGTCTGGGGTGGGGCCTGAGAACCTGCATTCCTAACAGAATCCCACGCAAGGGGGTTGCTGACAGCCCTGGTCCAGGGACTGCACTTCAAGAACCACTACTCGTGAAAACCCCTCCCTGCAGAAGCAAAGGGCAGGAAACAACGGTTCTTTCCTGACCAGCGACTTAAGCAGCTCAGGGACAGCCATGGGGTCACTGGGGGACACCAGCCTCTTCAGGGACAGCCCCACAGGGAAGATAGGGGAGTTTCCCAAAGGAAAAGAGGGGCTCTTCTTCCAAAGGAGGAGGGTCGGCAGGCAAGTAGCCCAAACAGCGTCTACTCTGGAGGGGGGACCAGAGAAGCCACAGGAAGCATTTCCACCGGAGAGGAATGGGGGTCTGCCAGACACTCAGGTAGGTCATAAAGGAAGGACTATGGGGCTCTGGCTGGACTTAGCAGCACAGAGGCCTCTGTGACCTTGGGCAGATCACATGTGGACGGGTGCCGATGGTGGAGCCAGATGGCAGCGATGTGGTGAGGCCAGGTGGGAAAATGAACGCCGGGACAGACACCATCTACGACACGAGTGGAGGGCACGGGGCTCCCTGCAGGGGAGGAGACGGAAGGAGGCAGGACGGCCGTGTCTTTTCTCCCTTACTTAGGTGAGGAAGGGACTCTGAGAATGACAGGTGGTTGAAAATACAGGAGGGAGAGAACGGTCACAAAGTGAGGTCCTGCTCACCCCCTCCTGCAGGTTGGGAACCTGAGCACAGAGGGCCGAGCAGCCACACAGAAGCCCGAGGCAGGCAGGCAGCGGCCAGGAAGCAGGTGCGGCGAAGGCAGGCTGTGAGTTCAGTGGCTGTGTCCCCATCCGATGGCTTCTGTTTGCTCCGGGGAGGAACTAACAAGTCAACCAAGGGAGGCTCTAAAGCACTGGGCTGAGAACTCAGTCTCCCAGGTTGAGGTAAAACTTGCTGCACAGCATCTGAGGGATGAAGCTGGTGCTTAACCAACATCTGCCAAGCAGAAATCCTGATGGGAGCTTCCTCGATGTAAAGGTGCTTAGGACTGTGCCAAAGCTCAGGACATGCGCGTAAAGAGTTGGAGGAATGACGGAGAGAATATTTATCTCAGAACTGCTAAGAGGTCACAGCTATTAAAGTTGAGCTTCTGGAGTTCCCATCGTGGCTCAGCAGTCACGAAACTGACCACTGTCCCTGAGGATGTGGGTTCGATCCCTGGCCTCACTTAGAGGGTTAAAGATCCGGCATTGCGGTGAGCTGTGGTGTAGGTCACAGATACAGCTCAGATCCCACATTGCTGTATCTGTGGCTGTGGTGTAGGCCTCAGTTGCAGCTCCGATTAGATGCCTCGCCTGGGAACTTCTTTATGCCACAGGTGGGGCCATAAAAAGACAAAAAAATAAGTAAATAAAAATAAAGTTGAGCTTCTACCAAAGAAGTAAAACCCTCCCTCACTGAGCCCACTGTGTGCAGGCCCAGGTGATCTTGGGAAATTGCCAGGGATCCTCCTTGACCTCCAGCAGGCGTCAAATCGTGTGTAACACCCGGAGCCAATGGGCACCCAGGAGAGGGAGTCAAAAGTCCTGGATTCTGCCACCACCTGAGCCGCCACCAACTATAGAAATGTGAGCATTTCAGAGCAAGGCCACTATGAAGGTCACTTCTAAAGTTCCATCAAGACCCAACAGGTTAGTGTTTCAGACGCTCAGAGGTGAGTCACTCACCTACAGCTGGCACTTTAAATGGATCTGTTGTGTGAGACAGCAGAGGGGGACGGCGGGGTGGGGTGGGGGGCTGGACGTGGGGAAGCCGGGATCCAAGGTGACTCTCCTCCCTACTCAGACCACCAGCCACCAGCCTCATCCACGGGTCAGGGACACTGCTTCCCTCTCATACGATAGGAAAAGGGGGAGCACTTTTTAGAGTGCCAGAGCTGAGCCTGCTTTCCCGGCAACTTTTCTCCCTTGGATTCTTTGGGCATGAGTGGGTAAGAGAGCTGTCCCAGGCGTGGTCCCAATGTAATCACAGGAAAAGCAGGACTGCTCCAGTCCCTTTGTTCCTTTTCCAAAAGGTAAGGCTTTTCTGAGCGTCTGGTTTTGCTTTGCTTTGTTTTCTCCTTTCTGACCTTTTACTTAGAGACTCACCAAGAGGCAGTCGCTGTATTTCATCCGTTCAAGGACACACATTTCCTCACATTTGACATCTGGGAAACGGAGGCGCCTCTTACAGTCCGAGGCACCTTAGCTTACACAGTTCGGCTGCCCATCTGACAATCAGCACTTCTGTTTTGATGAACTATGGAAACTGTTCTTCATGAAGTCCCTCGTCCATGGAAAGGTTTCCCAGAGACCTAACCGCAGCCCAGCACCCTCGGCATGAGTGCATGTTGTGGTGGGTCTTGGGGATTCGCCAGACTGAGGGAGCTGCTCAAGGCCACCCGGTAGGTCAGCAGCAGAGCGGGATTGTGCAGAGCCACACGGCTCCCTGAGATACTGTAGCTGGGTCAGAATCGTCCACCAGCCACAGCCACGACCAGTGCGGAGGGGGTGAACGAGGTTCACAGAAGGACCGCGGCTTAAACCAGACTGTAACGTAGGGACAGAGCAAGAGCGCCAGCACAGAGAAAGTCGGCACCAGCCCTGGGAAGAAGCTGCCCGAGGACTGTTATCGTCCCCAGGCTCCAAACCTTGTAAACATGGTCACAGGAACGATCACTTATAGCCCACACATCAAGGAGTTGCCTGTAACTGGATCCACATCAAGTATTTCCCCACGTCGTCTTATTTATGTCTCACAACAGCCCCCCAAAGTAAATCTCATTATCCTTTATTAGAAACTGTGGCCTCGACTGTTTTAAGTTACCCCAGATTACAGATCTAGCAAGTATCAGAACTGGACTTCAACTCTGCCTGGTCGGCTCCAGGAAGCACGGAACCCCTGGGCCACTTAAGCCCCCATGGTCAAAGGAAGTGAGGAGACCAGATGGCCTCTGAGGTCCTGTCCCTCAGAGGCAGTGGTCCTGCTTCCACAAGTAAGTAGCCAGTGGCACTGTGCTCAATGATTTGGGGTTGACAGTCCCTCAGAAAGTTAAATGTAGAATGACCACCTGAGCCAGCAATGCCACTGCTGAGTGTATACGCATCCTAAAGAATTGAAAGCAGGGACTCAGACATTTGTATAGTAATGTTAGCAGCATAATTCACAATAGCCAAAAAGATGGAAATAGACTAAAGATCCATCAACAGAGAAATGCTTAAACAAAATGTGGTGTATTTCATATTAAATGAAATAGTTTTCAGCCTTAAAAGGAATGAAATTTGGATGTATGCTGCAACATGGATGAGTCTTGAAGACATGATACTAAGTGAAATAAATCAGACACAAAAAGATAAAGACCATATGATTCCATTTACAGGAGGTTCCCAGAACAGGCAAATTCGTAAATAGAGAAAGCGGACTGGAGACAACCACGGGCTGGAGGAGAGGGAGAAGGAGTTCGTGGTTAATGGGTACAGACCTTCTGTTTGGGATGATGGCGAAGTTCTGGAGATGGGGAGTGGTGATGTACTTAATGCCCCTAACTGTTGCACACTGGGAAAATGGTATGTTTTTCATTTTTCGTTGAAGTACAGTTGATTTAAAAGTCATGTTAATTTCGGCTGTACCACAAAGTGATTCAGTTCTACATGTGCACATATCTGTTCTTTTGCAGATTATTTTCCCATGTAGCTTATCACAGAATATCGAGTGGAAGTCCCTGTGCTATTCAGCAAGTTCCCATTGATCTTCCGTCCCATAAAAATAGTGTGCCTGTGCCAGCCCAAACCCCCAGTCCATCCCTCCCCTACCCCACCCCCCACTTTTCCCCTTTGGTCCCCATAAGTTTGTTTTCAAGTCTGTGAGTCTGTTTCTGTCTTGCAGATAAGTTCCTTTGTATCATGAAATAGTATACTTTATATTATGTACACTTTACCACAATTTTTTAAACCACAAGGAAAAAAGACGGATTTAGGACAAATCACACGCTACCCCAAGTCAAGAAGAAGAAAGCTTTTGAGACTTGTATTGAGAGAGAAGTGATGAATCCTGTACCCGGAGCGTCAGGAGGCCCGAAGAGGGCGAGAGAGGGGCACGGCACCCTCTCAGAAGGGCAGAGACGCAAAGGCAGAGGCTTGAGTGTTGCTAGACACTCTGGGCACAGACCCAGCATGTCTCAGCGCAGATGGCAAGTTTGGTCATGACAGCAAGGAACAGCGAGGGATTTCATGTCATTGAGAAATAAACCATCCACCTCAGGACTCTGGGGAATCACCTTAAAAACAACACACACCCTGCTTTCCACATATCAGACAATACTGTTTCCTTCCTCCAAGCTGAAAATAAACCTCCGTGCCTCCTAATTTTCACTGCAATAGGATGTGGTCGACTTAGGAAGTCACCACTCGGCCTTCAGGGGCACCCTGGAGTGATCGAAAAGGCTTGCGCCCTCAGACCCCACCCATCTGGACTGCAGAGGGCTGTGCAGCCTGATACACGGGTGCTGATGGCGCTGCCTGCGCAGCCGGCGGGCTGTCCCCGCTCAGAGCCCCACAGCGAGGCCGAGGCCGAGGCCCAGGCCCGCTCCCGCCTGCCTCCCGGAGGTCGTGCGTGCCTCCTGTTGAAACAAGCTGTGCCCCCACGGGATGCTTTCCGGCCAGGCCGTTGTTTGTTTGTTCGTTTGTTTGTTTTAAACAGAGAAGGGAATCCGGTGCTGTGCGGAGAAGAATCAGGAAGGGCTCTGGTACCCACTGTCTCAACCCCGGGCCGCGTGGTTGTTGGGGGCGGAGATGAGAAAGCAGAGGAGACGAGCCTGTCTCATCTGGGGAACGTGGAGGCTGCGGAAGAGCTGGCCCCGGTTTCAAGATTTATCAGAAAAACAAACAAAGGAAAGTCTTCTCTGAAAATGTGGCAAAAGTCCCGACTCCAGATCGGAGGATGAGCGCCTTTAATACCTCCAGGCTACTTCCTGGGCCTGCGGAAATCTAAGAACCGCCTGCCCCGCCTGAGGGGTTTTACCTGCAGTCAAGTTTGGCCTGGGGCCCAGCGGCCCCATCTCTGCGCCCCAGCTTCCTTGGCCCCAAACGAAGACACTGAAATAGGTGCTTTCTAAGAGTAAGATGTGTGCAATGGAGCCATTCATTTTGCATTTATAATTTTTTTTTCTTTTGTCTTTATAGGGCCGCACCCATGGCATATGGAGGTTCCCAGGCTAGGAGTTGAATCTGAGCTGTAGCTGCCGGCCTACGCCCCAGCCACAGGAATGCGGGATCCGAGCCGAATCTGCTACCTACACCACAGGTCATGGCAACGCCAGAGCCTTAATCCACTGAGAGAGGCCAGGGATCAAACCTGCATCCTCACGGATACTAGTCAGGTTTGTTAACCACTGAGCCAAGACGAGAAATCCCACTGACTGAGGCCAGGGATTGAACCCGAAACCTTATGGTTACTAACTAGTAGGGTTCTTTAACCACTGAGCCACGGCAGGAACTCCTGCATTTATAATTTTTAATGATAAAGGTAACAGAACAACAATAAAATGTATGAAATGGAAACAAATGTAATTACCTCTAATACTACTGTCCTAACATAGGTCCTTTAGTTTTATATTTAAATGTTTTCAATCTTGCAGCATAACTGGTTCTGAAAAGCACTAAAATGTTTTAGCCCTTTTTTCAGAGAAAAAAAAAAATCTTAGTACATTTGATTTTTTCAGGGTTAAGCCCTTATACTTTGTAGACTTGAAGGCCCTGTTCTGTCATGACGCCACTTGGTGAGCGGCTGAACTGTGTCCTCCACGATTCATGTACTGAGGCCCTAATTCCCACAAATACCTCAGAAAACAGTATATTTGAGGTAGGGTTTTTTAAGGAGGTAGGTAAGTTAAAAATGAGGTCTTAGGTTGGGATCCAGAATGGCTGGTGTCTTCATAAGAAGAGGAGATCTGGACAGATGCGACGAGGGAGACCGTGTGAGGATATGGGGAGATGGCGCCAGCTGCAAACAAAGAGAGAACCAGCCTGCCAACACCATGATCTTGGCCTTCCAGCCTCCAGACCTGTGAGAATGTCAAGGCCTGTTGTTTAAGCCCCACCCCACCCCCACCCGCCGTCTGTGGTCATTTGCTCGGGCAGAGCCCTAACCATACAACACAACGAGATCCGACTGACTTACCTGGTAAATTACTGACCACACTAACTGGTCATTGACCACAAGGCCTGTATGATACCCAGGAAAACACCTACGCCCACACCCCCCAACCCCCCCCAACCCCCCACACACACTATTTTAATAGCTATTAAATTGTAACATGAGTGTGTTTTGCAAACTTTTTTTTTTGATCCTGTAGCAGAACAGGGTCTTGCAAGGTAACCACATCCTCTCCCTCAGCTGCTTCTCCCTTCCTGCCAGCCAGCTCCACTCACATAGGTGCTTCGACAGCCCCAGGACAAGGGGTTAGGGGGAACCTCCCGCCATCCCGGCCTGCCTCTCCCATCCTTTCTGAGAGGGGCTGGTTAACAGTCCATCCCCTTTTCCCAAAGGGGGACAAGGGACAGCCCAGCCCCGCCTCACGCCCACAGCACCTTTGGTGGCAGGAGCAGGAAGTGTTCTCCAGGCGTCAGTCCTTGGGGGGCTCATTTCCACAGCTCTCACCTGGTGGAGCCTGGGATGACGCACCAGCAGCCCTGCTGTTTGCTTCCCTGTTCAGCCCTAGTGGTGGGGGTGGTAGCACAGAGAGGCTTTTATGTTGTGACCACTACAGCTTTAAACAACAACAACAACAAAGACAACAGAGAGGTTGGGCTGTTGTTCCTCCGGGAAGCAGGCACCTGGCCCGGCAGTTCTGAGTTGGTATAAACTGGGAAACACCCAGAACTGAGAAGGTAAACAATCCACGCTTTCCTCGTGGCCTGCTTCCTTCCACCTGCAACGTCCTAAAGAGACACTGAAGGTCCAAAAAGGGACTGGGTTGTCTCTGCACCAAACTGCGTGAGTTTCTGAAAATAGCTGCAGCCGGGAACCTGGGGCTAAGAAGCTTGAATAACCATAGATATTGAGGTGCGAAAAGGAACCTACTCCGTGCAGGAAAGGATGAGGCCTGACCATCCCTGAGGATGTCAGTCTATCTGACAGCCAGGACCAGAGACAAGTTGCTAAAAGACACAGCAACTTGAATGAGTATTGGCAACTGACTGTTGCGGTTACAACCTAGTTTCAGCTTTTGTCTCAGCCAGACAGTTCCTCCTCTTTCTCAAGGGGAACTCTCCCATGACCACCATACCTCCTCTCATCAGAGATCAGCCTCAGCACTATCACTTCCTTTGCATTGTCACTGAGGCCACGAAAATGTAACAGAGAGGGTGACACCGAGGTGGCCTTGCCCAAGGGGGCTTCCTCAGCCTCCCTGATGACTTCATTTTTTGCAAGGACTTGAATTGAGGGAGAGAGTGGCCGGGCTTCCCACAGAGGTGCCCTCTGGGTCAGGACCGCCCTAAGGGGTCAGGTAACAGTAACAGAAGACAGTCACCAAAGCCATCAGAGGGGCTCCAACCTTGGACTTGGTCAGAGAGGATTTTAACAGTTGCAGTTTTAGGACAAGGCTTTAACAAGGCAAAGGCAAGAGGCTATGTGTCTGAGGGCACATCTTCCACACACACCACTCCACCTGCTCCTCGAAAGTTTGTGGAATTTTCATAGCCCCGTTCTGCAGAAGACGCACCTGCTTCAGGCCTTGCTGTCAACTTTTCAGTGGAACCTTCCCTGCCACACTCTTTAAAATGTCACCACTAACCCCTGCCGGACCATTTCTGATCCCCCTTCCTGCTTCGATTTTTCAAATCTTTAACTCTTAATTTGCTCTTTTATTTACGTCCCCTGTTTGATGTCTGTCTCCCTGCTTATAATACATAATTTATTTTTTTAATTTTTTAGGGCCTAACCGTCAGCATATGGAGGTTCCCAGGCTAGGGGTCAAATCAGAACTGTAGCCGCTGGCCTACACCACAGCCACAGCAATGTGGGATCCAAGCTACATCTTTGACCAACACCGCAGCTCACAGCAACTCCGCATCCTTAACCCACTGAGAGGTCAGGGATCGAAACTGCATCCTCATGGTTCCTAGTCAGATTCGTTTCTGCTGTGCCACGACAGGAACTCCTAAAATATATAATTTCTATGTAATCATATATTATAAAAGCTCCATTCTTAACTTGCTCTTTTACTTACTTCTGTTTGATGTCTGTCTCCCTGCCTAAAATATATAATTTCTAAACAACGATACATTATAAAAGCTCCATGAAGGCAGGATCCTGTCTGTTTTGTTCAGAGCTGTATCCCCAGCACCCAGCAGAGCACTCAGCACACAGTGGAGCCTCATTCCTATCTGTTGAATGAATGAATGAATGAATATGGCAACTGAAGTCCCCAGGTTGAACCCAGCCCAAGAGATGGGTGACCAGACAAAATTAGGTGCAGTTGAACCCAAAGGAGAGCAAATACATGCTGCTGGCATTTTCTTTGAGAAAGGCTAGAAAAGCAAAGCCAAGTTGAAAGACCCATGAGACAGCAGAAAAGTGACAGCTAATTCCTGGCGGGCAAAAGAAGAAAAACATAGGAAGATGAGGTGAAATGAAAATAGAAACAGAGCTTGGGTTGGAGAAGCCACACTCCCTGGGGCTTTCTTGAGCAGCAGCTGGAGAAAGGAGAAATTCATACAGCTTCCTGGGGAGTCAGGAAAAGCAGGAAAAAAAAAAAAAAAGAACAACCAAACTATATGAGACTGAACTCTAACAGCCCGAGGAAGTGCTCAGGGCTGGGGTGGGGAAGAGGGCCAGGGATTGGGTGGGAGAGCTAGGGTGGGGAGAAGGCGGGGTGGGGGGGCCTAGAAGCTTCACACGGAAGACAGCTGAGCGAACTGGAAGAGGGAACTCTGCACCTCTGAACAAAATCAACCTGCACAGCCAGACTGTACAGGACCTGCCATTGAAGGGAGGTTAAGCTGCAGTTCAACGATGGCCCCTCCCAGAAGCTCTAGGCTGGCATCACCCCTTCCCAGGACCAATAATTGCAAGAAGGGGCAGGCACAGCAACCTCCATTGGGAATGAGCTTGGCATCCTCAAAGAAGGAGGCAATTGATTCGAAATATCACTGTGGGCTTGCACTGCTGTGGGCACCCACCAACCCCTGAGGTTCAAAGCTCGGTCCTAGGGGAAGATGCCTTGTTAAGAAAACACTTGAGGGTAATTGATGGTCATGGGAGTACATGAGGACAGACAGGCTAATGACCCGAAGCTGAGAGATGGGGACCAGGTGACACCCCAGACCAGCCTGCTGGAAAATCCGGCAGTGGTCCAGGAACATGACAAGTTTCGCTGGCAAGGAACTCCTGAAGGGTGGCCTCAGACCCAAGACACAGGCATGGCTTTTACAGAGAGGAGCTCTGGCGTAGGCCCCAGGAATCACCAGAGGGGAGACTGGACTTCCTGGAAGCATGTAAAGCCCCTTCCAGAACTTCTCAGAGCATTTACCCCTCTTGGCTTAAGTAACAACTGAATCAAAAATCATCCATATGGATGAAATGACATGACGTCTGGGATTTTCTTTTAAAAATCTCCAGCAAACTCGAAAGATGGGGGGAGGGGATGGAAGACAACTGATGGGCAGAGGGTTACGCAGTTGACATATGGGAGCAGGGCGAGGGCTACAGGAAGTTTACTCTACCAGCAGATCGAATAGGGCCTTTCCAGACCAGCAGGAGCATCACCTGGAAACTTGCAAATTCTCAGGCTGCAGCAGGAGACCCCAGATCTACTAAATAAAAAACTCTGGGGGCAGAGCCCCGTAAGGTGGAGTTTTCCCCCAAACCTCCCCAGGCTCGGGATTCTGATGCTTGCTCAAATTTGAGACATACTGCATTATACCAGTTTCTCCCCGTCAGTGTTTGTGCAATTATTTCCATAATAAAGCCTTTTTAAAACACCATCCCTATGGGCATTTTTGTTGTGGAGTTGTTTATTTCTTACATCACTTGTCTTCAATTGCTATTTAACTACGGTTTTGATCTTTTCCTGGAGCCAGAACAAAAAGCCAGGAAGCAGATGCGACTACCACTCTCTCCCTCTGCCTCCCTCCGCAGTTTGCAAACGTAAACTTCCTGTGAGAGATGCCTGCGGGCTACACCACACTCTCACCTGAAGCCCTGGGTGTCCCAAGTGCCTGGGAACAGCGCACCGCCCCCACCCCCGCGCGCGCCCCGCCCCCCCAGGGGGGTGGTCTGGGGAGGAGAGTCACCCTCCAAGGGTCCGGGGCCCAGAGGCCCTGCCACGCGTGGATCCTGGAGGTCTCCCAGGGCTCCCGAGAAACGTCCCACTGCCCTGACTCTCAAAACTGCAGCTCGCAAGACACGAGCCCCTCGATCTTCTCCATTCTTCCTTTTGGAAGGTCTTTAGAAGACGGAGAGTGGGGAGCCGGGGAGCCGGGTCTCAGGGCCCCCCTTTCTGCATTGTCCTCTCCTCCATCCAGCTTCTGCTCCCGGGAGCACTTGCCAGGCTGGGGGGCCCTGGCGGCCGCGGGAGGAGAAGGGTTAACCAGCAGGGGCCCCCTCCCCCTCCCTGCCAGCCAGCCCCCACCCCCCACGTGCCGCCGTAAAACCAAGCCGGGTTTTCTCTTTAAGACCTTAGCCTCGGGGGCCATTATGCCAAAGACGGTGGCCGGCTCTTATCTGCGAGAATCCATTAAGCATGGCCTCGGTGCCCAGGGCCGCTTCACGGGCACCCGGGGGAACCCTTCCCCAGTCAGGGTCTAGGCGCACCTGTACCCCATCTCACTACCAGCACCTCCTCCCGCTCCTGGAACTGGACCTGGGGGGTGGGGGGCAGGGGCTCAAAAGCCCCCAAACCAAACGCGAGTTAAGCTCATAGCCCTGGAGCTCGCCTTGTTGGGGGGGTGTCCCCAGAAGCACCCGGGTTCACACCTTCGTGCGCGCCCCACGGGGCGGGGGGGGGGGATGGGAACTGCCCTCCCCCTCTGGCCGGTGGCTCTGGGATGGGCGGGCAGGGTGAGAAGGGCACTTGTGTCCCTCTGTCCGCGTGCCCCTCGGTTGGTCGCAGGAGCCGTGGGCGCTCAGGCGGCAGCTGCCCCCTCCCGCGTGGGCTTCCCACCGGGGGGCCTAGCAGGCCGCCTTTACCTTCCTTAGGAAGCTGTGGCGCAGAACTGCGGGCTGGAAGACCCCCAGAGAAGCCACTAGAGGTTCCTGGCGTCTCATCAGAGAACAGTCTAACACCCATTGATTATTTGTATCTTCCCCCACGCACATTTGCCCAAATGCCCACTTTGTACCGGTCTCCCGATCAAAACAGCAGGGCAGACTCAGATACAAGGCATAAGGCCCAGAGAAGGTGGCTTTGAATTCTCCTCTTGGGCAGAGGAGGTGGGGAGGCAGTGGGAGCTGGGGCGGGGAAGGTCCAGTGTGACACTGTCTTGGAGTCTAGGGGGAGGAATAGACCCTTTTCCAAATGGTCAATAATTCGGATTGTTAAGAGGAGCAAAGGTGGCAGGGAAAGCAACAAAACAAAACTGTTCAAATTCTCACTGCGTCCAACCAAGGAGAGGATATAGAGTCTGTGTGGCTCCTGCTTGAAATCTCTGTGGAATGACCTTCTTTGGATCCTCTCCTGCTCTTTCCCCATGAATATAAATATTTCCTCCACTTGCCATATGTTACCCACGAACTTCCACAGACCCCACCGCCTCTGCCCTGCTGGGCTCCTTGCAAAAGGAGTCTGTCCGCCTCACAACCAGGAGGGGGGGGGGTGGAGGAGCAGTGTTGTTCAAGGGACAATGTCACTTTCCTCTTCGTCAAGATTCTTTGTCAATTGCTGGGGAAATAATTGACCTCAAGCTACTTCAGTCACAACCAATAGAAAAATGGAATGGTGATGTGTCCAGCTGTGAAGGGGAGGCACGCACACAGGCTGGAAAACAAAGGCGGCCTGGAATAGAGCCGACATGAAAAATATGTAAAGCTTCACGTTGGAATTTCTGGGAAACAGCGGAATTTCACCTTTAAAAAACCTTCTAGCCCTCTGCTCATTTGTCACATCTTCAAATTTTCAGTCCTTAATTTATGCCTTTGGGTAGCTTAAAAGGAGAATGCCCACCCAGAACAGCCCTTTAATACAGCTGCCATCTTTTCCATTCTCTGACCCTTTCCCTAATCTGCACGATGGTACTTTTTTCCCCAAGATCCTCCACTCAATCAGCAGCCAGAACGACTCTGTCCTGTCTGATTCAGGGGCCCAGGGGATGATCTGAGGAGTTCAGGGAGCATTGTTTGGGGGTTCTTGTTTGTAAGCAGTGGGATAAAGAGGCAAGAGGACACTCAAAGGGAGACACTGGGAGGAGTGTGAAGGGCCCCCAGAGAGACCACCAAGAAGAAATTCATAAACTGCCTTTGCTTGGTCCCTGGGAGAGAGAATGGTTAAGAGTGGCTGGTTAAAACAGATCTATGTCAGACCACAAGATGTCCCATCTACGAAGCTGATCCTGTTCCAGGTTGGACCAATCAGGAACAGATCAATACGGACATTTTACGCCAGCACTGTGGTAACAAGCAAGCATGATACCAACCAGCAGCTCAACGAAGCCTCCAACACGAGCTCTGAGCCTGAACCCTGTGGCCGGTCTTGCAACCGGGAAAAAAGCCGACTCTGGAGAAATAAATCCAGTTGCTAAAAAGCAGCCACATGGCAGATGTGTGAGTGTTGATGTGTGATGAACGGCCATCACACAGAAGAACTGAGATCCCTGCCTTCTCCAGGCAAAGGGTGAGGTGTAACATCAACATGGCACAAACCCGTCACCAGGGCAGAGGAGGTCACCAGAGCCCACCCATGTATTTCTCGACAGCCTACATCTTCACCATGGAGTCTCAGGGAGCTGGGTACGTGTACAAGTCATCTTGAAAAGAAAGCATGCTGTGTGCACAGAACTGCATCATGGTAGAGGTAAACCTGGGGAAACGTCACGCCAACGTTCAGCAACATATATTTAGTGTCACTGTAGAAAAGTCCCCAATTGCACGATGTGGTTTTTTCCCACTTGCATGATGCAGTTTTCTCAAATAGAATTTTTGAATCATATGCGTCTGCTCTAAGATGATCCCAGGTAAACACATTAATGGGCATAGGTTCAAATATCTCCAACTTCTCACAAGGACTTTCCAGGATCTTCTCTCAAGGTTCATTCAAGTCATAGCACAATCAGTAACTATGCTTCTCTCAGAATTAAAAACTCCAAGAGTGGGTGGTATTAATTTAAAGAAAAAGGACTTGCTGAAGAAATTCTCTTGTTTCCATCATGTTTGAAGCTTCTGGCACCTATTTCTTTTGAAAAGCTAGAGAGATTTTTCTCATGTACCGTGGTTGAAAAGTGATGGATCTGGACTGGTTTTGTTCTAGCTGGATATGGAACTTTCATTCTAGAATCCAATAATTGTTCAAAATGAAGTATTCTAATTGAGCCTTTTAAGAATTTCTCCCCCAAGTTCACCTAATGGTTCAAAAGAGAAGCCTTTAGGTTGGCTGTCTAGTAATGGTAATGGATTTACACTGAACTTTCCATGTTCTCTTTCAATCTCCCTGGTGACCCCTGCCATTCATTTGCAAGGCAGGAAACCAAGATTGGTATGAAATTTGTGGCCATAGTAGTTAGTAAGGCTAATTGACTCTTGTGAGGATGAAACCTCTGGCTTGGCCTCATTAGCCCTGCATTAAATCTAACATCTCAAAGTACAGTCGAACGGACATAACTCTTGCCTGGAGTATATTTGTAATTGGTTGAAATAAATATGGTTCTAACTACACACTGCCCCATCTGCAAGACGTTCTGGACAAAACAAGGGGAAATTAGACTGAGATGCCAGTAAGAATTCTAGATTTATGAAAATTGAACAGTTTTAAAGTATGTGTTTTTCACTCCGCTAATTATGTTTAAACATCTTAAAACATTGCCTTTTATTGTGTGTAAATTATGATTCTGTCTATGTAAAAAAGATGCTTAGGGAAATGACTGAAAAGAAATAAATCAAAAAGTTTATGTGAGTTTACTTAGGTGGCAG
Source organism: Phacochoerus africanus (assembly GCF_016906955.1). NCBI lineage: Eukaryota > Metazoa > Chordata > Mammalia > Artiodactyla > Suidae > Phacochoerus > Phacochoerus africanus. The sequence continues at coordinate 72,792,939 of NC_062549.1, forward strand.
GATTAAGGGTAAAGGATTTTGTTTGTGGTTCAGTTTCCCAAAATGTTATTGAGTGGTTACAACTACTTTGTAATGTAGTAAAATATATGATCATCCACAAATATGTGTTCATACTCAGGCAGAGGAATCACTACAAATATGTGACATTACGTTCTGTTCCTGTTTTCTGAGAAAAGGGTGATTTGAACGCACATAAGGGAGGGAAGGACAGTCACTGAGTGCCGAGGACCCACGGTGTCTATTTTATTCCCTCTCCCCAGGGAGGCAGGCAGGATGGCCGATGTCACAGGGCAGGGAACTGAGGCTCCGAGAGGCTACATACCACCCAAGATTGCACTGGGAAAGGAGACATTCAGGCTCAGTCCACCTGCCCGGGCTCCGTTCTGCCTCACAGAATGCAGAGGGCAGCAGAATCAGTATTCAGCAGGTGAGATAAGAAGATAAATAATGTATCAACGTCTATCCAACCCAAAGTTCTCTACTTGACAGGACAACTGGCTGGACCTCTCCCCTCACACAAAATCACCCCCACATGCACATATGGACACACACATTCATACACACACATATCCATATACACATATGCACACACATCCACACGCATCCATATATACATATGCACACACAAGCACACACATCCATATACACACATGTACACATATACACATACATCCATACACACACATGCATACACATCTATACACACACATGCACACACATCCATACACACACATATATACACATATCCACGTGCATACACATACACATATGCACGTGCTCACAAGTACACATATACACACAGGCTTACACACAGACACACATACACACGTATATTGCTATCATTACTTGAAACAAGGATGATCACTTGATCCAAAGCCACCTTTCTTTCTTTCCTTCTTTCTTTCTTTTTGGCTAAGCCTGTGGCACACAGAAGTTCCTAGGCCTGGGATCAAGTGGTGCCACAGCAGTGACCTGAGCCTCAGCAGTGACAATGCCAGATCCTCAACCGCTAGGCTACCAGGGGATTCCTGCCATTAACTTCTTAGTGCCGATCAGACCCCCTCTTCTCAAGAATCTGAATAAAGAGATGTATACACTGTGATGAAGTATAATGATAAGCCTTTCAGCCCAGATGCTGGTCTGTTGGGGGCAAGAGTAAGTCAGTTCCTTGGCGAGAAAAGACAGGAAGGACAGAGGCCCCTTGGATGAGTGGAGCGGGCTGGGCCATCAGGGGGAAATGAAGCAGGAGAAAGGCACTGGTGGCCACGCTGCCCATGCCAGTGGGAAGAGCTGTGCCCATCCTCACTGCTTTCCTGTCCACCCCGGGAAGCTCTCAGCATTTCCACATTTTATTTAAACTAGCTTGTCTGGATGTCTTTCTTTAAAACCCAAAGGTCTCGGACTACGGCAGAAACAAACACACGAATGATCCCATTGACTGTTTCAATTTCCCAGTGATGATCAGTTTCCCCAAGTTCATACAGGCGACAGGACTCAGGAGGCCCAAACCCAGCATCACGCAAGCAAACCCATCCACTTCCATCCGCGTTTCCCCAAGTGTCCCTGAGCTCAGCAGATGTCACTAATGACCCATCGTGTTCAAGTCGGAAACCTAGGTGTGACCTCAGCCTTCCCCCTCCTTCTCCGTATCCACCCTGTTTGAAACAAGCCCTCTCAAACGTGGCTCAGATCCACCCGCCGCCCTGCCCTCGTCTAGGCTCTATATCCCCTCAAATCCAATATCTGCAACAACTTCTCACACCTGGACCCTCCTAGTGCTCAAGGCTGATCTTTGAACATGCTAGCTCATGTGCATGCATACACACACACACACACACACACACGCTTTTAAAGCCTTCTCGTGGCTTTCCTTTGCCTTTTAGGGTGAAATCAAGGCTCCCACGTGAGACGCCCTGGCCGTACACCCTCCTGTTGGGCCTCTCGCATCCTCCCCACGCTCTGCCCAGGCTGAGCCTCTTTCAGTTCCTCAAATATGTCGTGCTTCTCTGCCTGGAGGACTTTCATGCAGCCTGTTCCATGGGGGTGGAACTCTTCCTCTACCTGGCTGACTCCTACTCTCGTGTCTCACCCTAGACTCTGTGTCCTCCCCAAAGCCTCCTCTGACTCTCAAAACTCAAGGCTAAGGAAACCCGATATGTGGTGCTGTGACCTTCTGCGCCCGGCCACGCAGAGCTCTCTCCAGCCTCCAGGATTATTATCTGTCTCCCCTGCTGGCCTGTAGGCTCCCTGCAGGCATATCCCCAGTGCCAAGCCCACAGCACGCACCTAGGAAGGCGTGGAGGAATGAACGGATCATGCTCTAGATATTTCTAGTGAACCAGCTCTGACACTCATTTTCATTCTAGCTTGCAGCTTTCAAGGATCTGGTATAAATCATGAAAAGGAAGGTGGGAGATGAGGCCCAAAAATAACATTAATAAATAAAATTTATTGTTGCTATTATTAGCACACTTGAAGTTTCTCCTTTTTTTGACAAGGCTGTAGCTTATAGTCTCATGACTCTAATTACACTTTGACTCTCTTTGCCCTTATGGTGAGTCCTTACTCAGGACCCTCTTGGGTGTTCTTGCACATCAACCCCACAGCTCCTTCCAGAAGTCTCTCCTCCTAACAGGGTGGACATAAGCCAAAAAGTCGCCATAAAAAAGAACAAACTAATGCCATTTGCAGCAACAAGGATGGAACTAGAGACTCTCATACTAAGTGAAGTAAGACAGAAAGAGAAAGACAAATACCATATGATATCACTTATATCTGGAACCTAATATACGGCACAAATGAAACTTTCCACAGAAAAGAAACTCATGGACTTGAAGAACAGACTTTCGGTTGCCAAGGGGGAGGAGTAGGGAGTGGGATGGACTGGGAATCTGGGGTTAGTAGATGCAGACTATTGCCTGTGGAATGGATAAGCAATGAGATCCTGCTGTATAGCACTGGGAACCATATCTAGTCACTTATGATGGAGGATAATGTGAGAAAAAAAATGTATACATGTATGTGTGATTGGGTCACCTTGCTGTACAGTAGAAAATTGACAGAACACTATAAACCAGTTCTAATGGAAAAGAATAAAAATCATTAAAAAAAAAAAAAGCCAAAAGGTCTCCACTACACGCATGCAGGAGTGTATTATTCGCCTGAGGAAACTAAGTCCTCACACAGAGACTGTCTTCTCCCTCCGGCGGCTGCCTTGGGAACCAATCCGACCATGTTGGGAAGGATCAGAGGGCAGAGCTGGAAGCCTGGGGGCAGGAAGGTGGTGACCAGAACATCCGAAGGAAACCTCAGGAGCTAGATGTGTGCGGTGGGCTTAGAAAGGAAATAAGAGATTATCAGAGGGAGACACTGAGAAGGAAGATGCTTCAGACCTCAGCACCTCCCCCTCCCCCACCACAGACTCGGTATTTTTGCTCCGAGAGAGCTGTGTCTTTGGCTTTCAATCACTCTTGCTGGCTTTCAAGTCAAGGCATAGAAGATTCAGGGGCAGAGGCCAGCATCTGACCGCTCGGCCGTTTGGCTGGTCTGCACGCGCAAGTGAGTGAGGGCAGGCTGCGGGTTAGGACAGCACCCCCTGGAGTTGTGACCCCTTCTCCGGCTGTGTCTCCCACGTGGCACTACGGCCGCCTCCCCTTTGTTTCCTGATTTCAGCTCAGATATCAGCTCCTCAGAGAGGCCTGCTCTTGGTCCTGTGTTATCACTTTCAAAGCGCTCATCCTTGTCCAAAAGTCTTTTTAAAATGTACCTGTTAGCTCTCTCTCCCCAACAGAACGCAAGTTCCGGAGGGCACCATCTGCGGGGTCCAGCTCTTCTGAATCCTGGGCACCTAGGAAAGCACCAGCTGGGACTGGGGCTGCTCAGCAACAGTCTATCCAACCAAATTCTTTCCAACCGAAGCTTCAACCCTCAACAAGTGACCAAATGTTAGCAGTATTTGTTTCTAAGCTATTCACATCTAGCTACCAATAATTGTTTTTGCCCATTCCTCAAAATGACTGTCCTTCTTCTAATTGTGTGTGTCTTTCATCTCATCAGATTCCACGTTTGCAACATTTGGAACATCTATCATCTCCCGTGGGCTAAAGGGAAACTGTGACTTTAAAAAGACGGTCATTGCTGAAGATGGTATAAAACGCACTGTAAAAGGAAAATCTCCAAAGGCTTAAAGGGCATCAGGAGTGGCCATCTCCTTTTTCTGAAGAGCTCCTAGGTGGTGCCTGGCCAGCTGCTCCGCCCCAGGAAAATAGGCCAGCAGGGAAACCCGCCCGTGGCCTACTTTAACCCTTCCCTGGGCCTCACCTCACCAAGATGCTGGCAGAGATCAGAAGAATTCGAGCACTACTCACTGACTGGAAGAAAACAGCCAACGAGTAAAAAAAAAAAGACTGATCCCAATGTTGCTCCCCACCCCCAAGCTTTCTTCTCCCAAAGAGCCTTCTGTTCAGAGACGTTAAAGGGCTCTGATAGCAGATCACAAATTCAGGACAGAAAAGCTTCACTATGCTGCCAGAGCCTGTATTGTGGGTAACCAGACATCGGACCCTTTTTTTTTTTTTTTGCTTATGAACTTTTGGAGCCCATTCGAATAAAAGACTGTTTGTTCCTGGACAAACATTCGCCAGCAAAAGAAGCCTTTAAGAGGAGGGGGAATTTTTGTTTTGCATTTTCCCTTTGTAAAAAGAGAGAGAGAGAGAGAGAGAAGAGGGACAGAAATATACTTGCTCTACTTACTTTTCAGATGAAAGAACCTAGACTAATTTGTTTACTATTGCTGGGGATTCGTGTTTACAAGTTCCTATGCCCTTGCGGTAAAAAGAAATGCTATTTTTAAAAAGTAGAAACCCACACAAGCCTCCATTTGTAGGGCTTTTCTTCCTCTTCCTGTCTCCCCACCTTCATTTTACAGATGGCCATGAAGAACGGAGAAGCCAAGTCAATGCTCAAGACATGACTCAGAGGCATTTTCTTTCCCTGCCTCCGGTCAGAGAAGGCCCTACCTGACCATGAGGAGCAATGTCTCGTCCAAGTTCAGGGAAATTCTACTTGCCTCAAAGGTCATCCCCCAGATCTGCTCCTTTTCAGAAAACCCAGCTCCTGGGCTACATGACCCTACACCCTAGGCTTCCGTCCTCCGCCCCTTGCAGCCTTCATCCTCCACTGTAGTCATAGAATATTTCTGAAATTAAGCTAGCAAGATGTGAAAAATGTCCCTTTAAAAGAGGGTTTGCCATAACTGGGTCACTCGCTGTGTGACTAATCACGGTTGCCTGTAACCACAGTGACTGTGGCTTCAACCTGACTTGGTCATTTGTAAACCACAAAGTGACCCAGCCATCTGCAGCTCGCAGGCCTTCCCAGGCCCCTTCCCTCCTCAGCCACAGGTGGAAAGGGAGCTGCCCTGGGCTCGTGGCCTCTGGGCACTTGCAGCAATTGGGATGGATGGATCTGACCACCCCAGCCCTCCTCTTATTCAAGTCTTTGCAGGCTCCAGCCTCAGCAAAGGCATTTCAAACCAGTGCTCTCTGGTCCAAAGTCCACTTAACAACACTGAGTCCAAAAGAGAAAAAGAAGGAGCTAGAATAAATTCTAAAAGGAAAAAGGAACAAGAAAAAATACTTCCCCCAACTTGGTTTAGGGTCCTTTGGTGTCCCTATCACTTATTTATGGCACTAATTTTTTTTTTTCTTGCTTTTTAGGGCCACACTTGCGGCATATGAAAGTTCCCAGAGTAGGGATCAAATGGAAGCTGCAGCTGCTGGTCTACACCACAGCCATAGAAACACCAGATCCAAGCAGCATCTGAGACCTACACCACAGCTCTCAGCAACACCGCATCCTTAACCCATCGAGTGAAGCCAGGGATAGAACTCGAATCCTCATGGTTACTAGTCAGGTTCGCTAAGGCTGAGCCACAAGGGGAACGCCTATTGCCCTGAAACTTGATAAAAATCCATAAATCCCCAATCACTACAGCAGTTTGAGGCGTTTTCAGGACAGTAGCATCCTTTGACAGTGTACCCTAAATGAGGAGACCCCGAGGTCGCCTTGCTGCAACACAGGGACCAGTCAGATTGGGCTGCGGGGGGGGGGGGGGTCCCTCCCTGCCCCTCCCCCTTATCATTTTTTTGCAGGCTCCCAGTGCTAAAAAAAAAAAAAAAAAAAAAAAAACCACTCAGGGCCAAGAGATTTAGTGATACACGAGGAAAATGACTGGCAGTAGTGGCCGGGAGGACCTGTTCTCACCGCCTCTCAGCACAAACCCCCACCCCACATCTCTAGAAACGGGGTTCCCTGCGCAACTGGAGTAAGAGTGGTGGACGAAGTAGAGGACTCTGCCGGCTCTTTCAGCTCCGCCCCTCACCTGAGCAATCCCTCAGGTAGAAACCCACTTTTTTCTTTCTTATCACATTAATTCTGGAAGCTAACTGCTACTGTCCTGGGGAGGGGAAGAGGCGTTTTCTCCGAAAGGACTGACGGAAGCAACAAATGGGAGAGACAACAGGCAAGCTTGTGAAATCCCAAACCGGATTGGTAAGAACAATATGATAAATTACGGATCCCTGGAGCCGCCTCCGGCCTGTCTCTGTGGACTGGCGGGGCGCGGGCGACGCAGTGGTCCGGGCGCGCGGGTCCCCGGGAGCCTCCGATGGTCCGCGAGGCGGCGGGGTCGACGGGTCCACGGCCCCAGGCACAGCTCGGGGCCGGGCGCTGCGGGACCCGCGGGGACAGCGCCCCGGAGCCGGCCGAGCACAGGCTCGCCTTTGTTCGCGGGTAGCCCCGGGAGCACGCGGCGCGGGCCGGGCCAGGGGACCGCAGGGGCGCGCGGGGGCGCCGGGCCGCGGCCTCCGTGGGCGGCGTAGCTGGGCTCCGAGTGGCAGGCGACAACTGTCGAGAACGCGGGGGCGGGAGGGCGGCGTCAGGCGCGGGACGCCCATCTGGACCCGCTTTCCTCCCGCTCCCGCCGCCAGGAGGAAGTCAAGGCCGGAGGCGGCGGCCGGGCAGCTGTGGGCGCAGAGCCCTGGCCCCTCGGGCTGGCCCCGGGCGCCCACCTCGCCCTTTGTCCTTCCTGCCCAGCAGCTGTGCCTTGACCCCCAGCATCCTCCGTGCGGGCGGGATTAAAGGAGCCTCCGCCCTTCAGAAACCAAGTCTGCTCCCCCAACCCTCAGCAGCCCCTCCTATTGTTTTGTTTTTGTTTTGTTTTTTGGCAGCAAGTCAACCACTCGTCATAAGGTGGGCAGACCCTCGGTTCACATTTAAATTTGTTTGTGTGCCAAATTGGCCTGCTGTTCCACCCTTTCAGCACTGTAACCCGCACCGCAGACGCAATGAATTAGGAGATTAAAGTTACCGAAAAACCACTCATCCTGCAGATGTTGCCTGCGGAAGGCTGCTCTACTGCTGCTTGTGTAAAGGGTGTGTGTGTGTGTGTGTGTGTGAGAGAGAGAGAGAGAGAGAGAGAGAGAGAAGCCTCACATTTGTTCTTTGGTAATTTGTCTTAGATATGCCTTTTTTTTTATTGACGAAAGGTCAATTATGAGACTTGAAAATAAGCAACCGTCTCTAGCAAGCCGCTACTCCCAGGAATGAATGGCGGAGTTGGGGTTTCTCATGGGGCCGAGAAAAGGGAACTTCAGATGCAGCTGAATCGTGTGTGATTTAGGCCCTGGAGAAAATTGCGGGGAGAGGAAATGTGCGGGGTGGTTTCCTGGATTTCTGTTGCAGGAAGAAACCACCAGTGGGAGGGGGGGCGCAGCGAGGGGAAGGGCGAGGGAGAGGCGGAGGATGGAGAGGGACCAGGGCCTTTTAAGGCCGCGGGGGAAGGGCGGGTGGACAGTGGAAGGCAGGGCTGTCTTTGTTTTGTTCGTGTGGGCAGGGACTGGCGGGGGAACCGCCTGACAGCGCCCAGGCGGTCAGCTGCCCGGCGAGGTACCAGCTGGCACCCGTGCCTGAGAAGGCCGCATGCATTAGCAGCATCATTATTTAGCAGTAGAGTATTGCAAAGATAATTACTGCCGTTAGAAGAGTGGAGGACAGGGGCAATTGAAACCCCAGGCCCCTTGGCTTATCAAACTCCCAGGTTACAAGTGTAATTTCCAGCAGGGTTTGGAGGCCACCTCTTACAAAGCTGCGAGTCTGTGACTCTAGATTCGACAGCTGGAACCAGTTCCCGGGGGGCCCCTTTCCAGGTCTCATCCTAGCTCAAAGGTCAAATTAAGGTCAGAGATAGAATGTCAGAGGTCATCACGCTAAAATTTTCTGTTAACCAAAGCCGTTCTACCTGGAATACCAGAACTCCCCCCCCCCCCAAAAAAAAACTATCCTTTTTTTATATGGAATTAAATAAGTCAAATAAAGGAGAGCAGGCACTTTGGTCTTCAAACAACAATAATCCTCAGTTCCTTATTGAGTTTTTTAAATGTGCTTTTATAGAAGCACGTTAATGAATTCTCCCCCTCAATCTTCACAGCTGTAAAAGGACACTATTATCACAACCATTTGATAGATATGAACACTGAGGCTTAGAGAGGCCCAGGAGGGTCCACAGCCGTCCTCAGCGCTGGGCAGGTCTGCTCCACTGCCTTGACGTTGAGGAGCTGGCAGTAGGTGTTAAAAGCCGACCAGAGAGCAAGCTGAATGGAGAACATGTGATTTTCCATAGCAACAAAGGCCCTTTCCCAAAGCTCCCAAAGATCTAGGACAGAAATGCTAGTTCTCCAGTCTCCTGCATTCTCTCCACACGTATCCTCATTTGGGTCAGAAGTAAATGCTTTATGGCTTCTGGAAAATAAAGTGTTTTCAAGAAGTGCCTTCTTTTATAGATTGGTAGACCAATTTAATTAGAGAAAAAAAATACTTGACAGACTTGCTTCTTAAAAAGTTTGCCCTCCCGGAGTTCCCCTTGTGGCGCATCAGAAAGGAATCTGACTAGTATCCATGAGGACACAGGTTCGATCCTTGGCTTCACTCAGTGGGTCGGGGATCCGGTGTTGCTGTGGCTGTGGTGTAGGCTGGCAGCTGTAGCTCCGACTGGACACCTAGCCTGGGAACCTCCATATGCCTCAGGTGCAGCCCTAAAAAGCAAAAAAAAAAAAAGTTTGCTGTCAACACATGCAACTAACTATACAAAGGGAATTGTTTAGGGATCAAAATTAGCTTTAGGTTTGAGCCCCAGTTAGTTTGATAAACTCACTGTCCAACTCCTGATCTAATTTTTTTTTTTTTTACATTTTAGTGACTGAAGTCAGGGCATATAATTTCAGGTGTCTATGTTGAATTTATACCCTCAGATTAAGATGCCAAACTGAAGTTTTACTGCTAATAATACTGATAATAATTACTAAGAGCAATTCACTCATGTAACCTGAGCAGTTATTATGTGTCAAGTATTGCAACCAAAAGCTAAACATGAATTATCTCATTTAATCCTTACAAAGAAAGCCCTGGCTTCCCCTCCTTCCCCAGTCTCTACACAGTAGTAGCCAAAGAGCTCTTTTAAAATGTAAATGGGGTTAAGTGCTGCTCTTGAGTGAAGTCCTCCAGCGGCTTCCCAAAGTTGTGAGCTCCGACTGCTCCCCCGTGGCCCACAGGCCAGCAGCACCTGGCCTACCTATTGCCTGTTTACTCCCACCCGCCCGCTTCACTGTCCTCCAACCAAAAGCCCAGTGCTCTGCTTCATCCACCCTCTAAGACATTTGCACCTCAGGGCCTTTGCTCGTGTTTCTCCCTCTGCCTGGAACATCCGGCCTTTGCCTGGCTAATTTTTTTTTCTTTCTTCAACTTACATATCTCCATCTCATGGAGACCTTCCTTCAAACCAATCAAATCACCCTATTTTCCTTCATAACACTTAACATAATGTGTGAGTGCTTATTTTTTGTTTGCTTACTGGGTCATTTCCCTTCCTGAGCAACAGGAGCCAGCAGGACAGAAACACACCCTCAGGGTTGCTACACACACACGTAGAGCTTCCTCAGGACATGCAGTGCTATTTGTGAATCAATAGAGAAGCACTCTGGTGGGTAGATACTTTTACTATCCTCACTTTATCAATGGAGAAACTGAGGCGAGGGTTCTTGAATAACTTGCCAAAGTCCTACAGCTGGAAGGGACAATGGCTATTCCGGGTCACCAGTTTTGACTGAAACCAAAAACAACATGACAAACACATGTGATCATGAAGAAATGTTAAGACCAAGTAGGTTTCTATAGAAAAGGAACTTCGAAAAATTTCCACTTACAGAAGGGTAATATTTCCAAATACATCAGCGATGAATTCATCATCTTGCACAACTATCCAGCCACACAGGTTAACATTAAAGTATTCTGTGGCTTCAGATACAATGTTTCCTACTATTTCTGATTTTTTTTTAAGGTTTCAAAGTATTTGAGGATTCAGACTATGTCTCTTCAAATAGCACAGGCTGACGGGCATTCCATCCAGTCATTTCTGCTCTTACCTAAGGAAACCAGCAGAACTTGGTTTTATTGCACAATAGTAGAAGCCAAATGTAGCCACAAACCCAGAGACCGATTCTTCTGGTACAGTTGGCCCTCCCTAGGCATGGGTTCTGTGTTCTTAGATTCAACCAACCGCAAATCAAAAATATTCAGGGAGAAAAAAAGAATTCCCGAAAGTTCTAAAAAGTACAACTTGAATTTGTTCCCTGCAGACAACAATTTACATGGCTTTTACATGGTATTAGGTATTACAACTAATTACAGATGATTTAAAAGTTTAAGGGAGGATGTGTTGGGTTATATATGGAAACATTTTGTCATTTTATAGAAGGGACTTGAGCATTTGCAGATACCCTGGGGTCAGTCCCCCCCTCAGAATCCAAGGGGTGACTGTACTTCTAAATCTTTGAATTAATCATAATAGAACAGGAGAGAAGGGGGCAGGGCACAACCTTTAACGAATGACAGAGCCATTGAGGACAAGACATAAACTGGTTGGAACCAAGTAGGTCCAAGTTGGGGGATGGCAGGACTTCCAGTGGACTCGAGCCTCACTGTACCCTCACTGTAATACATTAGCATAGGCTACATGACACACCTACAGGTGCCAGGACAGCTCCAAGACCAACCATAAAAGACCAAAAAGTGGGCAGTGACGCTATTCCTGGAAATCTCCAGCCCTTTTCCAAATGGTTGGAATAATCCTCCCATGTATTAGCTCTGAAGTTACCCAGCCCATGAAAACCAACCACCCCAGATTTGGGGGCCACTCTCTTGCCTTTGGAAACAGAGCACATTCTGTCTATGGAACATGTACCTCCCAGGCTGCTCTCACCTTCTGAGATGGTCCACACTCTCTCTCTCACTAAATCCACTTCTTACCTATCATGTTGCCTTTCGCTGAATTCCTTCTGCTCTGAGACATAAAGAATCTGAACTTCAGTAAGTCCTGGCATTTCAATTAAAAGAGAGTGGGTTCAAGTCCTAATCCGAGTTGTAGGGTTTCCATAAGAAGTCCTCAAAAACAAAAACAAAGCCCTCACCTAAGAGAATGGCGAAATTCAAAAAGAGGAGGGGCTTGTTTTTAATCCTTAAATAGCTGAGTCCCTTCAAAATTAAGAAGTCACTGTTTCCCCAGACAGTAGGCCAACAGAAAGAAGGACATGTCCTTGGACCTATCTTTCTGTGGCTGTCACAGCTGAGACAAAGCTGCGGGCCCTGCTGAGGAAGTGCAGCACCCCCCTTCAGAGAGCCAAGGTCTCTGTTTCCTTCCAGCAGGAACCATAGATGCTTCGTAGGAAAATACAGGAATTCGATGCACATGAAGCAAAATACAACTAGCTCAGGGAGAGGGGGAGAGTTTTCCTGAAATCCATGAGTTTCCCTGGTTTCACATGACACCGTGTAGGGTTTATAATTCACGTACCACAGGAGGCTGAACATTGTCATTTCCTGCCCCCTCCAATGGTGGTTTTCCAGTGAGGAGAACATTGTGACTAACCAGTGCTGTCTTTTTTTTTTTTTACTCTGTCTTCATGTTTGTGAAACAAAGCTGGCTTATACTTGCAGGGGGAGGGGCTGAGGAGGTGGGCTGCAGAGAAGCAACCTGGAGCTGGTCTTATTATCAATCATCTCCGCCGGTTGTGAGAGTTTTGACAAGAAAAACCTACCCACACAGACGGGCACTGCTGTGCATTTACAGCATGTTACTTAGAGCATTTATGAGACATCATCTAACGTTCTATCAGATGAGTCTTTCAATATAAATATTCAGACCGACTGAGATTGAACTTTGTAACATCCGAACTTGATTATGAAACAGGCAAGAGAGACTCTATGCATATTTTCACTGGTTCACTTAGTCTTTCATATGTTGAAGGGTGTGTGCGTGTGCTTGTGTGTGTGTGTGTTAGGGGTGGAATTTTCAAATCTGGAGCTTCTATGTAACATGTATTTGCTGTGGTGCTTGCATGACGCTGATGTTCAGCAGAGGTCGGCTAAGCGAACCTGTAGTTTGCTCGGGTTTCATCACCAGTGATTTCTTCTCTTGGGTATGGTGGTTGTAAAACACTGCTGTGCGTGAAGGCCTACGTGGGCCCTCACTCAGCCCTTCAGGAAGGCCGCCTGTGACCTGAGGAACCTGCTGTTTGAGGTGCAGTCAGCTGTCAGAGGAAATGGCTCTCAGGGACGGTCAGTGAACAGGCAGCTTCCAGAGCTAAGAAGCCCAGTCCTGAGGAGGGAGGACCCACACTCTCAGGAAGGTAATAGCATGTCACCAGAGGCGACCTTGAGCCCCTCGCACCGAGTGGATGCAGGCAGAGAAGACTCTTATGGAGCTGAAATGATTAGCACATACATGATCTGGACTTTCGGATCCAGAAATTGTCACTCTCTCCCCAGCACTGCCGGGAGGGGAAGGGGAGAGGATGACTTGACCAACAAGTCATATTACTCTGTGCTCTGGGACATACTCCCAACAACGGAGACGCAGGCAGGAAGCCTCGTGTTGTATGTACCCTTGACCAGGTGGTCACTGTATTTTGCATGAAGTATGAATTAACTAGACTTAATGGCTGATACGTCAGTTTCGTATGGGTTTTGGTTAAGCAAGAGGCAGTTCTAAGCCAACCACTCCTGGTGCTGTAACTCATCATTTCTTGCCCTGAGAAGCCCAGGACCAGTCTGGGGGCTCATCAGGGCAGTACCCCCTGGGAACCCAGCCTGCCCGGCTAACTAGCCCCCTCAGTGACACATCCAGTGTCTCTCTGACTGCACGGGGAGGCCGTGGAGGGCAAGTGCCCATCTCATTACAACACTTGAGTTCCGAGTTGTGACACCAACATCTGATACGTCTCATGTGATTCATAACTATTCATCAAAAAGCAGTTATGCTTCAGCTGGTCTTAAAAAGAGACACTCCCAAAGTCCCTCCAGGAATAAACGTTTGAAGGAGAACCTTCCTGAATGGACAAAACTATTTCCAGTGGAGCAAGAAGCCTGGAATCTTGTCTAAGAAAATGAAAAGAAGTTCCACGTACATTCACCTTAGAAGGTAAGGCCTCTTAGGGCAGGGGAAGAATGAAGAAAATGAAAAGAAATTCCATGTACATTCACCTTAGAAGGTATGGCCTCTTAGGGCGGGGAAGAATGAATGAATGAATGAATGAATGAGGTGCCCCTCGGCAGTGAGGAAATGAGGGTTAATGCAGACTCACTGTTTTCTAGGGGAAGCACTTTACTTGTTCACAGGACTTTTTTCCGTCCTGGAGGAAAGCCACACATGATGCGACTGTGTTGAGCAGGGAGACAGTTAGGTCAGGTTTCCCAAGACCATCCTGGCTTGGAAGTCGCAGGACCGTGTGGCCTCGAACACCTCCCTCATCGGCATCGAGTTACTCAGGCGATGCTTCAATTTACCTGAAGGCATTATAGGAATAATGTAAAAATCTAGAAGGCTTGAGCTCATAAAGTGATAAGTAACACAACTCTGCGAGCCTATTAGAGGGGAAAATTGAAAAGGTTGCAGCCAATTATTAATAAGACAGGTGAACATGAGCTGTCTGGAGAGGTGCTGGGACCACAGGAAACAGATTGCCGATGTGCAAATGCTCCGAGCAGCCACCTGGCAGCCCTGGGGATGGATTCAGCCAGGAGATAAGGTGTTTGGAGAGTCCACAGGGATTTTTTTTTTTAAGTGAGCCAACATAAAATCAAGATTTTTTTTAACAGGTAGTAAAATCTGCATTTGTATTACCTTCTCTATCTCACATGCTTAAAAACAAACTTCTTCATTTTAAGTTTAGGTGCACTAACCTGGGTCAGAAAGAGCAGGATAAAGTTGATTGATCTCATCTAAACCATCAAAAAATTTTCTTTTAGGAGAATGAAACTGAGGATTCAGGTTCAATCCCTGGCCTTGCTCAGTAGGTTAAGGATCCAACGTTGCTGTGAGCTGTGGTGTAGGTTGCAGATGCTGCTGGGATCTGGCATTGCTGTGGTGTGGGCCAGCAGCTGCAGCTCCAATTTGACCCCAGCCTGGGAATTTCCATATGCCGTGGGTGCAGCCTTATAAAGACAGAAAGGAAAGAAAGAAAGAAAGAAAGAAAGAAAGAAAGAAAGAAAGAAAGAAAGAAAGAAAGAAAGAAAGAAACCCCAGACTTCCATGACGTGGGCCAGGACTCCAGATCCCAGGGCACAAAATTTAAAGAGGCAGGTGTGGGCAGGTGCAGGGCTGGTACCTGGCGGGAGGGGTGGGGGGCGCCTTAACTTTTGTGCCTCCCCTTGTCCTGGCCCACTAGTCATTATGGTGGAGTGGAAGGAAGACAGAAGGCTGGACATAATGAAGACTCTTTTATTAAAATAAAAAATCAGAGAAGTATCGGGCTTCACATTTCTATCATGTCTTAGAACTCACATGACAAAACTCTAAATTTTAACCCCCTGCCTCCACCACCTCACGTAAGAATATGCTCTTAGAAACTTTTGGAAGCTTCTCTCAGGACTGCAATCTGTGGTTTGATAAGGTTGTTTCTTGCTGCCAAGCTCTGCACTCCCTGTACATATGGAAGAGCTGAGCAATGTCTTTTTAACCTTTATTTTCCTAAAAACATCACGTGGTCATCTTTTAGCCTCTCTCAACCCCTTTCACCTTTTTTTTTTTTAATCAAAACCATTTTCCTTTAGTCATTGAGGTGGTAGGTTTTTAGTTTCCATCCAGTCATAAACCCAACAGTGGCATCGCCTAGAGTTTTTTTTTTTTTTTAAAGCCAACACTCTGTCTCTACTGTACAAGATCTTTCTTTTGGCCAATGTTGTTTTCGGCTTATTTAACATATGCTAGAAATAATGGGGGCTGACCCTTTAGGAGAAACACTGAATGTAATCCTTAGGCCCCAAAGCTCCGATTGCTGGCCTCTGCGCAAAGACAACAAAGATTGTTCCTTCCACGTAGGCCCCTTGATCTGTAACACCAGCCAGCTTCATCATATCGCTGATCACCCCAGGAAAGGAACCACCTGCAGGCTGCCTGGTGGCTCAGAGGTGTCCTGAGTGACCACACTGCTTCCTACCGGCGCTCTGGGCTGGATGCTGACAAAGCCAGATGGGTAACTTTCAGGGAACTGGCAGTGTGAGATGTTAAAAAAGATGCAACCACAGTGGTGTGAGAAAGGATGGAAGGAGAACCAGGGGAGAAGGCGAGCAGGAGGCGTGCATGTGTCAAAGTCTCGAGTGAGTGGCGTCTGAGGGGGAGGGGCAGGGAGACCGAGTGGTAGTGGCAGGAGAGGCTGAAGGGGTGAAGGGGGTGAAGGGATGGGAGGCGGAGAGGCCAATGTGGGCTGTGTCAGCAGGAGCACCCATGTCCTTTCTTCAGGCGGCAGCAGCGTGACCACCCTGGGAACACCTCCCTGGCTTGGTTTTGAGGAGTGGCCGGTCCCCAGCTCTGCCTCCAGCTCCAGCTCCAGGACTGACTGACCACAGCATCACATCCTCCGGCTGCAGGGGCGGGTGCCAAACCAGGTCAGCGATGCCAGTGGAATTGGCTTCCAGAACTGTTACTGTGAACTGCAAAGAAGTGTTCTTTTTTGCTGCCCTTATGAAGCTTGCCAGGAGCCGCCATCTGAAGAAGTCAGCCCACCGCAGGGGCAGCCTGGAGAAAAGCAGAGCCGGGCTGCGGGGAGGAAGCCAGGCCTACCTCTCCCCAACAGTGGGTGCGGAGCCCACAGGGCACACATCGCTGGACACCCACTTCTCAGGACAGTGGCGTAGCTGTGTTGAAAGGACCAGCCCTCATTCTTTCTAGTATATACTACGCAAACCTGAACCACGCTTGCTGAAAGGAGACACTTGGAACGCAGTGGCTTCTTAGCAGGTGACGGTTATTTTGTCAGGACATGACAAGCGCCTATCATCCGGGGGAGGTCCAGCTCTTACTCTCAGGACAAAGTCACAGATTTCCAAAAGGACCCTGGAAAGGCCTCAGGAAGTTGCCACCCGGGAGAGTGTTTCTCCAAGGCCCTTCGTGTCCAGACTTCCCCTCACGGCGGGACAGACCTCAGCTCCCTCGGGGTTTACGTGAGGGCGCTTGTGGAGAATCCATCTCTAATGCCACAGTCGTGGAGATCAGGCCACATGGGCACATGGCAGCTGAGCCCCTGTGAGAGAAGGACAGGCTTCAGCCACCACCTTGGCCTTCGAGGGCTGTAGCTCATGGACAGAGAGAGTATGACCTGGCTGTTACATGTTATCCTGCACTGTGCCCACCCCCACCCCTCATTCCCCCACCTCTTTTTTTTTCCTTTGTGACCTTTATTGCTAAATTCATTAAGGCACGGTGCGCATCTGGGCAGTTCTGCTGTATTACCATCCATTCCCGCTAAGTTATCACCATCCAATCACACCCTGAGTGGATCAGCACCCCAATATCAACTGCCAGGTCGGTCCATGTGGAGAACCCTTTGACATCTGGATTGTCTTTTCCCTAGCATGTGGCGAAAGCTCAAGGGGGCATTTTCAGAAAGTATACTCTGTGGTAGTTCTAAAATAGTCCTTGGAAAACTATATGGAGATGCCTCAAAAAATTAAAAAGAGAACTAGTAATTAGGATCCAGAAATAACGAGCCAGTAATTCCACTCCTGGGTATTATCCAAAGAAAAAGAAAACACTAATTCGAAAAGATATCTGCACCCCTATGTTCACTGCAGCATTACTTACAACAGCCAAGACAGGAAAACAATCTAATACCCCTCGATAGATGACATGGTGTGTGTGCGTGTATGCGTGTATGTGTGGCGTGGTGTGTATGTGGAGAGAGAAAGAGAGAGGAAGTGGAATATGACTCAGCCACAAAAAAGAATGAAATCTTGTGATTTGTGACAACATGGATGGACCTAGAGGGTAAATTACACCTGAGTAATTACACCTAAATGCTAAATTTTAAGATAAATAAGTCAGTCCTATAGGTGTAATGTCCAACATGATAAAGATAATGAATGTCACTGTATGTCATGCATGAAAGTTGTTAAGAGAGTTATCATCACAGGGAAAAAAATACATATTTTTTCCCTATTTCTTTCATGCTGTATCTGTATGAGATGATGGATGTTCACTCAAGCTATAGCCATCTTTTCATGACATATGCAAGTCAACTCATTACGCTATACACATTAAACTTACATGGGGCTGTGTGTCAATTATCTCTCAATAAAACTGGAAGAAAAATACAATAAAATAGTTCTTGAATACTTCAAAGGGTAAGAGTTTAGCATCGCAAAGGTTTGGCTTTCCCAAGAAAACTGTGATCCTGGATGATGCGGGCAGCACATGTCTCATTTTGTCCCTGACAACCCCTGACCTTGCCGAGTGAGCACTTCTGGGGGAGCCCAGCCCAGGGGAAAGCAGCACAGCAACAACGCCCACCACCCAGACACGTGAGGAAGCAAAGGGACCAGCCATGACCTCAAAGAAAAAAGCTGATTCACTTGCACTCACTTTATATGCTGAGCCCAGACCGTTCAGAGACTTGATAGGATTTTGAGAGGATGCAGGGGACCTAGGAAAATGGAGCCCTGAGAGCAGGGCAGGGGTCGGGGTGGGAGCGAAAGGAAGGAGAAGGAGTGGACAGTGGGAAACAAGGAGTGAAAGCCCTTGAAGGCAACTATTCCCATCACCCTTCTGCGGCCATGCCTGCCACCGGGAGAATTAGGGGGCAGTGAGTGGAGCCAAGATCAGACGTGCTCTGTAACAAGGCAGGGAACCCTGTTAACTGTTGGTTCTGGGTCTCTCTCTACCCCTTTCCTTCAAAAAACAGCAAATTTATAGAAGGGTTAAGAGTATTGCAGCCAGATAAGTCTGAATTCAAATGTTGACTGTCCCCGAGTCATTTTATGTCCCCTGGTCATTTTAATCTGGATTCAAATGTTGACTGTCCCCTGGTCTGAAAGTTACTTCTTTCTGCCTCCATTTCCTCATCCATGAAGGTGTTAACAGTTCTCTCTATCTCAAAGGATTGTAAGTGATAATAATTGAAAAGTGCCCGGCACATAGAAAATGTTTGGTAAATATTAGTCGCTGCTACAGTATCTTCTCTCCCCTCCTTGATTATTTAAGCAGCCCTGTGATAACTGATGTGTGTATAGATTATTGACAAAGCGCCATCCTCCTTTGGGCATCCTGAGGCTGGAGAGAATTCTTGGGATGTCACTTTGATCTCGGTGAGTATACCGTCAGCAGAAATTAATTCACATACTAGATTTGTCAGTTGCCATAGGCTTCAGGTCCATCTTAGGAAAGACCTTGAACAAAAGAAGAAAGAAACAGTCAAGGTCAAAAAGTGAATCTGGAACCTCACCAAAGTGGGCTCTTACACAAGCGACGTTGCAGAAAACATGAATTTTCTCAGAATGATCTCCCTTGATAAGCAGGTAGAAGCTTTGGTCTCTACATTCCAGGAGAAAAGCTGTAAGAAAGAGGCCTTTTCAAGGACTCCAGATCCACACCAGGGAAAAAACATCCGGAATATCTCCACACAAGCCTCTGTCACACACAGACTTGTTGAGAGGGCCTTCCTGATCTCTGCAATTTCATGTTTCCATTTGAGGGTGGGTTTTCCCAGTGTTTGACCCGCCCCAGGGAACTTACTGTGTTGGTTTAAGAAGAACACAGAGACGTCGTTGAGAATGAGACTCGTACATTTTCTGTTGAATTACCCCATTTATTGTGGTTTGCCGTCTCCTGTCAGGCTTTTCATAAGGCTGGAGATTCTCGAAATCCTCTCCTCATCTTCGGAAAGTAAACTAGTTATGAAAGTAGCTCTGGTAATATTCATTTCAGTTTTAAACAACTCTTTTTTTTTTTTTTCTATTTCATCACAGTCATAATTAATTTCATGGCTCAGGTACACGAAGAGATTTAAAGCGATGTTTATAAAATGAATTCGGCTCTCCCTCATCTTATTTAGAGTTCTCCATTGTGTATATATTCAAATTGCAATGGAGAGGCAATTTATGAGCGAGCTCTCTGGTGTCCTTGATTCTGTATCCTCTAGAGGATTTATTATTTAGCTCTTCTCCTCCCCTGGGACCGGCAGGCACACCATGTGGCTGAAAGACAGCAGCTTTGCCACCTATTCTTAAAAAGAAATTGTTCTTCAGACACCACATTTGGGATATCTTGCTGAGGCTCAACAGTGGGGGCTGGGGAGGTGTGGGGTGGGGGGGAGGGAAAGAGTGGGGGGCATCTACAGGCTTCATGGGAGAGAGGCCACATGCAAGCATGCACAGCCCTGGAATGGGGCTAGGGAGACGGTTCTAGTCCTGCCTTTGCCCTTGTCTCACCTTGATCCTGGAAAAATCATTCACTTCCCGTAGTCACCTTTGTCAGCAAGAAGATGAGGCAGTTGGAATGGACAAGCTCAAAGGTCTCTGCCAGCTAAGAAATTCCTGCGACCTGCCAATCTACCAGCTCTAAAACTCTTCATTTGGCTGGTTCTCATTTCGGTGTGTCTTTGGGGTTCAGCTAATTGATTACACGCATATATACACATCCTTACAATTACATCCCTTTGCCTGGATTGAGCCACATCACGATCAACAGGAAAAAAGACTTCAGCTAGTTGGTTACTGGAGCTGCCCCATCCAACACGAGCTGCTAGTCTTACTTGATCATAATACAGTGGTCAAAACAGAGAAATTAATGTTAGTATCATTTTGTGAGCTAACTCACAGGCTTACTTGGATTTTACCGATGTCCTTTCTCTATTCAAGAGCCCACATGTTCTCCCACTCTAAGAGCCACATTTCAAGTGCTGCATGGCCACACGTGGCAACAGTATGGACAGTGCAGATATAGGACATGCCCTTCATCACAGAAATGTCTATTGGACAGTGCTATAATTAGAAGAAAAACTGTTTCTAAATAAGGGACTAGCTCGGATGCCCCGGCCTGGCTACTATCCCAGGGGGTAGTCGTCCTAATCTCAGATGGACCAGTCACGGTCTCCGAAGCCAGTCCCATAAACAAATAGTCATTTGACGGGCAGAATTTAAGGCATGAAATACCTGCTTAAAAATACCTTCTCCACGAGTTTGTCATGGGGTTTCCCCACCCACTCTTGCCCTCTTCTCTTCCCTCCCACCCCTGCCAACTTCCTCTTCTCTGTGCTGATCCCTGGTATCTCATGAGTTTGTTAACTCAGGGAAACGGCAGCTAAAGGGAAGAAAAGAGTGCATTTTCCCCTCCATTCAAATGTGCCAATGATCATGGGGCGTAATATTGTTTTTGGGGTTTTGGTTTTAACTTTTGATGCTGAGATGATTGTAGATGTACCACTGAGGAGTTGCCAAAATAACCCGCTTCTCATACCGCGCCCCCATGTTAACATCTAACTAAATCATAACACAATTATCAAAACCGAGAAATTAACATTAGTATCATTTTGTTAGCTAAATTGCAGGCTGTATTTGGGATTTCACCAGTTTTTTTCCCTGATGTTCTTTTTCTGTTCAAGAACTCAATTCAGGATCCAACACACATTGTATTTAGTTGCCCTTTTCTTTTTTTTTGCCACACCCACAGCATCGGGAAGTTCCCAGGCCAGGGATCGAACCCACACCACAGCACTGACCTGAGCCACACAGCAGTGACAATGCTGGATCCTTAACTCACTGAGCCACATGGGATCTCCTGTCCTGTTTCCTTATCTCTTCCAATCGTGACACTTCCTCAGACCTTCCTCATCCTTTGTGACCTCGACACTTTTGAAGCTGCTCAGTTATTTTGTAGAATGGGTCTCCATTTGGCTTTGCCTGATGTTTCCTCATGATCAGACTAAGGTTCTGCATTACTGGGAAGGAATCGTCAAAGGCAACATATCTCCGAGGTGCCTCCTACCAGGAGGTCTGGAAGTGCACCCTGGCATGGGGACAACTGCAGCAGGTGAAGTCCTTGAAAAAGCAGATTCAACAGTGCTGATTCCTACATGTGGCTGCCAAGGGGAAGGCGGGAGAATGGGAAGGACTGGGAATCTGGGGTTAATGGATGCAAACTACTGCATTTGGAATAGATAAGCAATGAGATCCTGCTGTATAGCACTGAGAACTACATCTAGTCACTTATGATGGAGTATGATGGAGGATAATGTGAGAAAAAGAATGTATACATGTATGTGTGACTGGGTCACTTTGCTGTACAGTAGAAAATTGACAGAACACTGTAAATCAACCATAATGGAAAAAAATACAAATCATTAAAAAAAAAAACAAAAAAACAGTGCAGATTCTTGTCTCATGACTGCAGCCAGTGGTGTCAGGGTGGGTGCTGCAAAAGACAGACAGCATTAAGGGACAATAACCATGGGGTCTTCACTGGATAGATCCCGTGATGCTATTCCTTCTTCTCTCCACATGCCACCCCCGCCCCCAAGATTTTCTGAAATTCCCAATATCTTTTTTGTTTGTTTGTTTCATTTTGTTTGATTTTTAGGACTGCACCCTTGCATATGGAGGTTCCCAGGCCAGGGTCAAATTAGAGCTGCAACCGCCGGCCTACACCACAGCTCGCGCAAGGCCTAATTCTTAACCCACTGAGTGAAGCCAGGGATCAAACCTGCATTCTCATGGATACTAGTTGGTTCATAACCCACTGAGCCACAATGAAAACTCCCCCAATATCTTTCTTAATAAGTTTCTTTCTGCTTAAATCAACCACAGTAAGTTTCTGCTGCTTACAACGAAGAATGCTTACAGACAGAGAAACTGGATCCAGAGGTGGTTACAGGAAACAGACCTCGAGGTGATGACGGAAATCTGGGACTGGTCATCAGGCCCAGTTGCAGGGAGAGCAGGAAAAGTGCAGGTTAAGACTGTGACGCTGTCAGGTTCAATGGTATGGTGGCAAAATGATTCATCGTGACTCATTGTCCTAGGGATAAAGTGTCCATTTACAGCAGGCTTCAGGGGCACATTGACTGCTGCCAAACAACGGGATAAAGCTACAAGGAGTTGGAGATCTAAGGCTCAAATATGTGAATTCTTGGCCCAAAGCACAGTCAGGAAACGTGGGACTTACATGACTATAGAAGATAAGCCTGAGGAAGCAAAAGCCAGGACTCACAGCTGGATCCTGAGTGCTGGTGAACTATGCTGCCAGTGAAACCCTCAGCTCTAATAGGTCTTTCATGCAAAATCTAGGGCATTGATTAGGAAAGAGTAAAAGCCTAGGCATCCATGTGGTGAGCTGTGGAGGATCCAACAGGCTCTAAGCACTAGGGTCCTCTGGCTCCCTCGAACCTTCTATGAGGCCCATGACAGTCTACCCCCACTTCCCTGAAAAAGCCACGGCTGCCTTGTGGAAGAGCCCCCCATTACTTCATCTGAGCAAGAGCCATTCTCATGCCCCCATACCTACAACAATCTTACAGTCAGTTCCAGAACTAGAGTCAGGACCCAGGATGTTCTGGAAAGTCAACCATAACCCCAAACCTGAGCAGATAAGACTTCCATACCAAAATAAGCAATTTAGTTTAGCACAAGTCTGGCAAATACTTATAGGGATGTACTTTGAAGAGCCTCATCAAGGAGGGAAGCACATATTTGTAGACGGAACTGAATTGTATTGATATGGGAGAGTGCGTTCCGTGAGTTAGCTCAGGCAGCTGGCGACGGTTTCAGTTATTTATTTGTTTAGTCAACTGAAGCCTGTGCTCATTGATAATCCCTGCTGAGAGAGACCGGGATGCCTAAAATTAGCTGATAAACTATAGTAAATTGAAGGAATCAATCCAAAGACTTTGAGTTTGAAGGGAGAGAACTTTAGCTTTTTTTCATTCTCTGTTTTACCCGGAAGGAGACAGGAGCTGAGGCCAGTCTATATAGGCAGTGGTTAATTGGTCATATGGTCAGGAAACAGGAAAGAGTAAAATTTAAGAGTTGGTGACAGACTAGGGAAAGAATATGGATTGGTGTCTAAGAATAGGCACAGAGTGCCATGTCAATGCTCACTAGAGTCCCTCATGGTGGAGGAGGCTTTCTCTACTAGGATGGACGTGATGACCTATTTTCTGAGGGTTCACCTTTTTTTTTTTTTTTTTTCTTTTTTGGCTGTCCCATGTCATATGGAATTCCCTGGTCAGGGATCACAAGTACAGCAACTCTGGATCCTTAACCCACTGTGCCAGGCCGGGATCGAACCTGCATCCTAGTGCTCCCAAGATGCTGCCCATCCATTGTGCCACAAAGGGAACTCCGATGACCTATTTTCTGGATATCAGTCAATGGCTGTTCTCTGCAACGTAGTGCTAACTCAATAGTGGTCGTGAAGGGTAGAAGGGAAGCTGGGCATGGACGCAAAATCATGGGCATGTCCTCAGCTGGCTGGGTATCCAGCTTGTCCGCAGCAGTGATTGACCCTAAATGTCAATACAATGCCATCTCCAGGAGGAACAGCCAGCCTCCTGGTAGCTGGCTAATTACGTTGGATCTTTTCCATCATTAAAGAGGCAGCAAGAAATCCACCCTTACTGGAATAAACTTATTTTGGATTTGGATCACCTTGGCTTTTCTTCCTACCATGCTTCTTCCTCCCTGACTCACACAGTCTTAATGGAAGCCTTATTAATCAGGATGATCCCCACATTCACATACAATTACTTCTCACCCATGCACACACTTCTCAGCGAAAGACAGTGGGCGCTAGTCTGGTTCCCTGAGCTTCACCAATTTTACCAGGTAGCCCATTTCTCAGAATCAGCTGCCCTTCTAGCTGAAGACTCAGTTCTAGCAACAGGAAAAGTAGAAAAAAAGGAATCTTGCTCTTAAATTGAACCCAATGATATTGCTGGTAAACAGCCATTTTTGACCTACAAAAATGGCGAGTTCCTGCCATCCAACCTAATGATATAGAGTATACAGAATGTGCTGAGCCCATCCATATCTGGTGCCTCCACCTGGGAGCAGGGAGGAGAAGGGACTGGTATGACCTGTGATCATTTGAAAGCATTCTTTTTCTGATCCCACATCACTGGGCTTTGTTTAGAGGCCTTAATAAACAAGGCAAGAATGCTTCCTCCAGGTGAGGCAGCAGTGGTTCCATTGCCCTTGAAGCTGAGACCCATACCTGGACATTTTATGACCCTCCTCTATTGGGTAAAGAGGAAAAGAAAAAAAATGTATGTGTGTATGTGTGTTGTGTGGCAATGGAGGTGCATGGATCTGGGCTGCAGTAATGAATCTGCCTCTGAAGGAAAAAATGGAGCTGCTGCTCCACAGTGGGACAGAGACGGGGTACAGACAGGCTCCAGGGAGCAACCTGGGCTACCTCACAGGGCTGCAATTTTCTTGGAACCTGGAGTCATGAATTTTGATAAGTTTTCTCTTCCTGCTTGAATGAGCCAAATTTGGTGGCTATAAGTTGTAACTAAGAACTCTGCCACACTGGGCTGGACCTCAGGTCCACAACTGTAAAGTGAAGGTAAGAAGACTGCCCACCTGTAGGGTAATGGCTAAGGACACATCAGAGAGTTCTTAATTCAAGTCTTTGCTCTGCCGCTTTCCAGTTGCGGCATCTTAGGTAAGTAACTTGATGTTACTGACATGTTTCCTCATCTGTAAAGCAGAGACGGCAGTTAAAGACCCCATATCATAGGGCTTTTTTGTAGGGATTAAAGGAGATTATCGGCATAAATGCATACAGCAAGGATTCCTGATGTTATCTACCACTCTCTATGTCTGTCTGGATGTGAGTCTTTAGGAAAATGACCTAAAATTAGACGGTGTTAGTTATTATTTAGGATATATCTGCCCTTTTCTTTCCCCTCTGTGTCATCCTTGGTGATTACTTGTATAAGGGTGGAAGGAAGGCCATTTTGTGTGCTGGTGGAAAGAGTCCGGGGGTGAGAGTTAATGCACCTGAGTGTTAATAACCGCCTCTCGCTGCGTGGGCAGTTTCCTCATCTGTGACTTGAGAGGGCTGGGCTTGATTTCCTCCCATTGCATCCAGTCCAGCAAGCTCAGAAGGTAATGGGAGGGCTGCAGGCTGCACATCTCCGGGAACCTCCTATCTCTGGGGTATGTCCAGCAATGGAGGGTTGGGTAGGTGCCAAATAAAACAGAAATGCATCCAAATCCCAATTCTTCCCAGCATCTGACCTCATGACAGTCCCCCTCAAATACTCAGTCAAAGGAATCAGAACTTTCAAATGAGCTAAGACATAGCAAAGCTTTAGAATAACTTTGGGACAACTACAAAAGTATAAACTATAATACCACACACTTCCTAGATGTGTGCAGTGCAAAAAATGTTCCAGGTTATTTGTTCCCTGTAAAAAACAGGATGTGAAACTGGCTCGGGAAAAATGACCTGACTTTTATAGAACAGGTTAGATTTTACGAGTTTGCTGACTTTATTATACTAATAACTTGAAGAGAAAGGAAAAGATTTAGTAATCCCCAGGATGTTGAAAGAGGGATAATTAATAGCCACATGATATCATTACTGTAAGAGTCTCATCTTTAATTTTGAAAGTTTTCTGAATTTTATTCCTCTGACTATATTTCCTGACTAAATTTTAAAGTGTTGACTAAACAAAGAATTCTAAAGAGAAAGACCCAGCAGGGAGTGAATATTTAATAATTTTGAGTAATTAGATCTTTGCAAATTATAATCTTCTCATTCCTGTCTTGCTCACAGGTATACTGAAATGATAGTGAATATATTTCAAATGTCGTTATACTTAATAAGAAAAGGAGAGATGTCTTGCATGAGGACCCCCTAATTTAGGCAATGAAGCTTTCATAGGATTCTGAGGGAAACGTTTCTAAAGCAATAAATTGGCATTGTTTGCAGATGATAAGCCATCTACCTGGAGAGAGGTGGTAAGTGAGGCAACAACAAACCATTAGAACTAATCAAGAGTTTAGCCAAGTTATCAGTGTGATCAACCTACCAAATAGTAGAAAATAGCCAACTAGACTTTTTATTTATTCATTTATTTATTTTGCTTTTTAGGGCCGCACCCACAGCATATGGAGGTTCCTGGGCTAGGGGTCTAATCAGAACGGCAACTGCTGACCTACACCACAGCCACAGCAATGCCAGATCTGAGGGGCACCTGCAACCTACACCACAGCTCATGGCAATACCAGACCCTTAATTCACTGAGGGAGGCCAGGGATCGAACCGGCATCCTCATGGATACTAGTCAGGTTGGTTACCGCTGAGCCACAATGGGAACTCCTCAACTAGCCATTTTAATGAGAAATAAAATAAAATCTTTCATTCCTAATAGCAGCAAAATATATGAAGTGTCTAAGAATCCTGAAGTCTTTTGTGGAGAAAAGTAAATTTGATGAGGAACATAGAAGTTGACTTGAAAAAAAAAATAAGGGGAGTTCCCGTCGTGGCACAGTGGTTAACGAATCCGACTAGGAACCATGAGGTTGCGGGTTCGGTCCCTGCCCTTGCTCAGGGGGTTGATGATCGGGCGTTGCCGTGAGCTGTGGTGTAGGTTGCAGACGCGGCTCAGATCCTGCGTTGCTGTGGCTCTGGCGTAGGCTGGTGGCAACAGCTCTGATTCGACCCCTAGCCTGGGAACCTCCATATGCCGCGGGAGCGGCCCAAGAAATAGCTAAAAAGACAAAAAAAAAAAAAGGGAAATATTCCATGCTCTTAAATGGATGGTTTAATAGTTTATGTCAGTGTCTCTAAATTAGCCCATGATTGCAATGCAATCATAATCATAATTAGAAACTGAATTTTTGAGGAACTTAAACTTATATTAACATATATAGGGAAGAATAAAACATCTTGATCCATGTGGAAAATGGTAGAGTAGATTTTCCACACTATATAATAAAGTATATCATAAAGCCACAGTAAAAAAAAAAAAATAGGAAGCCACAGTAAAAAAAAAAAATAGGAGTTCCCGTCGTGACGCAGTGGTTAACAAATCCAACTAGGAACCATGAGGTTGCAGGTTCGGTCCCTGCCCTTGCTCAGTGGGTTAACGATCCGGCGTTGCCGTGAGCTGTGGTGTAGGTTGCAGATGCGGCTCGGATCCTGCGTTGCTGTGGCTCTGGCGTAGGCCGGTGGCTACAGCTCCGATTCAACCCCTAGCCTGGGAACCTCCATATGCCGCGGGAGCGGCCCAAGAAATAGCAACAACAACAAAAAGACAAAAAGAGAAAAAAAAATAGTGATATTAGTACAAGAACAAAGAAGCTAATGGAATATTACACACACACAGGAAGTTAATATATGATCATGGTGGCATTATAAGCCAGTGGAGAAAGTATGGAATTTTTAGTAGCCGGTAATGGGGAAACTGGTTCGCTCTAAGGAGAACAATGTCATTGCATCCTTACATAGAACATTTGCAAAGATGACATCCAGATAGATAAAATTCTCAATGTAAAAGGTAAAACTACAAAGTCAAGAAAATCTAGGATAAGACCTCTCTGATAGGGCTTTGGAGACTGACATTCTAAATAAAATTAAACTCACCAGAAAAAGACAATTTGAATAAAAAAATAGGCAGAGATGCTAAACAGGCAATTTACAAAATGAAACCAAAAAGGCTAATAAACATGAAAAGACGCTCAAATTCATTGGTAAGTAGAGAAGTAAAAATAAAACCACAGGACATAAATTTATATCTGATTAGAAAGATAGACAACAGCAAATGCTGAGGAGGACGTGGAGAGAGAGGAGCCTGCATTCTGGGCTGATGGAGGGTAGACTGGTACAGCCTTTCTGGAGAGCAACCTGTCACTGCTCGGCCACAATAGACGTATGCATGTATTGTTGACTCTGCAATCTTATTCCTGGGTTTGTATCTGAAGGAAGTTCGCATGTTAAGTCCAAAGAAG
This sequence comes from Phacochoerus africanus, assembly GCF_016906955.1. Lineage (NCBI taxonomy): Eukaryota > Metazoa > Chordata > Mammalia > Artiodactyla > Suidae > Phacochoerus > Phacochoerus africanus. Next base: position 72,821,277 of record NC_062549.1, read on the forward strand.
ACACGTGTGCAGATGTTCTTTGCAGCATTTTGCAAATGGGGAGCAGGGGCCAAGCTGGTTTCCAACACTGGGAAAGTGTGTACCTAAAAGGTGCTGGGTGCACCTGGCACATGATAGGCTGAATAATGCCTCCCAAAGCGTCCCCCTTCTGGTCCCTGGTACCTGTGACTGTTACTTTGTAGATCTGATGAAGTTACAGATCTTGAGATGGGGAGGTTATTCTGGATTATCTGGGTGGGCCTGATGAGATCCTAACACCCTTCTAAGAGGGGGCAGGAGGGTCAAAGTGAGGAAGAGACATGGGAGGACAAAAGCAGAGGCCAGAGCGATGAGCTCTGAAGTGGAAGATGGGCCACAGCCAAAGAATACTGCAGCCGCTAGAACCTGAAACCAGGCAGGAAAACCAGTTCTCCCCTCAGAGCTTCCAGAAGGAACCAGTCTGGTCAACATCTTGACTTTAATTTAACGAAACTGACTTTAGACTCCTGACTTCCAGAACAGTAAAAGAATACATCTGTGTTGTTAAAAGCCTTAGGTGTGTGTAGCTTTTTTTTTTTTTTCTTTTTGTTATGCCTGTGGCAGGCATATGGAAGTTCCTGGGCCAGGGATGGAACCCTGGGCTGCTACAGTGATAATGCCAGATCCTTAACCTCCTATACTACAAGGGTATTCCTAGGTGTATGTAACTTGTTATAGCTGTAATGGGAAACTATACACGCTGAAATGATGCAAGAGTTAGGAGCAATGTAGTAATTATACACATAGCAACACAAATTAATTTAAAAAAATTTCAATGTTATGAGAAAAAAAATTTTTAAATATCATGTTCATGGACTGGAAGACTCAATATTGTTAAGATGTTTTTCTGCTCAAATTGGTATGGAGACTCAATATAACCCTAATCAAATTCCCAGCAGGATTTTTTGGTAGATATTGACTAGTTAAATCTAAAATTTATATGGAGGGAGTTCCTGTTGTGGTGCAGCAGAAGTGAATCTGACTAGGAACCATGAGCTAGCAGGTTCAATTCCTGGCCTTGCTCAGCGGGTTAAGGATCCGGTGTTGCCGTGAGCTGTGGTGTAGGTCACAGATGTGGCTCGGATCCCGTGTCGCTATGGCTGTGGTGTAGGCCAGCAGCCGCAGCTCTGATTAGACCCCTAGCCTGGGAACCTCCATAAGCCATGGATGCGGCCCTGAAAAGACAAAATAAAGCCAAAAAAAAATTAAAAAAATAAAATTTATATGGAAACACAGGGAACTTGAATAGCTAAATCAACTTTGAAAAACAGGAATAAGGTTGAGGGATTTATATTACTTGACTTCAAGACTTCTTATGGAGCTATACTAATAAAAACTGTATGTTTCTGGGCATCAAGATAGACAAAGAGATTAATGGGATAGAATATAGAGTCCACATACAACCCCAAAAGTATGATCCTTTAGAAAAACAAATTGATAAATCAAATTTCAGGAGTTCCTATCGTGGCGCAGTGGTTAACAAATCCAACTAGGAACCATGAGGTTGCAGGTTCGGTCCCTGCCCTTGCTCAGTGGGTTAACGATCCGGCGTTGCCGTGAGCTGTGGTGTAGGTTGCAGACGCGGCTCGGATCCCGTGTTGCTGTGGCTCTGGCGTAGGCTGGCGGCTACAGCTCCGATTAGACCCCTAGCCTGGGAACCTCCATATGCCGAGGGAGCGGCCCAAAGAAATAGCAAAAAGCCAAAAAGCCAAAAAAAAAAAAAAAATTCATCCAACTTAAAACTTCTGCTCTTCCAAAGGCTCTATTAAGAATGTGAAAAAATCCATAGACCAGGAGAACATATTTGTGAATTATAGAGTATCTGAAAAAGTACTTGTATACAGATTATATAAATAATGTTCAAAACTCAGTAATAAGAAAACAAACACCCCCCTCCACGGACGGGCAAAAGGTGTGAACAGACCCCACACCAAAAGAGCTATACAGATGGCAAATAAGCACATATAAGATCACTGACTTCATTAGTCACTAGGGAAACAGAAATTAAAACCATAATGACACTCCACTATGCGCCCCTTAGCATGTCTAAAATCAAGACTGTCTATACCAAGTGTTGGCCAGCATGTGGAGGTACTGGAACACTTCTGGCAGGGAAAATAAAACACTGCAACTGCTTTGGAAAGAAGTTTGGCAGTTTCATAAAAAGTTAAATGTACACCTACCATGTAACCCAGACTTTTCATTTCTATGCATTTACCCAAAACTACCAAAAGTGTGTCTCTATTAGAAACTCACAGAAGCTTTATTTGTAACAGCCAGAAACTGGAAAAAAATGCAAATGTCCCTCAGCAGATGACTGGGTACATAAATTGATATATCCATAAGGAAATACCACTTACTCGACCACAGAAAGAAATGGACTATTCGATTTCATGCTGTAATGCAGTGAGTTAAGAATCTGACTGCAGTGGCTTGGGTTACTGCAGAGGCACAGGTTCAATCCCTGTGCAATGGGTTAACAGGCCCAGCGTTGCCACAGTTGTGGCTCGAATTTGATCCTTGGCCTGGGAATTTTCATATCCCACCGGTGCAGCTATTTAAAAAAAAAAAAGTGAAATGAACTATTGATACACACAACATGGCTGCATCTCAAAAACAGCTATGCTTTTTAAAAGATGGCAGGCCAAAAAAAAAAAAAATTCTAAAATACACAAACTAGTCTATAGTGATAGAAAGCAGATCATTGGTTGCCTGGAGATGAGGAAGTAGGGTTGCAAAAGGAAGAAGTTACCAAGAAACAAAAGGAAACTTTGGGGATTATGGCTCTATCATTATCATTATTGCTTTAGGTGATGGTCTCACAGGTGTTCAAACTTTTCTAAACATGCTCAATATAACATTTGCCAATGATTTGAAAATAAAGCTATTAAAAAATAAGACAAACTCACAAAAGTTAAAAAAGTAGAATGAGATAATACCACAAAGCTACAGTAGTCAAAAAAGTGTGGTATTGGTATAAAAACAGACATATGGATCAATGGAACAGAATAGAGAACCCAGAAATAAACCCACATACCTATGAGAGTTCTCTAGTGGCATAGCTGGTTAAGGATTTGGCATTGTTACCACAGTGGCTCAAGTCGCTGCTGTGGCATGGGTTCAGTCTCTGGCCATGAATGTCCACATGCCATGGAAATGGCAAAAACAAAAACAAAAACAAAAACCCTCACACACCCTACAGTCAATTAATCTTTGACAAACGAGGCAAGAATATAAAATGGGAAAAAGACAGTCTCTTCAACAAGTGGTTCTGGGAAAATTGGACAGTTGCATATGTATCAATGAAATTAGAACATGCCCTCACACTATGCACAAAAATAAACTCAAAATGGCTAAAGACTTAAACATAAGACATGACACCACAAAAGTTCTAGAAGAGAACACAGGCAAAAACATTCTCCGACATAAATTGTACAAATGTTTTATCGGGTCAGTCCCCCAAGGCAATAGAACTAAAAACAAAAACAAACAAATGGGACCTAATCAAACTTACAAGCTTATGCACAGCAAAGGAAACCATAAAAAAAGAAAAGACAACCTACAGAATGAGAGAGAACATTTGCAAATTATGCAACCAACAAGGGCTTAATCTCCAAAATACACTAACAACACATACAACTCAACAACAACAACCAAAAAAACCCAAACCACCCAACTGAAATACAGGCAGAAGACCTAAATAGACATTTCTCCAAAGAAATCATATAGACAGCGCATGGGTATATGAAAAGTTGCTCAACATCACTAACTATTAGAGAAACGCAAATCAAACTACAGTGAGGTACCACCTCATACTAGTCAGAATGGCCATCGTTAATAAGTCTACAAATAACAAATGCTGGAGGGGTGTGGAGAAAAGGGAACCTCCTACATTGTTGGTGGGAATGTAAGTTGGTACAACTACTATGAAAAACAGTATAGAGGTTCCTCAGAAAATTAAAAATGGAATTACCGTATGATCCAGCAATTCCACTCCTAGATATATATCTTAACAAAACTTTAATTCAAAAAGATACATGCACCCCTATGTTTACAGCAGCACTATTTGCAATAGCCAAAACATGGAAACAACCTAAATGTCCATGGACAGACGAATGAAGAAGATATAGTACATATACACAATGGAATACTACTCAGCCACAAAAAAGAATGAAAGAATGCCATTTGCAGCAATATGGATACTACTAGAGATTATCTGTAAATTAGAAAGAGAAAGACAAATACCATATGATATCACTTATATGTGGAATCTAAAATACGACACAAATGAACCTACCTATAAACAGAAACAGACTCACAGAAATAGAGAACAGATTTGTGGTTGCCAGATGGGAGTGGGGAGGGAATGGGATGGACTGGGAGTTTGGAGTTAGTAGATGCAAACTATTGCGTTTAGGATGGGTAAGTAACAAGGTCCTACTGTACAGCACAGAGAACTATATCCGATCTTCTGGGATACACCATGATGGAAAAGAATATATATAAAAAATATATATAAATATATATATATAAATATAATCATATATTTATTATATATACACATATAATATATATGTATATATACAGGATATATACGTGTATATACACAGAATATATATACACATACACACATATATATACATATATACATAAGTATATAAAACTAAGTCACTTTGCTGTACAGCAAAAAGTGGCACATTGTAAATCAACTATAATTTTTAAAAATTAAAAAGAGAAAAAAGTAGAGTGAGATACATAAACTACCATTCACATAGTTAAATATATGTACATGCACACAAAACACATTTTGAAAAATACAAGCAAAAATAAACACATGTTCATATGATAAACACATTAGAAAGCCGCCTCATAGGAGGACGGGAGCTGAGAAACCAGAACTGAGGTGAAGAGAATTTAAAAAGAAAGGAAAGGAGAGAGAGACATTTATAGACCAACAATGATGAATGAGGACACAATGAACTCAACCTTCTGCAGAAAAAAATTTTTCGCATTATTTACTATAAAAAAAAGTTTCTCAAGACAAGATAATTTTTGTCTCAATTTGGAAAGGGAACATTTCTGAGATTTTTATGAAACTGATGTAATAATTTTGTCTCTGTGACAAGTTACATTTTAGGACCTTTGGAGATGGGTTTGCAACTGGGGGCCCACCTCTGAAGACCCTGCTAGAAATCCTGCCAGCAGCAAAATGCTGCCATTCCAAAAGGGTGTCATTACCTCAGTGTTTACAAAATTCCATCACACCCTTTATGTGGGCCCATTGCACAGATGTTTAAGCACCTTCAAGCTGTGTTTTCATATGTACAGCTAATAACTCCTAGTTGCGGTTTCCCTTTAAATAAAGCCAACTGTAACCAGAAGATGCACTTGGCAGAGAGGGCTCCCTATGTAAAACATCATTTACTTTTAGTTTATTGCAGAGAAAAGGCGGGGGGGGGGGGAGGCTTAGAAAATAATTAAAAGTGTGTGCTTCCTTATAACCTCCTATCTCCACTAACTGAACTTCTAACCTGACATAAATACATTGCACATTGTAACCTGTTTCTCCTGATTATTAACCTTGAGCGTGGCAACCTATAAATCATCTCCAAAACAGCTGGCGCTCAGCGTTGCCCCAAAGGTATATGATTACGATCGCTTTATATACATCTTGGTATGCAGACATGAAAAATTCATTGAAGAGGCTGGTATTGTAAGTCGCATCGTAATGAATTTTCTCCAAAACATAGATCATGCTTAAAATAGGTGTCTGCTTATTATAATGCAGCCATTTATATCTTCTTGAATTACCTTGCCCGTAGCTCAGCCATTTTCTTAAAGTCAAACAGGATGATACCTAAACAGATTTACTGTAGTCATTTTGCACTGCTTAAAGTAGAAGTTAGATTTCCCCCCTTTCTGTGTTAATGCCTCCAAAATCCAAGGGTACATATGTTTTTAAAAGGGAACCATCTGGAAGGTCATTCCTTAAAGGTGCCCCATCAACACACCGAGTATAGAAACTCCCAAATTGTCACGCTTCTCACGACTCACCAAGGTGTTCCACTGCTCCTGCGGAATAGTTTATATCAACATTTATTAGAACAATAAAACGTTAGCATCAAAAGGGTCCTCGAGTATCACCAGGTCTTCGCTGTGCAGATGAAGTAGACCCAAGGGGTGGTGACCTCCTCAAGGTCACACATCTGGGAGAGAGGAGGTTCCAGACTTGGAGCTGAGTGTCAGGTTTGTAATAGCAACAAAAGAGTCACTCAGATAGTACTTCTAAATATAAGTTCAGTGCTAAATGCTGGACACATGGTAACCCACTGAGTTCCCTGGACAGGCTTGTGACATGGGCACTACCACCCTCATCACCACCACCACCACCGCCAGCATCACCACCACCGTCACATCACCATCACAACCATCACCACAAAAATCAACATCTCTACCTCACGTCTAACAAACAGGCCCAGGGTGGAGTACCTGCCCTGGGCGTGGACTTGTACATGGTCAAGTAGGATTCAAGCAGACTCATTCCAGTCCCCGTTGTGGCTCAGTGGTTAACGAATCTGACTAGGAACCATGAGGTTGCGGGTTCCATCCCTGGCCTTGCTCAGTGGGTTAAGGATCCGGCATTGCTGTGAGCTGTGGTGTAGGTCACAGACGTGGCTTGGATCCCACGTTGCTGTGGCTCTGGCGTAGGCCGGTGGCAACAGCTCCGATTAGACCCCTAGCCTGGGAGCCTCCATATGCTATGGGAATGGCCCTAGAAAAGGCAAAAAAAGACAAAAAAAAGCAGACTCATTCCAACACAAGTCCATATTCCTAATCACCGCTTTTTACTTCCCTGTGACAGTTTTCTTTCTTTTTTTTTCTTGACTGCATCCAAGACATGTAGCAGTTCTCAGGACAGGGACTGAGCTGTTAAAACCAGCAAAACCTTTGCCTCTGTCCTTTTAAGCCGAGCTCTAGAAAAGAAGAGCTGGTTCCTGGCAGAGGACTTGTTTCCTTGCCTTTCAGCCCCTCCAGAAAGCAGGACGGGACCCCATGGTCCCTCTGTGTGCAGTGTGGCCTGTGCTGCTGCACTGCCCACCAGCTCCCTGCCCCAGGGGGCGAGGGGGGGGGGAGGGTGGCTGAGGAGCTTCTGGTGTGTGGGGCCTGGGTCCTAACTGAGCCCTGAGGCCTCAAATAATGCAGTGGGCTTTTCAGATAAGAAGGCAGAAATCCAGACTTCCCAAAAGGAAAGCAACTCATGCATAGAGGCCTTTTTCTTCTCAATTCACCTTCTTTGTAAGGACGGAAGGTGGAGGGCAATGCTCTGGGACTCATTTTGGTTTTGCCCATTTTTTTTTTCTTTTTCCTTTTTGTCTTTTTAGAGCCACACCCATGGCACATGGAGGTTCCCAGGCTAGGGGTCAAATCAGAGCTGCAGCCACCGGCCTACACCACAGCCACAGCAACGCAGCATTCACACCGGTCTGTGAACTACACCACAGCTCACGGCAATGCTGGATCCTTAACCCACTGAGCAAGGTCAGGAGTCAAACCGGCGTCCTCATGGATACCAGTCCGGTTGGTTTCCCCTGAGCCACAACGGGAATTCCTCTGATTTGGTTTTTATACTGAAGGGCGAGCAGGGCCCCAAGTGCAGGTCCTGGGTGCATTGGGGTGGAGGGCGAGGCAACCCTGGGCACTGTGCCAGCTGGCAGGCGGGGTACCCATGGGCGCCAGGGGAACTGCTGTTAGCTAGCCTGGCAGGGAAGCCACACAGGCCCCAGGATCAGATTCCAGAAGCCAGGGAGGGAGGAAAGGCCTCATTTCTGTCCTCTGGCTTTGTGTGAGGACTAGAGGGCCAGGCCCAGAGGTGTATTTGATAGCCCTGAATGTCTGTCTATTGGCCTTGGTCCAAATGAATGAGGGAAATAATTGATTCCACCAGACACACACACACACACACACACACACACACACGCACACACGTGACAGAGCAGATACAATGGGGACGCCCTTCCCTGTGGTACCATCCTCACGCAGGGCCACAGTGCACAACGGCCGACATTGTGAACGTGTTTATTTATACACATGATCTCATCCCATCTTCAAAACAGGCCTGGAGGCTGGGTGCCCCTTCCAGCCCCACTTGGTGCAGGGGGAAAGGGGGGTGGTCATGACCCCAGCTTAACCGTGGGCTGCAGTGGCCTCCTTGGGGCCTGGTCTCCCACCAGTTTTCCATGTCAAAGCAGCACTAAGAGCGATCCCAGTGCTTTGTGGCCACGAAACATAAGGCCCCTCTTCCCAGAAACGCACACACACACTTGAACCTCCAACTCCAGGAAATCTGAGGCCCCCTTCATCTCTCTCCCACCAAACCTGTCCACGGCCCCCAGTGAAAAACCCTTGTTTTAAAGCTTGGTTTTCCAAAGAGCAGGTCATCAACGATTACTAAATCCTAAAATCAATCTAGAGGGGCATGATCATTTATTTTGTAAAGAAATAGAATACAATAGAGAAGAGTCTAGCGGAGGCGGTAAGGACATGCTGTATGGTGTGAAGTTTGGGAAAAAAGTCATCTCCAAATCCGAATATGTACGAGGCCTGGGGGCTCATCCCCTCTCTAGGGTTTGCAGGCACCACTCTGGACACCTCGCCTCCACCCTGAGCCCGCCTCCAGGCTCTGCGATGCTCTCGCCCCAGAAGAGAAAGGCCAGTGTTCTCAGGCCTAGCATCAGCTTCGTTCTGTGGTTTCTTCCTCGCGGACCCCTCACCCCAGCCACTTCCTCAGTGCTCTTCCACTGAGTCTCCTCTGCAGCTCCACTGAACTCTTCAGATGAGGATGGTTTCAAAGTCATCCTTTACGGAGTGTGTCAATCCAGTGCCAGGCGCTAAGGACTTTGCACAGTCACTATTTCTAATCTTCATACAATAATACAAGGCAGGCACAATTGGTGTTATTATTCGTTTTACTGCAAATTTACAAATGGGACAGTGGCTCGGGGGGAGCCGAGCTCTCACCACCAGGCAGGGCTGCCATGCTGTGCCCAGAGGGGTTGCCCACAGGAAGATCTCTGGGTTTATAGTCCAAAGACCTGCCTGTAAGACCCAAATGAGCCAAGCGCTCCCCTGGGACGGCTGGCTTTACTATCTTCCATCTCTCAAGTCACAACTAACGTGCGGTTTCAAAGTTGTGTCGGTTGAGACAACGCCTGCCTATGTGCTTTGAAATCTGTAAATTGCAGGCAGATGCGTTATTTACACAAACTACGTCAGCAACCCAGTAAGGACCCAGAGAGCAAGGACCCTGACTGCGCCCTTTGTCCCTCCCCACCCCCACCCCTCAGCACACCCTCCAGCTGCACATTAAATATTTGCCGCTTGGTGGCTGCTTAAGGACAAGAATGATGCCTTTTATTCTCTTTCTCTAGACACTTTTAAAAAGTGTCCTTCATATACAAAAAGACTCCATGACATCTGTCCTTGAGAAAGAGGAGGGTTCACGTTGGAAGCCCCCGTGCACAGAAATGGCTGCCTGAACCCAACAAGCAAGGGAATCCAGGTCCAGGAGGAAATAGGGTGTGGACACAGGCAGCGGGGATGCTGTTCTCCGCCCTGCGGCCATCGTGCCTGAGTCACCGTTCTTGCTCCTACAAGAGAAGTGGCATCACGACCGTGTTTGTGCAGGAGGGGCTGACCTGTGTGAGCCATTTAACTGAAGTCCCAAACTTTTAATTTGGGAGGGGGCCAATAATTCAGACGCCTAGATGCCTTGCCTTCGAGTTAAACAAGATGAGTTTAAGCTGGAAGTGAGGTTGTCAGGTACAAGGAGTTGAAATTACCTGCAGCTGCCGAGGACCCATCGTGTCACCTGCCCTCTGCCCAGACCTGTGGGCTCAGGATCGTCTTAATTATTCAATACGTGCAGCCACAGCTGACAATCAACCAGCTATACAAACAGTCAAAGAGAAATAAGCACAAGCATGGTGGGCGCATGTCCACTGGAGATGGGTCTTTGGCCATTTAGTTAGTTGAGCTCCAAATACGAGGGGAAACAAATGATTCGCAATGTTGCTTTTCTTCCTGGGTCTCTTTTACACCTTGGCCTCCTAGCCCCCCCTCAGCTTTCACAGGTCACAGCCACCCTGCTCATTTGGTCTGCTCCCAAACCACATGAAAGGTATAACATAAACACACAAGCTTTTGTTTCCCTGACATCACAAACAGTACTGAGGTTTCTGCAGTGACTGTCCCCAATGGGAGGACATCAATGATAATCAAGCATTGATACCCGAGCATCTCCTAGCAGTACACAGCTTTCCGGCTGAGAAGCCAAGGGACACCTGCAGCTTTAATTGCATTCTCCCCTCCCTCTGCTGGCTGCTGCCAGGCCAAGGGGGTTCTTTCTCAAGAGCAGGCTGGGGGCAGAGGCCAGCACCCCATTCTCAAGTTGCCATTGCTGTTTTCCTCTGTTTCCCCTCAGGACACACAGTTTCTGCACAAAATGACACTTGAAAGAAAAAAGGGGTGGGGGTTTGTTTGTAACATGACATTTTGCAGTCGGGGAGAAGGGAGCATTTGAAATGGTTTTGCGTACCCTGTGGGCTACTGGGTCAGTCCAGCGGCTCCTCAGAGGCCGGGCAGGCTGAGGTGGCAGAAACCCAGGGGCTGAGAAGAGGCCAGTTTCATCCAGGCAAGAACGATGCCTCTGCAGCCACAGGGCAGTCACTCTTCCTTGATGGGGACTCTCGTACAATCAGATGGAAAGGATCCTGCAATGGCCTCGGCCTCGTCCTCACAGGGCCAGCAGTCTAGTGAGGAAACAGTTCTGAGGCTACAGATAGGCAAATCCGTTCTGAGAGCCACAGCCGCCCAGCCCAGAAGAGCCCTGTGGGTGGAGACTGATGGGGCCACACGGAGCTGCTGGGGCCATTGTCCCATTCCTGCAGGAACTTCAAGTTCCAGACTTAGCCAGGGCTGCCTCTTAGCGCCATTCAGATACAAGACTCATTATCCAGAAATTCTAGAGAATAAGCTTCAAGAACATGCAAAGATATTTAGACCATCAGTTGCATAGGTTATATCATAAATCAGCATGGATGGAAAGCGAGCTCATAACTGCATACACTTTAAAACACAAACCTTGAACCATCTTTCAGTCATCCTGTCCTGGGGTATTATTTTTGTCTTGCAGCAGGAGATTCTGGAAATTCTGGCTTATTTATCAGATCACACCACCAGTTGTTATTAAAAGAGAGTAGTGTAGCTTGTTCTATTTTAGGTTGGGTTTTTTGTTTTGTTTTGTTTTGGTTTGGTTTTGGTAACATCATAGACCTGAATGAATGTGAATGACAGGTTTATACTTAAGACAGACAGCCGACCTCTGGACAGGGCTTACTCTGAGAAGTCTAAATGCTAGTTCTGGCCACCACACCGGTCTTAGCTTTGGACTTGGGCAAATGATCCTGCTTTACCAGGTAAAGGGGTGGTGGCAAGAACTTAGAGGCATGTGTGTGGATCAACTCACAAGGATCCTATTAACAAATAAAAATGCTGAATTCTAAAAAGTTGAGAGCTTCCTGACACCCAAGGAAACATGGTGAAACGTGAACAGGAAGCACCTTCAGTTCTAAAACGTGATGTGTACTCCTCAAACTACTAAATTTACAGCCCGTTTAGGCCATCCAGGCAACATCCGAGCTGAAGTCTCCTTAACTGCCGCTGACAGGAGCCGGTCTGGGTTGCAAAGGCTGTAAAGCTACTGCAGTACCTGGCTTTAGTCACAGAAGAGAATCGGGTGTCTCTCATTTGTAATTTGGAAATCGAGCTTTCAGATCAAAATACAGAGTCGGGCGAGGGACAATGGAGGACTTCACCTAATGTAGAGTATTAAGTGAGTGCTAAACAATATTTTGACTTAGTGTGTCTCTTTATTATACCTTAGCAATCTATTATGCTGTCCTTCAGCTGTAACTCAAATTCACCATAACAGATTTATTTCAGAGCCCAGTAAAGACCTAGTGAGTGAGAAAGGTTCACAGGAGGAAACCCACTGGGAGACATCACCACCCTTAAATAACATGTCTGGCTGCCTTTGGAGACAGGTTCTGCCATCTCTGTTCAGTTGATGAAAATTTCAACCAGCTTAGGAGCTAAACAAACAAGAGTCAATCGTTTCTGGAGATGAAGATGTCAGATGAAAGAATATTTGAAATTTTAATTGTCATTACCCTATCTTTCGATTTCATTTAAATTACATGGCAAACATTTATTAAGGAACGGCAGATTAAAATTCAACTCTACATTGGTAGATCCAGAATAAGATCTACAGACCAATAGACCCACAAGGAGGGTGCGACTACATTGCCGAGACATACACATAAGGAGTTTTTTAGTTTGGGTTTAGAGATGCAAGAATGGAAGTATTGGGATAGTTGGGCAAAAGCCTTAAACACAGAAATGACCTATGTTCTCCAAAATGCTTTGAAAATCACCATCCTAACACCTACAAGAAAAATCTCCAAACTGAGCGACTTGCCCAACAAAAAATTCAACACTTTTTTTCACTGAAGAAGTCTTAGATTAAATATTCCAGATGGTAATTTATTCACCTATTTTGCGAAATACAGTTTACCTTAAAACATCTATAAAACCATGGTAAATCTTACCTGTGCTAAGAAAATATATAAAATTGCTCATTAGAGAGCCAAGTTAAATAAGTACGACATATTCTAACTTTTAAGTGCCTGTTAGTAGAAGTCATTTACATTGCTTTGCTTCTTAATTTAAATTTATTGTTGGCTCTGGAGACAGCCAATGTTCACTGCACCACACATCACTTCGACAACACACACACTATCTGTTAGAATTTTAGAAGTTCTAAAAACTCTTCCCCAAAATAATTAACAAATAATTTTCATTGAACTGAAAGGATAACTTTGTAACAGGACACAGAAGGAAAGATGTCAGTTCCTGGTATCTTTTCTATTAACACTAATCATGGAATGAAAAAAAAGCATAGGGTACATTCTTCATCTGTTGGTTTTACCTTTGGGTATATTTCATTCAGTAAGAGTAATCCTGAAAAGTTAATTCAAATTATTCATCTCATTTAAATTGCAGGCTCCATTTGTTTAAAACATCCAAGTCAATTTACTGCTCTCCATTTCCATCGCTAGCTGCTGCCTTGATTGAAGGCTGCTCTAGCAGCTCAAACGGAATTCCTGACTCCTCTTTACAAGGCATTTCTTCACATAGTAGCCACAGTGATTATTCTTTTTGTAAATCATGAATATGATATTGTTCTCCTGCACAAAACCTTCCAAGGACTTTCTATGGCACTTCGAAAGGAAATCCAAATTCTCTACCTGGACCAGCTTGGTCCCCACCTCCCAAATCTAGGCAGACAGCCTCACTGCCCCTACTTCTTCTGAAATCACTGTCAATTCAGGACCTTGGCAGAGGCACTAGCATTTGCTGGGAACATTCTCTGACCAGCTTTGTCTGGCCACTGCTTCTCACCACTCAGGAATAAGCAGAGTTGTCGCCTCCAGAGAGCTCCTCCCTGACCACTTCATCGCCCTCACAGGAATCCTCAATCCACAAACATTTCAGTTGTGTCTGTTTATCACCTATCTCTTTCTATTAGCAGAGAAGCCCCATGACAGCAAGGGACTAGCCTATTTTTGTTTTGCTTTTTGCTACATTCTTGTCATTAAAATAGTACCTAGCACAGAGCATCCAATACATTTGTTGATGAATGTTAATTAACCCAGCGCAGGGGTTATGTGCCTGGGCTTTGGAGTTGGCTCAGTCTGAGTTGAAATACCAGGTTTGCTATCTACTAGCTCTGAGACTTAAGCAAGTTAACCTTTTTTAAAGACTTGACTTCTTTATAAAATTGAAATATTCATGAGGCAGGACAAAACCAAATTTAAATGAGATAACTGGGACTCAAGTCTCCCTGGTCAGAGCTCACTCTTCCAGGCCCTACTTCATATGGACTGCCTCCATAACCACTGAAACTTAAGATCCCTCATGGAGGAGTGAGGGAGGGAAATGGACAAATATAAAAGCCCTAAGCACTTCAAATCACCACTAAAGACTCATTTTCTCTCTGAGACCTCTGTGCAGGATTTCAGGAAACTGTAATCAGGCTCTGTCAGTCTGCTTGGGTCCCAAGCCAGCTCCTGTACTTAGTGCTGGCCAGTTACTTAAAGTCTCCAGGTCTCAGTTTCCTGGAGGATGAAGAGCTCTTCCCTCTCAGAGAAGTGACAGTGAGGCAGCACCACCAGAGAAAGTACTCGGCACCTTAGTGCTAAATTTATACTGAGCTTGCAAGGACATTGGTTAGGGGGTATCAGGCTGAATTTAAAATATTTCTTAAGGAGGTAAATTCGAGATCTCATAACAAGCATTCATTCCATTAAAAGAAAAAAAATGCATTTTCCAACATGGACATTTGAATGCCTTTAAGGCCACCTTAACAGATAAATCCCAGATGATGCTGACCTACCTATCATCTCAGCGTTCCTTCTGGCCGCAAGCAATTGATGCCTCTGCTCTGAAGATCACCACTGCTCTCAGCATCTTCCTTTAACCGGCACAAAGTCACATCGCATGCTCTATTTACAGAAGGTCATAGGAAAACTTCTGATGCTATAAAGAATTTCAGAAGACCCTGTAAGACTCATTTTATGAAACATACTCTCCCTCCTTAAAGTCCTATTTTAAGGCTTACAAAATCTTTCAGTTAAATTATTTACGTTCTCTCTACTTTGCGCAGATCTAATCTTTTCTTCCACGTTTGAAGATTCCATTCCAGAAACTATTCTTCTTAAAGGCACTTTTCTCCCCTGCGAACTACCCTCGTGCTAACTTCCGAGTCAAAACGACAGGTGAAGAGACCACAGGTCTGTAAGGTGGAGACTTCACGTAGCTCCCTTTCCGGAATCATCATGGGTATACCTTCATCTTGGGATTTGAAATCACCAAACCTCATTGTCTAAGAGGGATTCGGCAGGCTGCCTGGTGACATCTACAGGGGGGGATGGCTTGCATGTCGGGGGGAGGGTGTGGGGAGAGAGCCGGCACGCAGACCGGCTCCACCCTCTCTTCCTCTACTTTTTCACGGCAAGGAAAGAGGGCTTTGTGTTTGGTCAGGTGACAGAACAAGGAGAAAATAGAGGATCTCAAATTCTAGTTTACCTCAAATATCAAAGGTCATAAGAGGTGCACAAATCCGGAGCTCCCAGGCCTACGCGGGCGCGCGAGAGCCGGCGTGTGTGCGTGTGCGTGGTCCACGCGCGCTCGCACGTGCTCGCTTAAGCAGGTCCGTTTGTAGTCCCCGCGGGTCTCCATGGTCCTGGCGCGGACCCCGGGTCCGCAGGACACCGGAGTGCCTTTGTGTCCCTATCTGACACCACGGCATTGTGTCTTTCTCCCCATTAACCAAGGATAAATGACCTAGATAGTGTGCCTATTAAAGCCTCATTTTTCTATGTGCCCTTTTGTTGCTCGGTGTACCACATTATCAGGCACTGCACATGTTTTCATGTAGTCTTGGTCTCACATGCCCTTTGGGGGGAGAAATAGGAGGTTTCCGCTCATGGTTCGGTTGAGCTCTCTGGAGCAGTGTTAGGTAAAGGCAAATTAAGGGTTTTCTTCCGGTCCAGTCTGAAGACAAGTCAGTTTAGCATATTACCAACAGCTAATCTGGTATAGGAGGATATAGCAAGAAACTGTACGAAGGCCAGAATGCTGTATTTGCATCTATTGCGAATACAAAAAATAGAGTGAACACCAGTTCCCCTTCTATACTACATTCTATAATTACATCTCTGCATATCATGGGTCACTTTTATTAAAAGCATCATTACTACAGTTGGCAGCAATTTACATTTTATCTTACATGATAGCAGTTTTCAAAGAAAAAAAAATAAAAGGACATCACAACAAAGAAAAACAATACATTTACAAAGTCATGTCTGTAAACTTCAAGGCTAGTTTAGAGCTGAGGTAATGCTGTTTTAGCTTTGTGGCTAAAGTAACAAAGTCCTTTAATTTAAAAAAGGTACCTGATTCTCTCTTCTCTCACTCTTTATTTATTCATCTATTTATTTTGTTTATACCAGTGCATTACAAGACCACGAGACAATGGAACTGTAGTTCTGTCTGGCAAGAACCCTCCCAGTAGGTTAATTTCCAAAGGGACCCTTCACATTCAACAGCTGCCTTATTATTGCTGCGCCTCAGGACAGAGACGTTCACACTAACGTGGAGATTGTCAGAGTGTATGGATGTGTGTGTATGTGCGAGTGTGGGAACCCCCGTACAGTCAAAAAAAGGGAAACAAACGAGCAAGTATGATATGTACGGTAAATTTCATCTTGACCTTCACAGCAAAAAAAAAAAAAAAAAAAAATTAAAATTAAAAAATTAAATATATAACTTCATACTTCCTTTGAGCAGCACTTCCTTCCATTAGTGCCACTCTGTTACAAATTGCTCTTTATTATAATACCAATGGTACCAAAAGAAAAAGAAAAGAAAAGAAAGGGGGGGGGTGAAAAAGCAGAGCATTATGGAAGTTTCCTTAAAAAGACATGTTCACCTCTCAAATTTCATCTCTCCTAGGGATAATAAATAATGCACTGCACAATACTTAATGACCAAGATACCTTTTGACACACCTGTATAACATGACTTGGACTTTTTTTTTCTTTTTTTCTTTTTTTGCTACACTATGTTACAGAACAGCTTATAAAACTAGGTATGAACATTAACTGTGAGTGTAAACAGTAGGACTACCACTTGTCAAAAGTTTTAAACACTTTAACTGGAACTGGTACTGGTTATTCGTCATTTTCATTGTTTTCTATTTCGTCCCCCCCGTCGAGTGAGTCTAGCTCCTCCCCCTGTGCCATTTCGTCTTCCAGGACCGAGGACTCGGCGGTCTTGTCCAGGCTCTCCTCCGCATCGCTGCCTTCCGCGTTCTCTTCTTCCTGGAAGGCACCCCCCTCAGCCTTGTCGGGAGCCTTTTCTTCGCCGGAGCCCACGGCATTCTGAAGTCCTGCCAGTGCGGGGAAGCCGGGCAGTGTCAATCCCCCCAGTCCTGGAGGTAGAAACATGGATGGGTAGAAGAGGCCCGGGGCCATGGTGGACAGGAGGAAGGGGTTGAAGGCGAGCGGGCTGGAGGGCAGGCCGGCCGGGCCCGGAGCAGCACCCACAGAGCCATTGGCGGAGTCGGGAGCCGGGGCGGCGTCTGTGCTTTTCTCGGAGTCCTTGTTCTCGTCCTCGTGCTCGGCGCCCTTCTCGTCCGCCTTCGAGGTGCCGTCGTCCGCCTCTCCAGGGCCGGCCGCGGGGGCCGAGGTGCCGGCGGCGGTCGACAGCGGGGTGTTGAGAAGCCCGCCCAGGCCGAAGACGCTGGGCAGGCCGGCCACGCCGGGCAGCATCAGGGGCAGCACGGCCGCCGGGTTCTTGGTGTCGCCTCCGGCGGCGGCAGCCGCAGTGGCCAGGCCCGGCGGGAAGCCCATGAGACCCGCCAGCTGGAGAGACTGGAGATTCTGGAGGTTCTGCAGGCTCGTCAGGTCCATTCCAGCGAACAGGCTGTTCACCAGCAGAGGGTTGATCCCCGACGTGGAGGCCACGGCCGCGGCAGCGGCGGCTGCCCTGGCGATTTCGCTCTTGGGCCTCCGTCCTCTCCTGCTGGCTCCCTCTCCCCTCACCACGGGTCCAGTGAGAAGCCGGTCAAACATTGACTCAGGAACAAAACCCTGAAGGGAAGGGAGAGGCACACAAGGGCTGTCAGAGTTGCTCAGGAAGCCCTCCTCTCCAAGTGGGCCTCTGCTGGGACCTGAACACTGAATTTCCATTCCGAATGCAAATACATGAGCAAGTATTTCTGGTCTAAAAGCTCAAGGATTAAACCTATGAGAGCAAAAATTCTATTTTTCAGCACTATATAGTAGCTCACCGAAGTATGCTGAATTGCAGGGAAAAAAGTTCAAGGCTATGGGTGAGACAAACGTCGTTATCTGCAACTACAGCTAACTCACAAAACAGCAGAAGGAAGTTGAAAAATATGGACAAATTAATTACAATTATATTGTAGTAGCTACCCTGGAGAAACAAAAACTCATGTTTGCACTAAAACCTGTACACGAAGGTTTAAAGCAGTTCTACTCATAAATATCAAAATCTGGAAACAGCTCAGGTGTTCTTCCGTAAATGATGGATAAATGCAGCCAGGGTACCTCCACGCACTGCAGGGCTGAGCCGCAGTGAAACTTCTGACCCCCGCAACCACTTGGATGACTCTCAGTATGATGAGTGAAGGAAGCCGGGTCAGAAAGGTTACATAATTTATGCCTCAAAAAGATAAAACTCTAGGGCTGCAGAACGCATCAGCAAGCAGTTGCCCTGGGCTAGGGGTGGGGAGAGAGAATAAAACAAGGGGATTTTAGGGGACGGAACTGTCTGAATGCAGAAACTACTGTAAAGACAGACCATACACCAAAAGAAAAATAAGCACTTTTACTGTATAATTTAAATGATAAAAAAAAACCCAAATAATCAAGACTTTATTATTAACTGATTAATTTTTAAAAGCGCTGAAATAAGTTTTAGGTAGAACTGTTGTATTTTTTATTTATTTTAATTATCAGAAGTCACAGTTAATCTTAAGGATCTCGACCACCATAAATCCCCCAGGCTTACCTGGACCCCTCCTCCCTAGAGTATGCATATTTCTCTAGGCCCTTTTAAATCAGAGCTGTCCAATCAATCCACTTTGGGTTAATGACATATTGATACAAGGAAAGATGATATATTAATGAGGTATGAAAATGATGTATTATGGTAATTCTTTTAAGTCAAGAATAAGTTATAAATGAATAATTCATGGTCAACAGAAAGTAAAGAAAAAATCAGGAAAACAGTGGTTCTCCTTTCTGGACAAAAAGGCAGAGTCTGTACTTACAGACTGCTTGACTATATCAGTCCAATCTGGGGCAACCGCAAACTCGGGGTTTTCTTCCAGCCACCGGGGTAGATCCTTCATCGGAGGCGCCATAGCTCCACCCATCTGGGGAGAGGCGTTTGGAAAATGGTTAAGAAACAGACAACTTCTCCCTCCCCCTCCCCATCTGTATATATACACACATATCATACACGTATATTCTGGAAGAAACATGATTCATTTCCCTTATAAAAGATGTCAGAAGAAAATCCTTTCTTTTTCTTCTCTTTTTTTTTTTTTTGGCTGCACCCAGGGCATGTGGAAGTTCCCAGGCCAGGGATCAAATCCAAGCCACAGCAGTGACAATGCCAAATCCTTAACCCACTGAGCTACCAGGGAACTCCTAAAATCCTTCTTTCTGGGAGAAGAAATCTCATAGACCTCAATTCTCTCCCAATGTTTACCTTCTTCCCATTTCGTTTATTGACCACAGGCACCCTTTCTTCTCCTGTCAAAGTGTTTATATCCAATTTATTAGGGTTTCGACATCTGTGTCGTTTCTGTTTCGGTTTCTGAAATGAGGAAAACAGCACATCTGCATTCTTCTGCAAAACAAAAACAAAACATATTTAGTAAAATTGCAGGTAGTACTTAGTCTTTCCTATATAAATGACGAACAGAGTGGTCCAGCCATTTTCAATTATTATGGAAGTTTCAAGAATCATTATTAGAAACCATACTTTTCTTTGAAAGGACAAACTATGGTTTTTTTCCAAGCAAGGAAATGCATACTTAAGAAACAAACATGGAGGCTGAGGGTGTGCTTTTCCTTTTGTCTCTCAATAATCTTGCTTAAAGTCTTTTCTTCAAATATTTAACTAAGTCACGGTTTTTAAAAAGGAAACTTTCTCCAGAACCTTTGCTAATCTCTACTCAGTGACTTGAATGGATACACAGATGATCTCACATCTCTGACATGAGACTATACATGACGAGACCCAATCCAAGAGATAAAAAGCCTTTGCAGGAAGGCAAATTCTGAGTGGCAGAAACTCAACAAAATAACATGTAAACCCCTCCATTTAAGTTTTTAAAAATTCAACCACATAAGTATAGGATGTAAAAAATCTGCACTGCTAGCTAGCAAACAGTTTAAGCGACAAATCGTCTGAAGATCGTGCTACCGTCTAAAATACAGCAAAAGTGTTAGCTGCTTAACAAAGAAACCAATAAAAAAAAAAAAACTTGGGCTGCTGCTCAAATCTTGGCAATAACAGCTTCATAATATTCTATGCTGGGCAGACCTGGTCCGGGAACCAATTATAGCATGTTCAGGAGTGTTTTCCCAATACTGAGACCCCCTGGAAATGATGCCATGTGAAGAAATAGAATTACATCTATTTGGTAAGAGAAGGGAAAAGCAAGGAAATGCATACTAGGTGTCTTCAAATAACTACCAGGCTGCCTTTCACATCGGACAGATCTGAAGCTGATTTCTCTAATGCAGAAAGTACAACCACAAAAACCAGGAAACATCTGTGGTAACGAGACAGTCAAAAAAAAAGGCAGAGCGAGGGACCCGAGATTCCTTCATCGTACAGAAGGAAATGGACTAACCTAGCAAGAATCCCCCCAAGTCTCGACTCTTTAATACTCACTGGTACATAACTTGGCATATCAACAGTGTAAGTGGGATGCAGCTTCAGCCATTCAACTAGATCCTTATTTTTAGGAGCGTCTTCCCCCACCAGCCTAGTCCCGTCTTCAAGATTTATAACAGGGATCCGCGTGTCTGGGTCCAGCTGTCCAGGAGAAGGAATGTTTCTTGTAGGCGGGGTCTCTATATCTTCTTCAAAAGCTTTGGTCACCTCAGCATCCTCCTGCGGAAAGTTGACAGAATCCTCACGTGAAGAGAGAAATTCTTGGAGTTCCCATTGTGGCTAAGTGGTTAGCGAATCCAACTAGGAATCACGAGGTTGTGGGTTCGATCCCTGGCCTTGCTCAGTGGGTTAAGGATCCGGCGTTGCCGAGAGCTGTGGTGTAGGTTGCAGATGCGGTTCGGATCCCGCATTGCTGTGGCTCTGGGGTAGGCTGGCGGCTACAGCTCTGATTCGACCCCTAGCCTGGGAACATTCATATGCCGAGGGAACAGCCCAAGAAATGGCAAAAAAGACAAAAAAAAAAAAAGAGAGAGAGAAATCCTGATAACATCCTATCCCAAGAATATGCTGACCTAGCATCACGGATCTCCAATCTGAAAGGGGAAGAAACTACTGGAAATAATATCAGTTTTGGAACAGCTCTTAAACTAGAAGATGGACCTGATACCATGCATCATGTTGTAGAATTAGTAACAATGTGGCAAATTCACTGCCCATCACTGCTTCGTATTTGAGAGCTTAAGTAAGGCACTAGGAAGAAACACATGGAGTGGAGTCTGGGCTTGATATGCATGAAAGGTAGCCTCTTGGTTTCTTTTGAGGATCCTGGGGAGCATTGCTAAAGAAATTATAATTAGAGGAACGTTCCAAAAGCCAGTTTATACGGAGCTTTTCGGCACTCCATGATCAGTACAATTGCATTGGTAGTACAGTATTTCCCGTTAGGTGTGTGTGGCAGCCTTGGAAAGATCAAGTCTAACCGAGGTCATGACTCCACCATCATCCAGCCACTGTTCAAACTGTTATTTCGACCTGCAGACGTCTTTAAGGTGGCCCATCTGCCCATTCCTACTGCTCCCGCTTTGGTTCGGGTTGCACCTTTTTCACTCCTAAATGGCCTCCCTGATTCTAGCCCACCCTTCTTTGAATCCCCATCACCTTCAGGATAAAAGCCAAGTCCTTTAGCATGGCAGTCCAGGCCCTCTGTGACGTGCATCCTACCTTGTCACCAAGCTCGCCTCTCCTGAAGCTGCCTCCTCACCACATTTCCTGGCCAGGAAATTGAAGTTCACCAGACACGACGGGCTCTCTCTGGCCTCAGGCCCTTGGCACATGCTCTCCCTGCTGCCTCTTTCCAAATGACTCACTTCCACAAAACTTTCAACCTCTCACAGAGGTATAAGAGGTATGACTGTCTCTAGGGACGCTCCCCGTCTGTCCCTCCCCACATCCTCCTCCCCACATTCCCGTTTTTCCTTTGGGCTCACGAAGCACCCCAGGCGTGCCCCACAACAGTGACACGCTATTTATTGGCCACCCGTCTGAAACACTGAGTTCACTGGTGCGAGCGCCTGTCAGGCCTTTCTTCCCCACATCCCAGTGTCCAGCACAGGGTGGGCCGGCTCCCACAATGCCGCCAGATGCAGGAGACTGCACCCTTGCTTTTCATGGTGGCATCGTGGTCTCCAATTTGAGTACTGCAAGATTTCAGGCTCTGTCCTGTTGCGTAAAAGTCACCCTGCTGACCTATATACCTCTCCACTACTCAGCCCATTTACAGATCAATTAGCATTCTTCTCGTATTTTATGAACACATAACCCTCTGTAATGCCAAATGAGGAATCCCCAAATTCCGACAGTTAAGAGTAAAAAAATAAATAAATAAAATTTTTAAAAATTAAAAAATAAAAATACATTCTCTAACATCCCCTATGAGTTTTGAGCCAGGTTGCTAAATACAAATTTAGGAAATAAAACAATAAATTCTCAGGAATGGCTTAAGATACACGTAGGAATAAAATTGGCTTAAGTTGAGCATGGGGTGTCTAATTACAATAGGAAATAGTACTTGCGCTTACTGACTGTAAATTCCTGACACAGGGTCCACAGACAATCATAAGATTCACAATGAAAAATGACAGGGAATGAAGCCTCATGAGCTGCAGAAAATCCTTGATTTGCTGACGTATATGGAGAAAGGATTTTCGGCATTAGGGGTGGTTCCCAGCAGGAAGGCTAATTGCTGGCGATACCACTTTGGGGATGACAGACATAGAAATGGTATTTTAACTTATGGAACAACCAGTCACAGCTGATCCATCATAAGGTGTATTTTTTTACAAGATTCTAAAAGGAGCCGTATGATCATTATAATGACTGGTACATTGGAAATGAGTTTTGAAGATTATCTTTTAACCATTTGGAGGCTTCTTTTGTGTGTGTGTGTGTGTGTGTGTGTGTCTTTTTTTCTATGGCCGTACCCACGGCATATGGAGATTCCAAGGCTAGGGGTCGAATCAGAGCTGTTGCTGCCAGCCTACGCTAGAGCCACAGCAACGCCAGATCCGAGCCCCATTTGTGACCTACACCACAGCTCACAGCAATGCCGGATCCTCAACCCACTGAGAGAGGCCAGAGATCGAACCCGCAACCTCATGGTTCCTAGTCAGATTCGTTAACCACCGAGCCACGATGGGAACTCCTGGATGCTTCTGTTTTAATCAGACCCCCCAGGGAGCAAGTTTCAGTCCAGGCTATTTGGTCATTTCCAGACTCTAACTTCACCATGTCTTCCCTACTCTTTTAAGTTATTAAGCTTTCTCTAAATTCGAGAACTAAAAATCAGGCCAATAACAACAGGGATGGACTAAGGAACATACTGAAATCGACGTTTCCCCTCAGTGTTTCCCAAACTGTGTCCCACTGCCCAGGGTATGGGCCTGCTGCCCATATCCCAGCTCCTTGGGCACCAGCTCCAGCATCCCTGTGCTGACCTGGGTTTCAAATCCATGGGGCTTAAGATACCCTGTATCAATTTCAACACTTTAAAAAGGGACTGCGCATAACTGGGTTCTTTGGGGTAAAATCCTCATCATTAGTTGGCTAGCCCGTTTTTAGGTGAGTGGTGGGGTAGAGCAGGGAAGAGAGTTATTCTGAGTATACTCCATTCATTTCCTTTGAACTGAAGAAGAAAAGTCACAATCCATCGGCATACATTTCATGCAAACCTAAACTAGCACAGATCTCTATGCAGTTGAGCTTTTTAAAATAGCAGTTATGGAGGCAGGAGAATTCGCAACCAAGAGCTTTGTATACGAACACAAATCTTAAGCCTGAAACTGAACACGTACACTGCTCTAATAGATGTCGGGCCCAGAACATATCAGTACTCTTAAGTGATGCTTTTTCCACCTCGAGGGTTCAGAGAAGATGATTATAGGCTCAGAAGAACACGCTTCTATTTGGGGCTAGTCTTCCAAGGGTCATCGGTATATCAGGATCTTGGGAAGAGTAAGTCCTCCAGCCACACGTGGTTCAGGCCGAGGACTCTGTATCAACGCTCAGCACAGCCTGCCAGCTCAGAACTACGACTGTTCATTGTGATTCTACTTCTTTAGCATGGGTGACATGTGCCCCTCGTGGGCAGCGGCCGTCAGTACGGGCACACACGGGGCGGGGGGGAGGGGGAAGCTCCTGACTTACTGCACTCAGTGCCGTCCGTCTGTGGCTCATGAACAGCAGATCGAGGCCCTCCACGTTTTTCCTCCTTCCCCGTCTCCTCTTCACTGGAGGCTCGCTGTCCACCAGGGAGCCGTTGAGCAGGTGCCTGGAGGGCGTGCGGGACAGGCCTGCCTGGAGCAGCTCCATTTGAGTCTTAAAGGCATCGGACACCGGTGTTGAGACATTAGGCAAGATAAAATTTGAAGTAAGAGATGAAAAATTTGAGGTAGAGCTTGTTGCCTCTCTCGAGGCCTTGGATAAATCTACAACTTTCTCCTGTCCATTTTCCGAGACCACCTGAGACTCCCGCAGCTGGGCGACCATCTCCATGAGGTTTCGCCGCTTGGCAGCTCTTTCGGCCTCAATTTCGATTTTTCGCCTCCTCCTCCTCCGCTGGCGAGGGACAGAGAGGTTGAGGGCGTCTTCCTATTGAAAAATCACAAAAAAAGAGTTAGCCCCGGAGTTCCCATTGTGGCTCAGTGGAAACGAACCTGATTAGTATCCATGAGGATGTGGGCTCGATCCCTGGCCTTGCTCAGTAGGTTAAGGATCTGGCGTTGCCACAAGCTGCAGTGTAGGTCACGGATGCGGCTCAGATCCAGCATTGCTGTGGCTGTGGCGCAGGTCAGCAGCTGCAGCTCAGATTTGACCCCCAGCCTGGGAACCTCCACAGGCCGCCAGTGCGGCCCTAAAAAGACAAAAAACAAAACAAAAGAGTGAGCCCAAACCACACCTGCTGTAGATCAAAGGGGCTGGCTTTCGGAAACCGGGAACAAGAAGCTTAAGGAAGTATGTGTCAGTGGCTGCTAAGCGGGGCTGAGGGAACAGGGGCCCCTCTTACATTTAGGTAGGACCAGGGACCGCAAGCTTCCAAACCGAGTTAGGAGAGCTCATCTTTAAGCTGCACTCGCCACCCGCTCTGACTGACCTTGGACATCTGAGGGGAGGCAGTGAGGTCCTCGCTCCCGCTGATGCTCGCCTGGCCAACCATGGAGAGCTCGGCCAGGCTCCTCTTCTGCAGGGGACTGTCGGCGGTGGGGGGCGCGTAGCCTGGGAGGAGGCCCTGGAAATCAAACATCTGGCGCCTATTTACCGGCCATTTGCCTTTCAACACTGCTTCACAGATGTTGTCTAATCGGTTTATCATTACTCGGTCCTGGAGGGAGAAGAAAAGGCACACGAAACTGTAACGAAGACCCGGTGAAAGGGAGGAGCTAAATCTACCCACCAAGATGCTGAAGAGCAGAAAAGGTTTAAAAAGTCACTTGGTGGCGGCGGTGGTGGCGGCGGCAGCAGCAGCAGGCAAAAAGGAAAAGTAAATAAACAAAAAGCCAGCAAGCAAGGAAATAAACAAAACCCACCAGAACTGCTTTACTCTGGCGTCAGGTCCGGAGGTGGCCGCAGCACAGAAAACTCCCTATTTTTCCCTTATGAACACTGAATCACATATATTCGAGAACATTACATAACTAAAACATCCCTCAGTTTTACAAGTAACCATGGTTCAGGCTAAAGATTTTTGGGAAACATCAGGAGGAGACAATGGAAGCCTGCATTTAGCTTCTCGACGCTCTGGTGCTTCAGTCTGCAGGCTGGACCTCAGCCTGTCCCAGGAAGCGGGACATCATTAGCGTCACTATTAATAAAGTTCCGCATTATGAGTGGGCACCAACCTAGGAGCACCTAATGAGTGTCAATTCGCATTCCCCACCTATTATCACTTCAAGTTTCATTGAAGCGTGCACGTTAACAATTTCTAATTACAGCTCTTAAGCCCAGTTTTCATAGGTTAAACATGCCGCCTGCAAAAGACCTTTTGGATGATCTGTAAAACTCCCTTCTAAACTCAGTAAGGAAGATGAGCAAAACGGGGAAATACGTCTAGATAGTACCTCCTTTAGTTAAAAATGTCACATTGCTTCTTTCACAGCTACCACTAGGGAAGACCAGCCTGGGGATGAGTTGACCAAAGCCTTTTTGATATTGTTTATCTTAAACCAGAGAGCCCTGTTACAGTGATCAGGATGATTATCTCCCCACTCTGAAAAACAGACCCAAATTACATAGAGATTGATTATAAAATTATGCTAGTTGGCCAAAAAAAGTAATTTCCATTTTGCTTTTTTGGTTATAGATAATTACATTTGAATCATCTCACAATGTAACCAAGCCAATGGGCCAATAGCCCACCCTCCCTGGAATTAGAAGATTACAGGTTTCCGAATACATGAAGTTGTCTTAAACCTGAAAGTTCTGCTGCAGATTAAAAACAAAAGAACCCCCCCACAGTTTTAAGAGACCACACATTTTCCCATGCACACTGTTGCTGGGACTGCAAAATGGTGCAACTGCTACGGAAAACAGTGCAGAGGTCCCTCACAAAGTTAAAAATAGAGCTAACATGTATGATCCATCAATCCCACTTCTGCATATGTATCCAAAAAAGCTGAAAGCAGGGTCTCAAGGAAAGATTAATAGACTCATGTTTGCAGGAGCACTATAATAAGCCAAAGGCTGGAAGAAACCCAAACATCCCATCAATAGATGAATGGATAAAGAGAAGGTGGTATATACAGACAATGGATTATTATTCAGCCTTAAAAAGGAAGGAAATCCTGTTACAATCTTTCACATGGATAGACCTTGAGGACATTATACTAAGTGAAATAAGCCATTCACAAAAAAATAAATACTGTATGATTCCACTTATATGAGGCATCTGAGCTAAAGCAGTCAAATTCACAGAAACAGAAAGTAGAACAGTGGCTGTCTATGGGCAGTGGGGCAGGGGAGCTGCAAGATAAAAAAAGTCCTGGAGATCTCATTTACAACAATAAGAATATACTTCACACTAGCGAACCACACACTTTAAAATGGTTAAAACTGTCAATTTCGTAGTACGTGTTTCTTAATCACAATTTTTTTTTTTTTTTGCCAATGAGTGAGTCTTTGGAAACAATAATCCATGGACTACAGTAGACAAGTAACCTAAAAAACCACAAGGAACCAAAGATCCATACTTTTTTCTTATTCGCTTTGCTTCCTATCACAAAAATGTTCTACAGATTTTTTTTCCTTAGGTTGTTCCAGATCATTCTTTTAAAAACATAAGAAAAATCTACAATCTCCATATACGGTGACAAAGTTTCCCTTAAAATAATTTAACAAATCAAGCTAGAATGATTCCCTCCACCTCAGTGCTTTGGGTCAACAAAATAAAACCCCACCGACCTTTGGCCAAAACGAGAAGGCAAACGTCCTCTCGTGCAGGAGCTGAGCCACGGCCGGGTCCCCGTCCTCCATGTAGAAACCGTCCCGGGTCTCGTCCCTGGCTGTGCTCATGGAAGCATTGCTTTCTTCATCAAAATTCTTCCCTCTCGAGACAGCTCCTGCTGAGAAAGGAGTTAGTGTGCATCACTCACCACTGAAAAGAAGTGTGGAACAGACACGATTTCATATTCCAATGCCAGGAAGCTCCGTTTAGTTGAGTACCTGCTATGGCTGGAATGGTATTAGGCATTTTTATGCATTTGTTGCTTAAAAAGCTTGCGAGGCAGCTGGAGTTATTATTCCCATTTTACAGATGAGGAAGCAGAGGCTTAGGGAGGCTATGTCGCTAGTCATCTGGCATCCTTCACAAGAGTCTGGCAGGAGGCTGAATGACAGCCAAGTCTCTGAGCCGGAAGCCTCTGTTCCTCCACCAGGAAAAAGGGCTAATGTGTTGGCGGTGGTCCCTAGTTGCAGCTTCAGCAGGAAAGTAAAATGTGCCACCTTATTTTCCCTTGGCGGCAGGTAGAGCAACCTATCTGGGAGCTGGGAACAGAACTGGTTCTTCCCAGACTCTCCTCCTACCCTGTACTTATGAATGAAAAATAATAATTAGACATCATTTGTTTTAAAATTGTTAGTGTGTGTAATAATTCTGAGAAGTTGTTTGCAACAGGATGTTTACAGGCAGTATCAGAGCAAAGCAGACATGCAGGCACACCTGACACAATCCCTTCACAGGAGAAAAAGGTGCACTCATTAGAAACAAAACCCAGCGCTCGCTGGTCACCAGACATGAAAACACCTTCCGGGGCGGGGTGGTGTCAGGAGCGGCCTCAGGGCCCAGGCCTTACCTTCAGGCTGGGAGGATTCTTCCGACTTGTCATCATCCTCCAGTTTTTCCTCTTCATCCTCCTCAGAACCCTTTTCTGAAATAGACTTGGGCCCCGTGTCCGCACCGACCTCCACCCCTTTCGGCTCGTTTCTGGCAGCACTGGCCTCGGCCTCGCGGTCCCTCTTCTTGTCCTTGACACTGCCCTCCGCCTCCTCTTCCTCGTCCTTCACCTCAGGCCTCTCCGCCTCCTCGGCCTTGCCCTCGGCCACTGTCTTCTCCTCCTGACCCGGGGCAGCGGGGGTGGCCACGGGGGTCTGGCCGAACCCCACAGCCAGCGGGTTCAGGGTCGAGGCGCTGCCCGCCCCCCTGTTCTGGGCGAAGGTCTTGTGTGCATCCAGGAAGGACAGCTCGGGGTCGTTGAGGATGTGGTAGTCCGTGCGGCTGACCCCGTGCTTGGCAGCGCCCACGAGCAGGTCCCGGTCGTGCCTCCCGCACTCCCACCACTCGGGCAGATCCAGGCTGGGCTGGCAGAGCTTCAGGCGCTCAGCCAGCTGCGGGTGATGCAGCACCTGCTCACGGATCTTGCGCAGCAGCTCAATTCGGTACAGGGTCCGGGAGGCGCGCTCTTCCGTAATGGGCTCGATCGCGGACGCCAGGTCGGGCGGCTCTGCAACGGGAGGCGGTCGTCTTAGCATCATGCTACCGGGCGCGCTGGACACGTCCGCCCGGCTCGCCCGTGGGCGCTGAGCGGACCTACCGTGGTCCGGCTTAGAGGGCATCCGGCACACCCGCCGGCACATGGCTACAAAGCAGCTGAAGTACTTCTCCAAACTCTCGTCGGACTTTTTGTCAAGTCTGGCAAAGGCTCGGAATTGGTTCCAGTCAAAATGCTGTTTCACTGGGTCAAAAATGACCCCAAAAGTGGACACCACGCGGTAAAAGTCTGCTTCTTCCCGTCTCGTCCACCTGTCAGAAAGGAGACGTTAGCCGGAACTGCACCTGGGCAGAGGCTTAACGCTTTGGGCTGCTTTTCCTCTAAACTGAATTCACACTGCTTATGGGCGGGGGGTGGGGGGGAGTGGAGAGATGCTGCTCGGATGCTCCTTATCTCGGATGTGATTCCTGCCTCCCGCGGACAAGTGGTGAAGAGCAGAGGAGGGAGGAAGGTACCAGGAGCTGGGTAAACCCTCAGCAACTCACTTCTGCCGTTTCTCAGATATGATAGCTTCCCTTTCCGCTTCCAGGGCCCGCACTTCCTCCCGCGGCCGCCGTCTCCGCCGGTCGGTCTTCATCAGAGCCTCCTGCCGCATTTGCTGCCTTTTATAGCTGCGCTGATAGGCAGTAATGAGCCTGCGCAGGCGCGTGGTCAGGGTGGAGGTGTTGGGCCAGTAGAGCTGGCCGAACTCAGCGCTGCTCTCGCCGTGTTTGCCTGGGAGAGCGGGAAAGGGTTCCTGAAACGTGCGGCTGCAACCGTGCCACAACTCGGGGTTTTCCATCAAAACAAGGTGACTCGTTAACATTCCAATGACAGTGTGGGGAAGGGCACTGCAGTGCCCTCCTTTTGAAAATATACTAAGGAATAATATTAGTATGCAACTTATAAACCATTTCTTTGTCAACTGGGGGGGGAACCACCAAGTTCATTTACCAATCGTACACAAAGAAACATACTTTAGGCCATGAACTACATGATAAAGGTGCTCTCCTCTGATGTAATCGCCTTGAACATAAGAAATAATCACGCAATTGTCAGCTAACGACTTTGCGTTGGGCAAATAGGGCAGTAGTCTCTATAAACTGGCACTGTTTCAGGTACTTAGCAAATGGTTTGCTCACAAAAACTATACTTCTAAAGATGCTTAAAAGTTCTCACCAGCTGTTGTAAAACATAAATATATAAATGACCTTAATCCCCAAAAGAGTTATGTTATCAAAGAAATTCAAAGTTATGAAAAACCAAGAATAAGCAAGAATTAAAATTCTTCACAGAAGAGATGAGGCTGTGTAGATGAACCCATTCTCTAAATAAGACCTGGCTGTTGTGAAGCTGCAGCAGCAGCCCCGCTGGGGGGCAGGGCCTGTCCCTGACTCGTCAGCACCCATGCCCCCCACTTTCAGGGAGCCCTACCTGGGGCACGTATTTCCATGGGTTCTTCCTTATCTTCTGGAGGAGAATTTGCAAATTCCTCGAAAGCAAAGCAAGAAAGAGAAATTATTTTAATTTGCAGTTTAATTTTGCTTTATCTTTTAAAGAAAAGGCCATCATCTATAAAGTTTAACAAGTCTTATATGGGCACATAATATTTTACTGGGGCTGTAAAAGTCAATGTACTCAAGTTCTTACATCTATTTCATCCTTGAATGGCGTTCTGGTTGGTTTGTATTCTGGGTCTTCATCTTCTCTATCAAATTCTCCCCTATATAAAATTTTTAAAAATGTTGAAATCATACTGATTAGCAAGAGACTGAAGGGAGCCTGGGAAAGAGTAAGAACCTGTCTGATGCTACTTTAAATTCAGAGTCTGACATCAAAAGCGACTCTATTGGTATTTAAAACGTGCAGCCGTGAAGGGTGGGTGGGTGGGTGGGGGGTACTGTCATCACTTGGAAAAGACAGACAAGCTGCAGATTATCTAGATCATATATTGTGTTGAAATAGTCATTATGATATATAAACAGACTAAACTGGTAAACATCACTTAAGTCCAAATCAGATGCAATGTAATGCACGGTGCGGCATAGGAAGTGAACCCTGCCAGTAGATGTGACACTGACATAAAGTTTATTAAAATTTTAAAATGTCCTTCTTACCCGTCACCGCCATCTGCTAGCATGTCTGTTCCTCTCTGCTCGGCAGCGATGGCCTTGGCATCGGGCATACCAACTCGTTCCAGGAAGCAGAGCGCGGGGTCAGCTCGCATGGAATTGTACTTCTCATACCCTGTGCCGTCCCACCGGCCGGCAGAGGACACACACGGAAACAAGGAAGGCCCGTCACTGCCAGAATCACAACACCGCCGCAACACAGCACGTTCATTTCACCATCGAGGTGATCACTTACTTTGTATTTAAAGGAACCGGGCTGCAGTAGCCCTTTCTCTGGAACGCTCAGCCCAGGGCAGATTTGGGGGTGGGAGGGGGCAGGTTCCATCACAGGGATGTCATCAGAATGACCACGAATACTAACAGAAGAACGGGTTCTGAATAACTGCGAGAGGCCTGGGAAGATGTTTGACCCTATTGTCCCCAGGATCTCATTTTGCTTGGCATTTAAAAGGCTTCGTAATGTTCCTTGATGACCTCTGCAACGGTCCACCCCACCCTCCTTGTGAACAGCTTCGGTCCTGCAGGAACTTGCACCACTGGCTGAGAAATCCCTGTCTACGGAAGGCCAGCGAACCTGTCTTATTAGGTTTAGGATGATGCATGTCAGGAAGATGACACTGTTCCCTCTATGGTTTTCAAACTGCAATTTGCTTTTTGACTGCCCAAGTTGACTAGATGGAAAATGGCAGATCCCAACAGTGCACTGCGGGAAAATGATTTTTAGGCTGAGCTCACAAAACACGGCTGCAGTACATAAGCAGAACAGCACAATTCAATTAGGATGTGTACGACAACACACCGCTCCTAACTGCTGTAGAGCCGCAAGCCAAACTGTAATCATGAAAGGTTTTATAAGCCATCATTCTCCCCTTTAGTCAGGCTGGGCTGCTGAGAATACCTCGGCGACCTCCAGAGACCTGGGATTATAATCAGGAATCGTTCACTGTATAGATCATGCCAGTTCTGCTTCCCCAGCCTTTCAAAGTTAACAAGGCTGCATCCCACTCCGGGGAGCCCGAGTTCTCCGCACTGACATTTGTGAAATATTGCTTGGAACAAAGCCCAGGAGGCACTTGTACAGATTAATAGCAGAGGTTAAGCCCACCGTCCACTTTGACACGGGCTGGCAGAGCTCGCAAGGGGAGCTGGGCTGGAAGCAAAGTTTAGGGAGAGCTATAGGACGAACTGGGCTGGTTTTAAAACAAATATGGTTTGGGTTTTATTTACAGCCAAGAAAGAAATGTTTTCTTCTCAAATACTCAACAAACATTCAAAAACAGCATCTGATATTTACAGTTCATATTAGATTTTTTAGTACAGGAAAATGGTAGACGCCAAGAGTCCTTTGGAACTAGCCTCATGAATATTATGACTTTGGAAAGAGTGTGCAAAAGGCTTAAAATAGAGACAAAGCCCCACCGTCAAGCTGGGGTCCAGCAGAGACACCCCTTACCGTGTTTGAACACTCCAATCAGGAGCGACTTGTCAGCTTCCTTATCCCACCAGTCTATGGGGACTTCTGCATGGAAGGGCTCAGGTATCCACACGTCGGCTTCACTGTAAGGACAACCGTGGGTGTCATATTTAGGACAAATACCAGCATCAAAAAGGCTGCCGCCTGATGAATACAACACACGCCCCCTGCTCACCAGCAGCACCTGAGCAGCGGCGCGCGTGTGGGGAACGAGCAAAGGTTAAAAGAAAGGGCAGGAGTCAGCCGCCTTCTAGCAGGACAGACGTGAACTTCATCACCCAGCGCCCTGTCGTAAAGGTCATCTCAGAGCACCCTTAACTCGGTTCGAGCTTCCCTGTACGTCCACACACACACATACAAACAGGCTTCTCCTGATTCTCTTCACGTCCCCGGGGCTGGGAGGACAAACACTGCGTTCGTTGGAGACGCAAGAAGGGAGATGCGCTGCTGCTGGGTGACAGGGGTGGGAAAGGCGGTCTGTGATGCGGTCCCACCCGCACCCCGGGCCATCGCCGCTGTCTTGGACCGAGAGACGTGGGCTCGCACCCACCTCGAGTCAGCACCGTCCAGGATCTTCTCGGCCTGGTCCCCTATCACTTCCTGTCTCAGGTAGTAGAGCATGCGGACACGCAGCAGGACCCTGGAGAGGAAGACGGGTGGGGGGGAAAGTTCTTAACTTCGGGAC
This sequence comes from Phacochoerus africanus, assembly GCF_016906955.1. Classification (NCBI taxonomy): domain Eukaryota; kingdom Metazoa; phylum Chordata; class Mammalia; order Artiodactyla; family Suidae; genus Phacochoerus; species Phacochoerus africanus. Next base: position 72,854,718 of record NC_062549.1, read on the forward strand.
TGTTTGCCAACAGTGGCTTTTGGCAGCTGCTGCTGTTCATCCATCATCCTGCCAAGGCTGATTAGCCATGCTGTATGGTAGGCTTGAAGCGTGACAGATGGTGGCACATAATCACCTCTGTGTGGTGCTTTCTGCTGGCTTCCAGCAGGCCTGCCTGGCAACCGCTCCCCTGCACGGAGAGGGCCCAAGCCCGGCCGGCCCAGCGCACTCCATTTAGCTCTACCTCGTGCGGCTTGTGAAGTTCAGACACGTACCCCACCGCTGCCTCTGAAGTATTGAAGCAAGTTTGTAAACAACTGAGCAGATGGCTTTCAGTAACTGTTCTGCTTCATTATCTCATAAAATTTCCTCAGCTGCTGCCTTAATACCATTTTTGGAAGCACATCAGAAGTTGTCGGAATAAACGAGATATAAAATCTGGTTTTACTACCTTACAATAAACCCTCAATATGGAAAGTCAGGTTTTTCGGATTACACAACTTTGCTTCCGAGAGAGGAAGATGGTGGCGAGGGCGGATCCTGCTCTGCCCGGAGGGACAGGAGACATTTTTATCCCCTCTGGCCTCTATCACCTGGAAGCCGAAGTCGTAGCTTAACAAATACCAATAAAACATCACAAAGGAGAGGAAAATGTGTCTAATTCGCTGAAGTTCTTAGTCATCTTCAAGGAACCTGCTTTGAAAGACTCATGGAATTCTAGGAACCAGGGTTGCAATCTCACTTGGATTTCCCCAATGGTCCAAACATAGTTCTTTCCAATAAAGCCTTCCTGGCAAATCCCAAAGGCCTGGCTACTCCAAGTCTAGCACCTCCTGTTGGACGGTCCCTGGTGCACAGCCAGGCCTGATGTCTGGAGATGACCTCCTTGGTCAGAGTAGCTGACACCAGCTGCTAATTCCCTAGCTGGATAACCCACCACAGACTAAGACAACACCTTACAACCAGAGCATCGCACGAACGGACACGCGCTAGCCATCTGATCGTCACAGTAACACTCTGACAAAGTGGGGCAAGTTACAATTTTCACTTCACAAATGTGAAAACTGGCACCAACAGAAGACAAGTGACATGTCCGAGGTCGCAGTCATCTTGAGCATGGACCACTGGGAATTAGGCCTTCTGACTCTACCACTTCCTACTATCTATAGGGATGTGACACTTGTCCTTGAAAATATCAAAATGACAACTAAGGGCGGCTTCACCATGAAAGCCCACTCCTGATGCTACATGACTAGACACACCCTGACCTGCCTTCCTCTCCACCACGGGGTTGCTCCTGGCCACCCTGGGTCCTAGGCAGGCAAAGGGTAAGGCTGTAAATATCCGAATGCGCTCCAAGCAAGGAATTTTTTTGGACAACTTGTTTTTATTTTTTAAGCTTTTTGCTTTTCTTTGGGGTGGGGGGAGGGGCAGATAGGATTAAAAGTTGGCTGGGCCACACAGACCTGGCAAAAGAAAAGTGAGAACTTGCAGACCAGGATCCCCTTTGCAGAGGCTGCTCGGAAGGGGTACACCCTGCACTTTTAACTGGATTAGCTTTTTTTCACCAAACCTCGGTGCAGCAGCAGCAATGATCCCAACGGATTTTTCTCCCTTTGGTAGAAGGCACAGTGTTCGACCGCATGGAGAATTTAGTTTTGTGGAGAATTACGAACTGAGAGTGTCACCCTTCTTCTAGAGGAAAAGATTCAAAGTGATGCACCAGCAAGCTGAGTGTCCCTGTGGAATACACGGCAGGTCCTGGCAGGACAATGAGGTGACAGGAGGTGCCTTCTGACCCTAAGGAGCTAGCTGGGTTGCTGACGAGTCCCCAGACCTCATTCTCATTTCATGGCTGTCCCACTAGTGACCGTTTTCTGGCCCAGCGTCCAGGTGGGGACCACGCATGGCACTGACCTGTCCTATCCCTCTTGTCTCCTTCAACCTGAGACATTTCCTATCTTTGTCTCCTGAACCTTCTGAAGATAATGGGCCAGCTATTTTCTAGGAGGTCCCTTGAGTTGGGTCTCATTTTCTGTGACTGCTCATCCCAGAGAGGAGCTGGAAGGCACTGCCAGCTCTCCCTTGAGGCCGGGGGGCAGGCATGGGGAACACTGTGACATCTCATACACTCACTGCGGGTACCCCAGCAGGTCTGCCGCTGACATCAGAATAGGGAACGAACACCTGCCCCCCTCGCACTGAGGAGCCGTGGTTCCCGCACTAAACCACTTCCCTTACGGTTTGTCTGAGTCCAGAACTCGAAGGTTATGGACCCGAGTTCACATAAACTACAAAGAAACAGAAGTTTTCTAATAGCTACAAGCAGGGCAGGACTTTCGGGAGGACCACTACGTTATGGCAGGAACAATAAAGACTTAGGTGCCAAAATGCTCTGAGGTACTGGTGTCGAAGGCTCAGAAACAACAAATTCTATCAAAGTCTGAGGACGGTGAGCAAGGCGGTCCCTGAAAGCACCACTGTATTTAAAGAGAGATGAGAACCGAGAGTCAGCACAGCCCAGGAGCAGCAGTTAGTTCACTGGAGGCGGCTGAAGTTTTCTGGGGGGCGGGGGGGTGGCTGAGAATAAGGGTGCTACTTCTTCACTAGCCAAGGGACCTTACGTCCCCAAGACTTGGTTTCCTTGCCAGATAAATGGGGATAAAAGCACGCTACTTATTAGACAGCTCAAATGGATAACCCATAGGCAGGGCTTGGCATGCCGCAGACATTATGTGCTCAGACTTTCATTGCTGCTATTTATTTATTTATTTATTTATTTTTACTGCTGTACCTGTGGCATATGGAGTTTCCCAGGCTAGGAGTCAAATCGGAGCTGTTGCCACCAGCCTACACCACAGCAACTCCAGATCTGAGCCACGTCTGTGAATTTATTTATTTATTTATTTGTTTGTTTGTTTGTTTGTTTTTAGGGCTGTACCTGCAGCATATGGAGTTTCCCAGGCTAGGGGTCAAATCGGAGCTGTTGCCACCAGCCTAGGCCACAGCAACGCCAGATCCAAGCCACGTCTGTGACCTACACCACAGCTCACAGCAACATCGGATCCTCAACCCACTAAGTGAGGTCAAGAATCGAACTTGCATCCTCACGGAGGTTAGTCAGATTGGTTTCCACTACGCCATGATGGGAACTCCTTGTAGCTCATTGCTGCTATTTAAGAGAGATACACATTTACTTAAGCTCTATTTGACAAATAAGGTAAGTGAGTTTTTGGTTTTTTTTTTTTCCTTTTCCTCTTGAGAGCCACACTTGTGGCAAATGGAAGTTCCCAGGCTAGAGCTGCAGCTGCTGGCCTACGCCACAGCCACAGCAACACAAATCTGAGCCATGTCTGTGATCCACACCACGGCTCACGCATGGCAATACCAGATCCTTAACCCACTGAGCGAGGCCAGGGACTATACGCGCATCCTTATAGATATTAGGTTCTCAACCTGCTGAGCCACAATGGGAACTCCTCTTAAAGAGATCAAGGAACTTGCTCCTGGCCTTCCAGAGCCAGGCAGTGATGCCTGTGCCACTGGCACTGAGAAAAGCACCCTCAGAGGAAGCAAAAAACCAGCCTATAGCTGGTTTAACATAAGGGCAACTCGCAGAACTCCAAGCAATGAAATGAATTCAGATCCAACAGCCTTCAATTACACATAATCTGGTTCTGGAAATGAAGGTAAGGAATATGATTCAAAGCTCCTAGGTAAGAAAAAGGGACCCAGCAACTGAGGTATTATGAAGAAAATAATAATATGTAAACTCCCCAGTCTCGCCACTGGAAGCAGTCAGTTGAATGCAGGATCACATAAAGCCAGCCACAGCTAACACACACGGGATAAAACTTAGTCGTCTGCAAGGTGCACGGCAGCACCATTCACAGAGCCAAATGGTGTCCATCAACCCAAGTCCCCAGCGATGGACGGATGGATAAACAAAATGTGGTATGTTATGGGCAATGGAACATCACTGTGCCATAAAAAGGAACAAAATTCTGGTATAAGCGACAACACGATGAAGCTTGAAAGCATTATGCTAAGTGACATCAACCAGATACAGCAAGACAAATACTGTATGAGTCCACTTCTGAGCTACCCAGAACAGGCAAATTCATAGAGTCAGAAGGCAGGACAGCAGTTGCCAGGGGGCAGGGAGGGTGAGTTATTATTTAATAGGTAGAGTTTATATTGGAGTCAATAAAAAGGTTTTGAGTATAGCTAACTGGTGATGGGAACACAGCGGTGTGAATGTAATTATTCCCAATGAATGATAAACTTACAAATGGTGACACAGGTAAAATTGCGTTATGTATCTTTTATCTCCATGTATATATAAAACCAGGGGTCTACAGCTATGCTGCCATGTGGTTTGGCATCATGTGTCAGGAAAAACAGCCAGGTTGTGCAAAGACAGTGACAACAGTTGAATAACCTTACTGACACGCCAAACAGCGTATGTGTGCAGCATACAGCTGAGAACGAGGAGGGACCCGGCCCTCGCCCACCTGCCCGCCCCACGTACTTGTTGCAGTGGTGCTTCAGGTGCTTCCTGTAGCTGTCCTCCTGGAACAGGGCGTCCGGGTTGCAGCCAGCCAGCCAGTCGGCATCCTGCACCACCGGGTGTGCACTCTGCGCTTTCACCTTCTTGCCCTTCCGCCCCCTGGGCACCGGGGCCGATAAACCTAGAACCACAGCAGTCACAGTAATAATCATGATGAGGATGACAGAAGCACTCTACCAGCCCAGTTAGTGTCAGCTGTGTGCAGGACAGTCCCCGGGACCCTGCGGCAGGACGCGCGAGCCCCACCCACCAGAATGGTTGACCAGGGCCCGGGTCTGGCCGTCAGCCGTAGGCGTGATGAGATCCCAGATGAAGCTCTTGATGTTCTCGTCCCCCCTGTAGTGGTTGAGGCAGTACACGAGGATGGTCCTGCAGATGGTTTCCACGTCCTGCTCGGTGAGCTGACGTTTGTAGCGTCCGTGGGACAGGATGTCTGTCCACCGCCCCCAGCTGCAAAGCAGACACTCACATGAGGGCAGTGCCTTTGGGTTTAGATGCGGGGCTGTGGTTCCACAGTCAGGGAGCAGGGTTAGGCCAGCCTGGGTTAAAACTAGTGACGCTGCACATCAGGTGACAGGAAAGCAATCAAGGGCGTGAGGGATCCAAAGCGGCCGTGCATTCACTCGCTGCTCCCTCAGCAGGAACTGAAGTTCACATCTGAGGGGCTGACACAGGCCTCCCCAGTCGGCCCAGTGGGACCTGCCATCCCTCTGCTCTGCTTCACTCGGTCACGGTTTGTCAGCTCCAATGCTGACCAACCATTTGAGACGAAAGGTGACATGAGGTGAGTGTGCCTGTCCCCAAATCAGGGATGCACATGGCTGAGGGTACAGCTACTTGATGAAAGGCCATAAAAAGGTCTGAGTCTCCCTTTGAAACGGGGGGGGGGGGGGGGGGGGGGGCGGGGAATAGGGGTAGACTGTGGGCAGAACCACACCCACTGTGAACCCAGTGTCCAGCCAAGGTCATGACCTGGGCTGAACAGCACTGTGCTCGCCCGCCTAGTGTCAAAAGCTAGAGCGCCTGGCGCACCATCAGATCTGAGCACGTTGTCACCCTGGTCCCAGGCGCTCAGGACAGGAACCAGCCCGGCGGCCCAGCCTAGCAAGCCCCGTCCCTGCTAGCCCCAGATCGCAGGGTTGGCCCCACCTTTGTGCCTTTGGACGTTCGGCTCTTTCTGGTGGAGCTCTCTCCTCTTTCTTAGCCAACACCCAACACCCCCACCTGCTAAATCAAGAAACCCACTTGAGCCACCTTCTGTGGCATTCCTTCTTTTATTCCTCCAGCCCCAGAAGTGGGGAGACAGTGCCTGAGTGTATCATAAAGGAGAGGGGATGTGCCTCCCCGCCCCAGGGGTGCGGTGTGTCCCCACCCAGCTTTAGCACAGGTAACCACCTGCCCGCCCGCTCTCAGCTGGGCATCCTGGCGTAGTGCCCTGCCTGTGATCGGTGCTCACTACACCTGCTGCCTATGGGAGAAGGTTTCCTGAAAGACGGAGGCCCTAAGCATGCTTCTCAGCCTCCAGGGTTATGAACATGTTCCATTTCCAAAGTCAGCGGCAAAATTCTCAACTTTGATCATTAGGCTGAAATAGGGAAGCAGGTGAGGTAGCAAAGGGCTTAGGTGGCAAGGAAGGAAGGTCTGGCAGGCAGAGATGAGGAGGAGAGGTGACACCGCTGCCGAGACGTGGTCTGGGCTTCAGCAGAATGTCACCTACTCCACAAGCGAGCCCTGAGCCTGCGGTGTCTGGTGGCCCTGCACTCTGCTCCCAGGATGCAGGGAGCCCTGCCCTCAAGGAGCAGGGGAGGCCGGGCTCGGGGCCATCGCCCGAGAGGATGAATGTGACATAGGCACAGGGAGACGCGGGACAGGGACCTGCCGAGGGGACACCTGCATGGAGGTCAGGGGCAGGATGTGGCAGGCTGGGTGCTGGGGGTGTGTGGGCAGGGCTGCTCTCAGCAGTGGGGTCGTGGGGCTGTGGGGCCGTGGGGCCCGGCTGGTGGAAACAGGGATGAGCCGGAGCTGGGCCCACGGCAGGAGGCGAAGGGCCTGTCCTAACAGGAGCTCAGAGGAGACAGACAAGACCAGGTAAGAGCCCTGCATGCCACGTGAGCAGAATGTTTATGTTTCTTCTGAAATTAATGATGCTCCATTGGAATAAAAAAAGGATCACAGAGAGGGGATGTCATCAGACCGATAGAAACACTGTTTTGGTGGCAGCTTTTTCATTTGAGTTGGAGGCCCACTGGAGCACTCAGACTTAGGAACCCAGAGGTTCACCCAGCACCTTGCCTTCCAAAGCCCCGGGGGGTGGGGTAGGGGGTGGGGGGCGCACATGGCGATTCAGAGAGAGATCAGATGTGGATCCTGCCTTTCAGGGACCTCAGTCCAGCAGGAGAAACACGACCCACTCAGACAGTTGAAACGACCCCCACTTATGTCTCAGATGAGTCGCAAGAGCTTTACAAGTGAAAGGATTGCCTTTAACAAATTTTTATAACAGAAAAATATTAAAAGATTACCATGGTGATACCTGCGTGAAAGTAAACTAGGAAAAGATCTTATAATTTTGGGACCTCGTTCTGAGTTATTACTGATCAGCAAGCAGGTCTGGACCCAACAAAATTCCTTAGGGAACAAGCCTGAGCCCCTTCAAATCCAGGAGTATCTGAATGAGCTGATAACAAGGGCCGCTGGGCTTTGTAACCAAGCGGCCCTGGGCCTATCGGGCGGCTGCAAAGATACTCACGCTGCGGGGAGTCACAGAAATACAAACACAAATAGAGTTTTTCTCCTCCACTTGGAATTCTAACTATTTTTAAAATAAAATTCCATCTCTCGCATGAGTCTGACTCACCCATAGACAAGCAGGTTCTTCTCGACTCGGAAGCACTCGCTCCTGGCGTAGCCCTGGGACCTGTCCTGGGGCCGCCGTGGCTTGGCGCACGGCTTCTCTTCGGAATCGCTCTCCAAGTCAGAAAATTCCATCAGCTCGTCCTCCTTCACAGCGCTGTACAGCCTGGTTTGCTTCCTCACTCTTGGAGTGTCAATAACCAGGTTGTTCTAAAAGACAGCAGACACATCTGAACCTTCTGAAAAAGCAAGCCTGGGGTGAGATCAGATCGAGTCTGACGGGGCCTCTCACTCACCCTTCCGTTTAAGGCATCAATATCCAATTCAGCCTTCTTAGCCCACTTTTGCCAGAAATTTGGATCATCCAAGGAAATATCTGTCCTATTTCCAGATGCAACAAAGCTGGCCTAAAAGGGGGAAAATGTGTATTACTTTGAGATGCTTTCCTGGGAGGCAAAACGCAAAGGAGCTTTCACTTATTCATTCACTCAGACGCGTATGCACGCTTCCACTGCGTGCCAGATGCTGTGGTCCATGCACCAGGGCTGAAGGAGCCTCCCCCAGGCAGCTCACTGTCCAGGGGCTGAGACAGACCAGGAAATAAAAGATGACAGCGCAGCGTAACAAAGACAGGTGACAAAGGTATGAACAGGTGCACCTGATATGAGGAGGAGGCCCTAACCGGGTTCAGGTGGGGTGGGGGTGAGGGAGGGATGGCGGGAAGAGGGCAGAGGCTCCAGAACACAGTGCCTGGACTGGATGGTAAGGCTCATAGAGCAGGAAAGCGTGGGGAAACGTTCACGGCAGAGCGTGTGCAAAGGCACAGAGAGGAAGGAAGGTGAGTGTGTCGTGTGGCTGGGGGCACGTAGAACCAAGCTGGTCAGGCAGGTATAAGACGGGTCAAGCCAGACCTCGCGTGTCCTCTTAAGAGAGGCCAGACTCCCTCCGGAGAGAGTAGGAGCTCTCTGAAAACAGGGACAACTGCAAAGTCACCTGTCAGAGAGACCACGCTGGTGTTGTGGAGCAGGGAGGGCAGAGCAAAGAAGAACAGGGTACAGCAGTAGTTTAGCGAGGAAACCGTGAAGACGGTAGAAATGAAGCAAAAGAGATAGTCTAGAAGATAGTCTTCAAAAGGTAGAATTAAAGGAGTTAGAATTTGAGTGGATGTAAAGCCTGAAGGAGGAGGAAGCCGTGAAAAACCTCAGCCCCCAGCTCTGGCATCTGAAACGTGCGACTCAGGTGGATAAACAGGTGCATGTGCATGTGTATGTGTGCATGCACGCATGTGCACACAGAGGATGGAAGGACAGGGATGATGAATCTGCTGGGCCTCTGAGGACAGAGGAAAGAAGCTGAAAAGAGGCTGAAAGAACATGAGGGAGAAGGTGCTGGGTCACAGAGCCCAGAGGAGAGCCTTTCAAGAATGGAGTAGCTGAGAAAACCTGAAGTAGCTGGGACAACTGAATTAGCTGGAACAACTGGAGTAGCTGGGATAACTCGAGTAGCTGAGAGAACTGGAGTAGGTAGGACAGCTGGAGTAGTGGAGATAATCGAATATCCCTCTATCTCACACCACGTGCAAAAATTCACTCAAAAGGGAAGAGAGACATAAAGGTAAGAGTGAAAACTATAAAGCTCTTAGAAGGAAACACAGGAGCAAACCTTTGCGACCTTAGGTCAAAACATGCAGCAAAAGCACAAACGGTAAAAGAAAAACTGGATGATGTGGACTTCACTAAAATTAAATACCATTAAGAAAGATTAGGAGAAATATTTGCAAATTGTATTATCTGATGAGAAACTTTTATCAGAATATATAAAATACAGTATTTCTAAAACTGAATAAAAAAGACAAATAACTCCAAAGACGAACAAAGGCTTTGAATAGACGTTTCTCCAAAGATGATATATATGTGGCCGACAAGCACATGAAAAGATGCTAAACAGCATGAGAGAAATGCAGATCAGACCAGAGTGGGCTATCACTTCACCCTTAGTAACATGCTACAATCAAAAAGTCAGACAACAAAAAGTATTGGTGAGGATGTGGAGAAATTAGAACCCTAAACACCGCTAGTGGGAAGGGAAAATGGTACAGTCACGTTAGAAAGGTGTGGCAGCTCTGGCACTCCTGAGGAGTCTGGCAGCTCCTCAAAGGGTTGAAATACACGGAGTTAACATGTGACCTAACAATTCCACTCCTGGTATATACGCAAGAGAAACAAAAACCTATGTCCACACAAAAACTTGTACACAAATGTTCATAACAACATTATTCGCAATAACCAAGAAGTGGAAACAACCTGAACTTCATTATTACTGGTAAGTGGATCAATCTGAATGCCCATGGTTAACCGGGAAGTGAGGTACAGCCAATAGGATGCCATTCAGTGAAAAGGAAGAAATGACTGACACATGCTACAATGTGGATGAACCTCAAACACATGTGGCCAGACACACAAGACCACATGTCCTATGATTCCATTTATACGAAATGCAGCGTCATGAACCTGGAGAGACAAAGGAGATTAGCAGTTGCCAGGACTCGGCGGGTGGGGATGGTTAATTGGGGGATGAAAACATTCTGAACCTCGATATGGGGATACTTGCACACGTTTGTAAATATGGTAAAGGCATGGCGTTGTACACTAAAATAGTTAAGTTTTATGGTAAGTGAGTTACATTTCCATGAAGCTGCTAGAAATGAAAGTGTAGTCTGGGCCTGGGTATGGATGGGAGAACAGTGTGCTGGTGAATCAGAAGGGCTGGGGGGCAGGGGAGCGGGGGGCAGAGGCTGGGAGGTGAGAGAGAAGCATTAAGGGAGGCAGGGAGTTCCCGTGGTGGCACAGCAGACACCAATCTGACTGGGAACCATAAGGCTGCGTGTTCAATCCCTGGCCTCGTTCAGTGAGTTAAGGATCCGTGTTGCCATGAGCTATGGCGTAGGTGGCAGACTCAGCTAGGATCCTGCGTTGCTGAGGCTATGGTGTAGGCTGGCAGCCGTAGCTCCAGTTGGACCCCTAGCCTGGGAACCTCCATATGCCATGGGTCTTTTAGAGACAAAAAAAAAAAAAAAAAAAAGGAGGCAAAGAAGACAGCAGTGTAAACAATGCTTGTGAGGATCTGAACTAGGAAAGAAGAGTCAAGGGGATGCAGCCAGAGGGGAAAAACGGATGGGAGACTCTTTAAAGACAGGAGCGAGCTGCCTGTTCTTAAGGATCTGTCAGGAATCAGCATCTCAGGAGGGGTGCGGAGGCTCAAGAAGCAGAGCGGTCAGGGCCCAGAACACAAGGAAAGGACCACCTGGAGAGCAGGAAGCTCTCCACCCGCACCCGCCAGGTACAGAGAAGAGGAGCGGGAACCCACAGTGTTCAGGGCTAACTCTTCTACGAGCAGCACTCCGGCCCCACCGCAAACCCGCCTGCTTGGAGCCGCCCTCACCTTAGCGAATGTGGAGCCTTTGCCCTCGGACTCAATGGTGATGGTGTGGGTTCGCCGGAGGAGAATCTGGTCGATATCTTCTTCGCAGAATTTAGAGCCTTCATCCTCCTCGTCCATGAGTGCACCGTAGGCCCCTTTCCGCAGGAGGTCCTCTATTTCTTTCTTGGAGAGCTGTTGTACCTGTTTTAGAGAAACGGTTAAAAGTAAATTAGAATGGAAATGTCTATAGACTAAACAGAGGCTTCATTTTTCTCAAAGAGGGTAGACCTGAAATATAACAAAGGAAGATGTGACAAAATAATGTGCTTAAAACAGTGCCAGTGAAAAGTGATCAGAGGCGGGTAGCTTCTCCCCATCAGTAGTGCGGACTGGGCGAGGTGGGGGGCAGCACGTTTACCCCATTGGGAGCGTTCTCCCTTCCGCTCATGGACTGCAGGACGGCTTTATCCAGACCGAGCTTCAAGCTGGCCTTGTCGAACATCTCCCTTTCGTAGGAATTCCTCGTAATCAGCCTGTAGATTTTCACAGATTTGCTCTGTCCTATTCTATGACACCTAGCCTGAGCCTGAAAGAAGAAGGAAATTAATGGCTACGCAAGAAAGAAAGGGCTCAACTGTTGGTTACACGAGCATCTGTTCCAATAAACAGAGGTGCAGTTTAGCAGAAGAGGGTTATTAATGCACTAAGAAATTACTTTTACATTATTAGTAAATTGATTTCTAGTTGGTTCATTTGCCCTGATCATAGGACACTGCCTGAGTGACCAGGGGGCTGTAATTTATCGGTCTGACCAGAGATCCTCTGACACAGCAGGGCGACTCTAAAGGCAGGGGAGGGAGGCAGCAGGGAGATTCTATTGCGTATTTACCTGGAGATCATTTTGGGGATTCCAGTCGGAATCAAAGATGATGCAGGTATCAGCAGCAGTAAGATTAATGCCTAAACCTCCTGCCCTTGTGCACAGGAGGAAAACAAACCTATCAGAGTCAGGTTTGGAGAATCTGTCGATAGCTGCCTGGCGGAGGTTGCCTCTGACCCGGCCGTCGATCCTTTCGTAGGGGTACCTAGAAAATGTCAGTGTTAACAAGGAGGCCTGACAAACAGCTGCAATGCACTTGCTCCTTTTTTTTTTCTTTTTTTCTTTTTGGAGGAAGGGGTATGTTTAAGAAAGTACTACAGTATGGGATATATATTAACAGAATGATATTATTTATCAGAAATCATCTCAGAGCAAATAGGTTTTGTTGTAATTCTTCATACCACGAGTTGAATGCCCCCAAGGATTAAAGTTTATTTTACTTCCTCACCACTGAAAGAAATATCTAAGCTCTAAAGGGAGCTGACCCTTCTAACAGTAAAATAACCAGCCATTTCAATTCAAAGTGAGAACTGCTCTCCCCTAGTCAAACATAAGATGTGGAAAACAAAAGTGCCTATAAAGGCATGCATTGCTCGGAATAACTGCTGTGCACAGCTATAGTTTTTAAAAAGAGCTGTGACACATGTCCCCCACTTGGTCCCCTTTATCATAAATGTCACTCCGAGGTAAACCACGTGGAGCCCGGGCCTCGGTCATCTCTTATTTCCGTTTATCCTTCCGGCCCAGTGGCCCTCACCGTCTCTGGATGAGGTAGTCTTCCAGGATGTCCAGGCAGCGCACCATCTGGGAAAAGATGAGCACCCTGTGGCCACCAGCCTTCAGCTTCGGCAGCAGCTTGTCAATCAGCACTAGCTTGCCAGCAGCCTGGATCATCGCCTGGAGCTGAAAATCTGGAGAGTCGGCATTGTGTGTTTCTTTAAACTCTTCCAAAATTTTCTCTTCAGCACCTGCAGAGATTGGACAGCATAACGGGAATACTGTAAAAGGTTTTTATGACTAAAAACAATGAACTGGCTTTTAAATGCACCGCAAACAGGAGGGACCAGGACGCCACACTTGCGTTCATGAACAGACATCCACCCACTGGCTCAAAGTCGGGTCTACACAAAACCGCAGAAGTATAAAAGGGATCAAAGTTTCAAGCATGACACATTTAGGCATTTGGGGGAGAAAAACCACATTTTCCAACACACAAATGTTTGCTGTCTGCAGAAGCTGAATTTCAACAACAGACTGTCAAGCTAGAAGTGGCAGAAACAAGCCAAGGGCCAGATACCTACAGAAAATTTGGAACCTAAAATGCTAAAGAAATGAAGAACTGTTTACTAGCTGAATACAAACACAAACAACAAAATCTGTTCTGAAACTAAGAAACAAGGGAACAGAGTTCAAACAATTACAGGGCAAGGGCAGTGGTCTGTGTCTCTAAATGCATATTAACGCAGCCCAGAGGACTGTAACAAAAGGGACTCCATTTTCCTGGATAATTTTTAGGGGATCTGAGCACACATTTCTATTGAAAGCTCTAAATCTCCTGTCACATTCATTCTCGTCTGATAATTTCCTAAGGTACAAAAATTCTATCTGGAATTATCCAAAGCTTAAAAAACAAACAAACAAACTAAACCCAAACCAACCTCTGTTTCACTTAAGACTTCTATACCTAATCCTCTTTTTCTCATAGCTCCTCAGAGATTTCTGCTTGTTTGAAGACGTGGGTCATCAGAGAGAAGCCCCAGGAGAATGGCATCTTAGGGAGCAAGGCCCTCTCCCCCGCCTCCCGGAAGCAGCAGGCTGCGCCTCCTGCCCTGCTCTGGGCTCAGCTAGAACCAGGCACCATCAGCTGTCCACTATACTCCGTCGCCGGGTTAATTAGGACACAGGGGCTGTATTCAGCCCCTCTCCCTGAGGACCAGACGTGGGCACCAAATCTTCGGAAAATAGGGATGAATAAATCCACCTAATGGGATTGGTTCCCAGCTTTAAACGGCACCAGAAACCTTAAACGACTCTTCTTGCCACTGGTGGTAAGCCTGTGATGGACCTGTGCACAAGATGGGACAGGTGACCCTCCCAGGGTTTAAAGGTTAGGTTAGTTCAGCCACCACAGCCACAAGGACAGAAGGGTGGCAGGCGGCCACAGGTGTGACAGAAGTGCCCCCCATTTCCGGTTTAAGGGCACTTGTGGAAGTCAAGTCATGACATGGTCATACACAGAAACAGAGCTTATTAATTATTAATCAACAAAGGATCTTACTGAGAAAAGATTAGAGTCACTAATGTCTGGACCAGTCACTGCTGCCCCCTCTTAGGAAGGGCCTGATGGAAGGCACCAGCTGGGTCGGAACTGCTGTTTTTCACTCTATCCTGCATGACTAAAAGGCTAATATTCAGGATTTTAATCCGAGATTTGACTAGGGAAAGGTAAAAACTAAAATGATGTTTAAGAGCATTAGCAGGAATATCCTTTTTTTTTTTTAATTAATTTTGTATGTGTGAATTTCTTTTCTTTTCCTTCTTTCTTTTTTAGCCGCCTGTGGCATGTGGAGTTTCCAGGCCAGGGATTAGATCAGATCCCAGGCCGCTGGGGATTGAACCTGCGTCCCTGCGCTCCAGAGGCCCCGCTGATCCCACTGTGCCACAGCAGGAACTCCAGCAGGAATATTATTGAACAAAAAATGTTCTTGGGAGGAGTTCCTGTCATGGCACAGCAGAAATGAATCCAACTAAGAACCATGAGGCTTCAGGTTCGATCCCTGGCCTTGCTCAATGGGTTAAGGATCTGGCGTTGCCGTGAGCTGTGGTGCAGGTTGCAGACGTGGCTCGGAACAGACATGGCTGTGGCTGTGGTGTGGGCTGGCAGCTACAGCTCTGATTAGACCCTTGGAAACCTCCATATGCCTCGGACTGCAGCCCTAGCAAAAGACAAAAGAGGAAAAAAAAAAGTTCTTAAATAAATGTTCTTGCATATAGTCGAATAACATTTTTCAAAACATAAATTTATAAATCTAGATTCTTCATAAACGACAAGAAGGCCCTCTGGAGACAGGAAAACAGATTTAAGTCCATACATCACATTAGGTCTTTTCAAAGTTTGTTCCTGTGGTATAATATACTATAAGCTCTTTGCAGTTCAGAAATAGATTTTACTCTTATAAGATCGGGGTAGTTATTTTCTATCCATTTTAAGATTATAATCCATAATCAAAAGAAGATGTAGTGTTTTAGCTTAAAACAAGTTGATGGTCAATGAATAGTTTTCAAAAATGAAATAATCATTTGGACAAAACAAATACCTGACATGTTTGTATTGTTTTGGTAAAAAATTTGAAAATAGAATTTCAGTCAAATTAGTACAGAAATTTAATTTTTTCCTTTTAAATTTATTTAGATAAAAAAAGAACCCTCCTGTATTTTCAATGCTACCAATAAATTCTCATGTCATCAAAAACAGTCAGAATTAAAACACATTCTTTCTTACCTGACAAAAGTTACTGCTGAATTAATCAAGTCAACTCTTTGCTGTGAATTCAGGTTCATGAAGGGATGGCTGATTTACACTAACGATATTTAACTTAAAAATATCAGCAAACAGATTTCCTACATGATTCCTTTAGCACTGCATCATGTCCAGAACAGATGAAGAGAGGAAGGAGGGCAGGTGTTGGGAAGGAAAAAAGCCATATCTTCTAAGTCCTGGCAGAACTCCCAAGCTCACCAATTAAAGATTTACCTTGATGCTAGATTTGTAACTAGCCATCAAAAAAATTACCTGGAAATAGGTTATGATAAGCCAAATACTCAGTTAGCCATGCCTGGAGTTAAGGCCCCGCCTATACTACATTTAAAAGTGTGTGTGTGTACGTGTGTCAGAGACAACCTGAAATACATGGGGATATCTTTCCCTTAGTCAGATCATCGCTGTCATCACAGGAGCTGCAACATTCTCTAGTTTGATCAGCCACAGACAAGAAACGGTTTCCTTTTGAAGATTACGGGGAAAGAACAAGTCACCATCTCCTCTTGGAGGTTCACTCCATCCCGTGAGCTGCAGGCTGGTTTTCTTTCTGCCCCCACTTTTCCACACGGCCCTGTCCCTACCAAGTGACTCTGAGGTGGCCTCTGACCATCAGGGCCCCCACCAAGTTCCCAGCAGTATTTTAACCCCCACGTCCGGGACCTAAAATTGGACGTTCCATTCTAGTGGAGCTTAGGCCGGAGTTCCCTGGTGGTGCAGCGGGTTAAGGTTCTGGCATTGTCACTGCTGTGGCACTGGTTACAGCTGTGGCTTGGGTTCGATCCCTGACTCGGGAACTTCTGAATGCCATGGGCACAGCCCCCCCAAAATTAAATAAATAAAGCTTGGGCCAATAACAGTCACTCTGTTTACAGAACCCAGTTACCTGCTCAACTTTTAGCAAGAAAACCAACAATCAGCAACGCTTACCGAGCCCAACACTGTTCTAGGCACCTAAGTAAAAAAAATCTCAGGGCCATTAGAAACATTCCTCGTTCGGGCACACCCTGTGTTCCACAAGCACCTCTGATTTCTTTGCTGGTGTGGCCACTCTCGACCTACACAAAGAGCTGCTCTGTCTTCCACAGTCACAGAAACACTGTGTTTTACTGAACTGAATTTGAGTTTGACTGGAGTGGCTCTGCTGTCTCACAACCAACACAAATTTGAATTCAATATCCTAAACTGACAACATCCTGTAACTGCTCAATGAACTAGTGCGGAGCTGGCATCGTGTCAGGCCTTCCTTATCCAGACTGAGGGAGCGCGGACTGCGCTGGCCCTGGAGTAACCTCTGAAGCACGTCTACAGAGGCTCTCCGGGCAGGTGTACTGCCGGCTGTGGGCGTGTGGGTGTTTTCTTACTACTACTGCCTGACTTGAAGGCTTAGAAGGGGGCCTGCTTAACAGACACCTCGTCACTTGTTGTAAGGACAGAAAAGCTGACCCTGAGGGGTGACCACTTAGGAGGACAGCACCAGAGCCTGAGAAGAGCCTCCAGCCAACAGCATCGGCCTAGGAGGAGACCGCAGCAGTGTGGAGGGTGGAGCCCTCGCCCCTCGAGATGCTCAAGGCACGTGACAGCATGTAACCCACCAGCGGGAGCCAGGGCACTGAAGTTCAACCACCCACCACAGAGACGTTCCTTTCACACGCACCCCGCGGCCGCATTTCAGCTCTCTCGGGACTGCCTTTTCTCCTCCCCGCCACCCCCACCCATGGAACCTACTGATCTCATCTTCTTTTTACAGACATTAAACGCACACACATACACACACACACACACACACACACACACACAGAGCTTTACTACACACATCAACCTTCAGCCCCAGCTCCATCTCCCCACCTCAGGATGGGGCGCTGACACTCACAACAGTGGCCTCGGGCCCTTAAATACATGGTGATGAGTAGGCTGGCAGCATTAAGCACACAGCCATCACACCTGTTACTCTCCTGAGGCCACCAAGCTACATGCACAAAGTTTGCAAAAGAAACTCACTCACGTCACACCACAGCCACGACCACACCGAGGTCACTCACTAAGTGCAGCCTCTGGACGTGGCTGGGAGGTGTGTAAGTTAGGAAAGAGGGGGAGATGAGCAACTCTTTAAATCAGCACTCGAAGCTCACGGATTGTTCCTTCTCCCCGGAAAGGAACGCAACTGCATTGCTGGCCAGTTTTAACTGCACACAAGTGCCACGATTTAGCCAGCTGTCACTCTTCGTTACCCCACTTTAACTCTGGCCTGGATCACAGCAGCAGCCTCCTAGCTAGGCTTTCTGCCTGTGTTCCCCACTATCTTACACCATAGGCAGCAAAGATTGATCCCTTTAGTGACTTCTGGAAGTATATGGTACAGGTTTCTACTCATATCAGCTACATAATGCTATCAATTTAGGTAAGAAAACAGGAAGTCTATAAAGCATCCATCGGTGCCAGAAACCAACTGCTATCAATGCTTGCAGATAACCTCTTACTCTTCAAGAACAGGTGCTGCAGGTGCCTGAAACACACACACACACACACACACACACACGGTGCGGGAAAACCTCCACCAGGGACTAATTTCTCTTGAACTGTTAGCACTTTTGACAACTTCCAGCCATCAAGCACGGGCACCTCCTTCTTCAAGGGGTAAGATGCAGAGCCAGAGAAAGGCCAGGCGGGCCCACAACGGTCCTGCACCTTCAGCTACTCGGGAGGAGGCTTCATGAAGAGGAGGAAGATGATGAAACCCACACCGAGATGATTACAAACCAGAACATTGTCAGTCAGGAGAGAGAAGGCTGTCCAGGGCCCTGACGGTGATTTAAACGCGGCGCCAGGTATACAGCTTACCGTTGATCAGGTAGGGATGGTTGCAGCACTTCCGTAATTCCATCATAGTGTTTAAAAGGTTAGGTACATTAGCCTGACCGCCACCTTTGGAAAGAAACGTGAAATTCTTCTCAAGGATGGCTCGGTAATATTTCTTCTGAATGTTTGTTAGCTCAACTTCAATGATCGTTTCTTCTTTGGGGGCCAAGTTCTTTTCCACATCCTCCTTGAGACGTCGCAACATCATTGGCTTTAGAATAGCCTGGAGTTTTTGCACCTAAAAAAGGACCTTGAGTAAATACTGGCATCATGACTTGCTTTCATGTTAAAACATACTCCAATGTGTGAAAAATCCGGATGCTCTTATTTATTTACCACTCATTTTCACTTATCAAAGCCCCCCGAGGGTATGGTATTAAACTCTAATCTCACAGCTTTCAAAACAGAAATGCATGAGACTGAACAGCCAATTTCCAGCGGGCTACTCTGCCTGCCCAGGAGCCCTAAATGGCCAAGAGGCTTGAACAGTGCACTGCTGAAAAGAACCCAGTTCATTTTGCTAGCTTCCCCTTCTTAAGACTTTGTCTTGAGTCTTAGGGGTGGGGAGGAAGGAGGAGGCAATGTTATAGAAAGGCCACACTTCAGTTCTCTTCCTTTCCAAGAAGAGCTGATAGAAGGCGTTGAGTAGGAGTTCCACTGTGACTCAGTGGGTTAAGAGCCCAACTAGTATCCATGAGGCTGCGGGTTCGATCCCTGGCCTTGCTCAGTGGGTTAAGGATCTGGCGTGGCCGTGAGCTGTGTTGTAGGTCGCAGGTGCAGCTCAGATCCTTATTGCTGTGGCTGTGGCATAGGCCGGGAACCCTATCCTGAGAACTTCATATGCCATGAGTGCAACCCTACAAAAAAAAAAAAAAATCATGAACGCGTGAGTAAACCGCAGCGTCCCCGCATCAACAAGCCAGTGGCAAAGTCCCTCCCTACTTTTTTTCTGTTGACTGGACACAGCATACCAGATAGCTCCTACTTTAAAAAAAGCAAAACAAAAACAAATCAGACTTCACTTTGAACTAAACTAAGAGGTTTTAGATGGTAAGTTAGGGGAGGGGACATAAAGACCAAGATTTCAAGCACATCTCCCTGTTTATTTCAAATACAGCACAATAATCAATACACAGCTCGCACGATGTATAAAGTCACCAACCACTTTCTATACGTGACACTGCATTTCCTTCTCACAGAGATCCTGGGGGGTAGTTAGGACCCATATTTCTTCCGGTATTTTTTTCCTGAGGCGGGGAGGTGGGGGGATACACCCATAACATGTGGAAGTTCCTAGGCCAGGGGTTGAACTTGAGCCACAGTGCTGACAATGCCAGGTCCTTAACCCACTGTGCCACTAGGGAACTCCCAGGTTCCATGTTTCTCAACGAAAAAACCAAGATTCAAGAAAAGCAAGCAACGTGACTAAGTATGCATAGTTTATAAAACTAGACCCTCAAAGCTCTAGGGGGGGGAAAGAGTTCTACAAATTGCAGCAGCTTCTGACACTGCCCCCAAAAGTATCCATGGCAAAGCACCCAATCTCAACAGCACAGCAGCTAAAACGTACCCCAATAGGCAGGCAATCTGCCTGCAAATCTCCACAGCCCTACAGGATGGCAGAGAGACCAACCAACACGAAAACCACCTTCCAGAAGAGTCCACGTCCACGAAAAGGAGACGTAAAGCTCACCTGTCTGCTAGGTGGGGAAACTGCTATCATTTACATTCCTAAATGCCCTTAAATCTTAATGCTCTGCCCTTCCGGGAGTTAATCTCCCATCATGTGACTAAGAGACATCGGCACCAGGGTGAGTACCTGTTCTTCTGTTTTCAGATCACCAAACTCTTGCATGAAGGTGGTTTCCGAAGGGAAGCGACTTGGTTCCAAGAAGTGCAGCAAACTGAAGAGCTCCTCCACCGTGTTCTGCAAGGGTGTCCCCGTCAGCAGCACCTTGTGTTCCTGCAGGAGGAAGAGGACAGAGACTGAGCAAACGCACCACAAGCCATGGCCTATCACCGGAACCCCCCTCGAGGAAGGCCTTTCCCCACCTCCCGCAGGGACACTTTGATTCGGCCTCCGGCCTGCCTAAAATACAGGACTTGGACGCGAAGGCAGAGACGCAAGAGACATGGTCTCTGTTCCAGCAGATTCCCGGCCCCTGGAAACGGGTCTTGCCATGTTGCCTTTCCCGGGATTTTTTTTTTAGGTCAACAGTGTTGGTGCTGTGGCTTCTGGGTCTCGAGGGCTCTTTCGCCACCAAAGTTGAAGTTTTTCCTACAATCCCCAGGCTCAGGGGGAGTGCGGGCTTCTTCCTGTTCTACACGACAGCACTCTCACCTCCCCATCTGCTTCCTGCGTGACTCACCTCCGAGACAAAAGAAGTTCTTCCACGCACAACAGCACATGAAAAACTATTTTGTTCTGCACACATTTCAAACTAGTAAAGAGGTCAGCTTGGTTTTAAATACCACAATCACTTTTAAAAAAAAAATAGATGTTATTTCTAACTTTGTCTCCTTGAACCAATTTAGGTATTTCTTTAAAGTGATTCTTCCTGTTTACAAGCTCTTTCTCCAGCTTTCCGTGTTCGTTTCTTTGTATCCGACACGGTGACCAGTCTTAATGTTGATTATTAAGATTGATAAACAGCCTTTATTCATTTTCAGGGCCTGTTTATTTACTACTTTTACTACTTTGGCCATTTGGTCCACAGTGCAGATAATAAAACTACTTCCGAGAGTACATGTACCATCTAGGAGGTTCAAAAGTCATGCTCTGACTTCGCTGGAAATCGGACGAAGCTTGGCCGAGCAGAGTCTACACACAGTAACCACCAGATGAACGACACACCTCAGGACCCGCTCATTTCCTCAATATCTACCATGTCTTACTGTCAGGGAGGCTCCTTGAAGGCAGGGTGAAGCACTTCAGTTTGCTTTTCTTCTTGCTTTTTCCCTTTTGAATAGAGATCTCTGATTCAGGAAGATCTATCTACGCAGACTGCCATCTTCCAGCTCAGTAAATTCATAATGAGTAAGGAGTTCGCGGATCAACTCAAGATTCCCTGCTGTCTAACCACACTGGTGGGTAACATGGAACATGCTCCCGGACACGGTCAAGTCCAGAATTACTTTATCCAAGAATTTTTTTTTTTAATATTGCTATAGATTTAGGACAACAGTTATT
Source organism: Phacochoerus africanus (assembly GCF_016906955.1). Classification (NCBI taxonomy): domain Eukaryota; kingdom Metazoa; phylum Chordata; class Mammalia; order Artiodactyla; family Suidae; genus Phacochoerus; species Phacochoerus africanus. Next base: position 72,876,007 of record NC_062549.1, read on the forward strand.
TCCGTGGAAAAGCTGTACTGGTACTAAAGATTACCTCCCAGTTTTTTATTGCTTTTATGGCCAAGTTAAATCCTGAGCCTCTAACCAAATACTTCAGGAAAAAAACCTTTTAAGTTATTAATTTCAAAATTACCTTATTTGAAAAGAGGAAAAGCACTTCTTGTTTATGCTGCTTCCCCTCAAGGGCGGTTCAAAGCCAGTTACACCAAATGATTACACATATGATGCTTTGGTAAGGTTGCATGAGGAGCAAAATAAAACCAGGTTTCCCTTTGAAAGTAACTGTTACATAACATACAATTAATGTGCCGGTGTCACAGGACGTCAAGTAGGAGACGGGCTGTCAAGCTTATCACCTCCAAGTCCAACTATGACAGCAACTAGGCTTTTGGCTTGAGCACATGACCAATCTTTGTAGCTCTGATGGAGTGATGCTGATTTAATTTCACTTCAGCAGACTTTAATTTGTGTGAAGCCTCCTGACAAGGAGAGATGATAAAACAGAAACCATAGAGAACGACCACTCCACAGGATCCCCTCCTTGTCAGGAAGGGACAAGGAGATGGCTCTGCCTCCGGGGCTCCTGTGGATGACAGTGGAGAATGTACACATCCCTCACCCTGTCATCTTCACAAGCATTTCCTTAGTGACGGGAAAGATGGGGACGCTCACTGGTCCTCGCCTTCTAAGAACGCTCGAGAAGGTAACCCTCACAAATGCTCTGCCATCACAGCCGAGTCCACGGCAGGTACCAGCAGTGCCCTGAGACCTGCTCCGTAGCTAGATCCTGCTCTTATTTGCTACTTTGACCATGACCTACTCTAAGAGAGATGAACAGAAAGTGGCTGGTGTCTAGGTTCTCGGGGTGTATATTTTAAATAAGGATTTAAAGACTAAGCAATGAGCAGTTTAGAACTGGACAAACACGATTCTGAAAATGATAATGTGTTCTACCTAGAAAACAACCCTGGTGAGATAAAGACTCTTGATCATCAGAAAAACAAGTGTTTTGTTCATTTGCTTTTCAGAACTCCCCATGGTGAGCCAGGGATGAGTTACAGGTATGCCATGTCCTTGGGGGCAGCCACAGGTCTGTGACAGTTGGGATTCCAGGACTGTCACCCTGTGGTAGTGGCCATTCTTCTTGGCTTACCCCAGCATGAGTTCAAATATGATCATTTTCCATATGTGCCGTTATGTGAAAAAGGTTCGGGAACACTGCGATATGTAACAGAAAAATTCTCTGGTTAACAGATTCTAACCCATTAATGAAGTGTTACTATAAACAACAGAAAAGCCTCTGAAATCTCCCATGGACGATTAAGACTTGGGAGATTTGACGCTGACAGTTGAGCTAACTGTACTCACCAACGAAGGCTTGTTTTACAGTAAGAATCTCCTACCTGGGAGCACAGGGACTAATCATAGAAAATAACTTAGATAAACTCAGATGACTATTTCAGTCCTCAGGAAATGGTGCCATAACTGTTCCTTATATGTTCCGGTGAAGATGGAACTCTAACCAGAGAACAGAGTCAGATATTTCATGAGCATGAATGTTTACCGAAAACCATAGCTTTACTTCAATGCAGTGCTAAAATATCTCCTGGGGAGACCAAATACAGCCACGGACCTTTTCTTTTCCAAATGCTTTTAGCCCTGTCTTCAAGCCTCTTCACCGTTTCTAGGTGTTCTCATTTGTTTTGTGGATTGAACACCAAATAATATAAACCGCTCTGAAAAAGGTCTTAAGGATGGGAAATCCCACCCTGAATAGGCTAATTCAGTCCCACTTCTTCCTTTAAACAAAACTAGATTTTGTTTGTTTTTAATTAAAAGAATAGCTGGCTAATCCAATCCCCTTAATTTGGGAATAAAAAAAGCTGCTTCAAAGAACCAGCTGCAACGGAAAGCTTTTAAGTGTTCTTTTGGGTAGTACGAGTCAGTAAAAAATTTATAGCCACGGACATAGAGAAGATTCCGTCCCATCTCAAACTCTCAATCATAACAAGAGATCAAATTAGTCTATGGAAGTCAACACTAAAGGGATTTTAAGACTCTTTTTGGACTTTCAAAAACTCATCAAAACATCCAAGACATGCTAAATAACAATAACTTTGCTTTTTAAAATGTACACTAAAAATAAAAACAAGTGGTCAAAACCCACCTTGTAAGTGAAGGTAAAAAGAAGGGTGAGTGTAACTGAGGTCATGCAGTGGAGAAGCTCACACAGCAGTGTGGAAAGGAAAACCAATTGAATTCTACCCTTCTACCGTACGTCATCCCATGATACTCCTGAAAAAGTCTAGAAAAACCTAATCAGGAAGACCTCACCATCTCTTGGGAAGCTGGAAGAGTATGGGATAGATGTGGTCCAAAACTGCAGATCAAATTCAAGGTGATGAATCTGTGGTGCCCCAAACTTCTAAGCGTCTGCACGAACTGGACCAGTTCCAGTAAGCCATTCACCTGAGTGACAGCATGCACCTCCCTGTCCTACTGGCCCCGAGACACCCAAACCTACAAGCCCTGGACTACAACTGAATTATCATCATGGAGCTAACACTTGGCCCAACAGCTTATGAAATGGCAGGGTTTTTTTTTTAACAGAGAAAAGGGAAAATCAAAGACTTGAAACTCATTTCAGTGGAAATATCATGACTACACTCCACTGTGATACAACTGAGTGAAGACACGGGCCAACAACATGAGAATCGGGAAGACAGCAGCAACTGTGAAGTAACTTAAAGCTCAGGAAGAAACATCAGAGCGTTTGACAAGCTTTGCCAACACCCTTCAAAGGTATCAAATTCCGAGCAGCAGGAACACTGAGGCAGTAACAATTCTACCCCAGGTTCATGGGAATCGGTGTTATGATCACTGACCAGGTCCATCATCTTGAGTCCCTCCAACAGCTTGCAATTCCTATTCTTCAGCCTGTGGGCTTCATCAATGACGACACAACGCCAGGGAATATTCCGCAGCTCAGGACAATCGGTCAAAATCATCTCAAAGGTAGTGATGATGGCATGAAACTTATAGGACCCCTTTATCACGCGACCCTACAAGAACAACTCTGGGTTATTATTTAGCATTAAAGATTATACTAGTAACTTTAAGGATGAATAAGTAGCATGAAACATATGTATTTATCTTTATTTTAGGTAACTTATTTTGTGATCAAGGTATTTTAGAGACCTTGCACGGTTATGGTATATGAGAGGTGTAAAATCTTTCCTTTTTAGAGGAACTTTGAAAATCCTTAGTAAAATTTGCAAGCCAATTTCCTTAAAGATCATGAGCAGTAAGGAGTTCCCGTTGTGGTGCAGTGATTAACGAATCCGACTAGGAATCATGAGGTTGCAGGTTCAATCCCTGGCCTTGCTCAGTGGGTTAACGATCCGGCGTTGCCGTGAGCTGTGGTGTAGGTCGAAGACGTGGCTCAGATCCTGCGTTGCTGTGGCTCTGGCGCAGGCCGGCGGCTACAGCTCTGATTAGACCCCTAGCCTGGGAACCTCCATATGCCATGAATGCAGCCATAGAAAAGGCAAAAAAAACCAAAACAAAACATGTGCAGTTAAGTGCCACTAAGTGTGTCCATTTTAGTTACATCCCACAGACTCCAAAAGGTGAAATGTCAAAGGGATTATGTACTAAGACTTTTTAAAACCCCCCTTTTTTTTTAGCCTCGCCTGAGGCATGTGGAAGTTCCTGTTAGGGATGGAACCTGAGCCACAGCTGTAACCAGAGCCAGAGCAGTTACAACGCCAGACCCTGAACATGCTGAGACACAAGGGAACTCCAAAACTCTCTTACTTTTTTACAACTTTTTACTTTATGTCTTCTGTAAAACTTTTGTAACCTATTTTTTTACCTTTTTTTCCTTCTTTTTAGGGCCAAGCCTGCACCATATGGAAGTTCCCAGGCTAGGAGTCCAATCGGAGCTGCAGCTGCCAGCCTACATTGCAGTCATAGCAACACCAGATCCGAGCCACATCTGCAACCCACACCTCAAGCTGGAGCCTTAACCCACTGAGCAAAACCAGGGGTCAAACCAGCATCCTCATGGATACTAGTCAGCTTCTTACCCGCTGAGCCACAATGGGAAGTTTACTTGTAAAGTGCTAACATGAAAAAAACTTTCAACTCTGGGTAGAACTTCTAACAATTTCCCAAGTCTAAAGATCAATACCAAAACAGATTTTAATATTTTTCTCCCTTAAGTATTTAATAGGCCAAAACATACACTGAAGGTAAACAGACATGTTTAACAAAACAGAACAAAACTCTGTCCAATTTCCAGTTACAGGACTTCTATTTACCACCTACAGCTTAAAACTATTTTAGCACATACTATTTATTCTTCCTTCTTCGTCATTTCTGCTGCTTCACTGTCAATATCATAGGATAATTGCATCCAGGTAACTAGAATTAGTTAAAAATCATAGCGACTGCTACTGAGCCCAAATATACATGCTTCCCTTTGGGTGTATTTCATTCAATGTACTAGTCAATATTACACGCCGAATATTTTTTATTTCTAGTGATAATAAATATAATACAATATTCTGTCCATTCACATTTAGTTGCTCCATTTTGTTTAGCTTTTCTCTGAGGGCTTGAAAAATAAACCAAATGAGCACATCAACATACTGAATGATTTTCAGCTGTCACCCAAGGTAAGAAACTGTCATTCATGCTAATCTAATAATTAGAGTGACCGTAACTATAAAAAGAAAGAGCCGGAGTTCCTGTCGTGGCGCAGTGGTTAACGAATCCAACTGGGAACCATGAGGTTGCGGGTTCGGTCCCTGCCCTTGCTCAGTGGGTTAATGACCCGGCGTTGCCGTGAGCTGTGGTGTAGGCTGCAGACGCGGCTCGGATCCCGCGTTGCTGTGGCTCTGGCGTAGGCTGGCGGCTACAGCTCCGATTAGACCCCTAGCCTGGGAACCTCCATATGCCGCGGGAGCGGCCCAAGAAATAGCAAAAAGAAAAAAGAAAAAAAAAAGAAAGAGCCGTAATCTTAAGATGTGGAAGTATAATACAAGCATAAACTGGGTAAGAAATCTAAAGCAAATTTCTCAGTTCTGCAAAATCTAGATCTCCCCGCCAAAGGTCCGAGACCACTCTAACACCCAACACCTGGAGATGTACGTAAGCATGAGGAATGCCACTTGTGACACGTTACCTGGGGATCTTTGAAGTACATTTCATACAACTGAATGGTCCGACGACTAGCTTGACTCCCATGATACACAACCACGTTCAACTCTGTCCAGGTCCGGAATTCCCTTTCCCAGTTGGGGATTGTGGACAATGGGGCAATGACTAAAAAAGGGCCATGGATTCCTTTCAAATATATCTCATAGAGAAATGTAATGGACTGGATCGTTTTTCCCAAACCCATTTCATCTGCTAAAATGCAGTTTCGCCTTTGGGAGGGAAATAAAACAAGGAAACTTTAATAAGTACACATGCTAGACAGTGCTTTCTTTTCACAAAATAACTGTATGCATCCATTTTACTCATAAATACATATCTTTGATGTTCTCTTCAATACAATAAAATAATTTTCAAACAAAATGCTCTAAGACATATTTCCATTGATCTCCGAATTAATATTTTTTGGGTAAACAAATCCTAAACATCCTTCCAGTGTTTGCTTTTTTAAAAAAATAATTTTAATAGCACGTTAAAATGCTGAGTTATGTCCGATCAATATTTTTGTTAACTCCAAAAGAAATGAGCTATTACGGGCTTTTTGAAAAGTAAAGAAAAACATGCTTTACGTACATGTTGTACCAATTGAAAAGTAGCCAGTTTACTCCCTCCAACTGGTATTCCCTGAGTTTGTTATTGTTTTTATACTCCCTGGAACTCTCCGATTTCTTCCAATCATCAGCAGGAGGTCGCTCCTGTTTCAAATATAGGAAATCCCATTAGTGGTTTCTCAAGACCGCACCGCCATGCAAGTCTCAAATTAAACCCTCCGCCGTTGCCAGTTCTCACCACACGCTCTGTTTCCGGCTCCCTGGACATCAGCTTCTCAAACTCTTCGATCTTGGCTTGATCTATGTCCTGCCTCAGTTCCCACGTGCTGTCTTCATAAGGCAGCGAGCACCACTTCACCAGGTAGTGAGTCACAGGCTGGGCCGGGTTCAAACACAGCAGAATTGGATTCATGGCAAAAACACGTACTCCACTTCATTACTGACAGAAGCTACCCCGGCAGCAGGAAAAGGAAGCTGGTAGAAGCTGTAAGACTATGCCCACTGAACAAGCAGCTCTTAGTTACAGAGTCTCAGGTCTAAACTGGAAATGACACTGAATCTTACCAGAACAAATTAATTTTTATCTAAGCCAGTGACAATCAATGTTCAAAAGGCAAGAAGTTTGTTTATAAAGGAATAGCTGGTAAATAACGAAGCTGAATTTGAGCCTTATTCTTATCCGAATCAGGATAACCAGGTTATCAGATTCAGACTTACATGGTCAATCCTCCTAGCATGTTGACATACTTACTAAGGTGGCTACCGTCTTAAAGAATGAGAAACAGGCTTGAATTTATTAGGATTTCTGCCTCTTTCTTACAGAAATACTGTTTGAACCCAATCACTTTAAAATAATGTACTTGAGCTCCAGAAGACTGGAGAGGAAAATATTTTGGATAATTCAGATTAACAGGATTTCCTTTGTCTTTCTTCTAGAAAATATCTGTGTTTGTTGATCTTCACTTCAGGACCAAGGTACACTGACCTGGTTGTGATGTTACAAACATTTGCTGTACTATGTAAATATACTATAGGAAAAAAATTTTTTTAAAGTACAACTAAGCAAAACCAGAAAAGCAAACATTATGTTACAAATACAGTCTTTGAAACACCATGGACCTCATGATGCAGAGTTTGGAATAAAATGGGAGTTCGCTGCAGACTCCCACTAGAACAAGGAAGAACCAAACGCTTTCTGTAGTTTAATTTACAGGAAGAAGCTAAGGATGACAGAAGCCATCCTTACTAAGATACAATGCTCAGAAGTCGATAAACTTGTCTTCACTCTTCCTGCCCTATCGACTGCCCTTTACAACCTCGCAGGGTTTTGGAAAGCAACATGGGCATGCCAAGACTGGGATTTCACAAAAAGAAATATTTTATATTATCCTCTGTGACCACATTAAGTGAAGTCCATCAACATCACTAAGGATGTCCAATGTTAAATAACATTGAACTTCATTCTGCTACAAGGGCACTCCTAACTATATAAGGGAAATTCACACTACATGATAACTTATACCAAAATATACTGAATTCCTTATTGATCATATCTGGAACTATGCAAAATGTCAATGTATTTGCTTCATATTGAAAACTGATTTCTTTTAAAAAGCTCTCAGACTGAAAAATAAAACACATTTACTGTAAGTAAGTCCTAAAACTAATAGTCAATAAATTTCAGTTAAATTTAGACCAAGTGTGTCATAACCCAAGGCGCTGACAGGACGAGATCTAGGATTCCACGATCATTCTCCATAAACACACATAAGCTGTCTGAGTCACCGCCCCTGATTACAAATGATCTTCTGTTACCTCTCCCCGGTCATCCGTGCTACGTGCAAAGTCCATTATCCGGTCAACCTCCACATAATCTGGATTAAAAAGCTCATCTTCAATCTATACCAAAGGGAAAAAAGTTAAAATGTTTATTTAACTCCTCAGAGTAAACACTATTTCACTTTTCATCAAGCAATAATATTTTGGGTCAAGGCAATGCAAAATTTATATCTGGCAAATTCTATTATATTAATTGAAATGCTACAATTTAGCAAAATCATTCCCCATGAGGAAATCAGATTTCTCAGACTTTGTTAACTGGGTCTTTTAATTACTGTGTGAAACCTTTTTACTGTGAGAGAATGTTTAAGAATATTTTAAATGAAGTGTGAAATTACAATTCACTAATGAGCAATCCAAAAGGCTCATGGCATGCGATGCATTTAGCATTCTTGAAACTGCAGCTTGCAATAAAGCATCAGAGCCAGTGCTCTTGAAGCCTCCTGACTACTGGAGTTGTCGGATGCTTTACGGCATCATTTGCAGAATGTTATTCAAAATTGTTATTCAAAAGCTGGAAACACTGAGACCAGTGAATTCCATATTTTAGTGTGAACAGACTTTATGATGTTTGGTCGTCTTTGCCAATCAATATTAGTACCTCATTTGAATACAGTCTTGGCGTTAATCTAAGAGTTCTAATGATTTATTTGTACTGAACATAGAGCATTTGGCTAAAAGTATTAAGGATAAAGAAATGAGGCTTAAATAATTGGGTTATTTAGCCAATATATCAATAGCCTTTACAAAAGTAAAGTAACCCTGCTTTGCCTGCAAAGTTATCTCACGTAAAAGAACAGAATTCAGCTCAAAGAGAAGGTACAGCCTAAGCCCCCCTTTAAAGAGGCCGGAGTCAGATAAGTTAGAAAAGACATTATTATATGTTCCTAGAGATGAACTCATCAGTAATATAACTGTGTTACAATGTTTTGCGAAGACGTATTAGAAGTCACTTGGCTACTGTTCGTAGCCCCTGCGTTGCAGGTGAAAAGCAGTTCAGTCAGAGTTGGCTTGAGGATAATAAACATTCTCGGGGCTTCTGGGCCCACTTAAAGCACCCAGTTTGAATGCTTTAAACTGTGAATTATGATCAAAATCAGAAATACCAGAAAGTGTTTTAACTGCCTCAGGCCTTTATCTAGTGTTCATGAGCAAGGCAAAAAACAAAAAAAACAAAAACAAACAAACAAAAATCACTGAAATGTTCGATTAATTTAAAATGTTAATATATTAAATGCATTGGCTTTGTCAAAGCGTCTAGACTTAGGTACAAAATATCTATGTATTATTCATATACTGTATAAACACTGAAACTTCCCACAAACTAGGTTTTGATTATAAGAGCTCTAAGACAAGCTGTTTTTAACAGGACCTTTCACTGCTAAATTAAAATTCCTAACTTTACTCCTAAATACGTTTATCCTTTGAGCAAGTCATCTACATCACCATGCGTGTGAGGCAATTTCCAGTTTTGATAATCTCTTTTTTTTGGGGGGGAGAGGCTTTTTAGAGCCATATGGAAGTCCCCAGGCTAGGGGTCAAATCGGAGCTACAGCTGCTGGCCTACACCACAGCCACAGCAATGCAGGATCCTAGCCGTGGCTGCGACCTGCACCACAGCTCACAGCAATCCCAGATCCCTAACCCACTGAGCGAGGCCAGGGATCGAACCCACATCCTCACAGACATTAATCGGCTTTGTAACTCACTGAGCCATAATGGGAACTCCAGTTCTGATGATCTTTTGAATGGAGATTTTAGTTGCAATGACTTAAAGAAAGCTTAATGTGAAACAGAGAATGAGAAAGCGGTCATAACTAAAAATCCCCAAGTAGCAGAATCATGGGAAACCTGAAGAGTGTGCGCGTGTGTGTGTGTAAAGGCAGGGAGGAAAAGGGAACTGGTATTCTCTGTTAACTCTTGGATCATCTTCTCAGACCCAATTAATGCTACTTACATTCAGAATAGAACTTAAGATTTTTAGTTGCCAAGTTATCAGTAAGATAATGTATGTCAACCTCGGCATAGGTGAGTCATGCAGACACACTCAGAGGCTACACAGCTAGGAGCAAGCACAAGTCCCTAAACTACATCTGACTCCAGGAAACACCATCAAATACGTTTAATGAACAGAACTGGGGTTGAAGGACTGGGGGTTTGGGGTGGGGAACGGGGTGGATTGTACACTTGCCTTTTCCTATCACAGATGCACAGAAACAGCAGCAAAACACACGGTGCCTCTTTCTACATGGAAGCTAATGATTTCAACTTGCCCAATGTCACAAACACTGAACTTTAGTTTCATTAAGGGGCATGAAAAATAGAACTGCCTAGTATTTTCTTAGTAACTGCCCTTTCAAAGAAAGAATCACCTAAATATTCCCTAGGACATGAGTCATGAGTCACACTGAGCAGCTCCAGCCCCCTCAGGGCTGACTGCTGAGGACAAATAGGTCCAGTAAAACAACCTCCGCCCCATCTCCCACCTAGTGCCCATTTTACTATATGCCTCTGGGGGCAGGGACATCAGATTCCAGGAGAACCCAGCCTTGTCACCTGAGATCATAAGGACCGACTTTATGACATGAAAGTACTGCACACTCTTCTGCTCACCCCCTGACCTGTCTCTGAAAAGGGGTGGGGGCGTGAAGCTGGTTGTGAAACAAGTACTATTTTGCATCAAATGTCACACTTCTTTATAGTTGATAACTCCTTTATGCAAAGGAAAACTAGTAAGTTACAGCCAGTGTAGTCTTTCAATGTGAGGCTTTCTCTTTGATCTGCTTGATGCCCTACATGAATCCACACTGGTGATCACAAGCCCAGAGACCCCAGGCAGTGTCTGTGAGAGTCTTTCGTTAAGGGAATGGATTCAGCTGGAGGGGAACTCGGCACTTCTTAAAACGTGCAGGCCTTCTTCCCTGCCCCAGGGATGGGTACCTTCCCATCTTGATAGAGAACTGAGGCTAAAGGGGGCAAGGCAAAGATACTAGATATCAGACCAACCCCTAAACCACAGCACATCACCTGTGAAAATGAGTTCCATAAACTCAAGTAATTAAAGCACTGACCCGAACGAAAGAAATTTGTTGCATCCCTTCCCCCAAAACTTTTACATCCTAGAGCTTTTACTTAATACGTACTGTCGAGTTTTTAACCTGCTAAATCTTAATAGAACTTTTGTCTACTGACTTTTTTCACTGTCTACTAGCTGTACTTTCATTACAAGATTTAATCACACCATCATATTTCCACATAATATCTTAAGGACCAGTATCTTCTAGACTAAGCAACAGGAAGAATGAGAAATTTCCTGTTTACAAATTATTTTAGCAATAACCAGTTACCAATATGCAAGTAACAGCACCAAATGAGGCAAACTAGTTTTTCTTAATAATTTGCTGACCAGATATTCAAAATTCACAACATTTTAATAATATTAATACTTTAGAAAATTAACCAGGTTGTTCATACCTCTGAAAGGAATTTGTTCTGGCCCTGCTTTGCCTTAAATCGTTTAATCTTTTGCTGAATTCTCTTATCTTTTTCCAGATCTTCTACAGATGCCCATTGACAATGAAGATAAGAGCTAAAAGAATAAAATAATATACTTGAAACAGGTAGAAAATAATTAATCCTTTATTACACATGTTCATTATCATTCCCCCAAAAAACCAACTAAACAGGTCATAACAAAATAACCTGTTTAATTATTCAACTAAACAGGTCATAACAAAATAACCTGTTTAATTACTCATAGAAGCTGAGCCACATTCAACATACCTACTAATGTTTGAGAATGAGAGAAGAAAATGAGTAACAGCGCCTAAAAGATGCCTTCTGTCCTGAGCCTTCAGCTCCCTTACTAAAACTCTTACCAGTTCCCACTAAAAAAGAAAAAGGACCTCATAACAAGCTGTTTTCATGAGTGAATGGGTTACACTTCAATACAGAACCATTAGCGCTACAGGGTGGCCTTAATTATGGATTTGTTTTGAGCCTTTTATCATTAATTGGGAAATAAAACGTTTTTGTCAAATTGAAGGAATTCGTGTTTAAAACAGCCAAGGTAATCCTAACTTCCTCCTTCCAGAGCCACAGGGCAGAAAAAGAGGCCCACCGGCTCCCCGAACACCTGCCCCAAGCCCCTAAAATCGGTTCCTAATCAGCCCCCTCTTCCGGCTGATTCTTCCAGGAGCTCTGAGATGATATCCTAGGGTCCCTCGTGAATTTTTCACTCCTAATGTTGACCCACTCCTCGCCCTGTTCCGCCCCTCGGACTCACCCCCGGCCCACGCCGAGCATGCACTGTCTTCTCCAAACTGACCCCGACGGAGCACACCTCACCTTCCTTTCTCATCCCCGAGACTCACAGGTACGTAAGCAATGTTTATGCTACCTCCGACACACTTCCCTTTGGTATTTCAATATCCGTTCGTACCATCATCCTCTCCCTGCCCTCCAACAGCCTCAACTCTTATGCCCCTTTCTGGTGATGACATTAAGAAAAAAGAGGCGCTTTCAAAATCAAAGGACTACTAACTCTCAGAAATTATGCAGCCACTACTATAAAACCTCTCAAAAAAGGATGAATGATATGGAAAAGTCTTCGGACATTAAATATTATATCATTTTTATTTATGTAACATCTAACGGACATTTTCATAGGTCGGGCCAGTTTAGTCCTTCTACAATTGACTGAGGCAGATAAGGACTTTAAATACATGTGCCACACATAGATTTGAATTTAACAGAAACCCTGTATACACATACACGCAAGAGACTAGATGCAAATGCATCAAAAGGTTAGTAATTATCTGGGTGGTGAAACCGCAAACATTTTATTTTCTACTTTCAACTTGTATTTTCCAATTTTTCAATAAATAATATGTAATACTGTTATAATCCAAACCAAATACTATTTTAAAAAATAACCTAGGAGTTCCCGTCGTGGCACAGTGGTTAATGAATCCGACTAGGAACCATGAGGTTGCGGGTTTGGTCCCTGCCCTTGCCCAGTGGGTTAACGATCCGGCGTTGCCGTGAGCTGTGGTGTAGGTTGCAGATGCGGCTCGGATCCCGCGTTGCTGTGGCTCTGGCGTAGGCTAGTGGCTACAGCTCTGATTTGACCCCTAGCCTGGGAACCTCCATATGCCGCGGGAGCGGCCCAAAGAAATAGCAAAAAGACAAAAAAAAAAACCTAGTCCAGTCTCTCAATTAATGGACAGAAAAGGGTACGTGGGCAGTGGGCACTCTTGTGTTGGCCAAGGTGGGCAGGCCTGGAACGTGGTCCCGGGGTGGCCATGAGGCGGACGCAGGCACTTCAGCAGCTGGGTCCAGGCCCACTCTCCCTTTTGTAAACTGGGATGAAATTTTCAGTCATGTGACTCGGCCTTAACTAAATGGAGAAAAACCCCAGGCTTCTGCACTAGGATCAGAAACAAGGCAAGGATGCCCACTATCTCCAGGACCACCCAATCTCCTAGGCAGGGCATCAGCCAAAGCTGTTAGATGAGAGAAAACAAGAGGAGTACTAATTAGAAAATAAGTAAAACTGTCTCGATTTGTAGGATAGGACTGCGTAACTGGAAAACCCTAGAGAATCAATTAGGAAACTAACTCGAATAATAAAATGATTCACTTAAAATTCAGTTATGTGGCAGGATACAAAAGTAATAACATAGAGAAGTCAACTGTCTTCATTCACACAAACAAGAACCAGTTAGAAGATAAAATGTTAGAGAAAACCACTTTTATAGTATCGACAAAGTCCAAATACTTTGCAATACATTTAATCGGAAGCATGTGAAACTTGTACAGGAAACACTTAAAACCCTCCTAAAAGACACAAAAAAATCGAACTGAACCAATTAAAAAGATGTGCTTGTTTTTAGATAGCATGACTCAACATCATAAATTTGTAATTTATCTTAATATAAGTGAAAATTTTAACAGCTATTTTAATGGAGATAGACAAGTTAATACTGGACTTACATATAAGAACAAACACGGAAATTCCCATGTGGTGCAGCAGGTTAAGGATCCGGCATTGCCGCAGCCATGGCACAGGTCACAGCCGCAGCGAGGGTTTGACCCCTGGCCCGGGAACTTCCACATGCCATGGGTATGGCCAAAAATTAAAAAAAGAAAAAACATGGAAAAACATCCAGGAAAACATTAAAAGGGAAACATCTTGGGGAAACTAGATAAACCAGGTATTAAAACATGCTATACGGCCTCTATAAGTAAAACAGTGTGCTACTGACTCATGAAGACACAGGCAGATCAAAAGATTAAAATAAAGTACAGATATGGATCCAAATAAATATTTATCTTTAGTTCATGATAAAGGCTGCATCTCAAATCATTGAAGCAAAGATGGACATTTTTATAACGGTGCTGGAACAACAATACTTGGAAAAGAATGAAATTAGAGTCAGGCTTTACACCATATACAACAGTAAACAACAACCGGATCAAGCGCCTAAATACAGAAAATCAAACCAGGCAAGAGCTAGAGGAAAATATGGCCAATTCCTCTTTAACCAGAGTATTCAAAAAGGCTTTCTGACTGTGACTCTAAAGTCAAACCCAGTGAAAGGTTAACAAATCTAAACACACAAAACAGTTTTTAAACTTACACTGCAATCGACAGCAATAAATAAAGATAAGTGACAACTGAAACTGGGGAAAGGCAGTTGCAACATAGAACAGAGACTGAGGATTAAAAAGAATGTTTATAAAGAACTGCTAAAAATTGAAGGAAGCACAATAGAAAAATGAGCAAAAGATACAGACAACTGACAGAACATGATACAAAACTGACCATTAAACTTATAAAGATGTTCCACCTCACTCACAATAAAAGAAAATGCTAGTTAAAACTACACTGAAATACGATTTTCCACAAAATGCAAACGAAACAAAACAAACAAACAAAACACATTACACTGGAAAAGGTGGTAGGGAAATAGGTCCTGGAAGGGCCGCAAACTGACACAATTACAGAAGAGAACTGGGCAAAATCTAACGGAACTACATACATATATGTACGCTTTATTTATTTATTTATTTATTAATTGGTCTTTTTGTCTTTTCAGGGCCACACTCTTAGCATTTGGAGGTTCCCCGGCTAGGGGTCTAATCAGAGCTACAGCTGCCGGCCTACACCACAGCCACAGCAATGCCAGATCCGAGCTACATCTGCAACCTACACCACAGCTCTCAGCAACACCGGATCCTTAACCCACTGAGTGAGGCCAGGGATCGAACCCGCAACCTCATGGTTCCTAGTTGGATTCGTTCATTTCTGCTGTGCCACAACAGGAACTCCTATGTATGCCTTTTGATCTAGCAGCCCCAATCTAAAAGTTCACTCTGGATTTCCCATTGTGGCTCAATGGGTTATAAACCCGACTAGCATCCCTGGAGGTGAGGGTTTGATCCCTGGCCCCGCTCACTGGGTTGAGGATCTGGCATGGCTGTGATGCGGCCTCGTGATCTGGCATTGCCGTGGCTGTGGCATGGGGCGGCAGCTGCAGTTCCAATTCGCCCTCTAGCCTGGGAACTTCCATGTGCCACAGGTGCGGCCCTGAAAAGCAAAAAAATAAAATTAAATAAATAAATAAATAAATAAAATTTACCCTGAAGCTCTGCCTCCAATGATTCGAATATATACAGGCACGAGACTATATACCACAGCATTATCTGTAACTATAAAGTATCAGAAGCCATTTGCATGTTCACATGCATAGGAAATTGGGTGGATAAGCTAGACACAGCAGTACAATGGAGT
Source organism: Phacochoerus africanus (assembly GCF_016906955.1). Taxonomy (NCBI): domain Eukaryota; kingdom Metazoa; phylum Chordata; class Mammalia; order Artiodactyla; family Suidae; genus Phacochoerus; species Phacochoerus africanus. The sequence continues at coordinate 72,891,412 of NC_062549.1, forward strand.
ACTACGCAGCTGTAACAAAGAATGAAGAAGACCCTCTGAACTGATGTTGAGTAACTTAGTATAGACAGAATTATGAGGAAAAAAGCAAAGTGCAAACATGTACTGAGAGTATGCTATTCTTTTGTGTTTAAGAAAGAAGGGGAAATAATACATAAGATCTATCTATCTGCACATTCACACCAAAAATTATAGGAAGGATAAATCTGGGATCAATGAGACGGAGAAACAGGGATAGGGTAGAAAGAAAGGGAGGACTGCACTTCTTGGGGTATCATTTTGTGTATAGTTCTGGCTTTTGAACCATGTTTCATGAACTTGAGGGAAAAAAAAAAAACAACCTCAACAAGAATGGGGTGCAGGCTAAAATGAGATACAAATAGAAACAGAAACAGATGCACCAAACTGAGAATCCAGTAAATAACACAGTCACACTGGATGGGGTGAGAAGGAGAAGAACCAACCTGAGGATATGCTGAAAAAAGTATTTAGCCTCTACAGCATCGGGCTAAAGACAAAAAACTCTAAACAAATACTGAATGAACTCTATTTAGCAGGCTTCTTTTTCACAGAAATATGGTCCAGTAATTCTGAAACCACTTCCTGTATATTCTATGATTGACAAGAAAACATTACGGATAATAAGAGCGAGGTTTCTTTTAGTTGCAAAGGGGGAGTTATTAATATTTAAAGGAGAAAGAACAGAATGAATCCTGTGGTGCTGAAGTATTATAAAAGCATTGTTTTTCGTTATAGGTAGGTAGGTAGGTAGGCAGAGGTGCATGGAACATATGTATTACATGGAACATATGTATTTATAGGTTTCATACATACATATGTATCATATATACACACATCTGTGCACACCTTTCCTAGCCCCATCCATTGAGAAGCGTGGAAGCAATGACTCCCATGTGGCAATGAGCACACCTAGTACCCAAATCTTGGCTTCTAAATGCCCTTCTCCAGTAAAAAGAACCAAGGCTCCTTGGAGAAATGAATGACTCTAGGACTTGAACAGGGAAGTTGCAAGACGAGTTAGGAGCATCCTCGGGTGCCAGAAACTAAGGAATGCTCTAAGAAGGGTGAGTGCAGGTGAAAGGAGGGAGGAGACAGCATGAGGGGCTCCCACTGGCCAGGTCTGGGATAATGTAAGCCAAGGAAACAATGATATTACAGTAAGAGATTATGAGCCACTGAAAAAAAAAGACTCCCAAGTCTACACAGCTAGGAATAAGCAGGTGATAAGGAGGTAAAGCTCTTCCTTACAGTAGAAACCCAACCAATAAATTTAGAAAAAAACAGTGAAACTGGTAAATCACCAACCACAATCACATTTAATAGTCTCAAAGTATCTTTCCACAGGACACTTTTTAATTATAAGCAGGAATTCTTTGTACTATTTTTGCAATTTTTTCTATAAATCTGAAGTTATGTCAAAAGAAAAGGTTAACCAAAAAGTATTTAATTTTATGGAAATTCTAACTTCCCTTAGACTTCAACAATATCAGAAAGGAAAGCTATTTTCTAGCACTGCTTTTGCCTCATCTCACATGACTGGTGAAGGGTGACTCGTGTCCCCTGGCTGGGCAGGGACACTGGACACCCCACTGGGGCTGTGAACAGGCTAAAGGTGCTGTTTCCACCCTCAAGCACCCCGGGCCCCACTGCCACATACTGACTGCAATGGATGCTTGTCTAGTGGTACCGTTTCTCGGCACTTGATACTTACATTTCTTTGCTATGAGTCTGATTTGATAAATCCAGAGAACTCTCTCCTTCTGGCTTACTTCGCTGTCTCCTCCTATCTGCCCTTCCCACTCTCTTTGTAAGACTATATGAACCATGGCACATGCATCACTTCTACCTGCGTAAACTCACCACACTCTAAGTATGAAATGATGACAACACCTCATGTTTATGGAGCATTTTCCATTTTATTGAACTCTAACACTGATAAGATATTCCTTCATCTTTTAACCCGGTGAAAGGTTTTGCTCACAAACGTCAAAACACATCTTTTGTTTGTTTTTGTCTTTTTAGGGCCACACCCGTGGCATATGGAGACTCCCAGGCTAGGGGTCAAATCGGAGCTGCAGCTGCCAGCCTATGCCACAGGCACAGCCACAGCCACATGTGATGGAGCCACGTCTACAACCTACACCAGAGCTCACAGCAACGCCAGACTCTTAACCCAGTGAGCAAGGCCAGGGATCGAACCCGAGTCCTGGTGGATACTACCTGGGTTTGCTACTGCTGCACTACAACAGGAACTTTTTTTTTTTTTAAATGTATCTGATAACTAACACAGTACCAAGTGCAACAAGGTGGAATGACAGAAACCAGGACACCGGTGCTTTTATTTTCTAGGGTAAGGTACATTTTCTTAGGCTTGTTTTGATGGCTCCCTGAAGCCTCTCTTTAAACCCCAGAACTTATTAATATGGTACTTGAGTTCCTTTCCTTGAAGTACATCCTTAAATGGCTAAAAACAGAGTTATCATATGATCCAGCAATCTCATTCCTGGGCATATATCCAGACAAACTCTAATTCAAAAAGATACATTCACCCCAATGTTCACTGTAGCACACTGTTTACAATAGTCAAAATATGGAAGCAACCTAAATGTCCACTGACAGATGAATTTATGAAGATGTGGGGTATGCGTATGTATACATATACACATCACATATATACATGTACATACACATGCATACAGTGGAATATTACTCGGCCATAAAAAGTATGAAATAATGCTATTTGCCTTTGTAGCAACATGAATGGACCTAGAGATTATCATACTAAGTAAAGTAAGCCAGACAGAGAAAGACAAATATCATATGATATTGCTTATATATGGAATCTTTAAAAAAAAAAATACAAGTAAACTTATTTCCAAAGCAGAAATAGACCCACAGACACAGGGGGAAAAAAGGTATGGTTACCAAAGGGAATAGGATGTGGGAGGGATAAATTAGGAGTTTGGGATTAACAGATACGCACTACTTTATAGAAAATAGATAATGAACGAGGACCTACTGTATAGCACAGGGAACTATACTCAATATTTTTAATAACTACTAAGGAAAAATAATCTGAAAATTATAAAATTTATATAATTTATACAACACATAATTTAGATGTGTGTTATACAGCACAGTGATTCGGTTTTGTGTGTATATATATATTTTTGTCCTTGTTCTGTGATTGTCATTCAGGTTAGAAAACAGCCTCAGTCTTCCTCAGTAGGATGACAACTGATGGTTAAAACTACACTTGCTCGTCACCCAAGTGTTTTTGGTCCTAGTATCCTGCCTCCACCTACAATCAGAACAACAACTCAAGGCAGTTTTGATTCAGTTTTTTGAAAGTTATGCAATTCAAATTCACTAAACGAAAGTTACACATAAAAGCAGACCAACAAAATGATAGCTCACTGCATTTCCAAATGTGAATGATACCACGATTTTCTAGAGCCTTCACCTGAGAGCAGAGTTCTCTTCTCAAGTGCCAGGCATCCTGGGGAATGATGAGGGTGGGGAGGCTGAGCCCAGAGAGCAAAATTCATTCTCAGAGGACAGGCAGATACTACTTTCCTCACTCTTCTATTATCATATGAGTTTTTAATCTTCTCTAAAAAGAATGTCTCGGTTATACACAAAAGCTAGTCAACCTTTGTACCAATTACATGTTTTGCAGAAAAATAAAATCATAAAACATCAAAGATATAAGTTAGTAGGCAACCGTCTCCAAGCCACTACGTAAACCATAAAAAAACCAAAATTTCCCAATTGCCAATTAAAAAAAAAAAAAGTTCCCAATTACTTTTTAATTTGGTTCCTTGAAAGTATATTCCCCCATTTAAAAGAAAACACACATGCATACATACACGCGCGCACACGCACACACACACAGAGTCTACTTACAAGTTTTTGTATTTCACGTAGAACTCCTCAACTTCCACCTCCTCTCCAGATTCCTTCTGCAACAAAAGGAAATTTCAGGCACATACTTGAAACCATCTACTAGAATGTTCCGAAAGTGACGATGAACTCCCATATGGACACAAAGAGCCATCACAAAAGCCGTGTAGGAGGTTTCTGGAACGATGAGCACGTTGTGAGCTGGTGGGGGGCCAGGGGGACGAGGACAGACCAGACCATGCGCTCTACCCACGAGCTCCGGCTTCGCAGACATGAATCATTTTAACTCCTCCCTAACCACACGCAGCTTCATTCACAACAACCTGACCCCAAACGTGGCTCTCTGCCAAACCCACAGTGCTAAGTAGACGCCAAGCGTACCATTTTCTCAGGGAGCAGCCAATTAGCAACTGCTCTCCTGAATGCCATATGGATTATTTTTGGCTGCCTCATGGCAACTTTACATTGTGGGTTTTGTAATGTTTTAAAATATTTAAAAGACATTTATTCCTCCATATAGTTAATAACTCTAAACAAGAAACCATATAAAAGTAAACCTTGTTCCTGGGCTGTAATTTCAGTGCATCACTATTCACAGTTTTAGTTTTACTCAATGGTACAATTAAAAATCTCTCAGACAAGATGTCTCACACACATCGCAGCCAAATAAAATTAACACTCCAAATACTACGTTGAGGTCAGGTTAAAATCATGACGCATCAGCCCAGTCGAGAGTTCCGCGGCGAGATTATCTGCACTATCTCCCTTGCTCCTGCCTACAGTAGTGTCTGCCGAAGATCCCGCACATGTGATATTTTAAGCATCTCTTTCAATCCCCCCCCCCTTTTTGGTTTTAGGCTGTTAAACAAATCGTAATGTGTAATTTTCTTTTGGAACATTTGATCAGATAAATCAGGGATGTAAAACAGAAACACCACTTACAAATGTTTCGAGATCGCTTTTACACTCTTACAAGAGCACCTGCCTTGAGGGTCACATTTGGCTGCTAAGCCGCCTCAGAGATGCTGCGGAGAAAATTAAGGCAAGTTGGAACACGACAGAGGCCCAACAAAGGAGCAGAGACGTCTCCTGGATGACAGACTGGCACAGCATCTGTTCAAAGAGACTAGGATTACCCTCAATCCCTGATCTTCAAACTACTGTCAAAGATGGTGAACTGGAACCCTTCTTTAAAATTCTCACGCATATTGGTTAAACCTAAACTTTAAACCGTTTTTCCATCTGCCTAGAGATCACCAACAAGAAGAAAGGATGTTCGGGAGTGTGGCCAAAACCCAAGAATAACCGATTCTGCCCCCAAAGGTCTATAAATGGTCATAACCACAGAGCAGCTTCTTAAACCAATGTATTCAGAAATCTTCAGCGCCCCAGACTTCAATTGGCCCAAACGAAAAGAAATGTCTGCTGGATGCATTCAAAAGCCAGCAACAGAAACCTGCAATTGCTGTACAAGTAAATTCTGGTCCATTCAAGCAACAATCCATCTAGGACCCACCTTACATTTTTCTAGCCTAATATTACGCCAGTCCACTCCCACATTTCAGCAACCATTTCAAGACATTATCTTGGTACAGAACTGGAGATTCTATTAGAAAGGCAAAGGTAAGCTAGCAGACAGTCAGGGAAAATGGGAAGCCAGGATGAGCCTGGGTCTTGTGATGCTTCTCATAGCCTATCATGAAATTCAAATTGAAGTCAAATATCTGGTCTGCTGATTTTACTGTTTTTGCTGCTAATTCTATTTCTTTCAATTCTGAAAGGGTTTTTCAAAATTAAGTTCCTTTGAGGGAGTAAGAAATCCAAGCTTTGTCATGTCTATGCTCTATCATTTCCTGATTTTGTTCTTCTGGATTTCTCTCCCATACCGTCCTTTCCACCTCATCCTAAATGGTCTCACCCGTCTGTAACTTCTAAGTGGGCATCAAAGCACATAGGGTGAACAGAGAGATGGTTTCCACTCTGTCTCAATTCTGCTCCAAAAAGCTCTGGTTCTCGGAGCTGTCCATTGTCCGCCCTGACTCTCACTGACACCCACACTTCCCTGCCATGATCAGCTTCTCTGGGGATGGGCTGCGCGGACATGCAACAGGAGGGGCCAGGGCGGTCTGAGGGGCTGCCGTCAGACCTGCTTAGGAGCACCTGGAGCTGGGGCAGGATTGTCCTGGGACCGATTTCTTCTCGATGTCTGTGCTTTGTTTAACCAACCACAGTTCTTAACCCCCAGAACTGTAAGCGGAGTTCTTTTGCCCTTCGTTTCATATAAATACGATCTCATTGGCCTCTTCTGCTTAACCAACAGCAAAACAACTGACACAAGTACATGAATTCGTAAGCCCTCAGGAGCAACATTTTAATTTTTCACTAAATGGCAGTCAGTTTGACCAGACTCTGGTGATAGCTGAAAACACACTCCCAGCCCCTATGCCCCGCCCCAGTATCCCAAAGTCTTTCTATAATGGCTGTATCCAATGAAAAACCGGGTCAAGGCACTATTCTACACACACGTATGCGCACGCAGAACACCCAAATTTATTTCCAGGACAGTTACCATTAAATTTGAAAGCCCTCTAAAATAATGCGTATCTTTTCATTAGACTCCCAAAGTAGTCTATCAAAATCCTCATTATTCCCATGAAATCAAAAGTTCCAAACATATTGAGCCATACTTGTCCCACCCGAAACAGAAACCTAGACCAGACACTAAATCCACTCCTCCAGTCACTTGGAGGATTCAAAAACAGCCCTTCAGCAAACGATCGGCCTGTACCCTGAAAGAATGTATGACCTTTCACAAGCATCCTATTACTAAATTAAGCAGTCACACTGGAGAAACAAAGCCAAACTACGTGGAAAAGGTGGAAATTTTGGTAAGTCACACACAAGAATGAGAAAGCACCTTGATAAAGGTTATCAATAAAGCAAAGGTATGAATCCATTCCTACGTCTGGCCCAACCTACTGTATGTTCTACCCAAGATACCAAATCAGAGTTTACCCAGGAAGAAAACAGGACATGTTAATATAGAATTCACTTGCAAAACATGTTTTAACCTTCTGATACAAAAAGGATTTGAACTGTTTGCCCTCCAAAGACAGGTGACTCAAAGGAGAAGGCTCTACATAGGATTAGATGTGGGAAACAAGAGAATCACCCTTTATGCAATCTGTAAGTCCATTCTTAAATCTACCTCGAAATTCAAATACAAGTTATCACCGAGGTCCCTTCTCACGCACACTCACTGGGGTTTAGAACAACAGAAACGCCTGAGCCATTCCTGTTTAACATGAGGGACCGGGTCAGGGAGGTTCGTCCATCATTAAGGGATGACCCTTCCAAGGCTACAATGATGAGGTCAGCTGATTTGGAAACCAGTGAGTCCCCACTATGTGTCAGCACCACTCTGGAGAGGCTCTGAGAGCCAGAGCCAGTTTCCATAGTGCTGCAGGGGGAGACAAAGGCACCTTCTCCAGGCTGCTTCTTCAATTATTCATGGTAATAGGAAACAGACCAGCAGGCATAGCTCGAATCCACAGGAAAATCTCAGATTTCCTTCTGTTTCTCTTTGCCACATTTTCCTCCAATGCTACTAAAGCTGATAACTAAAGTAACCATTGCGAGAACATGAGCAGTTTAAAAAGCTACTGCCTGCTAATATTGGCAAGCTTCTAATGGTTTTTTTATGGCTCTTTATGAAATTCCGGTCATCTACAAGCAAGTCAATGGGAGCCAGCCCTCTTTCCTCTTTTAAATCCTACCTCATGGCACGGCTCTCCTTCCAGGTGAAACTTTCCATTAATTTTCTCCAGCCTAAAATTCGCCAACTCTAAATGTTCCACCCTTGTGTACAATTATAGTGATTTTTAATCTCCTGTGATGAGATAAGGCTGGTCATCTGTCAATGGTAGGAATACCTCTTCCTAAAGTGTGGGTACCTATCTCTAAAGGGAAGGAGGAAGGGAAAAAAAGCCCCAAAGTGGGCAAAGCAGAAAGGAAAAGCAATGCCCCACATCATGCATAGTCTAAGTAGCTCTGAATAATAGAGCTAATTATGATTTGCAGCCCCCAAACCCGCTGGGCGTGCCTGATGAAGCACAAGCAATTGAATGAAAATTAACACACCCCATCCAAACCACAGGTTATCTACCCAAACAAGTCACTTCAATTCAGTGAAGGGGATTATTCTTTAAAGTACATCGAGTACTTAAATTGTGCCACATATCTACAATTCGCAAATTAACAGGGCTAGAGTCATTAGAGGGACAAAAATGCAACCCTTCTAATTAGTTAAAGAGGGCTCGTTTCTGCCTGAACAGGTGGGAAATTTCGTCGAGGTTTTACATTCAATTCAACAGAAAGATAATCCTCACGTTCAAAGAGTCACCAGGTAACCACTCCACACACCCCTACGCCCAACTCACCATCTGAAAACATCTTGACATGTTGCTTTTGATTACGTTTGTGAAGGACCAGAGTTGTATTTTCTGATAAAACTCTACACTTTGAATAATACAATAGAAAAGCAAACAGTATTAGGGCAAAGGTAAAGAGTTTACTACTGCTGCCAAAGCATTTTCAAGGATCACTAGATAGTACTTAACAGTGAAGGTTTCCTGTTTGATAAACCCCAGAGCTCATTTGAAGCCCCATGATTCCTCCACTGCTCGTCTCTCTCACTGCAAGTTAGCTCTGTATCCCCTTTACGTTTTTTAAAAGAACTTATTTTACATGCCAAAACAATGAGGCGATACTTCCACCCACCTTGAAAACAAATAAAAAGAAGCAACTCAGCTTTTCACCATGATCCAGACTAGAAGACAGAGACCTATCCGTAAAGGAGACCATTTTCTAGAGACACCTAACACTGTCTGCTGGAATAAGGAGATGCACCTGCATGTCTATGTGATTCCCCAAGCCGAAGCATTTTCCGAAACTGGGTAAGAAGGGAAATGGCTGGGAGGAAACGGGGAGTCTGCATCGATAAAAGGAGATGCAGTGTTCCCAGACTTTGTTGTCTCAGGGTATACGTGTACCACAGTGACAAGGTCACCAGGCTAGTGGCAGGTACTTAGAGCTCACCTTTGCAGATCAACATGAATTCTGAATAATTTGGAAGGATAAGTCATACGATCTTCAAAAATCACACTGAAAATAGTTCTGTATTTTCTGCACTTTAACAAAAAAGATATTAATGAATATTTTAATTGCATGTGGAAAAAATGTTATGAAAAGTATGAGAAAACATCTACTTGCTAAAATGACAGAGTTTTCATGATGCGGGGGGGGGGGGGGGGGAATACCTTCCCAAGAGAGATGAGAGGTAAATGAATTCATATTTATGATTTTTTTTAATGAATAATACTTATGAAAAAGGTAAGAGTCCTGAACATTTAAGACTTTCGTGTTCTTGCCTCCTCTAAATGGGGTCATAAAGCATGGATTGTTGGATAAACTTTCATTTGGGCTGAATATCCCAAAGATTTAAGTAGGACTAATAGAGCAGACAGGATTAGAAACAGTGCCAGAAGTTGAATTTTACCATAGTGAAATTTTTAAAAAGGAAATCATAGAACAAAAAATAATTTAAGAGTCATACATACACCATAGGTTTTGATAACTCCAAATGGTGCTTACCTGTTTTTTTACAGAACGACTACTCATGATTTTTTCTACCACTGGACCTTCTGCGTCAACAGATTCCTGAAAGATAAGGTAGGAGGAATGAATTTCCAAACGGAAAACATTCATTTCATGCTAAGCTCTAAGAGCAAGAAATCATTCTCGTTTGCACCTCCCTCCACACCCTTTGCGTTCACACCCTTTAAATCACCAGGTACAGGCACCAGTGGGAAATACGACTGAAAAGAACCAAAATCTCCCTCGGCTGAAAGGCAAAAGGAAGATCTGTGTTTATTACTTCTTGATTACGTGGTTTAATTACGTGGACTAGCATGGGTCCCTAAAGCCAAAGAGCATTCAGAAACTCCAGCTGCCAAGAGAAAATGATCTCTGCGTGATGCAGTCAAAGACATAACTTTTCCTCATCTGGACCCATGGGGTAAATATACTCATCACTCTGTTATTGTAGGCAGCTTTTATCTATGGAGGTCACATAAAACCTTATATAACAACCTAACAGAGCGCAAATTACCAAATAAAAGACAAAACTGCCATTTAATACATTTTCCAATGGGTTACCCATTTGTTAACTAAAGCCCAGTAGTGGTAAGAAGAGGGCTTTAAAAAAAATTCACAATAATCAATCCCCCATTACTACCCATATTTTATACAAACTATTTTATCCATCATTTACATTGCACAGAGAATAAAGTATGCCCTGCTGAGTACTACAAGGCAGTAATTTCATAAAGGGGCTCTTACGGTGCCTAACAGCAGGAGACAAGCTTGAGTGGTTTATTAAAGTCCCAGAAGCTACAGTCCTGAATTCTCAGAGGTAGATTCCGCCTCCTGCATCCTAGCTCCCTCCGACTCTTCCTCATCACAGATCATTAATTCTCCAAAACTGTGTCAAATTACATATCACAGGCTTGTGCAAAAATAAATTTCAGGGCTTTTTGAAAGATCCTCCTAAAGAACTCATTTCCCACAGCACGCTCACCCACACAAGGTGAACATTCCCAGCACAGAGTCCACCAACGCCTCCACCCAACTTCTGGGATCCCCGCTGCAACCACGCAGCACACACCTGGGCACCCACCTGCTGCTCGGACTGCGAGGTGTTGGAGGGGGAGTCTCTCCCCGCGGCGTCTGCGTCATCGGGCTCCTCGTCGGAAATCTTGAACTCCAAGTCTTCGGTGTACCGCTTTCTCTTCACCTGCCTGCTGGAGCGTCTCTTCTAAAACAAAAACCCAGCGAGGTGGGCTGAGAGAGCAATCACTGATGCTCTGCATAACGTCCCCGGTACATTTAAAAAACGGAAAACGGAATAATCTTTAAAAAAAAAGCTGATGACTTTAACCCTGCAAATCACATAAGCGATCACAATGGCAAACAAACATGATGCGGGGGTGGGGTGGGGGGGGTCTGAAGACAGCCGTGGCCCTACCACTCCCAGCTACGTGACCTTCAACTGGGAAGTAGAAACTGCAGCAAATCTCACTCCCCCCTCAGCCAGTGAGTTGCTCAAATGGGAAGGCAATACGGAAGCTGGAAGATGGATTTGGAGGGATTCATTAGACCATTCTCTCCACTTTTGTGTGTTTTAACATTTTTCCCATAACAAAAAGTCCAAAAAAGTGAAGACAGGGAGCTCCTGTTGTGGCTCAGCAGTAACTAAGCCAACTAGTATCCATGAGGACACAGGTTCGAACCCTGGCCTTGCTCAGTGGGTTAAGAATCCATCATTGCCCTGAGCTGTGGTGTAGGTCACAGACACGGCTCGGATTCTGTGTTGCGGTGGCTGTGGTGTAGGCTGGTGGCTACAGCTCCGATTCCACCCCTAGCCTGGGAACCTCCATATGCTCTGCGTGTGGCCAGAAAAAGAAAAAAAAAAAAAAAGTGAAGGCAATAGAAGATCATTTGTGATTATAAAGTTCTATATAACTACTGTTATATTATTATCCAAGGTGCCAATAACCTCCCAGAGGCCCATTTAAATAAGTTTGCATTTTAATCTTGTTCCTAAAATAAATAGTCTGAAAATTTTTGAAGAGGTTGAATGGCAGAATTTATGAGTGACTATAAAAGGAATTTTACCTATATATTTTACTGCTCTGATTAAAATGTAAAGGACTGTTAATAGCGAGCACTAGCAGGATCACTGGCAAAATGTGTCCTCTCCTATCCAAGGGTCACTATAGAACCCAACACACCTTCACAGGACAGTGTGGCCATATCAACATTTAAAACACGCCCACCCTTCCCAGCAAGCGCATTTGGAATAAGCCACATGGTCCGTCTGAGGAATATCTGCAAGATACATGGTTAAATGAAAAGAAAAGCAAGTCACATAACAGTAGGTACCTTATAATTTATCTAAGATCACAAAAAATCTTATGTATCCAGTTCTATGTGTGGGCCATCAACATATCAATTTCTCTAGAGAAACACACTGTGTATCTTATTTACTTCCCTATGACTCAATAAATATTTGCTTTAAAAAATGCATATGTATATGTTCTCAATATCAGAAAAAAATCTGGAAAGACACAAGAAACTGTTCATATCTATTAATTCTAGGAAGTGAAATGAATGGAGCAGAAGGAAGGATTTTTTTTTTACTTTTTGTTCAAAACAATTCTAGACAGCTTGACCTTCCTGATTGATACAGAAATAGTTTTGTTAATTAATTAAAAACAGAACTAAAGGAGCATCTCATTAGTATATGTATGCAATAAAATCTAGGGTAACTCTAAAGTGACACATGTAAGTTTTAAATCACTGATCAATGTAAGACTATTACAACGTATGAATTTGCAAACCACTCAGAAGAAAGGAAAAAGAATACTGAGAAGAGTAAAACACAGCCAATGCTTTTCGAAGAATTATGAAATGAAAGCTTTCCGAGGAGCCTTGCAAATTTTAAAGTTGGGACAGCCAAGTGAAGAGAGGCGATTACCCCACCGTGCAGACCTGTGGACCTACAGGACCAAAGAACCCCAGCACCCGGTCTCAAAGGATCTTATTTTATTAAGTCTGTGCTCTCCCTGTTCTCAAAGGGGGCTGTGAACAGCTCACAACAGGACTGGGTATGGGACCATCAGGTGGGTCATTGAGACTATGACCTCTCAGCTCCAGTCAGGGCTGCAGAGGCACAAAGCGCCCCCTGAACATCTTATGATCAGACTTCCTAGCGGCTCAGACCAGAGGGAGCAGTGACGTGGCAGAGGCTTCCCCCCCAACCCCTCTTCTCTTCAGCCCCACAGAGAATAACCAGCGGGGGCTCCTCCCCACATGCCCAGGGCAGTGGGTCCTGGAGCTGAGGGCCCATGTGAGAATGAGCCCAGGCTCTGACTATGCGACTTTGGATGGGTTATTTTGGGGATGTTGGGCTCTTGGTCGGTAGAATAGAGTCAGTACAAGTAATGGCCTCCTAAGTATACTGTGAAGACCACATAAGGGGGTTCGCTTAAAACAGCGCATGGTACATGCTGATGCCAAATACAATTAGTAGGACTACGGTCATCAATAACTAGTTCCACCTTCCAAAGAAAAATCAGAAAGCAATGGGGCTCCAAAGCTGGGCTACGTTATATGGCTTCCTTCCTCTCTTCCCAAAGCGGATCTAGAATAACTACTCCTCACTTTACCATCCCCCACGTCTGACTATCAATTTCTTTAAGACATAAAAGACTATTATCAGGAACAATGTTTCAATTGGGTAAAATTTAGCATAATACCTGTATTTCATTTGATATAGCAATTCAACTCAACTGAAATGGATTACTCTATTTTCCTCTTCATGTCATTACTATAAGGCAAATGTACTACTAATGACACATCCATGATGTTTTATCGGGTCTCCGTGGCTGGGGCCACGCCGCCCCCAAGTATTCTTCCAAGTCACTAAATATCCTTGGACGGAGTCTAAAACAAACCCACTTTTCACTAATTCCCACTCTGATATTAAAGAAATGTTCCATATAATAAACCAGGGACTTTCCTTTTGTAACGGAAATTTTTAATATTGGTGAATATAACTCCTAAGATAGTTTCTCCTCATATCAACTTTGTGTTATAAACTGATGCAACAGTAATAGGATTAGTTAATAGTGGATACAAGGTCACTTCATGAGAGTAAAAAAATCCAAAATACAATTTGTACTCAATTTTCTGAAAACTTTAAATGTTATATGGCTTGTTTACCTTCTAAATAATAATTAAGTTCATTTATTTTCAATATCAGGGTTCCTTTTCCAACTTCCCAATATAAAATGAAATTATTATATACCATGCTTCTTCATGGTCTGTTAAACTATTATTATTTGAAAGATCTGGGGGAACCAAAATAATATAAACCATAGTTCAAAATTTTTGAATTAACACTAAAATGACAGGTCGACTTATTAAACCTGGATTGTTTAGAAAAGCTTCTTATAGTTAAAACAGGTATGCTGAAGAAATTTAAATGTGTTGCCACAATCTCATTGTTGCAGTACTTCGTGACATAATTTTAGTTTGTCAAAGAAAAAAAAAAAGACATGACATTTACTAAAGAACCTTAGGCCCTTTATGCATGTGCTGCAGGAAGAAACACAACAAACAAGTAGTCAGCATCACTTCCTGTTCGCTGAGATACAGCAAAGGCACTGAGGAAGACTGACTTGTGTGGTTACTGGTATTAGCTGTTCAACCCATGACAGTTTTGCACCAGCCAATTAGGAGCGATGCACCGATGTTCATTTGCATTGATTAGCATTTTTCTATAACTGAAACTCAGAAGGAAAAAGAAACCTACTATTTCATGAAGTCCGTTTGAGTTTGCATTTATGCAAACAGGCTTTTTAAAAAAAAACAGCAGCAGTATTTGTGAAAGAACAACAGAATTTTCTTGACATGTGAAAGTTTTCTTAATATTGTCCAAATACTATTATTGTTGCATAAAGATTCTAGTTTAAGCAAAGGCAATTTGGGGGAAAAAAAAAACAACAAACACCTGTGAGCATAAGGGTGAAATTAAAACCATTAAAAACACCTTAGTTTAAAATTCCTTAAGCAATTACTGCTGTATAGCACTGGGAACTATGTCTGGTCACTTGCAATGGAGCATGATAATGTGAGAAAAAAAGAATGTATACATGTATGTGTCACCTTGCTGTGCAGTAGAGAAAATTGACAGACCACTGTAATCCAGTCATAACAGAAAAAATAAAAATCATTATTAAAAAAAATTCCCTAAGCAATTTAAAAAAAGATATTTACTTACCTTCCCAATATTTCTTTTTCCACTAATACATAAAGTAGGAGGAAATTACAAAATTAACTTAAACTGCCAGCAGTATCACTGTGCTGGTATGTTGGTTATAGAACCACCCCAAACCAAAGCATATTCACTCACTCTAACACACACACACACACACACACACACACACACACACACACTCACTCTCTCTCTCTCTCTCTCTCACTCTCTCCCTCGCTCTCTCTCTCACTCTCTCTCTCGCTCTCGTTCTCACCCTCACCCTGGCTCTCGCCCTCGCCCCCTGCCCCTCTCTTTCAGGTGCTCTTAGGTTAGGCCATTCTGAGAAGTTACAGCTATCAAAGACTTCTATTTAAAACACACACACACACACACACACACACACACACACACACACTATCTGAAATTCTCTAGCATAGAGCTGTATATCGTAAATATTTTTTTTCTAACTCTTAAGCAAATGGGTAGGTGTAGGGAGCAGTAGTGAGTTTGCACTAAACTATGAGAAAAGGTCAAAAAGGCTTCTAGAGGCTGGCTTCCTATTCCAACAGGATCCTCAGCAACAGCTCCTTGAAGAAGTCACATTCCCAGCCATCCCAGGGGACCACACTGGCTTGCTTCCAGGGAACATAACAAGGAAATAATGTTTGACAGTCACGTGTCAGGGCCCCTTACTTAAGAGTCCAATCAGCGAAGGCATCGTGTTCCACTCATAAGAACCTAAATTCCTGATGTTTATTTGAAGCTAGTTGTTCAACTGATTCCAATAAAATTCTCCAAAAGTCAGGAGAATCGGACACTAGAAAACTGCAGGGTTATCATCCAGCAAGTCATTAGCTTGTTCACAGCAACTTTACTATGTACGGAAATACATCTCAACTCTGGACATCAGATGTCAGAAACCTTAAGACGAGCTACAGGTTACATCTTGATTTTTTGTTGTTGTTGTTCTGCAAAATAAAGGAATTGACAAGGAACCAAACTTGGGAGAAAATGAGAAATGTAGATGAAAGCTTTCAATGAACCAGAATATTATGTTAGCACTAACATAGTAAAGATACATCAAAAGATACATTGATAGGAATAAATGAAGAGTCTCAGTTTTATCTATCAATCACAGAAGCCAAAGAGGGCCAAACCAAGGAGTCAGGAGTTCAATTTCGGGGTGGCCTCCCAGCACTCATCACCCTGGATATACTGCTCCAGACAACAATAAGGCCATCGCCAACGGCAGCTCTCTGACAAAGACAGGCAGGTCCAGTGTACTTGATCCGCAGCTAAAGTTACCCACGCCCAACAACCAAGGCTCGGGGTCAGAATAACAGTATTACCTGAACACCTGGATCCTCATCGTCTTCAGGAGGAGGAGATGGTGGGGGCGTTTTGTCTAAGTCTGAATTTTCAGAACCTTCTGTTTTTCCCTTGTTGACCTTTTTCTTCAAAGCACTTGCTTCTGAATCAGGTTTCTTATTACTAGAATTCAAAGTGGATCACTTAGTGTTCACTTTTTAATGAGGTTTTCCACATGCCCCATGCCTTATATTTCCCGCATTAATATCCCTAAAGTATCAATAACAATTGATAAATCAATGCATGTTGGCCACTTGGAGTTAAAGAGTACTCTCGATTAAGTTTTTATGCCAAAATCCCATATTGATGACCTTTAGCAAATACCTGACCTAATTAAAAAGAAATTGCATGCAAAAACTCCTAATAGCACACAAAGTACATTTGTTCATCTAGACAATGCAAAATTCCTGCCAATATACCAAGCCATAATGAAAATACCAGTTAAGAAGCTTTGTTATCCTGTTTTTAAGGTGCAGAATATATTTTTTAAAACAGTCAAGGAAAACTAGAGCATAATGATCATTTCTTTGTGTCTCTTGCAGATAGTATTAAACACTCCTGTTTCAGTCCTTTCCTTGACCAGTACTATGTGTCCTCTTTTATACCAGCCAGCTACATTTTTATCCAATTTACAACCTTTTAAAATAGAACAAAATGTATAGCAATTTCCTGTCCTACATAATTTTACTTAATGCTGTGTTCCTAAGTGAACACAAGCTTTATTTCGGGGCTAAGGTTTTTTCTTTTTCTTTTTTTTTTTTTTTTTTGAGGTTGTCACAATAGCCTTTTTTTCAAAACCTAGGTCTCCAAAATACAAAAATATAGCAAAGCGATCCCAGTAATTAAGTATGTGTTCCATAGTACATTTCTGTCAAATGTTAATAGGATTTGGATGTTATAGAAGTCAACAGACAGGGATGAACTATAAGGAAAAAAAAATTAAGTTCACCATCACTTTTAGAACCTTTATTTGCCATCCTTTTCGAATGTATACTTAGTGCTACCTTCCACACCACTTTCCAAACCAGCCCCAAGGTTTTCCAATATTGACTACCACTTATTAGCCAACATTTAAAATAATCCAACCTCAGTAATAATTTTTTTTTACCATTTCAAGAGAAGCTAAAACTCTAATACATTTTAAAAACAGAAGATATATTTCAAACACCTTTGAAAAGTTGATTTAAGTTCATAAATTCTTAGAAAAGTATGCTGCCAGGATGCATTACATAGCATTTTCTTTTCAGTCCCAACTACTACAAAAGAGGCCAAGATACCTATAGGCTTTTACTTAAGCAAAGCATGTGTCATATAAAATATCTCAAAACTACTTGTTAATATAATCGCACACCTAAAGGCACTTTTTGTAATGAATTAAGAAAATATTTCATCATCTTAAACTAGCTATTCTTAAATACTCAGAGCTTCTTATTTTGTTCTCTTAATATCTTAGCATAGTAAATAGCCACATAAGGGAAAAAACTTACGACAATTCAAGATTATAGCAAACAGCAGCTAGGTTTAAAGAGTTCTTTTGATTTAAAAAAAAACAAAAACAAAAACAAAAAAGCATTGTCCTAAAAACTTTAAGCCCCCAAAAGATCCACAGAAAGCATAATATTTTTAAATTAAAAAAAAAATCCATACAACAGTTCCTCATCCAACTGTCCTAGTGTTTACGCTACATGGACAGAAGTCTCCCCTACTATGAGGCTCCATTTCCAGCATTTATTTCCGCTCTAACTGCCACAAATTATACAATACTACAGCTGAACGCTGGGCCCCTCTCCTTTCATCTGCACGCCAAGAGCAATCAGATTACCCTGGTAACCAGCGGTCACATGACCAGCACCTGCTCTTTTGGCTGGATGCCACTGACTAAAGCCATCTGCTTCCCTCAATCAGCTTTCAAACATTCTCAACACCTGCGCTGCAGTGTTTTGTGGTTTCTTTTATCAAATCAGTGCAAAACTGCTTCCAAAACTTTACATATTTCTCAAATTTGTTTAAATCAGAGGTAGGCCTGTCACAGAGTTGAACCACTGCCAGGTAGAGTAAGTTGCGGCTAGTGCTCTCCCGGTGCCCTCGCTGCACCGGAGCAAAGGACATCCTGAATCTGGTGGGGTGGCCGCCCTCTGGGTGAACGACCGTATGGGAGGGAAGGGCTCACCGGCTCAGGGCCCGCCAGGGCCCAGGTCGGAGGAGGAGACATCAATTTGCCGAGGGAGAGATGTGCTAATGGTTTTCCATCTGCCCTTCCCAAGGAGGAAACTCTGCCGACCCGCCAAGACTGAGAAAGGTGGGGCAGGATCTCTGCGAATGCTGGGAGAAACGCCTGTGGCCGGGGCAGCGCTCCCCCAGCTCTGCAGACTGGAAGCTTCCTTCCTAGAGTCACCACACCACACAGTTAACATTGCTCAGAGACAGCGACGGCTTTCCTTGCTCTCCTGATATCAACATACCAATCAAAAGCGCCCTTGGAAGTCAAAAAGGCTACAGTCTTCAATGTCCATCCCGAGACCATTGAGGGCAAGATAAATTTATTTACATTACATTGCTTTTGCCACTCTTTTGCAATAAGCTAATTTGGATTTTCAATGAAGTGTTACATTAAAACTGCTTTGCCCCCAAAAAACCCAAATCAGAATATTTTTTTCAGCCAAGGAGAGTAACGGGGGTGAAGAGCTCTGATCTGAGTCAGAGAGCCTCAGTTCAGGTTCCAACTCTGTCACTCATAACCTGGATCTCTACGACCCTGAATAAGTCACTTAATTGTCCTGAGCCTCGATTTCCTCACCTATAAAAGGAGGTCAGTAACTGTATTTTGCTCCAAGGTTATGAGGTTTAAGTGAGATCATGGATGAAAACCTTGCAGGTGCCTGGCACAAACGGCATCATTCACACACATCTGGAAGGCGGGGAGCAGGGGCCTATTCTCTGCCTGTGGCTCGGACTGACTGAGGCTAGACCAACTGCAGCAACTTACAGACAGAACCCCACTGCGTGGTAGCCACATGATCTAAGACACATGAATGGAAGGACGGACCTTGATCAACCTCCCTTGGTGCCAGCTCAGTGAACAAGCACACAGACAACCCCGGGGGCCACTCTGCTCTGCGCCCAGAGTGCCACTTTGGTTCAGACATGGTTACTTCCCACCTGGACCATTACCACAGCCTCCCACTGCCTTGTCCCCAACCCCATCCACAGGCAGGGACACCCATCAAACTGCTGGAGAAAAGGCACAATTCCACAGGCACAGCCATTCCCTAATCTGTAAGGTACAAAGCTAGTCATTGACAATGTCAAAGCCACAACGTGGCCATACAGACACCTCCCCTCTCCCCCACCCCACCCATATCACCATCTGGAAAGCCTGAATGCACAAAAGGGGAGGCTTCTGGGGCAGGGTGGGGGGTGGTATTAGTAAGGGATGGACCTTAAACCAATACTACAATACTGGGGTCCAGGCCACTGAGTGGCGTGGCACCTCCACCAGCAGCAGCTCAAGGACCTCAAGGAAGACCAGGCACTCCCAGCCCAGCCCCACCCAAGGCCCAGAGAAGTCACAGCTGCCCTCGCCACCCTCCTGGACCAGTTCTGCCTGCCGTGTCCCCTAGCTCGTGCCCTGGTCCTGCCTTCCAGACCTCCCCCACAAACCCACCCTCCATACGCCACCAGGGCACTGGCTCAAAAGCAAACCTGGGAGTTCCCGTCGTGGCTCAGTGATTAATGAATCTGACTAGGAACCATGAGGTTGCGGGTTCGATCCCTGGCCTCGCTCAGTGGGTTAAGGGTTAAGGGTTAAGGATCCGGTGTTGCCATGAGCTGTGGTGTAGGTCACAGACATGGCTCGGATCTGATGTTGCTGTGGCTGCGGCATAGGCCGGAAGCTGTAACTCCGATTGGACCCCTAGCCTGGGAACCTCCATGTGCCGTGGCTGCGGCCCTAGAAAAAGACAAAAAAAAAAAAGCAAACCTGACAGGTTAGTTCCGTTAAATCCAGCTCCACATATTTTAACGTCTGAGATTCTCAGTGTGGGCAATACGCGCCCTCTGCACTTTTTACAACTGGCAACCCGGACGTTTTTCTACTTTCCCCCACCCCAAACCCTCCAGCTTCTACACTGCGGAGACACAGCCCCCACTCCTGAAAGCGAACACCCACCTCTCCCACCTCCGTGCCCCAGTGGACCCATCTGCAGGGCTCGGCTGGACATCACTTACTCAGAGAACATTCTTCTGGCTGCCAAAGCCTGGATTGGTAAGACCTCACCCCACACAATGGGCCCCACACATGGGATATTTAAAATACATAAAACTGATGGTAGCAGTACTGCGATGTGGTACAACCAAAGCACTGGGGGGGGGGGGGTGCATGTGCATGTGCGTGTGTGTGTGTGCGCGCGTCTTCTCTAACCATCCTGTAAGCTCAGGAAGAAAAGGTGCCTTGGTGATCTCTGTGTTTCGAATGCCTGGTCAAGCTGGTTACTTATAAACATCAGCCGATCAACTTAACAGTTTAACTACGAGTGATAACAACACGTAGACAACCCTTACTACGTGCAGCTGACACGCTCTTCGCATTGACTCATTTGTGAAAACCCCGCATAGATTCTATCTTTACGAAGCTCAGTAAAGTGAGGTGAGAACACTAGCAAAATAGAATGAAACCTAGCAATTTTTCAAAACCAGTACCTCTGTATACATCCCCTCCCTACTCACAAAGTTCTTTCACTCCCTGATCCTTATCGCCCGTCACTGCTGGTGCGGCTAAGGTGCAGGACCACCCCCTCCTGAAGCCAAGCATGCCCCTGTCATCTTGGAAAGGACACACCTTTCTGGGGATGCTGCTTGTGGTTTCAGGGGCCACTGTCCCTCTACCAGCTGTACTTACGCACCACATCGCTCCATGAGAGGGAGGCACACTGACAGGCAGCTGGACATGCTCAGGGTCCGTGGCTAAGCGACCCTAGGCCACCTCTGCCAGACCAAGCCCTGAGTTCTGCAGTTACCCCAAAGGGGTTAAAGTCTACACCATTCTGCTGAGAATGCCAAGAAACAATTGTTGGACTCAGAGAGGACTATGTGTCACACAGAGGGACACTCGAAAAAAATCCACCCTCCAGAAGGACCGTATTTGGCACATGGCTTTAAGAGTCCACAAGGGCGGGCTGAGTGACAGTACCTGAGATGAGGCTGGACACCTTTGTCCGAGCTGAGATACAGCATGTCAATAACGAATTCTTTCAGGTGGGTAAGAGCACGGGTTTTTTAAAGGAGACTTTATGCAAGGAGCCAAAACCTACTGGAAAGCCAGCCAAGTGCCCTGATTTATTACAGAGCAGAATGCAGTTCAACATTGATTAGCATCAGCCTAAGGATCTCAGTCCTTAAAGGAGAGAAAGTGTGAAAACGAACCATATTGCAGAAGCAGGTGTAATATAAGGAGAGAGCCAGTCAGTGCTGATGCCTGGATGGTGAGGAGGCGTCTCCGTCCCACAGACCCTCAGGCCAGACGTGGAATGAAGAGCCCCTCACTCCAGAAAAGTCGCCCTTGAGGCTCAAGTCGTGAAGAAGAAACAGATTTGTCTTCAGGGACTCAAGCCGAAGCCTCACCCTACAATCTCTTAGAAGGACAACACATCCTGAAACATATCCTTATATTTCATATACTCAAAAGGCTTTTTTGTAAAGAATTGAATGCTATGGATGAGAAGTAAGAGGTGTTCACGGCATGGGACGTGTGCGGCTTGTGGTGATCTGGAAACATCTCAGCTGCTTAAAAAAACACAGGAGCGGCCAGGGCCAAGGGCTTGGCGCTGGTAGGAGAAAAGCATCTGACCTCGCAACTTCAGATTTTCCTCCAAGTTTTTTAAGCAATGAAAAAGGAAGTAAAATCATAAAGAGGCAACTAAAAAAGAGACAAAAGTACTAAAAGTTTAAAAGGATCAATGAAGACAACATAAAATGTGATCATCATAAAGTAAAACTAATCCAACAAAATAAAACATTTTAAATAAAGTCCTGAGACTAACATTTTTATTTCGCAGCTAAACCGAAATGTAATAAAACGCAGGTGTCAGAATAAACTAATGAGCTAAGAGTCCAAAACAAACCGCATGACAAACAAGAAACCCAAAAGTCAACGCCTTCACAGGAAGGCAGTCAGAGCTCCTGAGGCCAGGCTTCCAGCGTTTGAGACTCCCCTCAAGGCAGCCCTGGACAGGGGCAGGACCCCTTTCTGCCCACCTCCCCAGGCAGCCAGCCCTTGGGCGCTGAGCCACCCAGCCTGGCGCCCAAATACTTCACTGGAAATAGATGCCTTGTGCCCCCCCAGTTCCTAAAGACCACACACCAACCCTTCACCCTAAGTTTCTGCTTGAGAAAGAAAACGAAGAGCTGAAACGTGAAGCGGGATAGGGAGAGGGGATTCCATTTCACTTCTGAGCAACACATTGTAATGACAAATCATCAACAGGCTTTTTAAAAGTTCTCTGCCTCTAAGACAAACAATTTAATCTAAACGGTTCCCTTAAGTAGCCCTTACAGCGTCAAGAACTCCAAAGGACATTTACTTTCTAAGAAGGGAAATTCGAAGACAAGACACAGAAATCTAACTCACTTTCATTTAAAATGTGTGTTTCACAACCTAAGTATCCATCAACACATGATTATAAGATGTGCTACACACACACACACACACACACACACACTGGAATACTACTCGGCCATGAAAAAGAACAAAATAATGCCATTTGCAGCAGCATGGATGGAACTAGAGACTCTCATACTAAGCGAAGTCAGAAAGAGAAAGTCAAATACCATATGATATCACTTATATCTAGAATCTAATATATGGCACAAATGAACCTTCCACAGAAAAGAAAATCATGGACATGGAGAACAGACTTGTGGTTACCTAGGGGGAGAGGAAGGGAATGGGAGGGACTGGGAATTTGGGGTTAATAGATGCAAACTCTTGCCTTTGGAATGGATAAGCAATGAGATCCTGCTGTATAGCACTAGGAACTATATCTAGTCACTTAGGATGGAGCATGACAATGTGAAAAAAAAATGTATACATGTATGTGTAACTGGATCGCCTTGCTGTACAGTAGAAAATTGACACTGTAAGCCAGCTCTAATGGAAAAAATAAAAATAATTATATATATATATATATATATATATATAAAGTGTGTTTCAAACTCAACATGCTCCATCTAGTCCATACAGCTTACAACCAGACCATCCAAGGATGAGGAAACTGAGGGTCAAAGCGGTGGTGCTCAACCCAGGAAACATGGAGCCCAGGACTGGGCTGGAACCTGCCCAGCTCCAGAGCCTGAGCCTGCATCCTGGGACCCCGCCTCCCTGTGTGGGGGGACCTCCTCTGGTCCAGCTCTGGCCTGGCCTTTGAGGGGTTGCTTTATCTTGGAAACCTTCCCTAGTGAATGTCTTCTGTGACTTGGGACCAACCCTGGGTCGCCGCCCAATGACATTGGAATCCTGTCCTGAGGAGCCCTCCAGTTGGCCATTGTTTAAAGAATGTTTTTAAAAAATGAAGTACAGTAGAACGTTCTTCTGAAAGAGCTAAGCCCATTTTTTAGGTTGAACACATTCTCAGTGGAAAAAAGACATGCAGGCAAGAATTGCCATTGAAAATCTAAAGGTTACTGAGTTCTATGGACTGAATTAAGATCTCCCTGAAGTCAGATGGAAGCCAAGTCTGTGAGCTGATGTCATCCACCACAGGGGCCCCACGTCAATGTGAGCCACCCTGGTCCCGCCTGGCACCGCAACACAACAGAAAGGATCGGGTAAATCTACACCACTCAACTGGCGCACAAAGGGTGCCTTTCAATGCATGTTCTTCCAAGCACCAAACAGGAGCCCTGATATTTGGCTGCTGGTGCCAGGTGCTAAGATGCTACTCTTCTCCACGCCCAGGAAGGGGATAGTCAGGGCTGCATTAGCAGGCAGAACTCCACTCCCTAACACATAATCCTCTTCTCTGATCTGCCTGGCTGCTGAGACAACCAGAGACAGGCAGCCCGACCCCGTTTTAATCAGGTGGTGTAGGCAGGTGGAGAAGTCGGCAGAGCGAATGGTAAGGCCTACAGGAGAAAAACCTCACCACCCACCCCAGCAGAAGCAGCAGCACTCCCACACGTCACCCTGTTCCCATAGGAATCAGGCTGCATACACTGAAGGCCAGCATCCTAACGCAAGTTCCAGGGTGCTGGCTTTCTAACATGAGGGAGGGAAGAGTGTCCTTTTTCTTAATCACACCCTCTCGCTCCCTGTCTAATAACATTTTAGAGCTAAGTCACAGAGAATTCCATAGAAAGGTGGCTGGAGTGAGGGCTGGCCCCTCACATGACCAGCGCTCCCACAGAGGCTTTGCACAAGCAAGGCCTCACAGGGCCTCTGTCTGGGCAGAAGACAAGGAGCAAAAAGATCTTTACGTATCACGTGGCAAGGTGTGCAACTGTACACAATTTCCTACTTTGAAGAGCAGTTGCATATCATTTAAAAAATCGGCCCATGACTCCCTCTGCTCCTTCCAACTCTAACATCACAAGCACATCAACTATGGCAACGCACCTTCCACCCTAACATTTCACTTCAGAAAGACTCCGAAGCAACGTGTCTCCAGAAACACTGCCCTTCACGATCCCACTGCCGCCAGGGCCGCCTCATCTCAGCCCTCAGCAGACAGGTGTGGAGAGAGCTGAAGGGGAACCCACCTCCACTCGCTACATGAACCACAAGGGCAGCGGGCCAATGCTCTACAGTCCACTGGGTGGGCAGAAACAAGTTCCCGGCAGGCCCAGGGTGGCCCGTCGCACACCCAGCACAGAGTACCAGCCTGCGGGGCTCGCTTTGGGGCCTGTGTTGTCGGGCATCCCGTCCCCTCAAAGAGTGCGAACTGCAGCTCTGTGGTCAATGATGTCAGGGTCTGTATAACAACAGCGGATGGCCCTGCCTCCCTGCCCATTCTGCTGATTTAAGACAAATCGGACAGAAGAAGGGTCAGGATGTGGCCTATCTCTGGCCAAGGGAAGCCTCTGCGGTGGTCCTGAAGGAAAGAAAGACTGGGCCTAAGACCATCCCATGGCCCCTCTGTCAAAGACCATCGCCCGGAGCAGCTGGAAGGGGCGCCCGGCTGCATCAATGCCCAGGACCGGACAGGGCAGGCCAGCGGGCAGACATGTGACACTCTCAGACACCTTCTCTACCTCATTCTTGCCCTTCAGCCTCTTGAAAGGGCTCAGAAGTCCTTTCTGTGACCACACCTTAGAGAGCCCTCCACTCTCTTCTGCGGGCGTGGTAGTCAACATACTAAATTCAGTCTGTCCAACTACCCAATGTCGTGGCTCAGAACTAAGTCATGGCGTGTGAGTAAAAGAAGGAACAAGAAAACAGAAAGAAGAAAACCTTTGGGTTTGCTTTATTTCATTGCCTTTGCACCTGACAGAGATGTATCTGACTAGCTAGGTTTCCTGTACTCATCAGCAAATCACTCTGAGGGTTTGCTTTCGTGTCTGAGAAATTTCACATGGATAAGAGCACATTATAACATATATATCAGTTTACCAAGATACACCACCACTGGGCTTGCTGGCTGAATAAAAATATGTCTCAGGTAAAGGCCACTGCTCTCTTAGATCACAATTGAGAAAATGCCATCTGAAAAGCCAAGCTCCTCAGAATAAAGTCACAACATAAATATTAATGATAGTGTGGCCTGAAAAAAAAAATAAACAAACAAAAAGCCACTTTATGTGTTTTTAGTACTCAATAAGTAAAACAAGAAGAGTACGTTTACTTTCTAGTGTAATAGGAAACAATCTCCGTTTTCTATTTACTGTAACACTGGCTGCGGGGGAGGGGAGGGCAAAGACTCAACGAGCTCCTAGAACCTGCAACTCTCCACCGCTGCCCTGAGCCGAAGCTTCTGTAGTCCAGTCACAACCTCTGGCCGAGTTCCCTTCTTTATGTACATTCAAAGAATCTTTCTGTGGCTAAGTCGGCCACTAAATCCTTCGAGAGCCATTCAGAGGAAGCACTTCCTCCAAATTCTCTCTCGTTTCCCAAGGCCCAAGCACACACAACGGAAAACACGCTGAACAAAGACCACAGCCCCACGGACCCGTCCATGGGCAAAGGGGCGTCCTCTCCAGGCCACAGAATATCTTTTATCTTCAGTATTAAGTGCCAGCATTTGAAAGCCGTCAAGACACCTGGAGAGGGCACCAGAAAAACAGATAGAAAAAAAATGCACAGTTGAGGTAGAATGGGAAGATGGGGAGACACAGTCCCAACTAGAAAAAAGGAATGAGGCCCAGTTTTTTCATCAAGATTTTCAATGTCTCTTTCAGAAATGCTGGCACCTTTTGTTGTGTCACTGCCACTCTATGCACCAGCTTGTGGGCAGCTTCTTTCCCTGCGGGGCCAAGACAGAACCAGTCATATTTTGGTTGCCGAAAGGGCCAGTTCCCTGGGAATGGCCACAAATTCAAGCCTCGGTGACTCCAAGGAGTGAAGTGGGATGACAGGCCGTGAGGAGGACACGCGGGGAGGTCAGCCCGACAAACGACAGCTCACGTTCTCTCTGCCCAGGAGTGTGTGAATGGCACACAACGAGCACCCGCCTGCAGGACACAATGCAGACAACAGTGGGTCACTGCCGTCCCCACCCGCTCAAAGGACAGCCGCGTCTGTGAGCAGAATCTCACCAAGGATTCGGCCTACAGGGCTCAACAGGAAAGATGTGAGTACTTCTAACGGCAAATTTTTCATTTCATGTCTGCTGATCCCCTCTGTCTCAGCCCTCTGTAGGAGAATTATTTTCTGTATAAACAAATTCATCAAGTTAACGTATTCAAGGATGGAAATAACTGGTATCACATAACATTTTGCAAAACAAAATTGCCACTGCTGTATTCCAGTGCTTAAAAGCAAACTGCTATGGCAATTCAACCCCAGTACTAACATAACCCAAACCCCCTATTACCTTCATCACTGCATATTCAATTTACATAATTATTCTGCTATGCTAGTCGGAATTTACATGTAGCTGTATGCAAGCTGCTGATCCCTGCTTCAGGGATGCTCCTTCCTTTCCAGACAGAGGAACGAGACCACCACTGGAGCTACCCCCCCATCACCACCTGACCAGCAAGAACACTGGAGCCCAACAAAGTAGCCAACTGGCTTGTCAATTTCATGAACATCCCTAGTCAGCTACCATGTTCCTGGAGAGTCATCCCGGTCTGAGCATCACCTGCAGCAAAACCTCTCAGAAATGTCCTCACCCCACTTCACCCTAAATCAGCAAGTGGCCCAACAGGGGGTCAGGTCGCCCGGGGTCAGCTGAGGCGCCCCAAACACTCTCGGCCCCCTTCTCAGGCACACATGTCAGTACTCTAAGGACATGTTTCCTCTCGGTGACTGTCACACCACTGCAGGAACAACAACTGTCATCAAGTGCGGATGTCAGGCAAAGGCAAGAAGGAGGAGAGAAATACTAGACTTTCCTCCTGGGAGAAGATAATCACGCACCTCTCTCCTGCCAGAAGCTGGAGACTCTGGCCATCACTCAGGCTCGGCAACACCAAACTCCCTCAAAGGGACTCCTGCCCCAGGCCAGGCTGATGGGCTGCACTGAAGGCTTCTCTGCGGCCAATGGCATATGTGCAGCTGCACCGGGGGGGGGCCAGGACCGACGGGATTCCATGCCCCAAGTTCCTAGTGGTGGTTTATGGTCACTAGGGAAATCTCAACAAGCCCCGTTATTAAACACGGTAATTTACTATCCACCCCGATGTATTCTATAGGGCCAGACGTAAGGGTATGCTAAAGCCCGCTTTTAAAGACAGGGTCGGTGTGAGGAGACTGAGAGCTGGAAGGAATATACTTGGACATTTAGGACAAGGATCCAAGATACAGTGGGGGTTTTCCTTGTCAGTTTTTAACCATTAGGTGATGAATTCAAAAAATTAAGATAAAAATTGAAGACATGTATCTTGAGGCTACAGTCAGTCTGTGCTCGAGAAAGCTTCTTTAGGATACATTTTTGAGTTTTGTTTTTTTTTTTAAATACATGCTTCTTAGGTTTTTCTTTGATTTCTCCCTCCTTAGGAGAAATAAAGCACATGCTTCCTCCTACCAAAAGCACAGTCCATATATCTAAGTGATTATGTATTTTTAAACACCCCTCATAAATCAGACCATAAATCAGACCAACTCTAACCATGTCTCCCAGCCCACATCCCTAAGACTTGACACAGTACCTACAAATAGTAAGCACCTACAAAAATACTTAAGTAGGTGAAAACAGAATTGATAATCGATTGCGAGTGTATAAGAGTGTTTATAAAGAGAAAAAAAAATGAATGGTTTTTGATTAAAAGACCACATACTGGAGCATCAAAGAATGCTCCAAGTAAATGCAAATATTAAGTTACCTATAAGACTGAGTTATTGAACATACAGTGATAACCACAAGGAACTGGTTCCAGGACCCCAGTGGATATCAAAATCTGTAGATGCTCAAGTCCCTTAGATAAAAAGATGCAGCACGGTCAGCCCTCTGTATCCATGGATGCAGGACCCGTGGATGTGAAGCACCAACTGCAATTCACTTATTTTGGCACCATAAAAAGTACTGATGACAAATATTTTTTAATGGCTATGATTCAAACTTTCAAAATACTAGAGAATCATGTATTGAGTTGTTTAGATACTTTTTAGCAGGAAGCTGAAAATCCAAGTTTGTTCTTTCACTGTGCAGCATCTTTCTAGTCACAGAAACCACCCCTCTCTCTGTACCTGCCTGTAACACACAGGAAAGCCCACAAGCCAAAGGCTTACAAGCCAGCGAGCTCGCAAAGCCTGCATCACTCACATCAATTGCAGGGCTGGAGCACGCAGGGGTGTGTGTGTGTGTGTGTGTGTGCGCGTGTGCACCAGCATGTGTGTGCTGGGGGTGGGAGGTGGGCGTGTTTTCTAATGGAGTTTGCAAACAGGTTCAGATTAACCAAATCTGACCATACTTCCATCTGGAAACTATATCTTCTAACATGAGCCATATTCTGAAAAATAGATTCAGATGTTTGGAACTGGTTCAGAACAGTTGTAAGAAATGTTCGGTACAAATGAAAAAAATTAGTCCTCAATGTCTTCTCCTCTCGGCTTTTCTTACTGAATAAATATGCCTTCTGGGGGGTCAGAGCGTTGGCGGGGAAGTATGGCGTGCAGCAGGCTATTTCCTAGGACCTGAAATTCACGCTAAACTCGAATGCATGTCGAATGGAGAACTGCTATTTGATTCCTCCCACGTTGCCCACCAGGATTTCAACCCTGCCCCTGGAAGGCTCACTCTGTCTGCCAAGTGGAGAGAATTAATTCTCCTGTTTCAACTTCTGGGAAGCAGGGCTGAAAAGCCTAGTGAAATACAGTGACCCTCCTTGCTTCCATAATCCTTCTTACCCCGTTTTGCATTGTCACTGAAAATGAGGCAGGGGGTGGGGAGGTGGGATGGGGGGGGGGGCTGAGCTTACAAATGTTGGTAACTCGGCCCGATTTGTCAAATGACAGATTTCCACACAAATACAAGAGAGTATTTTAAAACAATCAACAAGGTTTGTCCAGTAATATTTCTAAAAACCTGCCAACCAAATCAACAGTTCACAGTAAATGAGTCTTAAATTTTAGAATGCATCGAAACCTTAACTTTTCAGTGTGGGTCTAAGAGAGAGAACCTCACCAATGAGGACAAAAGTTCAAGTGCCCCTCCCGAATCCCGCCCAGGCCCGCTCCTTGCTCCTTCCGCTGGGACTGTCTCGCTTCTCTACTGTGTCGGGTAGCAGCTGCCTCTGGCAAAAGCCTACCTTGACTTTTTGCTGGATTTGGGTTTTGGCGTGGCAGTTTTTGCTTTCTTTTCCTTTGGCTCTTTGGGAATCTTGGGGGCTTTTGGGGTCTTGGGTTCCTTGGGCTCTTTTTTCTCCTTGGGGTCTTTCGGTTCCTTGGGATCTTTTTTTGCCTTCGGCCTTTTCTTTTTCTTTTTTTCTTCTTGGGACCCATCTAGTGAGTTCCTGTTTAGTTCCTGGGTATCAACCCCACCAGGGACGTCATCTTTACCGAAACTTTTACTGGGATCCTCTGCAACGATGTGGTTGTTTTTCTTTTTCTTCTTCTTCTGCTGTGGCTGCTGTTCTATGGACGGCAGGTAATCATCACTCTTCACTAGCTGGGCGTTCGGTCCACTAACCTGAGTCATATCCGGCACTGGTTTCTCTAGAAAGGGCTCCGATGGAGAATGCTAAGAGACACAAATAGGAATTGAAATTAGTTTATCATTCTTTGTAGTGAAGAAAGGAACTGAAAGTTAGTGGCTGTGCTTCTGAAACTTACTCTATACTCAAGGTAGCAAACTTCACCAACTCCACAGTCATGAAATCTATCATTTTCTCCCATCCAAAAAAAATACATTTCTTCAACAAGAAAGCTTTTAGATCGACAGTGTTAAAGAGGGCAACGTGGTGATACAGTAAAAAAATCCATTTAGGAGGAAGAAAATTTCTCATTCAGCTAAAGACACTTTCCATGTTCTTAGCACCTAAGTAGGAAGTGGTGAAGGACGAAACAGTAGCAAAAGCTAAGCCACAAAGATGGAATTCAAGTGGAATTTTCCCCCATGCAGTGATGGGAACTCTAATTAAAGATATACAATGAAGTCACTTTGAAAAAGAACAAGTATACTGAGCCTTATAAGAATCAGATACTGTGAAAGTTTGAAACCTGAGTGTAAACACATAAATCTTACAAAGTACAGGTCATTTCTGATTTAAACGACATTCAAATATCAAATTAAAAGCAGATATACGGTAGTTCCCTTGGTGGGCAGCAAGTTTAGGATCCAGTGTTGTCACTGCTGTGGCTCAGATTGCATGGGTTTGATTCCTAGCCTGAGAACTTCAGCAAGTCAGAGGCGAAGCCATGGGGGGGAAAAAAAATGTAGATATACAAACGTAATGTGTTTGACTGGGTTAGATTTCTTGTACTGATAGGAAAAGCAGATAATGTTTTTCTTAAGTTATTAAAGCTTTACATTCCCAAATCTTACTGAGAGAGAGAAAAAAAAAAAAAACACCGAAATAGTCAGTTGGACATGCCCTGCGGAGATCATCCACCAGGACTAAACCCAGAAATGGCCTTGAACAGCCTGGAGGACACCCACACATGGGAGGGGATGCAGAGTGGTCAGGACTCGGCCTCACAGCTCATGGCCCAAATCAGGGCAGGGGTAGAGGTCCTTCTGTCTCCCCTGTAAATTCGAACATCCAATCAGCCTTCACTTGACAATGCAACACTTGAAAATGTTCTATCTGCAAATGCCACTCATTTTCTGCCTTTTTCACGTGCTCCTCCAGACACCTAAGAGTCTCTGTGATAAAAACAGCAACGGTAACAACAGCCGCCAGCGTGTGCAGAACCGTCTCGCAGTATGTGTGGGCACGTGCTAAGGAAGCACCCAACCCGGACACCCTCCAACCCCCATGCCAGCCCGAAGAGCTTGTGTGGACGCAGGTATGCCAGGTAGAGGACGTGTCAGGGAACGCAAGTCACATAACTGGGACCCACAACCTGGCCCACAACCTCGAAGAGAAGAGCCTCAGGGCAGCAGAGGTCCAGGTCTACAGAGGACTCGCGAGGAGCCCAGGAGCCGCGCTCAGCGCCCACAAAGTCCAAATCCGATTCAAACCAACCAACGCCTACTGAGCGGCTGCTTCCTGCCATGTACTGATTTAGGTGCTTTCAGGAGTTAGTTCACCTGAACCTCACACCAAAATGTGAAGATCTGCCCCCATTTTTCAGAAAAGAAGCAGAAGGTGAGGAAGCCACGTGGCTGCTTGAGGCCACACAGAGGGGGACAGAGTTGACCCGTGGATCTAAGTTTCCTAAATCCAGCACTCATCTGACTCTGTCTGCCTCCTGAAAGCCCCCACAGGGCCTCCTTCTGGGAAAAGTGCCACAGGCTTTGCTTTATTTTCAAAGCGTTTGGTGACCCAAAAAACATTACAAAAAAAAAAAAAAAGTCACTGCCTGAAAAGAAACTGGTTATACTTGGTCCCACTGAAACCTACTATGGTCCCTGTAGAAACCTACACTTAGTTCCCCATCTGCACTGGGATAAGAAGAGACCACAACTGTGAGTGAGAGAAGATTCCAGTCCAGCCTCTGCCATAGGCTCTATTATCTGGGAAAATCATTTCTCTCATTTTCTTCCTCTGCAAAACGAAGAGTTTGGTTTCGATGATTTCCAAAGTCTCTTAATAAATCTGACAGTCTTAGAAAACCTTAAAATACATACCTCCCTTGCTTAGAGCTGAGAGAGGAAGACCTGGGGGGTGGCGGTGGGAGGCTCAGGGAACGTGCAGGAGAAGCAAGGACCCGTGCTGGGTCCACCCAAGGTCAAGTGCTGGAGAAACTCACCCACCTGCCCTCTGTGTTTCCCTCACAAACACTCTGAAAAGGTCACCTGAGGAGCTATCCAAACTATCACGAGCCGAGAAGTCTTAGGATCCAACAGAACTCTTCCTCATCTAAGTTGCTCAAGTGGAGTTCCCTGTCCCATACACAGTGTTTCCTATTGTAAGGAAACAGGAAGAACCCACATCTTTTTGTAAGAGATGGAGAGATCAAACTTATGTGGGACAAGCTATTTCTCAGGAAATGGAAGAAAAAGCATTTCCGGGAAAGGGGAGGGAAGAGGAAAGTCTACCAGAAAACAATGCTCACAGCTTCAGATGGGGAATTAATTCCAG
Organism: Phacochoerus africanus; assembly: GCF_016906955.1. Classification (NCBI taxonomy): domain Eukaryota; kingdom Metazoa; phylum Chordata; class Mammalia; order Artiodactyla; family Suidae; genus Phacochoerus; species Phacochoerus africanus. Next base: position 72,924,416 of record NC_062549.1, read on the forward strand.
GTGCGTGTACCCGTCTTTAATCTGCACGGCATTAACTCCGGCAACCCAGTGCCAGCCTCTGATGAGAGATACCTGGTCCGAATTTGGGAATTAGAAAAAGCATGTAGCACATGATACCAAAAGAGGGAAAATTTATCTGCACTTTAGCATACAAATCATTTTGGATGCTCCTTTCGGCAATAAATGAAGCCATAAATTAATATCCCTTAAAAATTTAATCTTCCATAAGAAGGGGAAAAGAACATAAAGATCGGATACGAAAAGAGATATTAATCCTGTTTGCTCTGTGGTAGAATTATGTTTCGGTTCTATCTGAAATAGGGTGGAAAAGGTGCTCAGAAATATTATAGTGTTTACCAGACCCACATCTCCTTAAATCTTTTAGAGAAAAGCTGTTTTTGTAAACATTTAACAAAGAACAGATGGCCTGCCTTAATCATGTGGGGGAAAAACCTGGAGCTCACAGTAATACCCTGACAAAGCCTCCCAGGCCCAGCCGTGCCCCCCTCCCACCCCCACGCATGGTACAGTCTCCTCTAATGCTATTTAATTTTACAGCGGACATTTTGCCATCAATTCCCACTTTCTGACAGGTAATCAATGCCATTAACATCTGATATGACCATATAGGGCATTCCTAAAACCTCTCATTTATTAGGGGAAAGGTAGAGGATGCTAGATGCCAAAGGTACTTTTAAGTACACCCAACAGGACTTTCTGCTTGACACATTTTTCTGTCATAATTCCATATGCCTTTCAGAAGAACACTGCGGAATATATAAGTTCGGTGTCCTGGGTTTTTGGAACTAAAACAGAATGACTGACTTTTGAGCAATAAATAAAGATCCAAGGTGTGTGCTGTCCAAAAAAATTACAAGAAACTAGAGATAATTGCTTTTATCCTTAACTCCATTTTCATAATGCATAAATTAGACAAACATATAAATAAGTCTTTTATAAAACCGAAGAGACAGGATGCAAATTTAACCAAAGGAGAGCTGGGATGGAGACGGTGAGGCCAAACCCTCTGTTTCCTTTAAGCAAAAGTGACCCCAAAAGCTCAGGAGCCTTCATCACAGGAACTTGAGAAAACGTGGAAGAAACTTTTCATCCATCTCTGGTGGGCTTTCCCTCCCACATTAACCAGCCTTTCTAACAAAAGGATTATCTTACTTAATCACGTTTTGTTTTAATCAACAATCTTTTTTTTTTTTGTCTTTTTGCCTTTTCTAGGGCCGCTCCCACGGCATATGGACATTCCTAGGCTAGGGGTCGAATAAGCTACAGCTACCAGCCACAGCCACAGCCACAGCGACTCAGGATCCAAGCTGCATCTGCAACCTACACACGGCTCACAGCAACACTGGATCCTTAACCTGCTAAGCAAAGCCAGGGATCGAATCTGTGTCCTCATGGATACTAGTCAGGTTCGTTAACTGCTGAGCCATGAAGGGAACTCCCAAAACACTACTTTAAAATAAAGCAAAGATACTACCAATTGGATGATGGTAACAACACACTTCCGGGGGAGCAGGTCCCTCCCCGAAAATTAAGATGAAGTGAGGGAGGGGCTCAGGCTCTCAGAGAAACTAAGATGCTCAGGGAGAAGCTATGACCACGTAAGACCCACAACGACCAACACAAGCCTGAAACACACTGTGACATAAATGGCTTGTAGAAATACAAACATTAAGTAGTAATTGCCAAAAAGTACAATTCGGTTTTCTGGATTTTTTTAAATGCCTTTGGAGACACGTTTCTATGACTGTCCTTCTTCACCTGTATTTCTGCAGTTCTCAGTCCCTCTGCACTCTTTAGATTCTAAAAAGGAATTCCAGCAAAAACACTAGAACTCAATCTGCAGCCAAAAGAGTGTACCAGGGTTCAAAGAGCATTCAGCAGAGTCCCACGGAGAGTTTAACATCTTTTCTCAATGACATTCATCAGAGGAAGGGCACTCAGTAATATCTGGTGCCCAATTCTTCTATTCATCTAGCAAATGTCTGAGGATTTAGCAGTAAGCCAGGCAGCCACGGTACCTGCCAGGGAGAGAGAAGCACCCAGCGGCTGGCCGACACCAAGGAGGCTTCCTGAAAAGCAGCCCGCCAGGCTGGGGCTGCAGGGGAGGCAGACACCAGCGAGGCCCCCTCCCCAGTGGACCCCCCGAACAACAAACCACATCCAGGACAGCATGACTGAAGCCACAAAAATGCATCACAACAGCTTTTAAAACCCTCTGTGGGAGGGAGATCAAGGTGAGCAGATACCAGTGTGAATGGTCCACTGAAATAATTTTTAACTGTGATTCTTTGATATAAGATAGTAAGGACCAAAATCATTTTTTAAAGGGAATCGAGGACTAGGATATTTTCTGCTTGACTAAATCTGGTATGAGAGTTAGGGCCTCAAGTTCAAGCCCCTATATACCAGTTAGTTTTATTCAGCTCATTCTTAAAGACAATTTTTAGGGAAAAAATAGGTATTGCGTGAATGCTTTTATGAACACAAACACAAACATGAATAGTATCACGCTTGTTGGTCCTATGACTTGAGAAGGCGAACAGTATAGCACAACACTTTTTTAAGTTGAGGGTTGTAAAAGCTGTTTCAAGAAAAGAAGACTTGGGTCACATGAGGTTTGAGAATTCCGGGCTAACCAAAGCTAAGTGGTTTTCTTTAGGGCAGAATTCTCCAAGCCCTTCCTACACCCTGAGGGCGGAGAGTACACAGTATGTCCTACGCGTATTTAACCATGGCATTCTTTTTCCAGGACTATCGTGAATAAAAATGTTCTTCAGGAGTTCCCGTCGTGGCGCAGTGGTTAACGAATCTGACTAGGAACCATGAGGTTGCGGGTTCGGTCCCTGCCCTTGCTCAGTGGGTTAATGATCCGGCGTTGCCCCGTGAGCTGTGGTGTAGGTTGCAGACGTGGCTCGGATCCCGCGTTGCTGTGGCTCTGGCGTAGGCTGGCAGCTACAGCTCCAATTGGACCCCTAGCCTGGGAACCTCCATATGCCATGGGAGTGGCCCAAGAAATAGCAAAATGACAAAAAAAAAAAATGTTCTTCAAAATACACTCTGGATCATACTGATACAGCCAAAGCAGGCAAACCCATCACCTCTGCAGCTGGGATGACTAAGAGAGCCTATCTCAAAGCAGTGATTATCAAATGTTTTAAAAGACAGCATGTGACATTATGACTAAATATAACTTTATATAAATGTACTGAAACAGCTTACCACAATTATACTCCAATGTAAGAATGAAATAGGAACATTAAGATAATGTAAGGGTGACCCGTACAATTTCTGTAATGATATACATGCAGAGAAGGTAATCACTTAGCTAAATAAAATATATTTTGAAATAGCATAATATCTTATCTCAGGGTGTCCCTCAGAATCATTAAATTTTAGAATTGAAAAAAAATTCATTACCATGACGTATCTCATTTAAAAATCATCTGAAGGCATTTCTGAACCCTTGGTTTTCTGCTTACGTTTCTGTCTTTGGAATGGATCTGTCATACAAACAAAATCTTAAAGAGCCGCAAATTCACATGAGCTACTTTTACAGCATCTTCATTATAAACTCACTTTGAATTAGAGTCCAAAACAATGAAAATATTGAACCAAGCGGTCATGTTAAATGAATGTTAAGGAGCTTCCTGTAGGATATTCAGTACTGACCACCTTCCAGTCTTTCGGGTGGACATACCATAGGAAGTGTCATCACGTGGCATCTGCAAGCTGTGACATGCTATGCAGTGGCGTTTCTGAGGCCACGCCAGTGCTGGACTCTTGATCGGACTCCACCCAGTGGAGGAGAACAGGTGTCTGTCCACCTTCCTCACTTGCAGCCGCCTCATCACCGCACCCTCCCTGTGTCTGTGCCACCAGGCTGTCACACGGGGCAGGGTGCAGCTCTGTGGCCACCATGCCAGTGGGGTAACAGGTAAATTCTACTTCTTAGAAATGGCACCAAACCAAGTAACAGGCTTGCAGTTAAAAGCCATGTAGTGAAATAACATGTTTGTCAGCCCCTCTACACACACACACACACACACACACACACACACACACACACACACACACGGCACAGAGTTGAAGTGATGCTGATATTTCGATTTTTTACAATATTTTTCCACTGTTTCACATGCACCTAGGGAAATTAGTTTAACTGTTTAGAGAAGACAAATAATGTTTTAACATGGGTTAGTTTTTTCGGGAGGGGTGGGCAGAGGAGTGCCATGCCTTCGGGCGGGGAGACACAGAACCAGTAGAAACTCGGCACAATTCAAAGCTACCGATAACAGTAACGGGGCACAATCCTAGGCCTCCTGGGCCGCTCACAGAGGGCAGCCCCTGCAGGCAGCAGCCTCCCCCCAATCTGCCACCATGGCAGCCCCCCAGGAAGGAGCAGAGTCTGCAACTGTGGCATCATGGTGTCCCTGACCAAGCCACTAAACCAGGACCCACCAAAGGCATCTCAGACACATCACGCTTCCCCTCCTGTCCTCAAGGTCGTGGTTCCCAAAGGCAGCAGATCACCAAGCGCCTTTTTTTATCAGACATCACTTTCCAGAAGGCAGAACAGAAACGACAGTGACTATGCTCGGGGTCCTTAACAAGGTGGACGCAGCATCTCTCCCTACCTCTTTGTTCTTTCTTCGCCACCTCTCGTGTGGTGCCCTTACCGGCACCCACTCCATAAATACCACAGCGTGAGAACCTAGAGAACAAATCCTGGTTCACAGGCATTTGCCTTACTTATGTCAAGTCATTTCTAAGGTCCATACTGTTCTCAGAGGGGTGTCTGGAGGCTGGGACTTGGCAGTAGACACATGGAGCTGAAGCTACCCGGCTCAACAGAGATCAAACTCAGCAAAAAACTAGACAGCAGTGCTTCTGGGCTGGTCGAGGTGTTTTGCATAAAAAGATCCTATTCAAGGCCCTAAGGACAAGGACCAAATTTACATACTAAAAATAGTTCAGTTCAATTCAATCTTTTTTTTTTTTATGTACACTTCCATGGGTTTTTTTTTTTTTTTTTTTTTTTTTTTGCTATCACGGGCATAGCTAAAAAGAAAGTTCGATCCTTAAGCCGGAAGGATAAAGTGTACGGAGTCCGGCTCTGAAAGACTCATTTACCTCCAGTTTACACTTAGGTCTCTACCATTCTAAACCGGTCAGTGTTAAAAGTAACTTGCGATGCCATTCCTATGAATTTAGAAAGCCAAACCTCAGTGGACTGAAAGGAACGTATCTCTTCTACACTGAACGAGCCCAAGGGTTTGTGTAGAAATAGTAATAGAATTTTGAGGGGGAAAAAAATCCGTTTATTCCGAGCTCAGTGATAAAAGCTGATTTACACACTAGGCAAGTTCTCCAGGATTCAGACACTGTGAGTCTAGCGGATGCAGTTGACAATAAATGCTTAATGATGGACTACTTTGGCCCTAGAAAAGCCCATTCTCATCTTGCAGGAGGCAGAATTCAAGGCGACCTCACGATCTCTGCCTCCTGACCATGAGGGGACCTGTGGCTTCCAGCCAGCAGAACACGGCCACACCGGAAGGACTTCACAGGTATGACTACAGGGCCCCAATCAGTTGGTTATGGAGTTACTCAAAGGAGACATCATTGTGCATGGGCATGACTTAATCAGGGGCTTGTGAAGAGGGAGTGGGCCCCCCTGGAGAGCCAGACACTCCCTGTTGCCAGCCATGAGGAAGCCACCGAGGTCAGGAGCCAAGGGTGCCCCAGGCAACATCCTGCGAGAGCCAGGGCCCCATCACAGAGCCGCGGGGATGAACTCTGTCCACCACCTGAGGGGACCTGGAAGCCAATTCCTGCGCAGCTGAGTCTCCAGGTGGGAACGCAGCCCTGACATCTGCCTGGAGCCTAAGGGACCCTGAGCACGGGAGTCAGCAGGGCTGTGACCAAGTTCTGACTCACAGAAAACGCTGTTTTAAGCCATGAAATCTACGGCAATACAGCAACACACAATGCACACCTTAAAACCCTCTGCAGCTCAAATTTTTTTCAAGTTTTTTCCCCCCATCCAGGATCCCCCTTCCATGCTAGAGCTTTGTCTGTCACATAAGGTCAGAAGCACAAGAGGACTTGCCTATCCCTTTGGGATGCTACTCTACCAATGGTTACACTGAGCACTTCTGTACCAAGAGCAGCTCTGGGCTCACAAGTACCTAGAAAATTATCTTTGTGTTATAAATGGGAGACTAAGGCACACAGCGAGGTGAACACATCTGTCCCAAGTCACAAAAAGCTGGTTATAAGACTCAAGACTCGATACAGGCTAGAGTTCCCGCTGTTGCACAGTGGGTTAAGGATTCAACTGCAGCAGCTCCAGTTACTACAGAAGTACAGGTTCAATCCCCAGTTCAAAACAGTGGGTTAAAGGATCTGGCATTGCCACAGCTGCAGCTCAGATTCAATCCCCGACCCAGGAACTTCCCATAAGCCCTGGGTGTGGCTGTTAAAAAACAAAAAACAAACAAACAAACAAAAGGATCCAATCCAGACCACCTCTCTGCAGAGCACACAGCTTAGCCATGACACCTGTTATTTAATTCCTGTGGCTCACGCATACCTGCCCAAGTGTCTTCAAAGAGGAGGAAGATATGACAACAGAGCTGGGTGCAAGGTAACAGCTGGACAGAGGTGGGACCCGCTTCAACAGGAAGAACCCAGGTGGAATAAAGGGTGTCGCTATTACAGGCAGACTGCAGTTGACACTGTCAGACAGTTAACCAGCATTGAAACCATCATGGGGAGGAGATTTTAAAAGAAAATCACTTCATCCCAGCTAAAAAAGAAAAGAAGAAAAAAGTGAAAATGAAAAGAAACTGCACTATGAGCAACATTAAAGTTCCCTGATACGTATTTAAAAAAAAAAAAAATCTGCTGCACTTTGGAAACGGTTTAACACTTAGAGGGGACTGTGTCCCCGTGACTCCTTCCAGCTGGAATTACACACGAAACAGAAGATACCAAAGCAATTAAGTATTTTATAAACACTGCTGAGGGGTCAAAAAGAGGGAGGTTCATTCACTGACTAATAACGCAGTAATAAACAAACAGCAATGTTATGCAACTGAGAAAATTATTATAATTGAATCTACACAGCTGGGCAAGAATAGACGCCTGGTTATGTATATTAGCTCACAAATGCTCTGTGTGGGTAGGTTTGAGTTTTAGAACTGTTTCAGATTTGAGACCCTTTTACAGTCAGATATTTTTCTCTTAACCGAATACAATTGCACCATTACCAGTGCAGAAGAGAAAATAACTTAATGAACTGCCCCACCAGTCATTTGCTGTTATTTGTGCTACAGAGGAATACGTGGGTACAGAGTGGTTAGCTTAGACTTTCCTGCGATGAACTCACTTCAGAGACACTGCATCTTGTTTGTGCACAGCAACGTGAATAATGAATGACCGAGACTGAGCATACTGGAGGGAAAGCCCAGAACAAAGTCGCTTTTCACTTTTTAACATTCAGCTCCCACTGCGTTCCTGGAGTTTCCTTCCCACCTTGATATTTCCCTTTTGCAGAAAATAGGCGTGGAAACACCACCAATTACCATCCTTTATGTTTACACGGATGTGCCTGACAGGGACAAGAGAGCGACTCGGGTGTTTCCCTTGAATTGTTGAAGTCACAGCATTAGAACCAGAGAAACACCACTATTCTCTTGAGTTCAAGAATGACTTGTTTTTGTAAAAATCCACCATCTTCCCACCAATTAAATGCAGTTAAAAAACTCACCCAAAGAAAACAGGCTTCTTTTCAAACGATATTCTAGCTAGATGTTACCCTTACTACTACATGGATTTCTGTCTTAATTAAATGACTAAATCTGAACACATTTGTGATCTCCGTCAAGTTTCCCGTCTGCATAAAACTTAACTAACTTCACCCACGAATGGATGATTAGCTAACCATCGGGGCAGAGGCACACATTCTACATCAATGATATCTATTTTTATGAGATAAAAGTACTAAAGCTTTAATGGTGGCAATTAAAACAGCCAAGAGTTTGAGTAGCTCGATGGCTGAGTCACAGACCTTTTACCTATAATGGGATCCATTATATCCCTGAACTCAGTTTGAGGGAGTAAAAGAGGGACAGATTTTTAAATATGGTGATAAAACAGCAGCGCCCTCTGAACCAAGCTGTTTCCGTTTAAACTGCTCTGTGATCCACCCCGCACCTTAACGTCAATACCCATTGGCGGGCTCTCAGATACTTGGGTCTACTTGAAAATACTCGAACCATGTGAAAATGCTACAAAGATGCTGTTACATAGTGATGCGTATTTGAGGAATCTGTTTCTATTTTCATGTATTTCTATTTAAAAATTCATCACTTTTTGGAAAATGCCTAAGTTCAGATGGCTTCTGACAAAATATCATTTATGCCTGCAAGATAAATACGTATGTTTTGATATTCCCTTTTAAAGTATAATTTGGGGGGTGAATAAGAATTAAGTATTCACAACAGGAGGCAATGTCTGAGCAATGCTGATGTACGAACGCCAGCATGCCAAGGAGTAGTACGGCTTTCTTGTGGTGGTTTTACACTGTTATTCAAAAGTATTAGGATAATAAGCTCTGTGGTTGCACAATTTAATAATCATCTAATGTCCAACCCAACACTAACCACTTCTCTAATTCGAGAACCTTAAATTTTCTCTCTTTTGCTTCTATTGCAGCAAATTCAGAAAGAGAAAGAGAAATTACCTTGGGAACAACCTCACAAGGATTGGTAAACATTACACTCACCATCCCCAGGGAGAGCTGGCAAACAGGATTTGCCTCCGACCAGGAAGGACCCAGCTAACCCGGATGGGGGCAGCCGGAGTGGCCTTGGCCCAGGTGGCCTAAAGCCAGTCTGGATCTCTCCGGCTGGTGTGGTCAGCGCCCCCACCGAGGACACCTGCACTGTCCAGGCACTCACCTGGGCTTAGGCCTCTACGTGCTGACAGCCTGTCTGAGATAAGCTGTCTGAAGGAGAAACGGGAGGCTGGACTCACCACTGGGTTTGCTCTTGAGCCTTTACTGGCGGGGGGGGGGCGGGGTGGGGGGTTAACAATCAAATGTGAAGACAGTCATCTCAAGATGCCTCGACTTCCGTCTAGAAGGTGAAGAAGAGGATGGACAGATGGACAGATCTGTGAAGACCCCTAACTCTAAGAATCTTCAGTGTGATATTCTCTACCGCTAAAAATCTGGCTTCAGCCCTGCTTAAATGAGAACTACCCCACATGTCTAAAAAGAAATGAGCATGTGTAAAGTGAAATGGGATGTGAAGACAACTACGGAGGGATACGTTAAGGAAGTTTCTTAAACACAAAAGATAAAACTGATATTAAAAAAGAACAACAGAAAATCCCAAATTAAATAAAATATCCCAATATCCCAGAGTTAGAAATATAAATGAAATCTTAAAATACACAATTTACTTTTCCCATTTATACTAAAAAAAAAAAAAAAAAAGGGAGGAAAACTGGGAGTTCTTGTCATGGCTCAGTGGGTTAAGAACCCAACAGAGTATCCATGAGGACGTGGGTTCGATCCCTGGCCTCGCTCAGTGGGTTAAGCATCAAGTGTTGCTGTGGCTGTGGTGTAGGCCAGCAGCTGGCCAATTTGACCCCTGGCCCAGGAACTTCTATACGCCGCAGGTGCAGCCATAGAAAGAAAAAGGAAAAATAAAAATGAAAATAAACGAAAAAGGAAAACTTTCAGAACTGCACTGCAATAATTCATAATCTCACTTCGTAGATACCTAACATTCACTAAGTTTTCTCCCAGTACGTTTAGTCTCTGCTCAATATAACATGTCATAATATTTATTAAACATCTCAGCGTGCACTGAATAATAAAGCTTAGGTATAAAAATTCATTCATGTTTATGAACCTCTGAAATGGTGGATCCACACCAAATAAACCACGGGGAGGTGACAGGGAAGGGGACAAGGAAGCAGGTCACTCAGAGGAGCCCCAGGACCACGAGCAGACCCACGCAAGGGCTCCCAGACAGGGCGTGTCTCCAACCCATGGAAGGTCTGCTGAGGTTTTGCGGGGGAGGCGGTGATGACTTCAGGGAGGCAGGGACAGGGAATTTTAGGGGATCCTAAATCCCTCGCGACAGACGCAGCCGAGCACAGCTGGCAGCAGAACAGATACTCATCACCCAGGAGCCACAAGCTTCCAGAGCCAGAAACCCCCGCCAGGGAAACCAGGCAAACCGAGCTGGCTTCCAACACCCCTACACCCCCAGTGGGACCCCGGCAGCAACACTGTTTAAACCAGAAGTGAACAAGGCGGGCTCGGGGATCGATTTCAATAGCGGCCGCCTCCTTTTGGGGCTCCCTGCCCATCCCAGACCCGCCTCCCGCCTTCAGCACCCGCCACTTCCACTGGGCTCTCAGTGACTCATCGCGCCTTTCCTGACCCCACGCTCTCCACTCTCGCCACCTTTCCTTGCTCCCCTTAGAAACAGAATCCTCAGAAGAGTGACACGATTTGCGGCCCTCCTCCTAGGAGACAGCGTTCTATTGAGCCACACTAATATTCCACTGGGATGGCCCTCCCCAAGGTGACCCCTGGAGCTGACACAGCTCACACTGGTCACCTCCTGACAGCCCTCCCCCTCCTACCTCATGGGCTCTTTTGGTGTCGGGTTCCTGTCAACTTCTCCAGCTGTAATTCCCAAGGTGTTCTGAGCCTCCACGTTGGGTCCCAGATCTATGCTTCCTCCCTCAGCAGGTGTCACTGCTCTCAATGCCGCCCACATACAGGCAGATGGCTCCTAAAGCTCGTTCTGGAACCAGACCACTCCCCTGAACTGACAATGCCCCCCACAGCTAACTGACAGAGCCACTTCCATGTCCCAGCAGGCACCTCAAAACCCATGAATTCTGAAACTAACTCTTGATTTCACTGCCCAACTCCATCTCCACAAACCATTACCAGCAGCAGAAGCCAAAAAACTGGCGGTACCCAGACCCTCCATTTAGTCTCCTGAACCACTTTCAATCCACTGTGTGACTCCTCTTGGCTCCGCCTTCAGCACAGACAGGAAGTGGCCTCCAATGACATCTCCATCACCACCCTGTCCTGGCACAGGGGACCTCACCTGGACCACAGTGACAGCCCTGAGACCCAGGCCTGCCCTCCCAGTCTATTTGCTACATAGTCTGAACGATGCTTCAAAAATGTAAATCAGATCATGTCACATCTCTACCCCAAACCTCTAGTACCTCCTCATTTCATCCACAGTAAAACCTAAAGTCCTCGCCATGGCCTACAAGGCCTCAAGTGACATGGACACTGGCCACCTCCCTAACCTCCTCGCCCACGGTTCTCCCCACCCCCCACACTCTTCCCAACCACAGGGATCCCTTGCTGACTGCCAAACAACAAAGAGCAAAGCCTTTCTACCTCAGGGCCTTTGCACAGGCTGCCTCTGTCCTCAGAGCTCTACACCCAAATTTCTCCATGGCTACCTCCCTTGCCTCCTTCAAGGGGCTTAGGTATCAACAAAGTAAAGCAAATATGGCATAATATTAATAAACAGCTGATTTTAGGTGCTCACTGCATTATGCCTTCAATCTTGCCGTAGATTTAAAATTTTCAAAAACCAAAGCTAGAGAGGGAAAGCCTCCTTGCTAGCACAGTAATTATTCTCCTTTGTCCCCAACCATTCTTCCCTCATCCGCCCTTTCCTGACCCTCTTCCCCTGCGTTTTCCCCCAGGTCGTGGCATCCCCAGGACTCCAATCTCCTCGTGACTTAGTCCAGCTGAGTGGACGCTCCGTGCGCCTGAGGCTGGGAGTCTCCCCATGACCCCCTTCCAGCCCTGGGCCCCAGAGGCCATCAGCTGCCCTCACTCAAAGCCGCTTTGCTCCCCAACTCGGTGCTCCAGACCAGTCACTTCTCCTGCCTGGAATGCCTGTCCCTACCCTCTCCGCCCAGGTAAATCCTACTCCACCTTCGAAACTCACCTGAACCATGACCTCTTCCTGAGGCCTTCCTTCTCTCATCTCTGCAGCTGGAATCACCAGGCTGAGTGACACATCTCATACTGCTTGCCTATTTACTATCGACAGGCCCCAGAAGGACAGCAGCAAGCGATGCTCAGGTTTTTATATGCACAGGAGTATACATGTGTATGTGTACCTGTATGTATATGTGTATGTGTGTACATGTGTGTATGTGTGTTGTGCATACATACATATATATACATGTGCATGCGTGTATATGTGTATTGTTATGTATGTGTATACATATGTATGAGTTACAGATAAGTATGCGTGCATATGTGTGTACATGTATGTGTATTGCACTGCATATATATGTATGTGTGCATGTGTGTATAGATGTATATATGTGTATACATATGCGTATATGTGTGTAATGTATGTGTGTATATGTATGCGTACCTGTATGTGTATGTGTGTATATGTGTGTGTGCATGTGTACATGTGTGTATATATGTGTGTACCTGTATGTGTATATGTGTATTGTGTGCGTGTGTGCATGTGTACATGTACTGTGCTTATTGTACATGTGTGTATGTGTGTATGCATATATGTGTGTATAGGTGTGCATATAGTATGTGTGCATACGTATGTGTATGTGTGTATTCGTGTGTGTACTGAACATGTATGTGTATATGTGTATTGTGCATGTATGTGTGTGTATACACACACAAACACACACAGGTGACACTTGAACAACATGGATTTGAACTTTGTTGGTCCACTCATATGTGGATTTTTTTCCAACAGTAACACCACGGCACTATACAATCCAAGATTGGTTGAGTCTACAGATGTGGAACCGTGGATACAGTGGGACCAGGTACATATACTAAGGGCCGACTGTAAGTGATACTCAGATTTTCAACTGAGGAGAAGGTCAGTGCCCTAACTCCCATGTTCATTGTTCAAGGGTCAACTGTACTACATGCATGTACATACAGGAAAGTGTGTGTGTGTGTGTCTACCTCCCCAACTCCTACAGCAGAAAGTGTGTGTGTGTGTGTGTGTGTGTGTGTGTGTGTCTACCTCCCCAACTCCTACAGCAGAAAGTGTGTGTGTGTGTGCGTGTGTGTGTGTGTGTGTCTACCTCCCCAACTCCTACAGCAGGAACTGACACATACCGTTGGCTAAGTATTTACTGAGTGAATTCAAAATCTCCCCGAGGCTCCTTCAACCTCCTTCAAATGTTAAGCCCGATGTCACACCTCCAGCCCCTGACCTGATGTGTGTGCCCTCCGGGAGTCATGGGAGCTGTACCCCCAAAGCGCCATGAGCCACTGAGGGACCAATAAATGCGTGTGTAAAATGAGCACACATTTTACTTACTGGTCCAAGGCAGCCCTGAAACATCTGCTGTCCCCTGAAAGGAGCATATTCTACCCGGTGTCTGCACAAACTTCTCCTTCACGGCTCCTGTCCCTCTAACTCAGGGATCACCTCTCTTCCCACCGCTACAAATAATTAAGTTGCGTATCTACTCCCATACAAGTCAGCATTTCTCTTTTCACTGCAGTTGACATCACTGTGTAACTGGGCTTTCTAAAGGAGAGAATAGCTTCTTTCTATACCTCCGTGACCTCAAATAGTGGCTGGCATGTTATAAATGCTCAACAATGCCGACTGATGCATGAAGAAAGAACGACGGATGGGTGGATGGCTGAGGTTCTCACCTCATCCCTGAATCCTTAAATAAGGCTCAACAGGCACCAAACGTCCCTCTGCAGCGTACAGACATCACTCTAGGAACCGCTGAACCACGCTGATCATATCTTTTTCTCTAAAATGGCTTATAATTTTCCTGTACATAAATCTTATGTACAAAAATTCTAGTGACTCTGAACTGTGAAATACTTCAGGCGCTTTGGATGAAAGGCTAAGGCACTTTTGCAAACTGTGACACGTGTATGCCTCTCTTTTGGCTCTGACCACAGCCCGTCTCCAGGGGGAGGTGGTATCCATCTCAAGCTGAACCCAGAGAGAGGCCTGGAGTCAGAGAGAGGTGCCCGGGTGGGCCATCAGCTGCAGGGATGGACAGTCCAGGGGTCCACGCTGGGTTTAAGGAGCTTCAGTCCCAGTTGCCAGACCCCCAGGTCATAAAGCTCTGTACCCACTAAGCCCAGTGGCCCACCTAGACTTCAAACTGCAGGGTACCACTGAGCATCCTAGCTCTTGCACCATCACTGCTGAAAACAAAGACACCAAAACCCTCGTGTTCCTTCCCCTGAAGGGCCACCCTCGCCTGGTAAGCAAGTGAGCAACGTGGGGGCCCAACTCTACCTCCTTGATGCCCCCCACACACCACTGCCGTCTTTGTTCCTGACCCATCCTCCCAAAGGCGTGGGGTCCGAGGTGGCAGCCACCAGACACGTGTGGCCGTGGAGCCCTGGAAATGTGGTCTGAGCTGAGAGGGGCTCCGAGTGTAAATCACGCCAGATCTCACAGACTTAGGGGAAATGGGAACTACCTCGCCAAAATTTTGGTGTTAAAGATTGTTGGTTGAAAGTATATTAAATTATTAGTTGCCGAAACCATATTTTGGGTAAATTACATTAAACAAAATACACTGAAATGAATGTCACTGTTTCTTTTTGCTTTTTTAATGTGATGATGAGGTGGTTTTATACAACACCTGGGGCTCACAGCCCGTGCCCACTGGACAGCTCTGCCCGAGAGAGTATTCAGGCTGTTTCCTGAGCTCCCCCGTGTAGTCGGGCCCTCCAGCCCACCCTCCACAGCATCTTCCAGCTGCCGCCCCTCAAACAGGTACCTCCCAAGTCTCACCCTCCCCACGCTCCCAGGCGCCTCCTCCCTCCCAGGCTCTGTCTCAGCATCACACCCTGGTTGAGCAAAGGCAGAAAGTATGTGCCCTGCACTGGCACATGACTCAGAAGGTGACAGACAGGAACCCTCACCACACTCAACACAGACTGCAGTTCAGGCAACAGAGGGTTTTAGCAAAAATATAGTCAGAGGAGCAGTAATAACATAAGAACGAGCCACTAGTCATTTACAGACAATATACTATGCACCAGTCACAATTCTATGCTCCTTTCCACGTGTATTAGGTCACATAATCCTAACAATGCCATTACATAGGTACTAGTATGATTCCCATGGTAGAGATGAGAAAACAGAGGCCCAGGAAGCTATGCACTCAAGGTCACACAGCTTCTAGGTGACAGAGCCAGGAAGCAGCAGCCACGCCCTTCCCTGCCATGCCACCTTCCCGGGTGAGTGGTGGCCACGTGGAGAGAGCGCACCTGCTGTGGGCACAGGGCACAGCCCAGAAGCCACAGGTGGCAGCTCAGAAAAGACGTTACAGAGCAAGTAATCCCTGAACTACTGCGAATGTTCTGGATTGAAAGTCCTGGGGTAGGAAGGTCCAGAAGAACTCGAACCCATTCACTGTGTCTGGGGAGGAGGGGAAGGGTTGCAGTGTGCATGGCTCATTTGGGGTGCAGCAGGAACTTCTCAGAGCCTGGTGAAAGACAGACCAAGCTGGGGAGATGGCCCCTCCCACAGCATCAGGCGTAAGAAGGGGTCCTGCGGTGTCAGCAGCCTCCAGGTCCTGACAAGGGACACCCAGTCCCTGGGGAGGAGTTCCACCGGCACTGGCTAAGGGCTTCTGAAGACTTTTCTAATTTTATTCACTCGATACATACATCTCGACTTTAGGAAAATTTCTGATTACAAGGATATGAAGTAGAAATGCTACAACATTATTAGCTTAAGCCTTTCCCCAAGAGTACGTGACAAGCAGTCAACAGGGACACACAGTAATCCCCAACGCCAAACAGTCAACAGGGATTCAAAGTAACCCCCAAAGCACACCTTCCTTAAGCATCAGGATGTTTGCTTAAGGGTTTGGGGTGGGGGAGGGGAGCTAAACGATCAAAGAGCTAAGCAAATGTGACACATGAGAGTGGGCTGCAAACTTTGCATTCATTGTAAAGACAAAATGTGAGATGCAGAAGAACTGCTTATCTTGCCACTTCAAACACCACCACAGGCCACTCTATGCCCCCTCCACACATACACGTCTATTCTTTTGTTTTTGTTCGTTCCGGGTGGTGAGGGTGGAGGTGTTTGGCCACACCCATGGCAAGAGAAAGTTCCCAGGCCAGGAATCGAACCTGCACCACAGCAGTGACAACGCTGGATGCTTAACAGCTAGTCCACCAGGGAACTCCATGCCTATTCTTTTATTATTTTAGTGACTGCAAAGGCTAGGAAAGTGGGCCAAGCAATACTCAAAGATTTCTGCTGGTACCCGGGAAGTACAGTAACTTTGTTTTTTAAGTGGATGCCCGCCTGTAAGCATCTCTGTGCACTCGAAGCCAGGCTGTTTGTTAGTGTGAAGATGGCAGCACTGGGCAGAGAGCAGAGGCTGAACGGGCAGGTGGCTCTGGTCTTGGCACCACCTCACTGCCACCAACGCATCACCAGCTCCCCTGCAGCTCTCAACCGACTCCCGTGTATTCATCGTGCCAGGCGTTTGCACCCAAATTTTTACACACCTTCTCATCTACAACTACAGGTCTGGGACACGTTATAAGGATGTGAAAAAGGCTGACCCTCTAGACTAAAACTGGAAAGATGCAGCGCTCGTCTTACTGGATCTCAGAGTGGAGAGTGTTTGACACCGTCCATCGCCCCCCCAGCAGCCCTCCCTTCCTCTGGCTCCAGGACAGACACCTGAGGGTGGTCTCCCCCTCTGGCCTCTCCCCTCCCTGAACCTTCCCGGATCCCCTCAACTCAAGCAGTAAATGACACCTGCCCTTAGCCATGTGCTCTCAATGACCTCACCAAGGCCTGCGGCAGAATATGCCCTCTATGCAGGGATAGCTCACTGTACAGAGCTGGTCATACCCAGCCCACCTCCTCCCCCAAATCCCAAATTCCCATACCCAACTGCCTGTCTGAAACCTCCATGTGAGTCTAGCAAGCGTCTCCAAATCAGCATGTCTGAACCAAACCTGACTTTGCAGCCCTCACCTGCATCCCCAGATCTCCCCGCTGCTCAAGCCAAGACCTTAATGGAGCTCATTCTCTCAAGTCCCATGTCCACACCATCAGCAAAACTGCCAGTGCGCCCTTGGAACATGTGAGCACTCCTACTCCCAGCCCCCTCATGCAAGGCTCCACCGCCTCTTGCCTGGGCAAAGTCTCCTGTGCGACCACATCGGCCCTCCTATCTAGTCCTCAGAGCAGAGCAGAGTGGGCCAGTACCTCCGGTCACCCTCCTGCCCAGAACCCTTCCACAGCTCTCTGGGTAAAATTCAAATTCCCTACCAGAGCGCACAATACCCGACACACTTGACCGCTCTACTCTCCTAACCAAGCTCCTACTCTCTCCCTCCCTCCTTACACCCCAAACACACTGGCCTCTTTGCTGCCCCTCAAATACCTCAAGCACACTCTCACCTCAGGGCCTTTGCACAGGCGCTATATACTTCTTTGGCCGGGAGTTTACAAGACTTGCTCCCTTTACTCAAATTTTCTACTCAGTGTCACCTCCCAGGGAGAAAGTCTCTTGACAGCAAAGAGTTTCAGTAAGAAATTTCAAAAGGGGGAAAAAAATGTTCCTTCTTCCTCATGATAAGAGTTACACATCTGTCCTACTTCCCTGCACCCGCTCACCAGGAAGCTCAGGATATAATTCCACACCCAGTCCCCGCAACCAAGGCCGTAATTAGCACATTTCCTTCTCTCCTTTCAGAGCCTGATTTCCTGTTTCCATTTCTCTCCCCCTCCTCTCCCTCCCCCCAACACACACATGCACACACACGTGTGCTTGCACACACACGCACACACACTTTTGTCATGTCTCAAATCCTTTTAGGAAAATATCAATTAAGGACTATAACCTAGATTTCCTTTTATTCCTCCCATCTTTTTAGGGCCACGCTTGTGGCATGTGGAGGTTCCCAGACTAAGGATTGAATTGAAGCTACAGCTGCCGGCCTACACCGCAGTCACAGCAACATGGGATCCGAGCTTCGTCTATGACCTACGCCACAGCTCACAGCAATGCCAGATCCTTAACCCACTGAGTGGGGCCAGGGATCGAACCCTCATCCTCATGGATACTAGCTGTGTTCATTACCCACTGAGTCACAACAGGGACTCCATTTACCCTTTGCCACTAATCATACCTTATAAAATATGTGGACAATATCAGTCTTAATCTAGGACTAGTTCACCCTGAAGTACCTAACAAGGAAAGCTTCTCTGCTTGTCTTCAACACCAAGTACAGGCACAGACCCACACAGGTACACACATCGACCTGGAAATTCGAAAGTACAGTCTAGACCAGTGAGTAAGATACGGCTGTCAGCCACCAGCACTTGAGAAAAGCATTCTGAAATGTTTTCCTTCCAGGAATGAGGAGACTGAATTTAACGTCAAGTTGTGAAAAATCTTTTCCAAGGGGTGAAGAAAGAAGAAGAAAAAAAAAAACCATTTACCAACTGTAGTAACAGCTTCGACCTAGGAAACCAAGGAATAGCAAGCATTCTGTGTGAAATATTTCTGACTGGGACGTCTTTGAAGAAAAAAATTTAAACAACTTTCTGAACTATCACGTATACTTTCAAACAAGACCCTCTATTCACATTACTATAGATAGTGCACTGTGTTAACAATTGGCTGGTACACAGCAAAGATTTATTCCAAAAATAACCAGGTGAATTGTGTGGCGTTACCATGTATGGAGGGCCATATGCTCCACTGCTATCGAGCGGGGCCGCGTGATACTGAGTGCCAGGGTTTTAAGGCCATCTGGTAAGAGGTGAGAAGGGATAAAAGTGGAAATGCAAGGCTTCCACTGGCTACACATGCAAAAAAAAAAAAAATACTTTCTTTTCTAGGTCTACTCCTTCTATCTTATTTTCCTGTAATTTCAATCATTGTCTTGTTTATTTACACATACTGAGCTGTCCACCATGTAAGTCACAAGGGACAAAGGGCTATTTAAATTTAAATTAACTACAGCTGCACCACTGTGCTGGACACCCGAAACTAACACAACATGTACATCAACTATACGCCAATAAAAAAAAAAAATGAAAAAATATATCCCAGTGCCAAAAAAATTATTTTAAGATGTTAATTAACTAAAATGAAATGTCAGTCTCTCAGTCGCACGAGCCTCGTTTCAGGTGCTCCAGAGCCCCATGTGGCTGGCGGCTCCTGCACCAGACAGAGCAAACAGGGACCACCCCCTCGCCATCACAGCAAGCTCACCAACAGCACAAGGCGAGCTTTTCCAAACGTGGTATCAGTGGGACATGCAACAACATGGCAAGCGTTCTTTAAAAAACTACTTGGAAAACACCAGATAGTTTCTGACAAACTTCGCAACACGGCTAGGAATATGCAGGGTTTTCCCCTCCCCTAAAGCTTGAATTGAATCAAAGTATATGACAGGCCTGGACTTTGGCCGCTCAAGAATACTTCCTTAATGTGAAGGGAGCATCTCACTATACACACAGACCTCAGACTGCGGTTCTGCACAGTAAGAGAGTCAAACACTGCACATGATCTTTGAGAAACACCTTGTACCTGGACATTAGAGGTTTTCCATTTACTTTTTTTTATCTCATTTTTCAACCAATATTTTTATAAAAAGTAAAAGCCAGAGATCAAACCCACGTCCTCATGGATACTAGTTGGGTCCCTTACAGATGTGCCACAACAGGAACTCCCCAGCTTGCAAGTTCTAGAAGCTGAAAAAGCGGCAACAGTGTTATGAGTTGCACAAAAATCACTTCCAAAACCGTGGACTCTATCCACTTAAAAACAGGAATCACCTTCTTTGGCATCGCTTTAAAACTTTAGCTACTAAATCAAACTACCACAAACCCCGTTTTATTTTCTTTTGTGACAGTCTCACTTTAAAACGTGAAATCACGTTTTAAAGAAAAAAAAAAGATTAGGATAAGAAAATATTTTTCAAAATTCTAAGTGGTACAACTGTCACAAACCAAATAAGTTCAAAGCTGTGGGCAGTGCCCCCCCCCCCCCAGGAACCCACCCGCCTAAGAGACCCAACGCTGCAGCTCAAGGTGTGTGAGCGCACTCGGTGCAAATACAAAGGACGCCGGCCAGAACCACAGCAAGAGGTAGATCACTGCGGGTGTGGTTAACAGCTATAAGTTTAAATTTACATTTATCCAAGTCAGGACTTACTATTTATATAGGTATATACAGGGTTCAGTAGGTTAAAACCTCTTGAATGTTGGAGGGAACACTAGCCAACTTTCCTCAAGATACAAAACAGGATGCTGGCTTCACCTCTGCAGCCTGAAGCTGCTAAATGCTTAGTGATGGTTTTCACCTTGGTTTCAATTGGGAAGAAACTAATCACTGAGAAAGAAGCTGATATTTTAGCTATAGTATCCCACTGCCTAGAAATGAAATTAAAAAGAAATACAGTAGTGTGATAGCAATTTTCACAACCCCCTCACCCCAACCAGTGCTATGAATTTGTGTTTGCCTCATGAAGAATCTGGGAGATTGGTTTTTAAGGCACTGAGATACAATGTTCTGTCTGATGGGTTTTCTACTTTAAGGTAAAACAGTAAAAAACTGGGGAGAAAATTTCCAGGAGCTCATTTCAACAACCACATTTACAATAGTTATAATCAGGGAGTTCCCGTCGTGGCGCAGTGGTTAACGAATCCGACTAGGAACCATGAGGTTGCGGGTTCGGTCCCTGCCCTTGCTCAGTGGGTTAACGATCTGGCGTTGCCGTGAGCTGTGGTGTAGGTTGCAGACGCGGCTCGGATCCTGCGTTGCTGTGGCTCTGGCGTAGGCCGGTGGCTACAGCTCTGATTCGACCCCTAGCCTGGGAACCTCCATATGCCGCGGGAGCCGCCCAAGAAATAGCAGCAACAACAACAACAACAACAACAAAAAAGACAAAAGACAATAGTTATAATCAAAAGTATTTACCACTCTCTGGACGTCCTACATGCCATGCTGGTGCTAAAAACTTTACAGCCCTTATCTTCTTTCATTCTCATAATAATCTTGTGCAACTTGTACAATCAGTATTCTTGGGAAACAAAGGTTTATCCAATTTTTCGCTAAGTTAAAATTTTTACTAAGCAAAAAAAAAAAAAGGAACGGGGGAGTTAGCATCATGGTTCAGTGGGTTAAGAACCTGACTAGGGGAGTTCCCACTGTGGCACAACAGGGTGGAAACGAACCCGACTAGGAACCATGAGGCTGTGGGTTCAATTCCTGGCCTCGCTCAGTGGGTTAAGGATCTGGCGTTGCCGTGAGCTGTGGTGTAGGTCGCAGACACAGCTTGGATCTGGCGTTGCTGTGGCTCTGGCGTAGGCTGGCAGCTGTAGCTCTGATTGGACCCCTGGCCGGGGAACCTCCACATGCCTTGGGTGTGGCCCTAAAAGGACAAAAGCCGAAAGAAAAAAAAAGAACCTGACTAGGATCCATAAGAATGCGGGTTTGATTCCCAGCCTCTCTCAGTGGGTCAGGGATCTGGCGTTGCCATGAGCTGCGGTGTAGGTCGCAGGTGAGGCTCAGATCCCGTGTTGCTGTGGCTGTGGTATAGGCAGGCAGCTGTAGCTCCAATTCGACCCCTAACCTGGGAACTTCCATATGCCATGGGTGCGACCCTTTAAAAAAAAAAAAAAAAAAGGAATGGCAAGATTCAAATGCAGTCTTGCACCCACGAAGCCCAAAGTCCTCACAACTCTGCACCCATCCCCCAGCTACCTACTGCCAGTAGGCGGGCTCAGAGCTGATGGGGCCAAGACCCCAGAGCAGGTATGAGGCATCTAAAAAATGAGGAGGGAAACTCGAAATGAAACAGGTAAACTGACACCTCATAAGGCCCACGAACATTACTGGGACTAAATTTACATTGAAAACAAATTATTATTCTAGCATGTAACACAGCATAATAGCAGCGAAAGGCTCTCCACTCAAGTCTTCAATGAGGGAAACTTAATAAAACCAATCTTACATTTTGGCTCATTCTGGCTCTATAAATGACTCGTTTCTTACTAGTTTTTCGGTTGTTCCTTCACCAATGATACCCTAGCTTAGAGACGTGATCTATTGGAAAATATTGGTTTTTAACTTTCTTGCAAAAACTAAAGCTATGAGCTTTAAGCTCGGCTCTCAGGGAAGCCCTTTTCCAAAATCACAGCCTGGAATGTTTCCTCAAGCTGAGTCTTCTACCAATTTTTCAAAGCCAGACACCTGATTGCGCCAGAAGTTATTTATGACCCTGAGCACAGAGACACGGTGGCATCTGACCCCAGCATGAAGGGTGAGTGTGCCCCACTAAAGTCCTCACAGTTTGGGTAAATATAGTTAAAGTGAAAAGAGAAAATATTCAGAGGAATAGCTGATAAAAATAAAATACTACCTAACTTTTTACCAAACCATCAAACTTTTTCCCTAAAGAACTCTCACTTATCTCCTTTAATCCAAGGTACACGTTCATGCATTTCATCAGATCTCCTTTGTGAAAATCTCTCTGCAATGTTAGAGCAGCCAGAAATGGAGTTAGCTTAGTAATGGGCCAATTTACAGCACCGTCAGCACATCAGATTTGGTAATTGTCCCAGGCCCACTGCGGCCCATGGCTGCACACAGATAGGCCACAGATTTACAGCTGTAACTACAGAGAAGGGCATTAAGATGTCGAGATTAAGGTAAATTCTCTGTGAGTCCCCACTGTCCATTTCTAGCCACCTCCACAGTAGTATGAAAGTTTGACCCTCTCTTCATGCTGACATTTTGAGGTATTTTTAACATTAACAGTGAAAACAAATTGTAAGTCCAAATAATCCCACAATTTTATTTTTTCTTTCTTTTTAGGGCCACTCCTGTGGCATAAGGGGGTTCCCAGGCTAGGGGTCGAATCAGAGCTGCAGCTTCCAACTTACACCACAGCCACAGCAATGCCAGATCCAAGCTGCACCTGCGACCTACACCAAAGCTCAAGGCAACGCCAGATGCTAAACCCACTGAGGGAGGCCAGGGATGGAACCTGCATCCTCATGGATACTAATCGGTTTGTAACCACAGAGCCACAGGAGGAACTCCCAAAGCCCACAATTTTAGACGAGTTTTTTCTTTTTATTTATTTATTTATTTAATTTTTTGTCTTTTTGCCTTTTCTAGGGCCACACCCACGGCATGTGGAGGTTCCCAGACTAGGGGTCGAATTGGAGCTGTAGCCGCCGGCCTACACCACAGCCACAGCAATGCAGGATCTGAGCCACGTCTGCGACCTAGACCACAGCTCACGGCAATGCCAGATCCTTAACCCACTGAGTGAGGCCAGGGATCTAACCCAAAACCTCGTGGTTCCTAGTCGGATTCGTTAACCACTGAGCCACAACGGGAACACCTAGATGAGTTTTTCTAAGTTAAAGAGAATGTTCAAGCTCTAAGGGTTCATCTTGGAGCATGACCTAATAATGAAACTTTATTTTCAAATATTCCTATACTCAATAAGAACTCCCAGTCTATCTACTGCCCCTTCATTAAAATATAGTCCAGAAATATAAATTTTTTAAAGTAAAGCTTTGGGAAAAGGAGGGTCTAAAAGTCTTGTTACGTGACACCCACCCTGCAAGGCTGCAGACAGCCCACAGGCAGGGACCTCCCAGGCCACCCTGGGGCAAGGGCGGCATTCGTGGGCTGAGGCTGTCCAGCTATCCAGCCAGCCCATGAAGAGAGAGGAAGGCGCAAGTGAACATCATTTGAGAAACTCAAGGTTTCTCCAACATCACCACCTGCACCTCTGTCAGTGTGCTCCCACTCTATGCCCACGGCCAAGGCAAACAAACAAAAAAGCTCCCGAAGAGATGGGAGTTCCCATCGCAGCTCAGCAGAAACGAACCTGACTAGATCCATGAGGACGCAGGTCCAATCCCTATCCTTGCTCAATGAGTTAAGGATCCGGCATTGCCATGAGCTGTGGTGTATGTGGCTGAACCGGCTCCGATCCCATGCTGCTGTGGCTGTGCTGTAGGCTGGCAGCTGTAGCTCCAATTCAACCCCTAGCCTAGGAATCTCCATATGCAGAGGGTACAGCCCTAAAAAGACCAAAAAAAAAAAAAAAAAGCTCTCAAGATAAATACCTCTTACAGCTTAAAACAGTTGTTTCTGGAATCCTCCTGAAATCTGTGGTACAGGATGATCAAGAGTAAAACACAGAAGGCGGGGGGAGCAGACCAGAGACGCTATACGGCAGATCAGAAATATCATGCTCTCCATGCATGGGCATCGAAATGGCATATTTCCTTCAAGTAACTGCCAGGGACATGATTTTGATTCGTCATGAAAACAGGACGAATGGAAATGCCCCGAGTCTTGCCAGACCCCACCCTCACCGTGCCGTCCACGCCAGGACGTGAGCACATGGAATCAGAAGCACCTCTTTGTCTCCATTGACTTTTGACTTTATTTAATGGTGCCAGTTTCTTTTGCCAACTTCCTTTAGGTTGTCCACCAGGACCTTGACCCAGTACCATGGCCCAGCCCCTAGAGGGTTCTACGCATTTTACACTATGGGAAGGAAAAAGTGAAACCTCACTCGGGACAAAGCACTGTCACCTACTGAGGCTGTTGAGGGCAAAAGCACCAGCACAAGGTTGCTGCGGACCCCTTCGCTGATAAAGCCTGTGCCACTGAGGAGGGAAGGACAAGGCCCATCTTCCCCGGGGTGATGTGGAGATTACCTAGATTGACAGCTGTCACTAGAGAACACAGGCTGATATGAAGATGTCAAGATGAAGGTAAATTCTCCAAGTTAGGTCCAGCCGTGTTTGCCCACTGTCCCCCACCCTTTTCCCAACTCTCCCTCCCCAGCCAACTACTGCTCTGCAGTGCCAGAGACGACTTTTCTAGATGGCCGAAAGCCAGAAGAAAAAGCTACAAAGAAAAAGGTGAAAGGAAAGAGAGGCAGGCGGGGCCAAGCAGGGGCAGGGTGGGGCGGGGGCATGCATAATAGTGGAAAGGAAGGCTTTCTCCCTCCCTTATCCTTGCAGGACCAGTATTAGACAGACGCAAACGTTAGAGACACAGGGGCAAAGAGAGATTGAGTTGGGGGTGGGGGGAGCTACTGAAAGTATCCCAAAACCTCCTGAAACTAAAATCTTGGAAATGGCTGTAATCCCACCTTTCTGAGAAAGCGTTATTTTTTTCCCCTACAAGAAAGGAGAAAGACAGTCAGGCAGCTTTCTTGGAAATCCAAACAAGTGAAATTTCACTTCAAAATCTATCTTTTTAGGAACTGATACCGATAACACACACACACACCCTTTCTTTAAAATATGCTACTGCTTTCCCAACCTTACCCTGATGGTGCTAGCACCTGTTGGAGGTGATCGTCCTCATTAGACTAAACAATTTTAAATTTATTTATGTGTGCATAAATTTATTTTCACTCTGACGTGACTTCTGTGAAAAGTAACAAAATGTCTTTTCTATCAAAGGAAATCTTGGTTACCCCATTTTGATTCGGTTTCAGCAGAAACACTCCTGTGACCCCCTTCCTCTTTACCTCTTTTCCCAGCAACACTTTGTTTCAATTAGCCAACCAGGAAGACTGTGCGCCCTGACCCAACCAATGGGAAGGGGACAGGTAAATCACCTGCGTTAGGGATAAATAGGGGAGGGTCCTTTGTTCGGCACTTTTTGGAGTGCCCGTGCCCTTCTGCAGAAGTAAAGAGCCTTGGGGCAGAAGTAAAGAGCCTTGTCGAGATTTCTCCTTGTCCACGTGTCTCACTTTCCAACACTGACGACCCGAGCCAGAGTTATCATAATTTCCAACACTTCCAAAAGAATTTGAAGCAACTGCAACGGAAAGAGTGTAGCACAGGACTGTTCAATACGGTAACCACAAGCTACACGGTGCTTCAGGCTTGCCTTACAGAGATATAAATACAGCTCCGCAGAAATGACATGGGTTCTGCCTATAAATATACACTAGATCTCAAATACTTGTGTAGACTATCTCAGAAATTTTTTATTCTGATTATGTGTCAGAATAATATCCTGGATGTTAGGTTAATTGAATATACGATGCTAACATATAGTTTCTTTTTTTAAACGTTGCTACTAAAATTTTTAAATCATATATGTTGTGGCTTGCATTCACTGCTCCATTATATTTCAGTTGGACAGCACTGGTGTAGAACATAGGCAGTACACACACAAAAAAAAAAAAACCATGCCCAGAAGATTCGACCTAAATAATAAAATCCCCTGTCCATCTCTGAAGGCCTTTACCTCCTCCGTGCCTTCCATGTCACCAGTCTCTGTCCTTAACCTAGTACATGGCACGTAACAGACACTCGGTAAGAATTTCTTTGATGGAGCTGAACGAAGGCAACTGAGTTACAAGATTAAAAAGCAGCATCTAAAGGTGGCTCTTTCAAAGTTAAGAAACTCCACTGGCTATTTGGGACCATCAGCAGATGGTTGATGTGCAGGCATCGAAAGTAAATTCAACTGCTGGTTACCTACGGTATTCTTGATGGTCACAGAAAACAATAATACGCTTTTACAAAATCAAAGCCACTAAGAGCCAAGGCCACCGTTTTGCATCTGGCCCATTTCATACTTGCAGATTGTGGGGTGAAAGGACAGATGGCGCAGAATGTTTTTCTTTGCTCTAGCCTACACTTGGCATTTTCCATTTAACCCACTGAAACGCTGGCCTCCGGGTAAACCAGCTATGCTCAGGGAAAATGCACGGAAGAGCTCATTAATGTCAGAAAAAACACCTTTAGCCTTCGTGAAAAACAGGAGGCTGCAGGGACTGCCCCACGGACCAGGAAAGACAAGAGCAAGCAGGGCCAGACAGGATGCCCTGGAGAGGACCAGCACTAGGGGAAGCGGGACTTCTCTGACTTCCTCGCTCGAACTGCAGGTGGCCTGCTCGGATCAGGTCTAACCACAGGTGCCAGTCTCTAAGCGTGGGCGCGCTGAGGACAGCCCCTGAGCGCCGCTTAGGTCAGAGCTGGGCTTTCTTCATGGGTGATCTGATTCCCCATCTCCCCCAGATATCTTCAGGAGTGTGAAAGTGTAAGTCTGTAAGGAGATGTATTCACAGGGATAAACCCACTCTCCACTAAAAAGACTTTTCTCTCACCTTCTCATCACAATTTGCATAAATGAGGCTTAGGATGCATGGCCACTTTTTTCATGAAATGTTTGATAGTGGCCGATTGCTCTGCTTATGTCTGCAATTTTGCATTTACTTGATGAACAGAGAGGACTTCTCTACTTGAGATTACAACAAAAAGGTTCTCCCAGAAGGGCTATGTTTTTCCTTTTCCTTTTTTTTTTTTTGGCCATGCCCATGGCATGTGGAAGTTCTGAAGCCAGGGATCGAACCCATACCACAGGAGAGACCCAAGCTGCTTCAGTGATGCTAGATCCTTAACCCACTATTCCACAAGGGAACTCCAAGACTATTTTTTAAAGATATTCATAACACATCATGGAAGGACAAAGAACTGGAAAAGCTGTACCAATGATTCTTCTGGATCCTTTCTTTTAATCTCCCAGGGGAAAACCAGAACACAAATTATTACCCATCACCTCAATCTCAGTGTCCTTTAAAAACGCTTTCTGCTCCTGTTCTCCTTCACCCATGACCATATTTCAGGACCCAAGGTAATGAAAGGAGCACAAATGTATCCAAAATATACTTAATCTAAGGACACAATGTTGCAGGTCCTAAAAACCCCACAGGGGGACTTGCCCATCTAATGCTGAGCCATGAATCTCCTGTGTACACCTGAGCAGGGTGAGTCATTCAGAAACTCTGGGATTTGCCTGTAAACTGCCGGACAACCCACAAATAACCAGTCTTTCTTAGACGAGCTCTGCAAATGAAAACGAACCCCTTTCTGGGTTGTTCTCAGCAACATCCACTTGGTTGGTTCTCTGCTCTCTTCCCACCGAGAGGACAGTCCCCGCCACCTCCTCCTGGTGTTCCGGACACAGGCTGAGGGTCTTGCAAGGGGCTGTGCAGCTCTCTCCCCCAGGGCCCGGCCCCACATTCCAGGAACACTGCAGGGCGTGCAGGGCAGAGGGCTCCCTCTCTTTGTTTCCTGGCCTTAAACTCTTCCCTCCCCCTCCCCATCCTCCTCTCAATTCAAGGGATGCTTCCCATCCCAGCAGAGACTCACTTGCTGTCCCCAAGCTCACACGCTCAGGTCCAAGGGGTGCCCTTGGGGTGGATGTAGCCGCACCCTCTCGGCCCCAATAAGACCTTCCTCTCCACCAACCAGGGCGCAGCATGAGGAGCCTATATACCTGACAACTCCTCCCAGAAACCAAGGAAAGGAAGTGAAACAACTCTGACAATACTTAATGCTGGGCTTGAGCTTATTCCCTAAACTCTGCAACAAGCAACTCTAAACTATCTGCCCGAGGATGAGAACTCCTGTTTGCATGCCCACCGCATGTCTGACAGCGTGTCGGTAACATGACCACTGCTGACCTGTCTGTGCCTCCAACCAGGAGGCTCTCCTCCGAGACAGAAGGCAATGGGGCCCTGGGGTTAAGGACCTGCCCAGGGAGTCAGTAGGTAGTTCCTCTACTCAGAAACCACAGACTCTGGGTGGGTCTCAAAGTGGGGCTGGGGCCCTGGGAGGTCAGACCCTGTTTGTAAGGACACTGAGAAGCTGTCTGCCTTTTACTCTCATTCTTTCCAAATCCAAGTGGACTTGGCCAGAGGCTTGTGACCTGCACGCCGACTGCAGGCAGAAGCAGATGTCAGAACCCAACATTTTAGAAAACGTAAAACAATGCCATTAATTTCCTCGTGTTTTGGAAAACAGCAGCTTTCCAGTTAAAAATGTGATTTATATTAACACATAGTGGTTTACTATTTTATTTAAATTTATAATTTATTTTATTTCTTATTTATTTAAACTGTCCTCAGTTTAAATTCCTAGGACAATAAATACCAACACAGAGAACCCATATAAACAAAGGCTCTTTGGAGTCCCCATTAATGTTTTTTTTTTCTCCCTTCTTTTTTTTTTTTTTTTAATCTTTTTTTTTAGATGAACCTGTGGCATACAGAAGTTCCTGGCCTGGGATCTAATCAGAGCTGCAGCTTCGGCCTACACCACAACCACAGTGATGGGGGATCTGAGCCACATCTGCAACCTACACTGCAGCTTGTGGCAATGCCGGATCCTTAAACTACAGATAGAACCTGCATTCTCATGGATACTCTGTCGGGTTCTTGACCCACTGAGCCACAACAGGAATTCCCCCAATAATTTTTAAGAGCATAAAAGGGTCTGAGATCCAGAGAAAGACAAATACTGTATGATTTCACTTATAGTGGAATCTACAAAAACAAATGAACAAACATAACAGGAACAGAGTCACAGATACAGAGAACAAACAGGCTATTTGCCAGAAAGGAGGGGGTTGGGGCGGGGGGTGGGGGAGAAGAGAAAGTGGTGAGGGACATTAGGACGTACAAACTTCAGTTGCAAAATACATGTCACAGGTGTGGAAGTGTGGAGGATACAGTCAACAATTATGTAATGTCTCTGTAGGGTGATTGTGATAATCAGTTTGAACTGCACAGAAATAGCAAAGCGCTCTGTTGTGTAACAGGAACTCACACAGTGCTGTAAGGCCATCATACTTCAAACGCAAAGCAAAAAAATTCATAGGAAAAGAGATCAGCTCTGTGGTTACCAGAGGCGGGGAGGGAAGCAGATGAAGGCGGTCAGAAGGTACAACCTTCCAGTTGTAAGATAAATAAGCAGCAGGCATGGAATGTACACCAGGGTAAATATACGGACACTGCTTTGTGTTACACAGGAACGTTGTTAAGAGAGTAAACCTTAAGAGGTCTCATCACAAGGGGAAAAAACTAAACTGCTTCTTTAGTTTTGTACTTAGATGGTGGGTGTTCACTAAACTGACCGCGACAATCACTGCATGAGGTATGCAGATCGAATCATTACACTTTACACAGTGCCGCAGGTCCACTAGAGCTCAATCAAACTGGAAGACAAGAATGAGAAATGTAAATGAGTAGCATAATCATAGAGAGATGGACAGATAAGTAAGTCTGAGATGAAAAGGGAACCACTGTCCTCATGAGCTTCTGAAAAGAAGTAGAAGCTAGGGTTGGTTTTTGTTTGTTTGTTTGTTTTCTTTCTTCTTCCCCTGTAAATTTGGTCACATCATCAGGCTGGTCTGGAGCTTCCATTAAAGACTGCATGCACACAGTGCACACACAGCCTGATGAACTCTGGCCTTGGTTCTCATGTTTTCTTTTGCTGACTCTTCAATATAAACTTATCTTCAAAGATACCTAAACATGTGACACAATTTAGAAGATATCTGTTCATTACTCATGAAACATTTGAAAAGCATAACTTCTATCTTCAAGAAGTAAAAGACCCAAGATCAAAAAGTCAAGATATGAAGTTCCTGTTATGGCGCAGCAGAAACGAATGCAACTAGTAACCCTGAGGTTGCGGGTTTGATCCCTGGCCCCGCTCAGTGGGTTAAGGATCTGGCATTGCCGTGAGATGTGGTGTATGTCGCAGATGTGACTGGGAACCTGCGCTGCTGTGGCTCTGGCGTAGGCCGGCAGCGGCAGCTCCGATTTGATCCCCAGCCTGGGAACCTCCATATGTGGCAAGTGCGGCCCTAAAAAGCAAGTGTACTTGTTTACACCCCTTAAACAATTCCAAGTTCGTCTGTGATGGCGACTCAAGAAGGTGGAGCTGGAGGGACACGGAGATATGCCTGGTGTCCCCCAGCATCTACCAGGGCCCAGCACGTTCACAGAGGCCCCCAGCACTCAGGGACTCGGGCTCCACATACTCAAACGCATCCTCTCAGACACCTATGGAGAAATCTATACTCTGAAAACCAGGGAATGCTGGAAGAAAACAATTCCCCTCCAGGGATCAGGTTATGGTCAAGGGGTCTCCTGCAAACTGGGCTCATCCCCAGGGAGGAGAGATGTTGGGATCAGGAGAGGTCTGAGGACCACTGCTCTGAAAGAGCTCATGTTTAATAAGAAAATTTCAAGGAACAAGAAAAGAATAATCCCTAGAAACTAAGCCATGTTCATCTCTGCCCTAGAGGCCAACCAAGTTGGCCAGAGGCCCCAGCATCTAATAGACAGCCTTTCTCATCTCCCCTTTCATGCTGTCCATGGTGTTAGAAGCCCATTCCCATCATTGCAGGTTAGCTGGGCTCTAGGGACAGGAGCAGATCTCTCCTGGGCAGTGCCAGTCAGGTGGCTGAAGCTCGTATACCTCACAACCACCACCACTGACTCTGGAGCTCCTCCCGAGGGCCCCCAAGTGTGCAGGACCTCTAAGGACAGCTTCCCCAAAACCCCCTCATGTCCTGAGGAGACCTTTCCAACCCCTCAGCCCCACCAAGGCTGAGGCTTCTGAGTCTCTGATCTAAATGCCTCTCCAAGCAGGACACCCTGAAAGGCTCTGTTTCCTGTGCCAACCCTTTTATTTCCACGTAGCTTCAATCCATTCTGTTCCCCGATCCCTGGCTCCTGGTACAAACTGTCCTCACAGGCTTAGACCAGAGACTCACAGTTCACCTGCTGGTTTCCCAGCCATCCGGCGTACCATCCTGCGTACACTGTCGAGTGGGTATCACTGGCTCCCGGGTGCAATTCAGATTCTTTACAGAATACCACACCTCTAGTGCCTGGCCCTGCCCTGCCCTGCCCTGCTGTGAACTCAACTTCCTATGTCCCCATGTCCCCTCTGACAACCATCCCCCAACCTGAAATGCCGTCCTGGATTCACGGCCCTGGTTAAGTCCCAGCCAAACTCCTGGGCGCCTCGTCCGTGGTGCCGCCGCTCTGACATCTGTCACAGCATCATGCATGGTCTTTCACTCCACTCTAGACTGTCATGCATGGGTCATGTTTCCCCAAACGGATTATAAGTTCATTAGGAACAACCACTGTGCCTACAGCTGCTCTAGGCACACTGTGCCATCCACGCTCGGGCTGCCATCACAGTGAAACAGCAATGCATGTTTCTGAACAGCACTCAGAATAATCTGTACATGCAGACATTAATTTCGTTCTCCCAGACCTAGGGCACAAACACCAACATTTATAATGGAAAGGTCTCTTTGTAAATACTAGAGCCTAAAACCTCAATCTCCTTGCTTATAAATTCTGTACAATGGAATCCCAGCTTACAGAAGGAAGACTCCTGCTTTCAGTTCTGGGTACCCAGATCTCCTAGAGACCAAACACTTCCTGTGGAGGATCATTTACTTTGATTTTCCACAGTCTGCAATTTAAGTTCACGCTAACATTCAACAGTTGGTCAAATGAGTATATGACAGAAGAACTGATTTTGTAGCTTCCCAAGGGAAAAAAAAATACAATTTTCTAAAAAAAGTGGGCAGGACAACCACGAACACATAAAACTTTGCTGGAAACCAACTTTCAGTATATTTTTAAACCAGAGTGAAGAGAGAGAGAGAAGAAAAAAGAGAAGGAAAAAAAAACATTTAAGTCCAGGGTCAGTCACCCTGCTGGCAATGAGAACAGAGCTCCTCGCAGGCAGGAACCAGCCTTAGTTTTTCTATGCACCCTCAGCTCCAGCGCAGTTCCTGGGACAGGAGGATTCAAGATTTTTTTGAGGAAGCCAACGAGTGAGAGAGTAAATCAGGGAGTTACAGGGGAAAAACAGAGATTCTGGAGCAGCTTACAAGATAAAAACTAACGAAGGATGTCATAACGAAAAGGCTTTTCACGAAGCTTAAAGGAAGACCCCACGCGACCCGCGGAGCGGCCCCATCTCCGCCGCCGCGAGGCAGGCACGACCCAACCCTTACCTGCGGCACAGGCACTTTCTGCGGGGTGTTCTGGGGCGACGGGTGGAGCTGTGCCCAGGGCTGGTGGTGCGGGTGTGGGGACGAAGGCTGGTGGTGCAGGCCAGGGTGGGGCTGCAGCGGAGGGCAGGTTGGCAACTGCTGGAAGGACGGCTGCTGGCCGGGGTGCTGCTGGCCGGGGAGCAGTCGTTCCTGGAGGGCCTGCGGGTCGGCGAGGCCCACTCCAGGACACCCATTAGGTCTCAGGTGCCCGGCCAGCTCCCTTGGGGCTGAGGACATGCCCATAAACGGACGAGACTGCTGCATGTTCCGGGGGCCCACGCTCCTCTGTCCGATGCCCAGGGCCCCCGGGGGCGGGTGGGGCACGGTGGGGTAACTGCCGACGTCCATCGGGATCCCAGCGCTCCCCGGCCTGACCTGCGGGGGGGGCGTCCCTGCCGGGTTACTCAGCGCTTTCATGGGTGACATGGGAGGCGGAGAGGCATATGTTCCCTGAGGCTGTGAAGGATGCATAGTTTGTGTGTTCATTTGGTTCAGTGAGCCGCTGGGGTGGACGGGCTGCTGGTGCATTAGTCCTTGACCACTGTTGGACGGGAATCCTACGGCGTTGGGGTATCTTGGTACGGACTGATTCATTGGAGTATTATTTGTAAGGCCTAAATTTTGATTCATCCCTGTATTGTTAACTAATCCCTGATTTAGGTTACTGTAAGGATAGCGAGAATACTGCCCTGAGTTGTTTAGAGTAGGTGAGGGGGCCGTCTGGCTCCGAGAACTAAAGTTAAGGGTTTGTGGCCTAACAGCCCCTTGCTGAGGAGGGTTAGGGGAGAACCTGGGGCTGTGGGCGACGGATTCTCCGTGGAGAGCAGTGGGGGGGTGGTGGTGGAAGGGCTGCACTGTGTGGCGCGAGGGCGCCACGCCGGGGCTCTGCGCGGGCACGTGCGACAAGTGGCCAGGGCCCGAGGTGGTGATGAAAGGGTTTCCCTGGCTGAGGCCCTCCTGGCCCTGGGGAAACTGGCTCATCCTCGGCTGCGGCTGGCCGTGCTGCTGCATGGAGAAGTCCCCGCGCGCCAGGTAGCCGCCCATCTGCTGCAGGTGCGGGGGATGGCCCTGTCCAGGGGGCCCCGATGGTGCCGGCTGGGGCTGGGGCGGCGGCGGCGGCGGCGGCTGGTAGGGGGCCCGGATCTGGTCCGGCACAGGCACGGCCCGGGGGCCCCACAGGGAGCCACTGTCCACGAAAGACTGGCCATGCCTCTCGTTCTGCATGCCGGGGTAGACGCCCATCTGGCCGCCGCTGCCACCCCCGTGGGGGACCTGGGGGACAGGAGGGGTGTGGTACTGCGAGTGGGGAGACGCCAGTCCGTTCCCAGGGGCATTACTCATCATTCTGTTGGGCTGATCCATCAGATGCATCTTCTGTTGCTCGTACTGGTTATAGTGGTCGAAGTGGGTCAGCTTGGTTTGACTCTGGTTAGTGGAGGGGTGGTGGAGGGAGGGCTGCAAGGAGGCAAAGCCTTGGTCTATCGGCATCTGCTGAGTCATGGGGTTCACGGGGTTTTCAGGGTAACCACATTCTCCAAGGCCTTCGAGGCCTTCGCTGAAAATATTCCCATCCTCGCCAAAGAGACTCATCATTCCTGGATCCGCCATCTTCTCTTCTCCCAACGCACGGCTCCTCCAGGCCGGGGCTCAGGGGCCTGTGTGTGCTTCACTTCACTGAGGGGTTTGTCCTCAGAGCCTATAATCCTTGACTAATCGTCTTCATGTCACTCCATATTTCTTTAATTCTCTTGGACCCTGCAGTGTCAGGCAAAGTCTGGATAGAGGTCCTGGAAGGGAGTGGGAGGTAGGGAAGAGGGAGGAAGAAAACAAAGAATTAGGAACAAATGATAAAAACTGCCAGCATTTTATGCATTTGAATTTGGTGTCCACCAACAAGCCTCCTCTAGCCCCCTCGCTGCGCTGTATTTTATAAATCTGGTTCACTTGGAGAGAAACTCATTAGCTTCTACCAGAAGCATTATTATGATGGGTTACCTCGAAAGCACGCAAAACACTAACCTTAACCTTAAATTAATCCATTCACTACACTTCCTAGCGTTCCATTCTTGGATGGAACAGAACAAAAGAACACAACGTGAGGCGGCAGCAGCTGCCACAGCAGGCAAGCAGATGTCTGAAGACACCAAGCAGCCCATCTGCCGCACTAAAGCCCTGGAAGTACTCTGGTTACCAACAGCCCGCCCTTAACCTTATTCCCCTGAGCGGTGTAATCAGATGAGCAGCCGCAGCACCGAGGGCTGTGAAAAGCTCAACTTAGTTAAATTGACTACAGGATTATACAAATGCCAAACTTGGTCACTTCATACAAATTAGATATTTACGGCCCACATATGACTAACTACGCAACAGCGACAGAGGTGTCGAAGGAGGAGGCGCCGGCAAGGGTGTCCGCGGGCACACGCGCCAGCAATGTAACAATTCACAATTTCAGGTTGTCTCCTGGCAGGGATCTACAAGCCGAGGCCCAGGACCGGGAGAAGAGCTTTCACTCTCCAGGAGGACCTGTTTCACTCCCATCCCAGTTCGAGTGGAGCACGTCCAGCCACAGCTTCATCACTCGCCCTTGGGCCGTGGGCTCCAGGGATGGACCAGGGCCCGTGTCACCAGCTAGCAGGCAGACGCTAGCTGCATGGATGGTTACTACACAATGAGCATTCTCATCAGGAGAGACAGAATATTTTCCCCCAAACTTATCAAGACTGAAAATTTTTTATTTTATTTTTTGTCTTTTTAGGACTGCACCTGCCGTATACGGAAGTTCCCAAAGATCAGGGGTCGAATCAGAGCTGCAGCTGCTGGCCTACACCACAGCCACCGAAGCCACCAAGAGGCACAATCATCAACCCACTGAGTAGGGCCAGGGACTGAACCCACATCCTCACGGATACTAGTTAGGTTTGTAACCCAATGAGCCACAACGGGAATGTCCAAGACTGAAAATTTTAACAGAATGAAATTCACCAGGTCCATGCAGCCCTCACCCTTGCAGAGATCCCCTGTGGGACAGGGCGGGACAGGACAGGACAGCACAGGGAGGGGGATGTGGGTGGCCCATCGTCAGCCTCCGAGCTCACAGCCCTCGGTAGGTACCAACCAAGGCCCAGTCCTTAATTTAAATAGCTCTTAAAGGATTGTGAGATTAAAATAACCAATTTGAAGAATGTTTCTACAATCAAAACAGGAAAGTGTTTTTGCCGAATGCTAATTAAATCAACAACCTAATAAAGAACGAATTCACATAAGAAAAATGTTTGAAATCTTAAACATCTTTGGAATTTAACTCATTTTGCCCGCTTTCATGAGCCCGTGAAGCACTGCAGGATACCGCCCAGCTTGCTGAAGAATCTCCAAAAGTGATGTTATAAACAGGCCCAGCCATAAACTCTCCCATCACATGTCCCCGGGGCCAGCGTGGGCATGGGACGCACCAGGGCCAGCCGGCACACTGGGAACTCACCCACGGACAGATCAAAATTCCGCTTCCACCTGCCTGCGTCCAACGCCTCCCAACAAGGGGAAAACTGGGCTTGCAGACGATGTAAACAACACGCCTGCTCGCTGTCAGAACCACAGACAGGACACCTGAGAGGGTCTTCAGGTCTGCAGTGTTCAGGTGACAGCTGTCAGCCGAAGCCAAAGGTCTCCTCACTCCACCGCCGACTGCCACGAATTTTCTGATCTACTTTCTCGAAAAACAGAGGTCAGATGGGTGGAAATAAGGCGAGCACAAGGGCCATTTTATTTACAGACATGCGGCTTTACTACGCAGCTACTTTAAAATCCAAACTAAAGAGAAGTCAAATCTCCAGTGCCAAATGAAACAAATATTTATAAATTGAATTTACTCCTAAAAAGGCTACGCGGTCAGTCCTCATTTATTCAAGGCTCATTCTAGCTTTCAAGGAAATAAATACTGGAGTGGACTTGATAATAGCTTAAACCAGCCGTGCAGACTAACCGCTTACGAAAATAACCTTTCAAATGAGCTTAAGGAAGGTAGCGTCTAGCTGTTCGTCCCAGGTGGCCTTGTTTTATAGGATGACGGCTTCATCCTCCAGGGCCCACCACATGTCCCGGGAGGAAACACTGCAAGCGGACAAGGTTCCCAGCTAGCTGCAGGGGGAAGGGGGCCGAGGGAGGGACGGCCTGGGCCCCTGGGCCGCAGGGAGAGGCGTGTGGAGCTGGCACTCACTTTACAGGCTGAGCAGAAAGCGGGGAAGAACTTGCCGACAGACACGGGAAGGGACAAGACGGGACACGCGCTGAGAGTGACCCTACCGGACACCTGGGCTTCCGGCTCCAAGCTCCTTCCCAACAAGAGGCCGTTTCTCAGCAGCACGAGAAATGGCAGTACCACCTGGTGCTGGGGGTAAGGAAAACACGTCACCCACCACGGCTGTGACCGCTCAGGTGAACGCCAGGCACAGGAGCCCAAAAACTACAGCTGAGTCCGTCGCTGGTCACCACTCACGCTGGCTGGGACAGCGGCCACTGCCTTCCTGCCCCTTTTCTGACCTCAAGGCTCGGCGGGCGACTATGCTTGGAATCCATCTGGTAGCTGGATTTCATATTTCTGATCTGAGCTAATCTAATTAATTTATTTTTGGTCTTTTTTAATTTGATCAAGACCATTTGAATGCCCACTTTCCTAAGTCACAGCTGCAACATTTAATTTTGTTTCTATCAAAGATATTCATTTACAATTTCTTTCTGGAGGCTGCCTTGGTCTACCGTCAATATCTACATTTTCTGTGTAAATCAGCACTGTTCCATGAGCCGTCAAATCCAAGCCGCCTATGCCACTTTAACTTTTCTAGGAGCCACATTTAAAAAGTAGCCCCCGAAAGAGTGAATATTAGTAATAATTCTTGTTTAAGCCAGTGTATGTGAAATACTAGCACTTCAACATGTCATCAACACGAATGTACTTACAGAGTCTTTGAAACCCAGTACGTATTTCACACTTACAGTGTCTCAATTCCTACTGGCCACATTTTAAGCCAGAAAGGTGCATGTGCAGGCAATGGCTAACCTTCTGGGCAGCACAGGTGCATATTAGTAAAAATAAGGAACAGAAATACAAGTTATCAGTGTTAGCAAATAATTCTCACCCTGCCGAACAGCACAGGTATACGTTAGTAAAAATAAGAAACAGAGATACAAATAATCAGTGTTAGCAAATAATTCTCATCATTTCCCCTTGGGTAATAAATATTCAAGTTGTATTTACATTTGATTTGGCTTTAAGTGAAAACCAAGTTGAATCTCAAATTGCGCTTATTTATTTAAAGTATATCCACTGAGTACCTACTGTGAGCCAGGCACTGATCACAGATGTGAGAGATGTCAGTGAATAAAAACAAAATTACCTTTTGTCCTCGTGGAGGTTACATTCGTCTGTAAATGGTGACCCTTTTAGATAAAATTTTAAAATGCATAGCTTATGTTGTAAAAATTTAGGGTAGCACTTTACAGAATATTTCTTGGTGATTAATAATGACAAGTGTTTCCACAATGGGTGAGGTGACACCTGAACAGACCCCGACAGAGAGGACAGCATAATTTGGGTTCCTACTCTGTGCTCCGCGGGCCAGCATTTTCTGGGTTGGGAAAGTTTGGGGGGTGAAGAGAGCACAGTGAGAGCTCAACCAACAGAAGCATCGGTGGGGCAGGGACGACTCCCCGTGAAATCAACTGTGCAGATTTAGTGCAGGCAAGCACTCTGTAGGCCTAATCCACACCCCTCTTCATTTTACAGATGAAAAAGCCCTCTTACAGCCCAAAGGAGCAACCATCTTCTGCAAAAGACTTTAAGGACAAATCATTCCCAAAGACGCAAGAGACATGTCTGGATGAAATGGCAACTCCCCAGGAAGGGCAAATTCCTTGAGGCCTAGATGGGGTCCTCTTTATTCAGGGCTAAGTGATTAAAACAATCACTGAAACCACCAAAGAGAAGAGAGTTTCAAGAAAGCTTTTTGTATACTCTCTGTAACTTTCAGGAACCAAGCCCATCCCAGCACCATGTTGGTTAATATTCAGGGGAATAAGCGGGATGCAAACCAGGCAGCCCCCAAAAGCTGGCGAAGAGCAATGGAAATCAGGCCAAAGCAGAGGCTGTGCCACAAATCAGATGAAAGACAGAAGCTGTGTACAAATACAAGCTTATATTTTGAGGTGAGTTTCTGACTTCCCAAAGCTTCCGTAAACAATGCTTAACTCCAGTGCTCTGCTTAAAGTAGGACGGCCTTTGTGTGGCCAAGTTTTAATCTGGTATCCCAGTGACCTGGAAAGCTGGAGAGGAGAGGGGTGAGTACAAAACACCTTTCATTTCACAGCTAAATATCTGCCACAGCCCGACCACTGCTGATCTAGTTGTGTAAGCAGGATACTGTCCATTTTTTCATGAATATCTAACGCACAGGGCACGTGGGAAGGAACAGGTAATACTGCCCTTGAGACGCTGAGACTGCTTTTAGAGTTATGGAGCTTGCCTTGTCACGGCTCGCTTACACTTCTCTCCTCCACCTCCAAATAGCCAGAGGTGTGTGACGCAACTGTGATTAGGATTCTGGCCACGGGGTGAAGCCTGGGCCAGTGTTCCCAAGGGAGGGTCAGCACGCCTCATGACCCTCAGCAGAGCCCGGGGAGGTGCCTGGAGATCGAGGTTACAAATCACATCAAGATGGGGAGGGGGCAGTTCCCGTCGTGGCTGAGCAGAAACGAATCCCACGAGTCTCCTTGAGGATGCGGGTTGGATCCCTGGCCTCACTCAGTGGGTTAAGGATCTGGCATTTCTGTGAGCTGTGGTGTAGGTCACAGATGAGGCTCAGATCCCACATTGCTGTGGCTGTGACTAGGCCGGCAGCTGCAGCTCCAATTAGACCCCTAGCCTGGGAACGTCCATATGCTGTGCGTGTGGTCCTAAAAAAAAATTACCAAAAAAAAAAAAAAAGACAGAGAGGGATGCACAGGCTGATGGTTCAGAAGATGAAGGGCTCAGTGCTGCTAAGCTGTGCTCATCACCTCCAGGTTTTTCAGCCCCGTCACCAGGCCTGAGGACAGCCCTCCCCACCCGTGGCCCCCAGCAGCCGCCTAGCAAAGAGGGGAGTCCACCCAGGCCAATGCTTGCTATAGGAGAAGGCACCCATCTGACAGATGGTGACCCAAAGAGCCAGGAGAAGCCTCCAAGTTACCAGCATCAGAGCAGCACACGTCAGCCCCAGGTTTGCCTCATGGACCAGAGATGCCCTCCTGCACCCCCGCCCCAGCTGGACCACATTTTCCTCCCCATCCATGTGTTGCTCTGCTGTGGCTATGCCATCCTGTGTGGCAGCCGCTGGCCACACATTGCTACTTAACTTTGTTAACACAGAATAAAATTTTGGATTCGGTTGCTCAGCTGCACAAGCTACATTCCCAGTGCCCAGCAGGCCCGTGTGGCTGGTGGCAGCATCGCACCATGGACAGTGCATCTGGAACACAGTCCCACCAGTGTAGAAAATCCCATGGACGGCGGAAGGTGCAGCTACAGACTCCTCCCCACAGATAATGCTCTTAGACAAGGACCACGATAAACAGCAGTAGTTCCCACTAATGAAAAACATTTTCTCTGCGCAGAGATTAGTGTTCTTTCAAAGGTCTATACTTACCCTGTGTGACAAAATTTATAGTATTCTGTCCATATATCATAGTTTGTTAATTAATTCTATTTTCAACCTATAAAGCTTCTCCTTTCTGTAATATCTCCCAACATATATTTCTTAATAAATAATTTTTATGATATTAGGAGTGATTCTCAGCCATAGAAAATTCACATGCTTAGGAGTAATTAATTTCAAAATTCTTTTCACTTACAATTGCCATATTACCACTGCTCTTTAATGAAGTTTACATTAAGTTTAATTTTAACAACTATAAAATCTACATTGCAAAAGGCAGGCCACTATTTTTCTTCATGTCTCTGTGCATTGTTTCCATTCACTATTCCTTTGGAAGAAAAAGATGTAGAAAGACAAAAAAGGATAAAACCCTTCAGAAGGTCCATATGAGTCCCCAGCATCTCATGAAAAATAAAACCAAAAAAAGGAAATGAGAATTGTGTTTATAGTGGGCTTCCGTTTATATCACAAGGTAGCTTCCAATTTTGCTGATATTAGTTGAAGAGATTTCATCTTTTAAAAGAGAAAACTGAGGAGTTTCCATAGTGGCACAGCAGAAATGACTCCAACTAGGAACCATGAGGTTTCGGGTTCAATCCCTGGCCTCGCTCAGTGGGTTAAGGAACCAACGTTGCCATGAGCTGTGGTGTAGGTCGAAAACACAGCTCGGATCTGGTGTTGCTGTGACTGCGGCATAGGTCAGCAGCTGTAGCTCCAATTGGACCCCCAGCCTGGGAACCTCCCTGTGCATGCGCGGTGCAGCCCTAAAAAGACAAAAAGACCAAAAAAAAAAGGGGGGGAGAAACTATGCTTGGAAACTGAAGGTGTAAGAGCGATGCCGTGCTGTACTTCATGCCCCCCCAGTCCAGCTACCTGAGCCCCACTCCCAGCCAAGTGATGGAAAGCGACCTTCAAGCCTTCCCATTATTCATTCACTTAAAAAATATGTAACGATGGCCTACTTTGCATAAGATGTTTGATGGACACTGGTTACAGAGAACTGAACCACCAGGCATGGCCTTCGTGCTGTGCAGCTTGCTGTTCTAATAAAGCCCCACAGATGCCCTGCATAGTCAACCCACGGGCCAACCTGTGGATTCTCCTCCCCAGTATTTCACAAGTCTATTTCCTCCCCCGTTCATACTGTCTCTGAGGTCACCAGCAAAGGACAAAACTTTAAAGTGTGACTGGATCTCCCAAGCCGGGTCTCAACACACTCACAGCTGACTGAATGATCTTCCTCTCTCCCCTGATTCACCTCCTCGAGGCAGGTCCCTGGCTCTCGGGATGGAACCCAAAAGCTCAGGGGCGGGGGAATGCATTTTGTAATCAGGTCCCCGACAGCCCCTCTGTTCTCGGCTCCTGGGATCCTCTTCCTCTGCCTTGGAACAC
This sequence comes from Phacochoerus africanus, assembly GCF_016906955.1. Classification (NCBI taxonomy): domain Eukaryota; kingdom Metazoa; phylum Chordata; class Mammalia; order Artiodactyla; family Suidae; genus Phacochoerus; species Phacochoerus africanus. Next base: position 72,966,469 of record NC_062549.1, read on the forward strand.
CACAATCCCAGGCTGGATGTTAGGTACTGCAGGGTCCGACTCCTCACACCCTCCTGGCCTGCAGCCCTCACCTGCAGTCTGGCCTCTTACTCGTCTCAGTTCCTTTGTTACCACCCTCCCAGGAAGCGTGCTGACCTCAGCGCCACTCCCACCCCACTCGTCCTGCTCAGGCTGTTTCTGAAGCCTTCCCGACAGGGCAGCACCTCCCTGCCTCTCCCCGTGCAGACAGGAGCCTGGCCATTTGAAGAGGGACCTGAAACGACAGGCACCCCCCACCCCCGCCCCGCCCCGGGAGCTGACGAGAGATGCAGAATCCTGCCCCAGAGTCTGCATTTTATTAACAAGGGCCCCTGGGGATTCCCGCCCACAAACTCTGAGCGCCTCCGACCTATGGCCACAGATTCTCTCAATTAACGTGAGAAGGAATAATCAACAACAGGTAACTGGTCCCAAAGAATTAGAAAGCAAGTACCACACAGACATGCCACCCTACACTAAATAGTAGGGGCCTTCACAGCAAAGAAATAGCACTGTCCTCATCCAGAGAATCAGGAATAACCCTTGGCGACCAGCATTAATCTGCAATGGTTTACAGAGAAGGCATCAAACGCTGGTTTAATTTTAAAGAGACATCCATCTGCTCAACAATCATTTTTGCAAGACAAAAAAAAAAAAAAGAAAAAGCAGCTAACAACAATATCTAATGCTGTGTTACATAACACCCTATTTCACAGGTTTCTTGCAGAAATACTTCAGTTATTTCTACATCACTTTAAGGAGTCTGCATATTCTGAACTACCTTTCAGATAAAGATGGGGTTTTTTCCTCCATAAGAAAGAGTCCTGGGGCTAATAGATTTTCTTGCAAAGTAACTAATGAACCAGCACTCAGCTAACAGTTTATACTAAGTGCATGGCCTCAGCATTTTTTCTTTTTTCCTAAATTAGTCAAACGGTGCCTACTGTCCTCCAGGTAAGCTGTACCCCTAAGCACAAGAATCAATGCCCTTTAGAAAACAACCTTTACACCCTGCAATTCAACACTGAAATACACTCCCTGAAATTCACTCCTTCCAGGACTAAGCCAACTAAGAAGAGAGTGGACCTGCTCATCCCACCAGAGACACGAGGAAAACACATCCAGGGCCATCTTCTCTCCACGTGCATCGGCGAGGCCCAGTCGCAGACCAGCACATACTCCAGTGTCACTTAAAACACGCACCATTACACTGCAGAAGAGAGATGTGTGTACACAGAGCCCCACACACCGCGTCCATGTAAGCAAACAAGCTATGTATCTATGCAAAAGACGTGGCTCGGTCCCTTATCACTCTAATGCTACCCTAATTAATTTTATTGTAGGGGAGGGAGAAAGCAAACGAAGACAGGTCCAGAAATAAGAAAATGGCAATTTTGTGTGTGTAATTCATTTGGGACAGGGAAAAATTAAACTTCAGAAATGTACTTCAATCCACTTAGCAAGGATGTGTACAGTGCAAGCTAAGAGTAATGTAAATTTTACAAAATGCAGTGCTTGCTATCATGCTTAATATTGTATAATATCCTAGCCTGGCTGGTCTATAAAGGCAAATGACACAATGTTTTTATTAAGCCATGAAAAAAGCAGGGTCTTTGAAAACATCTTCCTGCTCTCTGTAGACCTATTTCAAGCTACTGACTTGAGACACACATGCACACAGGCACATCTGGGGGAAGTCAAGCCTACACAGAGTGAGAGCAGCACAGAAGGAGGGAAGGCAGGAGGTGCCTGGCCCACCCGGTGCCCGGACACCCTAGGGATCTGAACTCCTCTAAAGCCCGAATCACCGGAGGACGCCAAGGGCAAGATGCTGAGGGGCTGAACAAAGAGGGAACAGCCAACCGCTCCTGGAAGAAGTGTGCTTTATGCTTTTTTATATACTCACTACAGTTGTCGCTATTTAACTAACGGATCTGCCAATTTTCTACATTCTTTTGCATTAAAAAGTTCTGGAAAACGGAAAAGGAGATTTTTGTCTCATAGACCGGGGGGAGTTTAAAACTGCACCCAAATTCTGCCCGGCTGAAGTGGAGGGAAAGGAAGGGTGCAGTTAAACGTCTCCTCCGATGCACCTCCAACATTCCTTTCCTTCAAGGGGAAAAAAAAAAATATTCCGGCAACACCGCAGCTGAAAATAATTTCCCTGCACAGGCAGAGCACATGTGATGAGAAGGGAGCATTATCCATCACGAATAAACCCAAGCTCAGGGCCAGGCCAAGTGTCACAGGACACCGAGGGCAGAGGTCACAGGGTGGCCTGGACTGCATTCTAAAAGGCCATATCTCATTCAAAAGAGAAAGACACAGGAATTACAGAAATTCAAATTTCCATCAGGGAAGCGAAGCAACATAAAAATGAGACAGAACAGTAAACGAGAGTTGAGAAGGTCTTTGGAAGAGTACTAGAAAAGGTATTTTGGAAAACTGCACACAGTCTCAAAAAGGTAAATCTGCAGACAGAAAAAAAAAAAGGAAGAATTCAGATATAACTTATGCAGTAATTACAGTATTAAACTACTCTTTCAAATAAAATTTATTTGACCAAGGAAACAGAATTAAGGCTGGAATACACAGTAAACATTTTGCATTCCTTATTTCATAATCATTCTGACATATATAACAAAGTTGAAAACATTTTTTTCTATTCATACACTTATCAATGCAAGCAAGTACTACAATGTCACCATAATCAAAACTGATGATCAAAACATTATCAAAAACTCTTATAATAACTATTGATAATCAAAACTATTGATTTCATGCAGCTAAATAAGCCTGACATCTCTTTTAGCCAAATTAAATGTCTTCACTCATATTAGCATGTAACGAAAAACAAAAGTTATATCCACAACCTCTGGATGTTTATAGTTTCCTGCAGCCATCGCAAAGCCTCAACCCCAAACTGGCCCCTCTCCTCATGACCCAGAAATCTTGTGAGCTTTTCCCCAATTAGCTGTGCCCCATAGGGCAAACTAGCTTTATGAAATAGCTTTTATGTTACTCTAAGCAAATTAATTCATAACCTACATCTATTTCCCAAAAAGCTGCAAAACATTCTCTAACACATCCTTTTATTATCCACTGCTCCACCACCCTCCTCCACATCACTGAAAGCTGACCTGAACGACCACGTACTTCCCTGAAAAATTATTCAGCTGGCCAATTCTAACCAGAAGTAGTTTTTACACGAGAGTACAGGACTCCTGATAGCAGGATATCATTCCAACTTGCAGGTAAACTTTACGTCTCAGTTTGAAAAGAGGTCCTGTTTTGAAGCTATAAATGTCTACACTGTATCCATTTCGATCAGAGATCAATACTGAGTTCACTGCAAATTGTAAGTGAATTTTGTACTTGGCTTCATCAAAGAATACGAAAGGACCAGACGCCTATGTAGCTTTAAAATACGGAATTTACTATGGCACCCATCCCACTGTGTGGTTTTCATGACTTTAACTACTATTCATTCATAACTACGAATGAAATTTTGATCCCAGATGAGGAAACCTGAGTAAGTGTCATTGGTGACAGTATTTACATCACGTTACACATACCCACACTGTTGAGGTGTCTCCCCCCCCGCCCCCGCTCCCCATCAACCTCTAAAATATGGAATTCTCTACTTCATGCCCATTCTCAGCCATGATGACAACTGTGAAGAATATAAATAAGGAGTTCCCGTCATGGCGCAGTGGTTAACGAATCCGACTAGGAACCATGAGGTTGCAGGTTTGATCCCTGGCCTTGCTTAGTGGGTTAAGGATCTGGTGCTGCCGTGAGCTGTGGTGTAGGTTGCAGACGAGGCTCGGATGCCGAGTTGCTCTGGCTGTGGCCTGTAGACCCCTAGCCTGGGAACCTCCATATGCCATGGGAAGCAGCCCTAGAAAAGACAAAAAAAAAAAAAGAATATAAAGTTTCTAACTATGCTACTGAGAATTTAGTGCCTTTAAAGACAAGAGGCTATGACAAAAAATATCTTAACTTTTTTAAAACAGCCTTTAAGACACTGTAGGTAAATCCAAGTGCCCCATTAAATAAAAAGCGTCTACGCTGTATTTTCCAGGCTGCACCTCATACCTAGAATGGGCAGGAAAAGTTCTGACAGACCAAGGTCTCAAGTTTCTACATCAAAACCACCCTCACAGGCCCTCCGTGCTCCGTTCTGGTCACCTGTCCAGCGCGCTGCCCATTCAGCCACCAAGGCTCCTGAAACTCTGCTGTCCGAGAATGGTGATAACAAAGGGTTTCTGTCACCCTGGTAAAGGCAAAAGTTTTAAAATACCATTTGGTACTTAAAGTTGTTTAGATCATCAGTATCCAAATAATTTTTACTGACTGCATACCAACTTGATAGTTAATAGTTTTTAACCTATCAGAATCAATTATCTCTTTTTTGTGAAATGAATTTAAATTTACTTTACCTTTAAAAGAATTCTTTCCATTTTTCCCTATCTCTCTTTGAATAAATGATGCCCTGTTAAAAGGTTAACCTCCGAATACAGACTCTACTTCAGTATTTCTTTCGTCATGAACCATTTAACTGTTCCCCTGCTCTCTCTATGATATGCCAGCGTGCACATACACAGGCAAGTGCTTCAAGGAAGACCCTGCCTTTTATGTCTGTCACTTTGCATCCCCAGTGCCAGACCCAGCACTCCCCAAAATGGGTAAGGACTTTGCCCATTACACAGCATCTCAGTGGATTCCTAACACCCCCTCCTCCGGCACACGGCATGGCGTCCCTAGTATTTCACACTCACACAACGGAGGTGAGGGGCGAGGGCCGGGGTGGGGAATGAAAGCCTCTCCCATCTCTCCATGGATACTGTGCCATTAAAGGAGAACCACATGCTGGTGACAGTCTTGCAGCTTTACACCTCCTCGTTTGTGTGCCAACCGGCTCCAGCCTTCAGCTGAACCTCCCAGAGCAACGTGACCTGGTGCATCTCCCATCCTCAGGCCCACCTGCCAGTCTGCCTCTGGCTGTGCTGCCAAGGAAGGAATGCATTAAACGCTGTTACCGCTTATTATAGCCAAACGCCTTTTCTCCAAAAAGTCCAAAGTTCTCTGCACTCTGCCTTCTCACCTATTTTAAGGTCCATCAATATCTGCTAACAATCCAGTATCGAGTATCATTAATGTTACCTGCAGCCTCAAACCCAAAATGTCTGAAATAAATTCTGATGATTACTCTCCCCTGGCCCCTTTGGTCCACAGCATCTATTTTAAGACTTTCAGCTATAAATCCAGATATAACTTATAAATAAATATTATTTAAAAAGTAACCATGTGAACGTGCTGAAAATAACTAGTTCTTGATAAATCGTCTTCAGTAAACTTGTTTTTCTACATGACATTCTTGTGTGTGCATATAAATATGCTTTGAGCTCTTCAGTTTGTGAGTTTTTTCTGACCCCTCCAAGACTCTCAGCTGTCACGTTGCTCCTGGGGACAGTGTTTGGTGGAGATGAGCACAGAAAGCCAAGCAGCAGCACACAGGCACCACCTCCAGCAGTCCCCGTGTTGTCCAGTACAGGGCTCTGGGTGGCTGTTTAAATTAACTAAAATTACATAAAATCTAAAATCCAGTTCCTCCGACACACCAGCCACATTGAAGCACTCAACAGCCACACGTAGCTAGTGGCTACAGGACTAGACTCTGCAAATACAGAGCTCAGTGGACCTTTCCTCGTGACAGAAAACCCCCAGGCAGTGCTAGTCTAGAAGACTCTGTATAAGCTGAGACCTAAAGAGCAGATACAAAACTGAAAAGTGGAGGGTCTGGGCAAGAGAGGGGCAGAGAGGCCTGAAAAGGCCATTACCCAGGTGTAGGGAAGAAGAAGACACACCTTGAGATGTCTGCAAACACTTCCGTGTGGCTTACCTGGAGGCCAGATCACAGAGAGCCTTGTATTTCATTCTGAATTCATGAAGAAGTTAGTCTTAAGGTTTTTTTTGTTTTTGTTTTTGTTTTTGTCTTTTTGCTATTTCTTTGGGCCGCTCTCACCGCATATGGAGGTTCCCAGGCTAGGGGTCCAATTGGAGCTGTAGCCACCGGCCTACACCAGAGCCACAGCAACGCGGGATCCGAGCCGCGTCTGCGACCTACACCACAGCTCACAGCAACGCCGGATGGTTAACCCACTGAGCAAGGGCAGGGACCGAACCTGCAACCTCATGGTTCCTAGTCGGATTCGCTAACCACTGCGCCACGACGGGAACTCCAGTCTTAAGGTTTCAAGTGTTGCTGTTTAAGAAGACGTACATTTTATTTTACTTTTTAAAATTTAAGCATAATTTATAATACTACGTGAGTCTCAGATGTACAGCAAAGTGTTTCAGTTATACATTATTTTTTTTCAGATTATTTTCTGTTATAAGTTATTAGAAAATATCGAACACAGTTTCCTTTGCCATACAGTAGGGCCTTGTTTATCTCTTACCTATATAGAAGTGTGTATATGTTAATCCCAAATTCCCAATTTATCCCCCCCGCTCCCTGGTAATCATAAATTCATTTCCTGTCTGTAAGTCTGTTTCTGATTTGTAAATAGATTCATTTGTATTATTTTTTAGATTCCACATATAAGTTATATCATATGCTACTTGTCCTTTTCTCTCTGACTTGCTTCACTTAGTATGATAATCTCTAGGTCCAATCATGTAATATTTCACTGTGTGTGTGGGGGGGGTTGTGTCTTCTTCATCCATTCAGAAATGATGTACATTTTAGGGAGTTCCCATTGTGGCTCAGTGGTAACATATCCAACTAGTATCCATGAGGACATGGGTTCAATCCCTGGCCTCAATCAGTGGGTTAAGTATCTAGCACTGCTGTAAGCAACTGTGTAGGTCACAGAAGCAGGTCAGATCCTGGTTTGCTGTAACTGTGGTGTAAGCCAGCAGCTGCAGCTCCAATTTGACCCCTAGCCTGGGAACTTCCATATGCTGAGGGTACAGCCCTGAAAAGCAAAGAAAGGAAAGAAGAAAGGAAGGAAGGAAGGAAGGAAGGAAGGAAGGAAGGAAGGAAGGAAGGAAGGAAGGAAGGGAGAAAGAATATTTTAGACATCTCCCTTACTAAAATATGGATCACAGATTGAGAGAGGTGGAAATATTACAAGACCAGTGCCAAGAAGACCAGTTCAAAGGCTCTTACAGGAATCCGGGTAAGAGATGATGGTGCAGCAAAGGAGACAGTGATACTCAAGAGACAGGCCTACCCAACCCAACCATCTGACTTGGCTTCTGACTGGAGGCTGGAGGATGAAGAAGAGTCTAGGAGCACAGGTTCTGACCTGGGTAACTGAGCAGATGGTAATACCGAATAGTGGAACACAGGGAACAGAAAAGAAGGAGAATTATGTGGGGTTGTGGGGGCGGCGGGGGAGAAGAGGGGAGACAGAACAAGTCCACAAGGAGCTACCCAGTTACCAGCATAATATCAAAGTGAAGAGCAACTCCAGGGAGAGAGCTGAGCTGAAGATATGAATATTCACATCACTGATAAACAGAAGGCAAAGTCTTGGAGAAGATGAAGAAGACTCAAATAAATGGGACAATATTCTGGGCTACTGGACTGGGAGAATGAATATTGTTAAAATGTCCATCCTACCCAAAGCACTCTACAAATCTACAATCCCCATCAAAATTCCAATGGCATTTTCCAAAGAAACAAACAATCCTAAAAGTTGTATGGAACCACAAAAAAAAAAAAACAAAAAAAACCCCAAGAATCGATAGAACAAAGAGGCAGAGGCAGAGGCGGAGGGCACTAGGAACCTAAGGTCTAAGACCTACTCTGAAATGACATCCCATTCTAGAACTTCCTTTTCTAATCTGTAAAATACAGCTAATACCACTGACCCTAATTCACTAGAGTGTATCCATAAAGCACTGGACACAGCACCTGGAACACATTTAGTGCACAGTGCAGATGGTCGCTTTCTCCTTTAATATGAGAAATTTAGATACACAAACACGTCAACCAGGCTGTGAGGCCTTGACCCTGGAACCTAGACTCAGTTCCTGGTTTCCCACCTGTAGGCTGGGGAGATAGAAAGGTGGCTGAAGAAAATGGCAAACATCCGTCCACTCAAAGACTCAAATCTAAGCAGCTTTACAGCTAAAATTATGCAAGGTATAGGTGTCCGCTTCCAAAATTCACTTTCAGTGATAGAAAAATAATCAGCATCTTGAGAAGCACAGACAATAAAGTGATTATACAGATAAATCAAACACACATGCACCATGTAAATAATGCAGTGAAGCTTCAGTTTTAAATGTAAAATTACCTGCACTCCCTCGTAATTCTAAAGCAACTGTTCTTCCCTAAAGGTTAATGAGCACCTGGTTTACACGGTAAGATTACGAAACCATCACTTCTCAGAATACATTCACCCCTAATCCTGTGAAGGGGCATCACAGGAACTCCCCCCACTTCAGCCCCCCAGAGAAAGAGGAGTCAGGGAGATAAGGCACCTGCAACCCGCCCTCCAGGAGAAAGGCCTCTGACACCTCCCAGGTCCGGGCCTGAACGTCTGGAGACCAAGCAGTCACCTGAAGCAAATTTCTCGGAAGAGTGAAACCTCACACTTCCTTTCTTCCTCAACAGGACTGGCAGCACACACTTCCTCCTAAGCACCAACGGTGTAAATTCTTGGCCATGCAACTGCAATCCCAGCATTAGATTAACAATTTAAGGGTTCAGAATACAGCTGCAAGGCCCCCATAAAGGTCCAAAGTAAGAACCAGATGCCAAGTAGCTTTTTTCCATTGTCCCACTTACTTGAACAAACTTAAGTGAAAGGTAACTTTTTAACTTTCTTTTCCAGTCACAAAACAGGTTCATGTCAACTGTCACCTTCAAGGACGCTATGAGGATGACCTAACTACTTCAAACATCCACCAGAAATAGGCTGAGTAATATAAAAGATATATAAAAATGTTTATTCTCCAGGATGTTCAGTCTTGAAGGTCTAGCTGTGGATGCTCCTTTCCTCGGACACCCCAACCACCCAGCTGGAAACGAGATTTTACATTCAAACTATCCTTGACCTCAGCTTGCACTACTGTGACAACTTTCAGAAGAAACCCCAGAACATTCCTCTAGAAGAGCTCCTTCCCCAACCCCCACACCCGGGACATTCTCGGGTCTGGAGTCCAGAGAACGGCACCTCTGCTGTTGGCAGGGCTTCAGCACGAGAGCCCGGCCACAGCACTGGAGCGTCACTGTGGCCAGGACAGAGCAGGTGCACAGCAGGTGTGGGAGGAATAAAAGCTTAGAGTTCTTTTCAGTAAATAATCCACAAGAATTTGAGTTTCTAGTTCTTCACATGGGAAGGCCAACTGGAAACTCCCAAATGTTGCAACTGCATTGCCGCCTATTTCTGAACTCATCCCAAAACTGATCTGCCCTTGATTTTCTGTGCCTAAAGGGCCCTGGCCATTTCAGCACAAGTTTACATGTTTCTCATCTTTAACTTTTATTGACCATTATCAAGCATTAGGTTTATAAATGTTAAACGTGTGTAAAACCACCACTCTCATCAAATGTGAATGATGACCCACGGTGACATCACTTCCACACTTTAAAAAGGCCTCTGATGGTCACAGAAAGAAATGACAGGCCACAGAGGGAGGTAGAAGAGAGCAGTGGCTAGAACTTTGGGGAGACCAGCTGGATCTGGCTCTGACACTCTCTCCACCTCAGGCAAATGACAGCAGGGCTCTGGGCCTCAGCTTCCTCATCTGCAAAAATATTGAAAACAAGCTCTCAAGGGCTGATCGTTTGGCTGTCACAAGTGGCCGTCCCCGGGCCGCCTCAAACCCTCAGACAGAGGAGTGTGAGCTGTTCGACACACTCTGCACCACCCTTACCCTGCTGCCCTTGATGGTGGATGCAGGGCTGGTGGGATGGAACAGCAAGGCTGCAGGGCAAGTCCCCTGCAGGCCACCTTCCCAGATTATGGGGACATCTGGCTTTCGTGCCTCCAGAGCGTGGGACTCACAGAACAGGAGCACTACAAGACTAAGGTCCTAATCCAATCGCTTGACCTTACACAGAAGCGGAGAGATGGAACAGGCTTTGTTCAAGGTCGCCCACTAGTCAGAGACAGAGCCAAGACTCAGTCTCGTGCTCAGACCCCAAGACTTGCACTGGTGCTCCTGTAATAAACACCCCACGATGCTGAAGGTGGGGGGGGCTGCTCTCAGGCAAAGGCGCCCTCTCAGAGCAGACAACTCTATTTCTAGATCATCAGGAAAACAGTAACAGACATTGGAGGCGATGCAGCTTTAAAACAGTACATCCAAACACAATCTATGGAGTAAGCTAAAGCCATTAACTTGAAGCAATTCCATTTTAAGGTGGCATTCAGAAACGTTCTAACGCTGGTGTTATCACTGAGCGTGGTGTTCTGTCTCCAAGGTCACTATGCTGAAGAAAACAACATTCATTTGCATAATGCTGGTGTATGAAGTCAACTATGCTGTGAGGATTTCTTCCTTTAACCAGCAGAGCAGAGACTGCCCCCTGCCCCATGTCTCTGAGGAGCCCTTTTACACACGCAGGTATTTGCTCTCTGCACCATCATTCCTGTACGCCTGCATCCTTCTAGATGGTGGTTCATGTCAGAAACCACCCAAGTCAAGGTAGATACAGAAATGGGTTATACGACCGAGTTGCAAGCTTTTGTCAAAGAGCACCATTCTGACTTGGACGGAAGGAAACTGAAAATCTATGGTTATTCAGACTTGAGCATTTGGCAGGCATTTTTTTCAAAAATGAACAAAATAAGTCTGTCACTTCAAAGAAAACAATTGAGAGTTTTGTTACCAATGACAAATTTTGAGCTTTCAAAGCAAAAATCAGAATTTTGGAAAATCTCTATCTACCATCATGAACTTGACAGCTTCCCAATACTGAAAAGACTTTTCTGATTAGATGGGAAGTGATATTAACAAATACGATTTTTTTTAAACAGTGTATAATGAAATGTGTTAACATTTCAAAGATTTGTGTAATTCACTGAACTAATATTTCCCAAATTACCAAGACATGTTACAAAACCATGCACAAATAAAAGATCCATTCAGAGTACAAAACACGCCAATGAATTTTAATGAAACCAAATACAAAAATCTCAGTGGTAGGATTTCAGATTCCACATTGTAACTAATCTTTAAGGAACTACTCCTTATCGTTTTAGTGTAGTTATCAAATGATCTGAAAAGGCTATTCAAACATCCCTCCCTTTTCAATTACAAATCTGCACGCCAGCTTTTCTTCACGTTCTTCAACCAAAACAACATATTACAACAGATGGAAGACACAGCAGCTATCAGAATCTGTCTTCTCTTGAACTAGGCATTAAAGATATTTACAAAAATAAAAAGCAATGGGAGAGGGGCAATATATGGATGGGGGATTGAGAGGTACAAACTATTAGGTATAAAATAAGGTATGAGGCTATACTGTACAACACAGAAAATATAGCCAATATTTTATAATAACTATAAATGGAGTGTACCTTTTAAAAGTTATGAATCACTACATTAAACACCTGTAACCTATATAATATTGTACAGCAACCATATTTCAATTTAAAAAAAAATTTTTTTGTCTTTTGTCTTTTTAGGGCCGCACCCATGGCACATGGAGGTTCCCAGGCTAGAGGTCCAATCGGAGCTGTAGCCGCAGGCCTATGCCACAGCCACAGCAAGGCTAGATCCCAGCCACTTCTGTGACCTACACCACAGCTCACAGCAGTGCCAGATCCTTAACCCACCGAGCAAGGGCAGGGATGGATCCTAGTCAGAACCATTTCTGCCGTGCCAAAACAGGAACTCCAACTTAAAAAAAATTTTAAATATATATAATGCCCTTCATTCACACTAAACTCTTGTTTGGGAAAATTATTTTTCATAAAAATTGGGTTATTTATATAAATATGTAATGGATTTAATATTATTTTAAATTAACCATATAAAATGTTTAAATAGTTTTCATTTCAAATATAAGATATATCAACAGATAAGCGTTCCCTTCTTGGCTTGGTGGTTAATGATCCCGACTAGGATCCATGAAGATGCAGGTTAGATCCCTGGCCTCGCTCAGTGGGTTAGGGATCCGGCGTTGCTGTGGCTGTGGTGTAGGCCAGCAGCTGTAGCTCTGATTCAACCCCTGGCCTGGCAACGTCCATGTGCCATGGGCACGGCCCCAAAAAGACAAAAAAAAAAGAAAGAAAGAAATACAAATATCAACAGATATAACCCATGTGTGTGGCAGCTCTTTGGGGTTCTCAGCAAGAGTATAAAGTGGCCATGAGAACCACTGCTCTAAATCATTAAGATCTTTGTTGCTGGTCAACAACATTGCTGAAAATGCAATATGCATTTTCACACTGTAAAACACTGTAAACACGGCAAAACAAAAAACAAAACAAAAACAAAAGACCTTTCGAACACAATACTGGGCCATGAAAAGCAAGTCTTACCAAGGAGAGCTAACAACTCGGTAATTTCTGATGCCACAATCACCAAAAGAGCCACAGACATCCTTGACGAGGGAGGGCTAGGCTCTAACACAGGCCACTTGGCTAAGATGCCTGGCTTTCAAGAGAGGCTGGGTGAAAGATGGAGACGAGACAAGGAGATGAAGAGAAGGTCCCTGCAGGCAGCTAATCAAAGGCCCAGGCAGTGTCGAGAGTGGAAAACAAAAGAAACCCATGACCTTTGCTTTGAGTTTACTATGAAAATACCCAGCCCCACCCACTCATTCTTCTCTTTTATAAGAATGCAATACTCCCACCCAACTCTGAAGATTAGGGGGACCCGAGCTTTTCCTTATGATCTTAGCTTCAATAACCCACAAGGTAAATGGCACAAATACCATCCCCATTTCACAAGTGACTGAACCAAGTTTAAAAAGACGCCTGGGAGTTGCCATCATGGCTCAGGGGTTAACAAATCCGACTAGGAACCATGAGGTTGTGGTTTGATCCCTGGCCTCGCTCAGGGGGTTAAGGACTGGCGTTGTGGTGAGCTGTGGTGTAGGTCACAGACACGGTTCGGATCCTGAGTTGCTGTGGCTCTGGTGCAGGCCCAGCAGCTATAGCTCCAATTAGACCCCTAGCCTGGGAACCTCCATATGCCGCAGGCGTCGCCCTAGAAAAGACCAAAAAATAAAAATAAAATAAAAAGACGCCTGGAGTTGGGTGGCGGCACCAGCACCCCAGCCCGTCTCCCGCACTCCTGTGCAAACCCTTCCACACACTGCTTAGCAGCTCTCCAGGTGTGGTCCTGCGCCAGAAGCAGCCATGCCACAAGGGGCTTGCCACAAACGTGATTTCTCAGGGCAACCCAGACCTAGCAAATTCGACGTTCTTGGGGTGAGCCCCGCAATCTGTGTTTCACCGACCTTCTAAGTGGTTTTGATGTAGGACCAACAGCCTGAAAACGGCACCGTGGCAGGCAGACGCCCACCCACCAGGACGACGACCTCAGTTGCTACAGACCTGCCACAACAAAGTACCCGAGGCCGGGGTTTGCAAAGCAGGAAGGTGTCTCACGGTTCTGGAGGTCAAGGAACCGACGGGACAGGCAAGTTTCATTCTGAGGCCTTAACTGTAACTACCTCCTTCAAGGCCGGTCTCCGGATGGTCACACTGAGGCTGGGATCTCAACATATGGATTTGAGGGGACACGGTTCAGTCTGTAACCAAACTGCAGAGCCTGCGACAGGCCGGGACAAGGAGAAGGGAGTTCACGGGGAACAGCAGCATCCATCAAGGGAACCCCAGAACTGACAAGGACACAAAGCAGCTGGGCAGGACCGAGGGGCTCCCCTGGCTGGGGGGGGGGGGTCACATCCCCCACTATACCTGATGCTCACAGTGACAAACAGGAGGTAAAGCCAAGCCCTCACTTGTTTAATCCTCATCACCCGTCATGGGAAAGGAAACAGAGGGTTTAAAGGTTAAGTCGCCCACCAAGGAGCGAATGCAGGACAGTGGCCACCAAGGAGAGGCAGCACTGGGAATATCCCAAGGCCCAGAAGAAGAGCAGAGCTCACACCTGACCTTCACCCCAAGAGCGACTCACAGAGGCCACACAGCAAGGGGTGCAGGGGACGGACCCTAGGGCACACAAGAGGCCACAACTCCCAGGAAAACGCTTGACCCCACGGATGATGAAAGAAGTTTCCTGACCGAACTGGCAGAGGACAGTAACGCCTCGAGTTGGCGAGTGCAGGAAAAGCGGGCGTGAACTCAGAGAAGGCAGCCTGCAGCAAACGGACACAGTGAGACCCCACGACATCCCAGGAAAGGGGCCCAAATGTGCGCAGGATACGTGGGAAGGGTGATCTTCAAGGTGGCACTGATTCCAACGGGGAAACACCGGGAATGACCCAAGTGGCCCCTAGAGGAGGACGAGAGGTGACGGGACCTGGCACAGGGGGCCGCTGCCTGTGCCATCCGAGGAGAAAAGGCAGTGCTCCACGCATTGACACCACAGACCAGGCAGAGTCCTGTGGAAAAGGTACATCATGCTGGGAAAACCTGTACATGTGGACGGTACATCATGCTGGGAAAACCTTCCTCCTGCGGAAAACCTAGAGGAACAACTCGTGTGCAGTGTTTACTGGGGTGGGAGCTCTCACTGTCCACCTCAGACCTGTTTTCTGGGGTGGCTGCTTTGGAATGGGCGTACTTCCAAGCAGACAACATTAGGAAAGCAACTGATTACAGTTTTCTTCGCCCGTCCAACTGATCTGCTTCCATCTAAGCTGGTCACCCTGGCTGCATCATTAAATCCAACAGAGCCTCGGCTTCCACTTAAGTGATCAGCAGGAACAGCCACGGGGGCAGGGGTGCCTGGGGCCTGCTCTCAACATGCCCCCCCCCCTTTTGTCCACTGCACTCACACCCTGTGCCCATGCTATGACAAGGATCTGGAGGCTGGGAGATCCCTGAGGACAGGCCTGTGTGCATGGCACACCTGTTACCGGGGCCTCCAGGAGTGCCCAGTACAGAGAGCTGACCAAGGGATAATTCATGAGCAAGACAAGCCAGAGCTAGCAGAGTGAATCAGTACTGATAGAAGAAAGTGTCAGGAGTAGCCGTTGTGGTGCAGTGGAAATGAATCTGACTAGTTTCCATGAGGACGCAGGTTCACGCCCTGGCCTTGCTCAGTGGATTAAGGATCCGGCATTGCTGTGAGCTGTGGTGTATGTCACAGAAGAAGCTCGGATACTGCATTGCTGTGGCTGTGGTGTAGCTCTGATTAAACACCCTAGCCTTGAAACTTCCATATGCCGCAGATGCAGCCCTAAAAAGCAAAAGAGGACCAAAAAAAAAAGAATGTGTCAGGGAGTTAGTTCCCTGGTGGTGCAGCGGGTTAAGGATCTGACATTGTCACTGCAGTGACTAGGGTCACTGCTATGGCGAGGGTTCAGTCCCTGGCCTGGAACTTTCACCTGCCATGGGAGCAGCCAAAAAAAAAAGAATGTGTTGGTCCAAGGTTGAAATACATTTCACTTTTCAGGGAATTTTGGAAAAAAGTTTATGAATCTTTGAAACCTCACCCATGCTCCAAACACTAAAGGTATAAAACCCATCCACCTACCTAAATTTCTTAACAACTGTGGAAGCTCAAAATGAAAGATGGCTCAATTTTCCATATTCCTGCTTTGGAGGTTAAAAAATAGATTTTCAGTCGACTCATCTGAAATCACAACTCAGATGTACTGGAATCAGAAAGGAAGTCTGTCAGCTCCAAACTTCCTATCCCATGTGACAAATTCTTGCCAAATCCAGAGAGTGTTACGAATTTCTTAAGTGATGGTCCAGAATGTGAGACATCATCCGTGAACATATGAACAGGCCCCCGTCAATCAGCTCGTACAGCTAGTCAGTGTACACGCGGCAGCCCTCCCACCCACCCATCTCCTGCGCAGCCAAGGTTTAACTGTACAGCCATGTGAGTGGCGGTGCGACCATGAGGAAAGTGCCAGTGAAGCCACTGCGGCCACATACAATGTGACTGCCAAGGCCTCATCTGTGTCAAGACCTCAGTCTCACTCTAGATAAACAAAACGTACGGCGAAATAACAAATGCAAAGTAATTCTGGGCTCTTGGAGAAGTTCTATATAAAGGCATCCCCAAGTCCTGTAACTACTTAAAGTCTTTACATTATAACCAACAGGTAACTAAACGAACACACCACAATGACACAGTTTTCTTCATTTTCAAGCAGGGAAATCACTGTCATTCTAATTTGACAATGACTAATCAAAGGTTAAGAACAGAATTTTGATAACCTCTTTTTCAGAAGAGAATGCATCTCCTTTGCCAAATGATCAAACCAAACATCGACAGTAAATGAGACAGGAGTCCCCATCATGGCTCAGCAGGTTAAGAACCCCACTAGTAACCATGAGGACACAGGTTCAATCCCTGGCCTCGCTCAGTGGGTTAAGGGTCCAACATTGCAGTGAGCTGTGGTGTAGGTCGCAGACGAGCTCAGATCCCACGTTGCTGTTGCTGGGGCTGTGGTGAAGGCCAGCAGCTGTAGCTGTGATTCAACCCCTAGCCTGGGAACTTCCACATGCCGTGGGTGCACCAATAAATAAGGGGAAAAAATCAGTAAACAGGACAGAGATGTGGTGTCCCTGGACACAATGCCCTGAGGACAGACGCACCCTCATCTGTGCATGACCCTGACCAAGAGAGGCGGCTTAACCTGAGCCGAGACAGGCGGGGAAAGGCTACTCTGCTAATCAGGTTGCTGGGCTGGCGACTGCAAGGAGAGGAGATGCCCCATTTCTGAACCACACAGTATAATGGTGTTTGCTTTTTTCCATGAAGTTTCACCTGCTGTACCCACCAAAAGCACAGCCACAGAGAAGCCCACTGACAGCTTTTCCCTCCGGTGATTAACTTCTAGAGACTGTGATGCAGGAACCATTGCCTGAGCACCTTGCCACATGCTGAACGCTGTCCCACACACTGGTGATGCAGCAGTAAACGCCAGGCAGCAACTCCCGCCTTCGTGCAGCTGAACCAGGGAGGTCAGAGTAAATAAGTAAAATAAAAGGTAAAATGGGGGAAAAACCCACAGCAAAGAAGGGATGTGACCACAAAGTGGGGGGCGGGAGGGCCTCCCAGGAAGAGGCCTCTGAAGGTCTGGGACCAAGGATCTGGGGGGAGCCCCCAGGAGCCCACAGGCCAGGGGTGCAGGAACCGTGCACTGCCTCCACTGGAGGAAAACAGCCTGAAGACAGAGGGTGGACGGGGAGCCACTGCAGGAAGGCTAGCAGGAAAGGTCGCCATGGGCAGGGGGCAGCAGTGGAGGCAGAAGCTGTGGGGATCTGCACACGGTCGGCCTGGAAAGCCAACAGGCTCTGAGAACAGACCTGACGCAGCTGGGGGGGGGGGGGGGGGAGGGAGTCAAGGGGCATCCAACCAAGGCTTCCACCTAGGACGATGGTGACATGGAGGCTCCGGAAGCCACGAGGTGTCAGGGAGCAGCACAGGGTCCCAGGAAGCAGGCTGTGCAGGTGGTGTTCCCGCCTTTTATAAATGCAGGGAAGAGGCTCGAACCAGCGTGTGTTTTGTCTGTATATGGTACTGCTGGAAACAAAAGAGGAGCCTGGACTTCCTTCCCAAGTGTGGGGTTTTTTCCACTATCTCATGTGGCTTTTTTTGGTTTTCCATTTATTTTTTTAAGGTAGCACGTGACCATGTAGGGAAATGGAGAAGCCTTGTTCCAGGGTGTTTCAGACCAGAGGTGCGGAAGCTCCTTCACCAGACAGAAGCCCGATGCGTTTGGACTGAGGTCTGCTCACTCAGGGGAGTCTGCCTGATACGAACAGGAGTCAGTACAACTGCCAGGAGGGCGGCCGTCCCTTCAACACGGGGAACCAGAATGCACCCAGAGTGGAGCCTCGTGTTGTCAGCTGCCCACCTGAGCCCCTTTCGAAGGCAAATCGTGTCAGTGTTGCTGCTGTTCCCGAACGTCACCTGTAAAACCCTCATGTCCTTCCCCACTCACACTTCTCACGGCTCCCAGGAGACATGCATTCAGCTCACCCGTAAGCTCAAAAGCAAATGTTTCAGGCAGAATATTTCTTTCTGACTCTCCTGTGGCTGCCAGAAGAACTTCCCTCTTTTTCCTCGGGCTGCGTCACCTGCACCCCCAAGGCCCTCTCCACCCCTGCTGGCCTGTAGGGTCCCTCCGAGCATTCATTCACCCAGTCACTGAGCTGGCTCTGCGGTCATCACGGGGGCGGGGGGGGGGGGGGGGGAAGGTGCTGTAGACGCAGAGTAGGCTGCTACTGAGGCCAGGACAGGCCCAGCCAGGCCAAGGAGGGTGGAAGCAGCCAGGGAGGTGGGCGGGGCCCCTGCAGAGGGCGGGGCCTGTACAGCACCCCAGACAGAGCATTAGAGGCCAAGGAATAGAGTCCTGGAGGGGCTGAGGGGCAGAAAGCCTTAGAAATCACATCCAAAATCCAAATTCCTGGCTGGTATGAAGGCAGTGAGAAGCGGACAGAGGGTACTAAGCAGACAAGTGACAAGATGGGGCTTTGGGGGGAAAGGTCACTTGAGGGCAGTGTGACACCTTCCCCATAATTCCTTCTGCTAGAGTCTCTGTGGGTTTTCCCCACACAGCAACTGCCCAGAAGTTGTCACCAGCTGTGACCACCTCCCCCAAAGCTGCTGGCTTCTTGACACCCAAATCCTGTAGAGATTTGTAAATAAATAAAATATGCTTTTGTAAATAAAAATAAAATAAAGATTTTTAAAACGCCTTTGTAGGAGTTCCCGTCATGGTGCAGCAGAAACTAATCTGACTAGGGACCATGAGGTTGTAGGTTCGATCCCTGGCCTCCCTCAGTGGGTTAAGGATCCGGCGTGGCGGTGAGCTGTGGTATAGGTCACGAACGAGGCTTGCATCCTGCGTTGCTGTGGCTGTGGTGCAGGCCGGTGGCTACTGCTCCAATTGGACCCCTGGCCTGGGAACCTCCATATGCCTCAGGTACAGCCCTAAAAAGACAAAAGACAAATAAATAAATAAATAAGCCTTTGTAAATAAAACAAGGTTTATCATCCTGTCACTCTCATTTCAGAATTGTGCCTGCTCCTGAAATCAAAGGAAACCTACTGATCCTAGCGGTGCAACAACTGCTCATCATCCACTGCATTCTAGCAAAGAAAACATGCATACGGATGGGTCCTCGAATGAGGCACTGCCCTTAAAACGAGAAAAACTTCCTTAAACTGTTCACACAAGCTTCTGCAGCACCTTAATTTAGAAAGAAGTCTTTGCTTTCAGTGACACATATCGAAATATCTTAAAATAAAATAATATGCTGTCTGGGATTTGCTTCTAAATAATACAGAGCATGGGGGAAGCTGGTGATGTGAATGAAATATGAAGGGGCCGTGAGTTAACGAACCCGGTGAAAGTTCTGTGCTGGCCAGTGCTTGCATTCTGTCTGCTTTTCTGCATTAGACAGGTTCTACTGTTTGGGCATCTGGAACATCTCAAAGTACTCAGACTCAGAATTTATAAAAATTCCCCTTTGGTTCTGTTACTTTTCCCTATAAAAGATGCTGCTGCTTAGACTGACCCCAGACATAACCCTCAGATGTTAAGCTACAGTGGTGCACCAATAAACATTTCAAAAAGGAAAACTATGATTTGATTTCATTTTTTCTTGGCATATGGAAGTTCCCAAGCCAGGGATTGAATCCAAGCCACAGCTGCGACCTGTGCCACAGCTTTGGCAATACCAGATCCTTAACCCACCGCACAAGGCCAGGGATCAAACCTGTGCCTCAGCAATGACCTGAGCAGTGGCAGTGACAACGCTAAATCCTTAACCCACTGAATCACAGTGGGAACTCCAAGGAAACTGTGATTTTAGAATAAGTTGTTCGATGACATATTTGTAATTACTTTTTTAAAACAGTCCTGCCTGGGGAGTTCCTGTGGTGGCACAGTGGTTAATGAATCCGACTAGGAACCATGAGGTTGCGGGTTTGATCCCTGGCCTTGCTCAGTGGGTTAAGGATCTGGCGTTGCCATGACCTGTGGTGTAGGTCAAAGATGCGGCTCAGATCCCTCACTGCTGTGGCTCTGGCGTAGGCCAGCAGCCACAGCTCCAATTAGACCCCTAGCCTGGGAAGCTCCATATGCCGTGGGAGCAGCCCTAGAAAAGGCAAAAAGTCAAAAAAATAAAATAAAGTAAAATAAAATAAAATAATAAAAACAGTCCTGCCTAAACATCTTCCTTCCACCAACACTATTTTAGTCAAACAATTCTATTTAGCACTGACAGATTCGTAAAGCTAGAGCGGATCTGTATTAACAGGTGTTTCTGCATCTCCAAATAACCACCTTACATCCACGATATATCTTCTACTTCATTTAACTCCCAGCTCTGTATGTGAAAAACGTTCAGTAAATGTGACATGCTGGCTTGCAGTCTCGTTAACTTTCAAGGTTGAAAAGGACACCAACGGGTCCCCAAACAACCAGCCATTTGAAGTTTTTGTCTTAGGTTACCATGAGTGTGTAACCTGCCAGGATTTAGGGCAGTCTGACGCTGCATGCTTTGTTCACTAGGACAGTCAAAGATGTGAAGGCCCTTCCTGGCATCACCAAATAACTGTCACTTTAGGAAGTAAAGTAACCCTAAAATCTCCATGTCCTGTTAGAGCGTCAGTTGTAGACAGTCACAGGCTACAAAGAAGTCCTGTGCCTGACACTTTCTGAACAGCAAACTCCACCACTTTGTGTTCAGTGGCTGCCGCTTCCCCACAATTAGTGTGCAGAGTAACCCCGTTTCCACTCCTCGCTCAACATTTAAAGTCAAAGTCATCAAATAACGAAAGATTTCATTACCACCCTGTACTGACAGAGACCAATATTAATTATTATTTGAATTAACCTCTGAGCCATGGTTTTCATCAGTACTCAGAAAAGACAGGGACGATTTCTAATTACATGCCACCCTCATTATAAGTCACCGGGCTGCAAAGCCGTATCTGATGAGGCTGCCACACTTTGCCTTCAAACTGCCCTGGACTCCATTATAACCTTCTCGGCTCAAAATGGAATTTGGAATGGGAATTGGCAAGCCTCGGTTAAGCCTTCCCCAGGGGTTACTACCTTTCCCTTTAGGAGTGGGATGTGGGACTGCACCTAAGTCTACTGGTAGAAGGCTTGACCCAAGCAAACAGTATTCACACTCTACACTTCACCACAGAGCTGGACAGCGGTGCCGTCTCGCAGCACCAGGTGGACGAGACTCTGCAGGTCTAGCGAGTGGAGCCGGGCTGACCATCTTTCCCAGATGTTAACTGGCTCTGTTTAGTGTGAGAATAACCTGATATGACAAGGGGGGAAAATCCAACAGCAGAGAAGAATAAAAATGGAAAAAGGAGTTTTATTTCTCTCTCCCAACCTGATCTCATTTGCCAAAGATCAGCAACAGTTTCTTGTTATCCTTTCCTGCCTAGGTGAGCACGTGGAGATGCAGAGCACATGGAGATGCAGGGCACGTGTCATGCACCTTTCCCGCCCCTCCGCAGGCGGGAGTCTAGGAGCCATCCGTCCACACCGTAGCCGCAGCCACTCCAGGCGAGGTTGTGGTGTTGGCCCTTCCCACCACGCAGCTCTTCGAGGCCCACACTTCATTCTACTCTCAGAAAAACACACCACTTCTAAATCCTAAGAGGGTCGGGCTAATCATCCATGACACAAATCTTCACATCTGAAATACCTGAAGATTGAGGATGCAGGCACAGCATTACATGCATCCTAAAATGCCGAGAGGAGCAGAGGGCAGATAAACCTGGATCTGCATCGCAGCCAAAGAAGACACAGAGTTTCTGAATCTTGATTAGAACTGGACTGGAAACTTGACCGAATCACCTGGATGTTAGAAGGGTGATTCACCAGTGTCAGTACAGCTGGCCCAGCAAAGAACGACAAGGTGCCATTTTCCACAAGGCAGAGAGAAAGCCGAGCGGCACATCTGAGTGCCAGGACCGGGGGCTCAGCCACCCACACGGCGGTCACCGCCTCCACCAGGCAGCGCTTCCAGGGTGGGTGCTATGTTGCGTTCCTGCTGCTGGACTAACTAGATGAAGGCACACTTTAAAAACTAAAAAGCCTACTCAGGAATTATAATGACTTAAGAACACGCATTTTGGATATCTAAAATTTCTTTCAAATTTGGAAAGAATGTAAGAGAACCTTTCATCTAAACGAGATGTAAAGAAGAAACTGGTATTTGGAGAACTCCTCCCCAAAAACTAAGAGTGAATTTCTTCAAGAACAACCAGCATAAACAACATTACTAAGGGAATGAAAACCGGCGATTTTAAAAGAATCTCCAAAACTATTCCTACCAACTTATACCCCCAAATCTCCAGTCTTAGACACTCCACTACCAATAACGAATTTAGAATATGTGAATTTATACAAATTGTTACTACAGCAATTTTTAAACTCCTCCATAAGAAAATTCCTATCTCTAAAGGTCAATATGGTTCGCTCTTAGAGAAAAGAACTGTAGCTAAAATTTCCTTTCACCCTCAAATACAGTTTCAATTTGTATCTAGAAACTTAAACATGTATAGGATGTGAAAGACAAGGTACTAGGTCCTGGGAATAAAAAGGAAACAAGAAGTTCTTGATGAACCCCCAATAGGACACAATGTGATCTGGCACTGGAATCACCTAGTTACAAAACAACAGCTTTTACCTCAGAGTTTTTTTATTTTTATTATATTTTTTTTTTCAACTACACCAAAACCTATAAACCTACTCCTATTGGTTGGCTCCTGGCTGCTATAGGGATACAAAAAATAAGATGAATGAAGAGTTCTTATTGTGGCTTAGTGGTAACAAATCTGACTAGTAGCCATGAGGACGCAGGTTCGATCCCTGGCCTCACTCAATGAGTTAAAAGATCCTGCATTGCTGTGGCTATGGTGTAGGCTGGCAGCTGCAGCTCCAATTCAACCCCTAGCCAGGGAACTTCCATATGCTGTGGGTGCAGCCCTAAAAAGACAAAAATAAATAAATAAGATGAATGAGCTTCCATGATTTTTATACCGTATTTCCTTCCCCACCTTTCTCTAACTTCACACTGAATTCTAGGTAAGTAGACATGGGTTTCCCTCCTCTAAGGGAATCCACCATTCCAGCAAGTTAACCGAAAAATTGCCAACTATACAAAAGCACCTTGGTTACATGTTAGGGAATGTACTATATAACTACCTACTTTGGAAATCAGACCTGACCCTTCACAGACATAAACAGGAAATTACTAATGAAAAATACATTAAAATAGCCCTAGTCTGCCTTCAGAGAGCTTATAACATCACAGAAGAGAACAGGAGTGGAGATACGTCAGAGCAATAATATAACCCCAGAAACCCTGCAAGAGCAGCATGCTGCAGGCAGAGCACAGCACCAGGGGGAGGGTGGTGATGGGGACCCTCCTGGGGAAGGAACACAGGCCGGCGAAGACCCCACGTCGACAGTTATATAGTACATTCCCTAACATGTAACCAAGGTGCTTCACTTGTGTGTTAACTGACTGGATCACCTGCAAGGGGACAGGTGCCCCAAGCCACCAGAAAGAAGACAGTGTCAGGTAACGAAGCTGCATTCAGTTGCTAAGAACCAGAAATGGCTTGACAAGTAGGACTTTGACAGGCGAAGGGGGGCCTCAGTGGACCCAAAGGCACTGGACACAGGACAAAGCAAGAACAGAGCCCCGAGCAGGGCAACCACCGTGAGTAGCTCAGTGAGTGAAACCTAATCACGGCACACATTTAAAGAGCAGACAGTGATGTTCAACGTCAGGCTGGCATTAAGAACGGAAGCCCTGAATACCATGTTCGGGCAGCCAATTTGGTTTTCAGGGGAAAAACAAAGAAAGGTGTGCGGCATGTGAGATGAGGAGACATACCGGCAGGGAATACACAACACAAGTCTTTGCGACAGTCCAGCAGATGGTCCAGGAGATGCTGAAGTGTGGATGGATCTGAGCAAATCTGCAAACCTGGATGACTTCTGGACGGGGACGGTTATCAGGAAAGAGAGAGAGTCCGAGTGGAAGAACGTAGAGAGACAGTTTTCCTCAGGAACTGGGAGAAGGGCCGGGAGGAGGCTGGATGTGAATTTAAATACCTGACATCCAAAGATCAAGTCTGACGTGCTCCAGCCTAGTGTGAAAGCTCCAAGCTTCCCACCCCACGCCAACTGGGAAATACACCTGGCCCATGAGAGCAGCCCTCCTGAAGCTCATCTGCCACCTCCTGTACCTCACCCACACCATGCTCTCCCTGTTCCCTGACACAAAGCTTGGCTTTGCCTACTGCCCTTTCCATCACCACCTCCTCCCATTGTCTTCCATCCTTTAAATCCTGCTTGAAAGAAAGCTAATGCCTCCAGGAACTCTCCCCAGTGCTTTAACTGGCCAAACACTACAAACGTTTGTGGTCTTAATGCTTTAGAAGACTAGATCCCGAGTGACTGATTCAGATGAGAATTTGGGTGCACCCGGCCTTTCCACAGCAGGTTGTCAACAAGTGCTGGAAAGTCACCCAAATCTGAGCATCAGCTCTTCATAATTACTATTAAATCCCTCAAAGTAACCTCTTACAGAAGGGTCACTTAGGAGCCTTTTTCATTAATCCAATCCATTGATCAGTAAATGAGACACCTGTGATGTGAAAAGACAGATCTGAGTTATATCATTTCACAGGGAGCAAATTTGGACCTAAGAGAGGGACGTGATGCCTTCAAACCAGGGCCAGAAGAATCTGTCACACTCCTTTCCACAGAGAGAGCCACAGTGAAGGAGAGACTCCTGGATGCACAGACACATGACATTTTAACTGAAATTGCTATCAATAAATCTACTCTTGTCAATATTTGCATATTTCACCCTCTGTGGATGTGAGAATAAACAAGTTCCAAGATGATACTAGGCAGCATCAAAAGGTGGGGGTTTTATAAACATTTATCAAATTTTTATATCATAGATTCTGAGCTCCCATGTAGAATCCTAATTTTAATATGTATTTTTAAAGATCTCTGTAGATTAGGAATTCCCGTCATGGCACAGTGAGAACGAATCCAACTAGGAACCATGAGGTTGCGGGTTCAATCCGTGACCTCGCTCAGTGGGTTAAGGATTTGGCGTTGCTGTGAGCTGTGGTGTAGGTCGAAGACTCGGCTGGGACCTGACATTGCTGTGGCTGTCTCGTAGGTCAGTGGCTACAGCTCCGATTAGACCCCAGCCTAGAAACCTCCATACCCCTCGGGTGCGGCCCTAAAAGGACAGAAAAGACAAAACAAAACAAAACAAAACATATCTCTGGAGATTAGTCAACAGTTTTAAAAGAACTTCCCTGTTCCTCAAATATGAAGATTAACTTTAAGCATGTTTACTGTTTTTTGTTTTGTTTTGTTTTTTTGTCTTTTGTCTTTTTAGGGCCACACTTGCAGTATATAGAGGTTCCCAGGCTAGGGGTCTAATCGGAAGCTGTTGCTGCCAGCCTACACCACAGCCACAGCAACGCCAGATCTGAGCTGCATCTGCAACCTACACCACAGCTCACGGCAACGCCAGATCCTTAACCCACTGAGCAAGGGCAGGGATCAAACCTGCAACCTCATGGTTGCTAGTCATCAGATTCATTTCCACTGCGCCACGATGGGAACTCCATGTTCACTGTTTTTAATGGCAAAATATCTTAACTGACAGGTTTAAAACATCTTAAATCAGCAAGTCAATGCTAAATTACTATACTTTTGTCCTCATAATTTGAAATGTGTTGTTACCCCCTAATTTATCTTTTGTATATGTTACAACTCTAATTCTTACTTTTTAAAAAATTCTTACTTTTTATTATGACTATTCAACAATTAGAGCAAGATCCTCTATTATCAAGTGCCATAAAATGTGATTATATAACAAGTGATCTAATATCACTCTGTTCTTTCATCACCTACACAGTTCAGACATCATTCTAGCATATTGCTTAAATTATGTCTACCTAATTACATGTGAGATTCTAGTCAAGCACAAAAATATTTCCTAGTATCATAAATGTCACCCCCCCTTTTCTTTCTTTCTTTCTTTTTTTTTTTTTGGTCTTTTTACCTTTTCTAGGCATATGAAGCTGTAGCCATCGGCCTACACCAGAGCCACAGCAACGCGGGATCTGAGCCGCGTCTGTGACCTACACCACAGGTCATGGCAACGCCAGATCCTTAACCCACTGAGCAAGGCCAGGGATCAAACCCGCAACCTCACGGTTCCTAGTCGGATTCGTTAACCACTGCGCCACAACGGGAACTCCATAAACGCCACTATTTTATCAGGTGTTGAAAAACAGTAAATACTATAAAAGTGCCATACTAAATTACTCCTATCTACTTCATGAATGTTACCAACTTACACAATATATAGTGGCTCAGCTACTTCATCCAGATTCAAATTTTAACCATTTAAAATAATCCTGCACAGACAAAACTGGAAAACAAAATATGAATCAGAAAACTTATTCCATCACCCAGGAGTTCCCATCATAGTACAGTGGAAACAAATCCAACTAGGAACCGTGAGGTCTCGGGTTTGATCCCTGGCCTCGCTCAGTGGGTTAAAGATCCAGCGTTGCCGTGAGCTGTGATGTAGGTCGCAGACAAGACTCAGATCTTGTGTTGCTGTGGCTGTGGTGCAGGTTGACAGCTATAGCTCTGATTGGACCACCTAGCCTGGGAACTTTCAAATGCCATTGGTGCGGCCCTGAAAAACAAAAGACAAAAAAAAAAAAGAAAGAAAGAAAGAAAGAAAAGAAAACTTACTCCATCACCCAAGAGCAATAGAATGAATGAGCTTATCAGATACTCCACGCTTTTGGAACCGAAGCATATTTCTACCAAGAAAATGTACCTCATCTTTCAGGATGCCCCTGGTAGGAAGGCACCTGACTATTCTGGAGTCGTGAGCACTGGAATCAAGCATATCTCATCCACCTACTATGTGTGTGGCTTTGGGTAAATCCTGAGTTTCTTCATCTATAAGATGTCACGTGGATTATAGTGCCAACGTGTGCTAAGCAATAAAACACGGTAGAAATGTGATTTATTTTATTACATGATGTCGATCAATGCACAGATCTTGAAGTAAAGGACCATTATTCCATGCAGCTCTTCTGTTTTCTCCTCTACCCCTGTCACCATTATCTTTGTACTTAAAATCTCTAAGAGTGAGTGGTGTATGTTTCTCTAAAGCCCATGCATCAAACTCTTAGCAAGAATCCTGCCATCTTCATTCCATGAAGTTTATTTATGGCTACCTGGCCATAAATTCAGTAACACTCAAGAAGTAGTTAGGAATACTGTAGCATGGCTCATGTTCACAGCATTTAACATTTTTGCAAGCTTGATAAAATGGTGAGTTGTCTTTCACATGTAATTTCATATGTAAGCCCAAGGAACAAGTCTACATTTTCAATGAGTCCAATTTTTCAATGAAGCCCAACAATTAAGTAACTATCAACCCAGTGGTACCAAAGAAACAAACAAGCATGTTTATACGTACATACCTCTTTGTCCCCAGTGACTTGATGCTCTGGTTGGATGGGCAAGGCATAAATAGGTAACCTCACTTCCTACTTTATAGGGAAACCGGTCACCTGCTGCTCCTGCCCTCCTGTCACCACAGTGCACTGTGCTCTTCAGTTCAGGCTGGTCCTCTGCCCCTTCTCCCAGGAACCTTACTCCATCAATTGCCCTTTGCTCTCCCACACAGTCCTATACAACCAACTCTCAGTTGGATCTTTCCCACTCGATTTTATACGCTAAAGTCTCTGCCAATTGATTAAAAAAAAAAAGTAGGAGTTTCCATCATGGCTCAGCAGTTAACGAACCCGACTAGCATCCATGAGGATACCGGTTTGATCTCTGGCCTCAATCCATGGTTTAAGGATCCAGCATTTCCGTGAGCTGTGGTGTAGGTCGCAGACGCAGCTCAGATCCCACACTGCTATGGCAGCCAGTGGCTCCAGCTCCAATTCGACCCCTAGCCTGGGAACCTTCATATGCTATGGGTACAGCCCTAAAAAGACAAAAAAAAATATATATATATATATATATGTGTGTGTGTGTGTATATATATATACACATACACACACACACACACACAAATCACACCTGGTTCACAGATGAAAAAGCTAGTGAGTCTGCTAGTGAGTCAGGTGTGTGACTGTACAAAGTCTTCTCTACCAAGGGCTGGGGGAAGCAAGTGGGTATGAAGATCCAGCCAGTGCTCTACAGGGGGGTCATGTGCCCAAGAGAAAGGACATCAGTTTCATAGGAACCCTATGTGCTCAGGTGGCTCCATGAACGCCAGTCACCCCGCTGGCCATGGAGGCCAACCAGAAGCCTAGGAGTCGCCCAGGACCCCTTCCCCCCATGGCCTCCACACCATTCTACCATCACACCATATCGATTTCACCCATGGAATCCTTCCCAGCCCATCTACCACGGCCCACATCCACGCCTGCCACACCAGGGGGATCACCACCTCCTCTGACCTGGCAGCCGTCTCCCCACCTCCTCCCCCACCTCCGATCCATACATACAGCAGAGGGTGACTGCCCCACCTCCCCGTTCTTGGGGCACAAACCAAGCCCTACCCAGTGGAGACACTCAGCCTTGAGGCAGGAGGCCGCCAGTCCAAGATCACCTTCTTGCATTCAAGTCAGAAGGCTGACCCCACTCCACGGCACCTGGCCACGCTCCTTCTTTTCTTAACAACTGTCACAGCTGCACTTTCACACGTCTGTGTGACTGTTTGCTTAATCCCCATCTATCGCACTGGCTGTGGGCACCGGGTAGTTCCGCTCACCTCTGTGGCCCCAACACTCAGCAAGGTGCTCAGCCCACAGCATAACAACTCTTTGGATCAATGAATAAACTAATGGAACAACTACTTCTACAGCCAGTATATATGACCAAGTACATAAGCACTGAGGAAACTCAAAAAGGGAGACATTTTTCTATGAGTGGTTTAATGAGTTTTTTAAAATGGGTGGGGGCTCAAGGAAGAAAGGGGCCAAAGACTGGGCACCGCTCAGAAAGCAGCATGAACTAGGTGTTGCGTGGAGATGGGCCACGGGGCAGAGGAGATGAGAAGCAGGCCTGAGAAAGGGTCTCAGTAAGTGAGAGGAGGTCAGAATTGCACACTGTGGACCCAGCAGCTGGGACGGGCTTATTAACTACAGGTCCCTTTGGCAGAATGGAGTCAGGTGCAAGAAGAGGCGGGCATCCTGGGCTGTTTCAGGGCTGAGGCAGCTGGGCCCAGGCAGGATGCAGGAAAGCGTAGTTCTGGGACTGAAAGCTGAAGTGGCCCAAGGCGTCCCCAGCTGGCAGGAGGGCAGGCCAGACAGCCCTTCCAGAAGGGGTGCAACAATTCAGTTTACTCTCAGAGACAGGACCGGAATACGAGCTTTGTGATGCTGCTCAACAGAACGAGAGCTGAGGCTGTGGCTCCAGTCACTGAAGCACAAAGGGTCTGTCCTTGTCCTGGGGTGAGGCCAGTGGGGGTAGAGACAGTCCAACTGACAGAGTTTTAACCAAATAGGATTTCAAGAGCTTGCCCTAAAACTGCTCCCAAGATTGAGTGCTATGCTGCTGAATGAAGGCACAAATTCCATTCTCTCTCGTAGTCCCCCTTTGTTTCTGCCCATAACTCCACTTGACTGCCGCAGGGTAAGGAGCAGGACAGGGTGGAGGTTGGACTCTCTCTCCCTAGCCCTGGCACTTCCAGCACCATCACCAGTCCACACAGAAGACTCGGCAGACTCGTCTGCGGAGGGCAGCTGCAGCGGCAGGCACCTAAGGGCACCATCGAATCACGTCCCTCCCACATCCTGTTCCTTCTCCAGCAACTGCACAGCCCTGACATGCAAAGGCTGGAGGTGGGAGGCTTGGGTTTTACGTTTACAACTGAAACCGCAGTCTCCACCTCCCCACACACTTGTCCCTGGGAGGTCTTAATATAAAAAGCTTTATTTAGTTAGTGGATTAAATAGATTCCAGTTGCTCTCTGAGGTTGGAACAGACAGGCTGAAGAGGAAACCAAAATAAGAGCTACCGGAGGTGAGGTGTGTTGTGGACACAACCTATGCAAGAATCCAGAGGCAAACCTGGCCCAAAATCAAGTGTAGTATCTGGAAAAAAGAAAAGCCTGGAGTCCCCGTCGTGGCTCAGTGGTTAACAAATCTGACTAGGAACCATGAGGTTGCGGGTTCGGTCCCTGGCCTTGCTCAGCGGGTTAAGGATCTGGCATTGCCGTGAGCTGTGACGTAGGTTGCAGATGCGTCTCGGATCCTGAGTTGTTGTGGCTGTGGCGTAGGCCGGTGGCTACAGCTCCGATTAGACCCCTAGCCTGGGAACCTCCATATGCCACGGAAAGTGGCCCTAGAAAAAGCAAAAAGACAAAAAAAAAAAAAGAAAAGCCTGTGTTTTCCAGATTATATATTATGTACCACGACGCATGGAAAATTAACATTAAAGTGGGGGTATGGGCAGGGACTTTGGGGTGAGTAGATGCAAAATCTTACATTTAGAATGCATAAGCAATGAGGTCCTGCTGTACAGCACAGGGAATTATATCCAATCTCCTGGGATAGAACATGATGGAGACTATAAAAAAGAGTATACACATGCATCGCTTTGTTGTACAGCAGAAATTGGCACAAAACTGTAAATCAACTGCATTTTAATTTTTAAAATTAAAAAATGGGGTGGAAGAACAATTTAGTAAGTGCTCACAATGGACTGAGCAGTGGGTGAGGTGCTTTACACACACACACACACACACACACACACACACACACACACTCCCCACAACTACCACTGAAGTAGTATCTGCCCATCTTTTGTAGATGAGGAAAATTAGACCAAAGCAATCAAGTAACTCTCTGAATCACAAAACAAATGAGTGGAGAGGCTGGCTTTTTCTTTACTTTGTCCGGCCTCCAAAACCCAACACTGCAAGGGAGGCAAAACAGCACAGGTTTCTTGCGCTGCTCGCTCTGCGCAGAGCTTGACAGCAGGGGCTGAAGGATTTGCAGAAACAGCCCTGCAGCAGGTAGACGGCCTCTCCAGAGAATTCAAACAAGCTGAGCTGGGGATGGGTGCCTCCCTCGAAAAAAGAGTGGGGGAGAAGCTTTTAAAAATCCCTAGGAAGGTTAAAAATATCTCCTAAGTTCACACAGAGCTCTTACCTAACCAAAACCTTTCAAACGAGCAGAGGGTTTTTTTTTTTTTCCCCTTCACCAAATCCACCTTTCCAAATAAAGTCCTCTCTTTTTTTTTAATGTTTTATTTTATTTTATTTTATTTTATTTATTTTTGTCTTTTTGCTGTTTCTTGGGCCGCTCCCACGGCATATGGAGGTTCCCAGGCTAGGGGTCCAATCGGAGCCGTAGCCACTGGCCTACACCAGAGCCACAGCAACACGGGATCCGAGCCGCATCTGCAACCTACACCACAGCTCACGGCAATGCCGGATCGTTAATCCACTGAGCAAGGCCAGGGACCGAACCCGCAACCTTATGGTTCCTAGTCGGATTCGTTAACCACTGCACCACGACGGGAACTCCCAGTCCTCTCTTTAACAATTGTAATTTCCTGATAACAAGTCGTTACCAGAGAGTCATGTTAAGAAATGCTCCCATGATAGGGTATAGAGAGCTGTGCAAAAGAAAGACCCACAATACAGGTAAGACGTCTGGGCTCTACTGACTGCATGCACATGTGGCGAAGCCACGAGAGCCTCTTTGGGTAAGAACCACCCTCTAGTAAATTAACTAGTAAATTCCATCCACTCCCAAACACATGTCCGTGTTTAACTATGTGGAAAGAGAGGAGGAAGAAAAGCAATCCACCTCACCTTTAAGGGACTTAACACTTCTTTGGGGAAATAAAGATGCTGAGAAAGTAAGACTTTCTACAGGTGAAACCCATGAGGGAAAGGCTGGGGTGTGGCCGTCATCCTGCCCATCACGACTACCCTCACTTTATCATGGAGCGCTCAGGGCTGACCCCTCAGTGGCATCTCCCAAGGAGATGGGGACTAACCCGCAGCAGCTGCTGCTTTCAAAGTTGTACCCATTGCGACTCTGCATTGCTCCCCAGCCCCTCCCACATCCCCCAGCCAGGCTGCAGCGTCCACCCTGTGCCTCCACACGGGACCCTCTGGACCAGCTTGGGGTGAGGCTTCTCTGCGTGTGTGCTTGCTTCCCACCGGATCATGTTCCAGCCCAAAGAGACATATTCACAAACCTCGCTCCGCTCAAAATTCCAACGAACCCGTTCTAACTGCAGAGCCAGCCCACTCTGCTGGGAAGCCCTGCCTCTCCCTGGAACCAGGCCACAGAGCCAGGACCATTCCCAGGCCCACTTGCCGCGGAGGGGCCTCAAATCAGAACCACATTCTGACACCAGAACCCAGGCCTCCCGGGTTACAGGAGGCTACACCGCCTCCGATGGTTCCCGGCAGCAGGCCTGGCATGTGCAGCTTCCCCTTAGAGACCAGCTGGCTGGCCCACCAGTACCTGGTCAGCGGCGGTGGCGACAGTATCTCTAGGTCCCTGCAGCTGTCTCTGCCACCCGATGTGGCATCACCTCAGCGTGTTAGGTCACACACGGTGACCTCCTGATTTGGTGGTCCTGATATCTTTGGGTTTCATCTGTTTTCATCCAGTTTGGGCTGAGACACACACGAACCTTGGTTTTCATCAGGTCAATCAATACCCCGCCTCTGTGTAGCATCAAAGGACAAGGTCCATGTACCTCCTGCAGCACGGCCGTCACCTGCCGTAATGACTGTCAGGTGGTAAGCTTCTAGAAACATCCTGGACACAGAGTCGTGGAGGTGAAAGCTGCCAGTATGGCTGGAAACATTCTAAGGCTGGCAATTGCCAAGTACCAATCTAGTCTTTGCTTTTGTGCCTAATGATCTTTTAAAATGTGGCTCCAGGAGTTCCCATCGTGGTGCAGTGGTTAACGAATCCGACTAGGAACCATGAGGTTGCGGGTTCGGTCCCTGCCCTTGCTCAGTGGATTAACAATCCAGCGTTGCCGTGAGCTGTGGTGTAGGTTGCAGACGCGGCTCGGATCCTGCGTTGCTGTGGCTCTGGCATAGCCCGGTGGCTACAGCTCCGATTGGACCCCTAGCCTGGGAACCTCCATGTGCCACGGGAGCAGCCCAAGAAATAGCAAAAAAGAAAGAAATAAAATAAAATGTGGCTCCTTGGAATCTAAAATATTTCCGTAGAAACAATCTCTGGCTATGAAACAATACTAACAACAAACAAGATGGACAACAAAAACCAGTTCATCTAACCCAAGATGCGACTGAGAGCAGAATGTGAGGGAAGACCCTAGAAGCCCATGGCCTGTGGGGTTGAGGAAAAGGTGAAAACAAATGCAACTGTGAGCTCCTCAAGGGAGTGCCACAGTGGGCTAAGGGTCCAACTGCAGCAGCTCAGGTCACTGCAGAAAGCACAGGTTTGATCCCTGGCCCAGGAACTTCCTTCCACATGCCATGGGCATAGCCAAAAATTAATTAATTAATTAATTTCTCGGAGAAAAAAGCCCCCCTATTTCTTATTCCAGTTTTCTCCACCATCCCCCACCCCATCCTATAAAAACAAAAAAGAAGAGTGGGGCCCATTTCATACCAATGAGGGAGATGCAGGGCTGGCTATGGCAAAACAGGTTATCTTGGGCTTTAGAAAAAAAAAGTAAACCGTAATAAAACATTACAAAATAAATGTAATAAAACAGGACCTACCACACAGCGCTGGCCTACTCTGGGTGACCTGAAACAAAACAACATTTGGCAGTTTTGAAATCCTCTCAGTTCTTCTTGGTCATATAATTTTTTGCTGACCTTAAAATATTTGGTCCTATCCCCTAAGACAGAAGGCTCTATGGATAAAACAGAGACGCCCCTGTCCTGTTGCACAAAGCACAGCGCCCACACTCACTGATAACCCAATCCCCAGTGCCACCTTAAAACCCCTCCTTATTCAACCACAAGACACGGGGAAACCCAGACAACCCTGACCCAGGTTTCACGGCAAAATGCTCTGCAGGGAGTTGCCACAATCACACTTTCAGTCCTTCCTTTTACAGATGTTAATAACTAAAGGCACTCAGCCACCTAATGCTCACTGTAGCGCCAAACAGGCGTTATCTACCATCTTTATTTGAAACCTCCACAGTCATACAAATAGACACCAAGGCTCTCAAATCTTTACACCTCTCACTTTCATATTCTCTTCACCAAGAAACAAAGCAAGTCATAACATTGCTAATAAGTGCTCACTCGATCTCTTTTTCTTTTCATGGCTGCACCCGCAGCATATGGAAGTTCCCAAGCCAGGGACTGAAATCTGAGCCACAGCTGCAGCAACACCAGGCCAGGAATCGAACCTGCACCTCTGTAGTGACCCACGCTGCTGCAGTCAGATTCTTAACCCACTATGCTACAGCAGGAACTCCAACAACTGCTTGTTTTAATGAATGGCTGATATATGATAGGCACTGGAGAAGGTACTATTATTAACTCCATTTTATAAGTGAGAAAACTGAGGTGAGGGGGTTAATTAGCTTGCCCAAGGTTCCAAAGGTAGTTAAATGTTGGAACCAAGTTTTAAACCCTGGCCGTCTGACTCCAGAGCTGTTGGCTTTAACCTTCACACTATGTGACCTATCTGATCTCCAATTAGACATTTAAGGAATCCTTAAGCAGCTCCCACTTCATTGGAAATGTTTCTTCCTTATGGCTGGTGGAGGAGGACTCTCTGGCATCATTACAACAGGTCTGCATTTGGGTCTGGAGAAGTCTCCCTACCCCGTACTCTTTCCATTCTAGCTTCACACTATCTGCCACAAAATCCTCCCAAATTACCCAAGTACCAAAAAAAAAAAAAAAAAAGGCAAAGGGCCTTTCCTTGCTTTGCATCACTGAATAGTCAGATTTTAAACTTATAAACAAGTTAGCTTTATGACTTTGGCTTGTGTGCAAGGTGGGTGCCAGCCTAGCACTAAGCCTGGAATCCATACTCAAAAACGTGACTGTTTGTCAAGTTGTCCGGCTTTTAGTGGTTAGCAGTACATTTCTTGTTTTACTGTGAATTTTAATAGATTTTGGCATAACCCTTGTGGAATAGTCTTGGTGACACTGTTTTATGGTACCCAACGTGTTGACAGCAGTCTGGCAGATTAATGCTATAAAAAGTAGCCCACTGCCTGCTCGCATTAGGTCCAGTAGCCAAGCAGGGTCATGTTGAAATGCCCAAGTCATGAGCCCGTCTATGCTGTGCTCTAGGTGCTGTACACGATGGATGCGGCAAGGTGTGTTTGAGCTGGCACCAGGTGTGACTACAGTGATAGGCAGCTTCGAAATCTTTTCGATAAAGATCAGAGGCTTAAGTTCCAATCCCAGATGCATTCAGGTGATTTTCTTTTTTGTTTAGGAAACTGAAAAATACAAGCGATTGCAAACTGAAGGTTTTTTTAATTTTTTTACTCATTACTACATCACTGATTCTAAGATATACTTTTTTCACATTCCCACAGATCAGAAATAGGATCTTACAACTGTTATCACCTTAGATTTGATGAGGTACAATAATGCACTTGCATATACTCTGGATCTATAGTGTAAGCTTTGTTACCATCAACACATTTATTCATAATTAATTTAGGGGACACTGTTAACAATTTGTCTCTATGTTTCCTTTTCTTATCCTCCTTTGTTTGCCATGAGAGATACAATAAAGAATGTCTGCAATGAATGAAAGGTAACATAATTTCAAGGAGACAAAGACTCTGAAGCTATTTCATTATATGTGCAAAGCTGTTACCCTCTTATGAAGAAAATACAGCCTGAAAGCTTCTCCAGGCTGCAGGCAACCCAAATGTGTTTCTTCTATGAGAAAGACCCAATTCCAAGATGGAAGGGTTGCAGCTGTAAAGTCCTCCTACCAGCTTACATCAGCTCATGCCAAGACAGAATAAGCCTTCTACCTCAAGCTCAAAAACCTCACGGAGTTTCTCTTCCACCTCCCCAATATCAAAATCATGCTCAGATACGTAAACAATTAGGTGAGATACACAGGAGCTAGCACTGAAATCTGAGGGCTCATGTGCAGTAACCAAATTCAGATCTCACCTATAGTTTTTTAAAGGATGATTCTTATTTTCTTTGATTTCAGAAAACTTTAAAAAGGGGGGAGGGAGTCTCTTAAATTTAACTTACTGCAGAACAAAAGTACTTTGAGGTAGAAACATAAGCCAAAAAACAGCTAAGTGATCCAGAAAAAAGGAAAACCCCAACAGACAAATATTCATTTCAGAAATACTAGTTAAGATTATAAAGATTTTCCCTGTCTATACCACAAGATACTGAAAAACCATCAGAGTTCTTTTTTCCACATAAGGCACAAGATAGCTTCTTGAGGCCATGATGGTTATTTTTCTTGATGATAAATGTACCTTTCAGTATAAAATTTAAAATATATTAAGATGTAAAGATTAAAACAAAAACAATCTGTTAGTCCAAATAATTAACATTTATGGAAGGCTAACAATGGAATGAGCACCATATGAGGTGTTTTTATTCATTCAATCATTAGGGCCACACCCATGGCACATGGAAGTTCCCAGCTAGGGGTCCAAACAGACAGCTCCAGCCTACACCATAGCCCCAGCCCCGAGGGATCGAGCCACATCTGCAACCCACACCACAGCTCACAGCAATGCCAGACTGTCAACCCACTGAACAAGCAAGGCCAGGGATCGAACCCGCACCCTCATGGATACTAGTCAGATTTGTTTCTGCTGCCCTACCATGGGAACGCCACTACTCATTTTTTAAATTGGTGTGTTTTCCCTAGTCTTTTCCTAGGCTTATGATTTAACGTGTACAAAATTGGGATCAGAGTCAATATATTGTTTTGTGCTCTTCTCTTTAAAGCTCTATATTTTTCAAAAACACAATCTATAATGCCCGCATCACATTTTAACATCTGAACACAACATAGATATAACCATTTTCAATTTTTCACTGTCAGGGAAAAATGCCATGACCTCTAATTCATAACAGCTGATTGGATTTCAGACTTTTCCTGAGGATGAGCCCTGATACAACCAGATTGGCCATTCATAAAGGTCTGGATACACATAATCTCCCATTACTTCCCAAATGTTTGCACTTGCTCAGCCTCAGTCAGAGGAGAGGTGCGAGTCTCACCATATTCTGTTGGAATCAGGAATACTTTCAAAATCTTTGCTAATTTGTTTTTGTTTTCGTTTTTGGCCGTACCCGTGGCATGTGGAAGTTCCTGGGCCAGGAATCGAACCTGTGCCATGGCAGTGACCCAAGCCGCAGCAGTGTTAACACCAGATCTTTAACCCACTGAGCCACAAGGAAACACCAAATCTTTGTTAATTTGATAAGAAAACTTACCTCATTTTAATTTGCATTTTTTATTACTCTCTAATTTGGAAATTTTCATGTTTCGGGCAATTAAATTGTCTTTCTATGAATTACCTGTTTGTGTCTTTTACTGCTTTTCTGTTGGGCTGCAGCTGTTTCTCTACTGAATGCATTCGCTCACAGAACACACTGATGTGTCTTTTTAACAGATCCAATGCACCTATTAGAGTAGGTAAAGTACAAAACGTGGGACAGGGCTTCCCCGTCACACACACACATTCAGAAGAGAGCCGAGCTATGGTGAACGGACCCACTTCCGCGTAGAGTAACTGTGTCGCCTTCTTACAAACTCCCAAACTACCACTGTGCTCATTTTGATTCTGAAAGAGCAACATTAACAATTCTACAGAATTCTTTTCATATTATTCCTGACTGGGCCCATGTTATAAGGGCATTTTAAAAAATAAAGTCAAACTACATGTGGAAATAGCTTCAAAATCATTTTTATAAGACACTGACTTAAAAAAAAGGTTTAATATGTCACTTTTTTTTTTTTGGCTTGCAGGTTGCACAATTTCATCAGTGATATAGCTTTATTTTTGAAGCTTTTTAAAGTGATCTTTTTATCTTTTCATATATCTCACCCTCCTCAAATGTTTCCTATTTTTGGATCTAATCTAAGCTCAAAACATCAAAACTTAGTTCTCCTGAAAAGAGGCTTCCAAAGCCATTCTCAGCTCCATGCCAGAGCCTGGAAGGACCAGCTGCTCCTGGGCTCCCCCTCTCTCCCAGGCCTCCCCCTCTCCACTCCCATCCTCCCTGCCCTGGGGCTGCTCCCCTGCCTGCTGGCTAGGCTATTTCAACAGCCTCTGACTTTGTGCCTCTAGCCCCTCTCCAACTGCAATCCATCACACACGTTGCCAAGCTAACCTTTCAACTCCATTTCCATCACTTAATGCAAGTCAGGATCTCACTCGGTCTGAACTTTCCATATCCCCAAAGCCCACCCTCAGCCCGTCTGTCCAATCCCTGCCCCCCTCCTCCCAGCAACTCCAACCCTCCCTGGGCCTGGGGGACAGAGCTCCTGGTGGCTGCCCAGGGAGGCTGAGAGGAGGGCGGCTGCGTGGCAGGGGTCTCATCCTCCCTGGGAGCGTGGTCCCCACCCCAGCTCTGCAGGTCACTCTGGGGACCCTGGCCTCACAGCTTCTCTGTGATTCTGCTCCTGTTATGTCTCAGTTCTTCCAACGATCAAAAGACAGCATGGGTCATACTTGCTGGCTTCTTCCCCCACAACTAAGAGCTCCAAGCATCACACCATTTCAGCACTTAACTCCATACCATCCCTCCCATTCACACTGTCACAGGCGTGCTCACCTGTACTTCCTAGCTACGGTTATGGCATCTTTATTGTCTCCCATGGAACTTATTAGCACAGTTATAATTTTACACAAGCAGCACCCCATCGCAATCATTAAAGTCATACCAAAGAGTCACCAAGGATATTCCAAAGTTCTGCACATTCATAATTCTTATCTATCTTTAAAAGATATTAATAAAATAACAGCTTTCACCAGACACATCCATGTTTCCAAAACCCCAAAAGATTCCATGGTCAGCCTCACATGGAAACCACCATTTACCCTTTAGAGAGAACCCTGAAAACATGCCTGAATTTCCCCTGGCCATTACTGGCCATGTCTTTGCAATCTCTGAAGTCCTCCCTACAGCTGACCTGGGTACGGCCTTTACGAAAGGCTCACTCTGTCATGAACTTGGAGAGGCGCATTTCAGAAACCCCTTCCTGAATGCCTGCCATACCCCCCATCCAGTGTCACCAAATGGTGTCTGGTGCAAAGGGCACCTGCTTCAGCACAGGTCCCCATCATGCTCACTGCAGCTACTTGTTTAACAGTTTCCTCTGCAGCACAAGGTTATTATATGGACACTACTGTGCTAACCTGCAAATCACCAGACCTACCACAGCGCATCCTAAGTACCTAATCAGAACACCGCCACAGGGAAAACGCCTTCCACCCAGCACCAGGAACTAGAAAATGGCCTCATCTCCTCTTCCCCACCCACATTCTGCACCCACTGTGAGAGGGCCAGGTGGGGTTGGAGGCTGTCACTGGGGGAGACTGGAGAGGAGACAGGCCTCAGGCACAGGCAACCTCACCCCTCCTGAGACAGAGCCTCAACTTTGAGCTGACAGCCCCACTGCCCCCGAGGCAAGGAGGAGCCTGGCCCAGCACCTAGGAGGAGGCCAGGGTCAGGGAGGGAGGGAGGGCAGGCCAGGGTCCCCGGGCACAGTCACTGCCCACCCTCCTCCAGAGCAGATGGCCTCTGCAGCAAGGGCTCGGCAGGCCTGGGACTGAGCTCCCACAGGCAGCCAGTGTCAGGAGGGTGTGACCCTGGAAGGAGCAGGAGGCCAGGACCTGAGGACATGGCGCCTGCACCCCCACTCCTACCCCCCGAGGTGGGATGCAGGAGGGATGTGGGAGGACCAGAGCATGGGTGCGGGCTGAGAGGCTGAGATGCAGGGCAGGCTGCAGCGTCCGGGCCTCTGTTAGCCTCTCAGGCAGGAAGGAGGGGTGTTGGGAAGACTCTGGTTTCAGACCGGTTGGGAAGGCCAAGGACAGATGTTTGGGGGAGGAGATACTGGAAACAAAAATATGGGTTTAGGAGTTAATCACCCAGAAACAGGAGCCGGAGCGCCTAGAGAAACTGGGCCCTAGAGAAGCCGAGACGGACACCTGAGTGCAGGTGGTGTTTAGGGAGCAGGGAAGAACCAGGAGCCCAGGGCACATCCCAGGGAAGGCCCAACGGCGCCTCCCAGCCACGGTCCAGGGAGACAATGGGGCAGTCAGTGAGGCGCAAGTCATCAGAAAGGAAAGGAGGAGAGCTGATAATAGGCCGGGAGCCGCACCTCCCGCAGGAGCACCCTGGCTCTCAGGGAGATGACTCCGCGTCCTCCAGGACAGCATCAACCGACCCACCTGTCACCGGCCACCCAACTCTCAATCTACGCACAGGACACGCCCTCGAAAGAACACTGGCTTGGAAGGTGCTGCCCCAAATAGTTAATCTATTCACTTTTGGGAGTTTCTGTCATGGCTCAGCCGTAACAAACCTGACTTGTATCGTTGAGGACTCAGCTTCAATCCTTGGCCTCACTCAGTGGGTTAAATGATCCTCAGGCATTGCCGTGAGCTGTGGCATAGGCCGGTGGCCACAGCTCTGATTAGACCCCTAGCCTGGGAACCTCCATATGCCTCAGGTGCGGCCCTAAAAAGACCCCCCCAAAAAAAAAAAATCCATTCACTTTTCATACCATGTAAACTAAAACGACAGATAAAACAAGTTTTTAATTCTGTGGCAGAAACGAAAATAAAATTTAACAAATAAATACAAACCATGCGCTTCTCTACCCCTTTTCGTGTTGCCTTAAAGTGACTGTGTTTCCAAGATCTTAGCCACAAGCCCACTGTTACCTCTGATATTAACTGGTGTCCCAAGAACAGCTATATTCCACTTGTTTACGTGTAACAGAATAACATTACTTGCAAAATTCTAAAAAAATACTGTAAAATATATGAATAACCATTTTTCCAATCTGTTTTATACTTCTATGGTACCCACACTGCATAATTAACAAACTGGTCTAGAGTTCCCATCTTGGTGCAGTGAAAGCAAATCTGACTGGTATCCATGAGGTTGCAGGTTCGATCCCTGGCCTCGCTCAGTGAGTTAAGGGTCTGGAGTTGCCATGAACTGTGGTGTAGGTCACAGACACAGCTCAGATCTGGCGTTGCTGTGGCTCTGGTGTAGGCCAGTGGCTACAGCTCCAATTAGACCCCTAGCTTGGGAATCTCCATATGCCACAGGTGCAGCCCTAAAACAGGACAAAAGACAAAAAAAAAAAAAAGAAAAAGACAAAAAGAAACAACCATATTGGTCTGAATGTGTGCCCTTTTAGAATACATCAGAGGCACTTAGATAAAAATTCAGATGCTAGGTGGCCCACAGTGATTTTAATTCAGTAAAACTAGTATAGGATTGAAGAATCTGCATTTTGGGGGTTTTTTGTTTTTGGGGTTTTTTCTTTTTTTTTTTTTTTTTTTTGCTTTTTAGGGCTGCATCTGTGGCATATGGAGGTTCCCAGGCCAGGGGTCCATTTGGAGCTGTAGCCACTGGCCTACGCCACACCCACAGCAACTCAGGATCAGAGCCACATCTGTGATCTACACCACAGCTCTTGGCAATGCCAGATCCTTAGCCCACTGAGCAAGGCCAGGGATCAAACCCACAACCTCATGGTTCCTAGTTGGATTCATTTCTGCTGAGCCATGATGGGAACTCCAAGAATCTGCATTTTTGAACAAGCACCCCAGGTTAATTCTAAGGCCCAATAAATATCTATCTTATTAGTCATTCTAATTTTAAATAATTATATAAGATCCTCAAAGTCATCTAAACAGACCCATTTCATAGGTCCCTTGGAGAAAACAGATGAAAAAGCTACCTCAGTCCAGTTCACCATTCTACTTGTCCAATGGATGCATTATTTCTGCAAAACCACCTGGTCCACTCTGAATCCTGGCAGAGTGGAAGGGAGGGAAGAACACTGTTGAAAAGCTGGTGGATATCAGGCTCACGGCGCCTGCTCCCTCCTCACCTGAAAACGACCAGTAGCGACTCTGTCCTCAGTTAGCTTTTCTGCCCAGGAATGACAGGCAAGCGTTTTCTAAGCAACTGTTTCAAAACAGGGAGGGGAAAAGGGGAAGCTGGCACTCCTTTCACAAAACAGGATGTTGGAAGAATAAGAGAGAGACAAGAAAATTTCATATGGATATGAGTTAAGGCTTTGAATAAAAACACCCAGTTTCTCAGCTCCAGCCTGGAGTTGGTAGGTGAAACAAATCATATCACATATGAAATTCAACAGCTGGCTCAAGCTGCCTTTTTTAGAGGAGGTATAGGTAGTCCAGAGTCATTTTCGGGTTTGCCAAGTGAAGATATTATTATTCTTAATGTTATTATTATGGTGGCAGGGATCCAGAAAGGATAATGCCAAAGATGTGGGCATTGACGTTCTGAAAAGCCTGAGCTCCAGTGGGTGCCTGACAGCCACCATCCGCCAGCAAAAGCCCGGCATCTGGGCGGATCCTCGGGCAGTGCTTCGCCCTTCGTTCAGGCCGAGACGGTCAAACACCACATTCCCCAGGTATCCCATGGTGGTGTCACCTGCCGGCCTGCCCGCAATTCAATAACAGCAGTGTCACCAGCCACAGGCTGAACAGTGTGGCAAAATTACCTGACTGTGTCTTTGTGCTATGTCCCTACTAAGGAGCTGACAATACAAGAGAAAGAGTTCTCCCTATCCTGCTGGACCCTAGCAGCAAAACGGAACAGATCTCAGCAGCCACAAAGCTCCTTATAAACCTGAAGTTTCTTTCAAACACCAGCCCAGATTGTTATTGTTGTTTTTTAATGAGAGGAGAAAATGGAAAGCTTAAAATGCTAATTCTGGTGATACACCTAGCTCTGAGATGTAACCCAAGCAAAACAAGTTTAAAATAGTAAATGCAGGAATTCCTGCTATGGTACAATGGGTTAAGGATCTGGCATCGCCGCAGCTCAGCCATAGGTTGCAGCTATGGCCTGAATTCGATCCATGGCCCAGGAACTTCCATATGCCACAGGTGCAGCAAAAAAATAAATAAAAGAAAATATTAAGTGTAGCAAAAACAGCAAAACTTCA
Organism: Phacochoerus africanus; assembly: GCF_016906955.1. Classification (NCBI taxonomy): domain Eukaryota; kingdom Metazoa; phylum Chordata; class Mammalia; order Artiodactyla; family Suidae; genus Phacochoerus; species Phacochoerus africanus. The sequence continues at coordinate 73,009,822 of NC_062549.1, forward strand.
AGTTTTAATGAGAGGCTCACCATACTCAAACTCATCAACAGTTTGCTCAATTGTGAAGGAATAAAAACTATACACATATACAAAGTCTAAATATAGCACTGTTGAATAGTCCAACGAGGCAAAGCAGTCTAAGGATTTGGGATATTACCATTTTTTAAAAGCCCCTGGAAAAGGAACACACCCCAAGCCCATAACACACAAGCCCACCGCTTTACGCCTCTGGATCTGCAGCCCACCGAAAGTGTGCTGCTGCCAGGGTGGGGGGCGGGCAGCAGTTCGCAGGCACCTGTTGGAGGCTGCGTGTTTATTCATGTTAACTACCTGTGAAGAACAAGCTCCGTGACTGGGAACTCAGGTAGCATCCTGCCTTCTTTCCTGAGCAATTCAGGTCCTCCGCTGTGCAAGAAAGCTGCTAAGTGAATTAATACATCTTGGATAAACACCAGAAAGAAACTCTGAGGAGAGCCCATCCATGGCAAGCTGAACATGGTGATGTTGGCTAGTCTCAGACTCACGAACACAAACAGGGGGGACCCAGTTGTCTTACAATAAGCATGTGTCTTCTAGGTGGAAAGTGTTCTCAATTGATAAGATATGACCTGTGAGGAAAAGAAGCCTCTCCGACTAATCCGTTAACAGGCAGCTCTGGGCCTCTCGGTGTCTCTCCCAGGGCCAGGCCTCGAAGGCACAGCCGTGTAACCCTGACAGGTCCTCTTCCTCCCCTTCCGAGGCCACCGTCACGCTAAGGGCACGAGCCAAAGCAATTTCTGCCGAGAGGTTAACACTACAGGCTCATAAGTGAGCCCGTCCTGATTAGAATCCCAACTCCACCACTAATAGCTGGATTCTTGGCAAATTCTCTAAAACTCAATCTCTAAAACTCAATTTCCTACCTATAAAATGGCAGTTGTTATTCCTTCCTTAGCATTTGGATTAATCTACTTCAGGAGTCAGTGAAAACACTTCAAAATACAATTCACAGGAAGCCCATGTTCCACACACAGTAGTTATTGAGATCGAGCCCTTAGAGTCAGTGTTATTCAAGAAACTTCTACAAATTTTCAACCTTGCAGTAAGGGTGGAAGAACAGAGGGGACTGCCACCCCTGTGTAGCCAAGAAGAGAACTAGTAAATAGCATTCAGCTCTGTGCCAGGACAAAGGCACACAGACAGTAATTTTGATGTCAACTCCTGAGGAAAAGTGAAAATTGGGCAGCTGGTCTCCACTGCAGACCCCTCGTTCTTTGCCAGTCATAACCGAGGATTATGGGGACTTTCTAAATTAAGAATAAAATCAAGACACATGGTTTGATAAGTTCCATGATTCAGAGTGAGCTAATAATAATAGCTAACTAAATAAATATACCACATGCTGAACTAAGTGCCTCAGGGTGGGGGTATCTCATTTCATCTCCCACGATAACCCGGGATAGTTGAGAGGATTACTCTTTCCACTTTTATTATTCACTAGCTGATCTGTCTGATGTCCCAACTCAAGTTCTCGGCCACCACAGAATAAAACCTCCAGCCAAACAACTGCTCTCTTCAGCTCCATGAGAAAGGAACCGCATGTGGGTGAAAGGCACCGAACCCCATCGTCAGGACATCCCAAGACAAAAGGAGGCTGGATGACAGAAACAGCTGACAGGGCAGAGCGACGGCATGTGCTGTAGGATTACGGGGCATGGCTGGCATTTCTAAGGGACCTCTACCTATTGAGACAGCAGCGATACAAGCCTTGGAACGGCACTAGGTGACGGACCCCAGTTATGCAGAGATTCTGGAGACTGGCCGACCTGGATTCAAATTCCACCTCACCCCCGCCCTTCGCAAGAGTCGTGTGGCTGTGGACAAGTTAACCTCCTGGTCCAAGTCTCCAGATCTATAAAATGGGATTAAAAGGCCCACCGAGTTCCTTTGAGTTGTGCTGATGAGTATATGAAACAATCCACTAAAACATGCAGTCTAATGCCTACTGGACTGGAATTGCTCAATAACTAAGCATTAGCTGGTTGCTATGGTTATTACTGTTATTTTGTTTGTTTGTTAGGGCCGCACCGCACATCTAAGTTCCCAGGCTAGGGGTCCAATCGGAGCTGCAGCTGCCGGCCTAGGCCACTTACTGTTATTGCTAATGTTGTGGTTATTTCTTCACTATTTTAGTTGATCACATACCTTACAGAAAAAGTTTCCTAGTTTAATCAAGATTTTTAAATTCTTGAGATGAGTCTGCATGATTTTTCTGACAAGATCAATACACCTGCAACTGGCAAAGGCAAAATTTCAAGCACAAGGTCAAGTATACAAGAGCATAAAATCCTGCAATCTAAATGTTAAAAAAGAAAAAAAAAGAGGGGCCTTGTTATAATAATATACAATAATATACTGTTAGTCCAAGTCATAAATAATTTCAAGACCTATACCTTTTTTTTTTTTTCTGTCTTTTGGCTTCTTAGGACCGCAAACACAGCATGTGGAGGTTCCCAGGCTAGGGGTCTAATCGTAGCTACAGCTGCCACCCTTCACCACAGCCATAGCAATGCCAGATCCAAGCCGCATCTGTGACCCACACCACAGCTCACGACAACGCCAGATCCTAAACCCACTAAGTGTGGCCAGGGATCAAACCCTCAACCTCATGGTTCCTAGTCGGATTCGTTTCTGCTGCACCATGACAGGAACTCCAAAACCTATAACTTTAAAAGACATCACCGACTAAGGTTAACTTTGTTGCACACCTGTGCTCAAATTGATGTTATTATTCACTTAGTGCCATGGCAGGCCCTGCCTGCGAAACTAAAGGCATGCTTATAATTCTACAAGAGTCTTCTCACTATCTGTCCACTTGGCAGCCATAAAGATTATGTGCATTAAAATAATATGTGCATCTGTTAATTATGTTTTAAATATCAACAGAAGAGATCCTAAAGTGTTCACGATTTCTTTCAGAAGGACGAAAGGATAATGAAGTGAACTCTTTCCACAAAGTTAAAGTGGCCTCCAACTCACTGCAGAACTAAAGGAAAATTAATTAATGAGGTGCCATGTACCTTTTATTGAATGATCCGCAAACACAGAGTAGATATCTTGACTTTAAGTGGAGGGTAGGAGGGCAGCTATGTGACATGTCAGAACTGCACTGTCTAAGCCTCTGTCTTTTCCTGCACCAAAACCTGGGGTGGCAGCCAGCCGTGTGCCCCCTGCTCTTTGCCCCCGGCTCTGCCTGCCCTATGCTGATGAGACACAGGGTGGCAACTCAAATCTGCTGCCTGGTGGGCCATTGCTGGGCTGGGGGGATGGGGCAAGGGAAATAAACATCCTCTTTATTCTTCCACTAGAACCCACATCACAGGAACCTGCATGCAGCATTCAATTTGGTGTCTACACCTCTAAGGAGGCAAAAGTTTCTTAAGCCATGGGAATACACTGCCAATGGGACCAAACAAAAGAATGAAATTTTCAGTGGTTGAAAAGCTTTAACAAGGTGAAGGGAGTTCCCGTCGTGGTGCAGTGGTTAATGAATCCGACTAGGAACCATGAGGTTGCGGGTTCGATCCCTGCCCTTGCTCAGTGGGTTAACGATCCGGCGTTGCCGCCAGCTGTGGTGTAGGTTGCAGACGCGGCTCGGATCCCACGTTGCTGTGGCTCTGGCGTAGGTCGGTGGCTACAGCTCCGATTGGACCCCTAGCCTGGGAATCTCCATATGCCGCAGGAGAGGCCCAAGAAATAGCAAAAAGACCAAAAAAAAAAAAAAAAAACAAGGTGAAGAAACAGAAGTAAAAACCGCCACAGAGCAGTGGGCACAAGGCTGTATGAAGTCAGCACCCTGAGTTTTTCCACAAATCTACCCCCAGAACATATCGCTGCCCCTGAACTTGAAACATATCCAAATAACCCCTCAAAACCACCAGAAGTGAGAGTAAAACTTCAGATGAAGCATGTCCTACCACTCGTGTAAGCCCCCCAGAACCTCAAAGCCACACAATCATGCCCAACCTGAGGGCCACAGGAAGGGCCCTCGTGGGCTGGATCGAGTCACAAGGACACCAAAGTCTATGAGGAGCGATGGGAAGAAGAGTACCTTTGGAAGAGAACCCTAACCAAAGACAGCAAGTCCCAGAAAGGAGCTCCCTCTGCACCAAGGTCAAAGTCTGACCTATAACAGAACTAAACAGGGGACAATATATAGACTGGCCAAAACAGAAATACGAACACTTCCCTCAAAAAACTGTTTCAAGATAAATGTTCAGAGTTTTCAGACTTTCATCTCATTAAAGTCAGCAACTTAGAAACTCCTCTGGTTTCGTCGATCAACATCTCTCATTTGCTGCCAACCATACTATATCATCCACTTTTATAACAATTGAGCAAAGGGACTTTTAAGACACATTAAACTAGTATATACATAGTTCCCCCCAAAATAGTTGTGTTCTGACAGAGGCTGGTATTTTCCTCCACGATTATCTAAGTAATGTGTACATTTCTACCACACCCATGGATAGCTGCAACCAGCTTCTAAAATACAACCAGTTCCCCCCACTGAGAGCACAGTGGGACCCCTCCCCCCCCCCAGCTATCTGCTGGGAGAACACAGTCCTTGTGCCAATGGCCTCCAGAACGTGGAGATACAGCAGAACAAAATGTGGCAAAGTCTGCACAAAATGTGGCAAAGTCTGCTCACCGCAGGACTCTCTTCCTTTTATGAGCAAGCAAACCCCTATTAAGTGATTAACAAAGTTTCCCTCCTCTCTCCTGTTTCATTGACACCACAGCCCCACCCCTCCCACAATCCTTGGTACACCCACATCTTTGGGGAGAAGCAAGCAGATTATTTTGGAAAGTTTTAGAATGCCACTTACAATGGAAAGAAGGCTGAAATCATGGTTTCATGGTCCATGGTCGGCTTCCCCAGTCACATGCTACAAGAACTCATGAACTTCCTCCTCCAACCTGGTCCTCATCAGGTGCCCCCAACCTCAGTGAACAGCATCATCAGTCAGCCAGCCCGGGGAGGAATTCACTAGAAAGGTACATTCCCTGACATGTTCCTCTTCCTGGAAACAAATCTATACTTGAGTCCTATTCCTCGAGCCTCCTAAGTATTTCTCCAACCTACCCATTCTTCTCCATCCCCTTGGCCACCAATCTAGTCCAAACCATTGTTACTCCCCCATCCCACGGACCACAACAATAGCAGGCAGACACTGTTCCAACCTATTCTCCCTCCTCTGCCCCACCCACCAATTCAGCCTTCAAAACACAAGCCTGCTCATGTCAAGCACTGTTCAACACTCATCAGTGGCTTGCTGCCATTTTTTTTTTTTTTTTGGCTGCGCCCACAGCGCACGAAAGTACCTGGGCCAGGGATGGAACCCACACCACGACAGTGACAACGCCAGATCTGTAAGCAACTATACCACCAAGGAACTCCTCTGCTTCTTTTTTCAAAATCCCAAATTCCATATTCCGTGAGCCCCACTCAAACTGGCCTCTGTCTGCCTCTGGAGTCTCATCTAGCTGCTCTGTGCAGACAGCAGAAGCACTGCCTCCCTCCGAGTTGACTAGCACTGCCCCCTTCTTCTACTATCACTTGGGTGGCATGGCTAAAGCCACTTCCTAAGAGGTAACAAGTGACTCTCACTCCTCCTGGTAACCACCACAGAGCACCCACGACACTGCACTAGCTCTATTTAATGAGCAGGTCTACGATACCTTCTCATGGCATTACTGTATCCCTAACTCAGGCAGAGCACAGCACCTTTTAGGTAGCAGGTACACAATAAACACTTGAATTGAGGAACAAGAAAACAGATGAAACAGGAAAAAGGATCGCAGCCAAGAGCCCCCTGCCACTAGAGCCAAGCCTGACACCTACGGCCAGTGGAGAGGCTAAAAGGATGGCTGAAGAAGCTGTCTCTGATGCCCCACTGCCAGAAGTAAACAAGCCCAGGGACCAACAGACCACATACTACCCAGTAATGCCTCTTCATTACTAATCTACATTATTTTTATTTTTAAAAACATAGTTTTTAATTTTCAAAGAAAGTACAAAATGAAACCCACCAAGAAAATAATCTCACATTTGCAGTCACCTAACATGAGTTAAGAAGTATAGAAGTCTGGTTATGGTAATGTATACACACTTCTAAAATGAAAACAGCAGTCAAATCTTGGAATAATTTCCTCAGCATTTTTCTAGATGGCTAATCATATCCCCCTCCAATAATCATCATAAAGTAGAGGCAAACACGGTATTGCTGGCTTAAGAACCTCTGAGACCTATGTTAGCACCGGCTGTAGGATTCTTACGCCAAAAGGTACTCTGAATCAGAGCATAAGAGGGAGAGCCAGACTCTTCCAGATCAACTCAGTCATCCAACAAGGACCAACACACACGCCCCCGGCACTGGCACGCAGCTAGGCGCTGACCGACAAGACACCCATGACATGACCAAGACGGCTCCTTTAATTAACCTCTCGGGGCTTTAGTTTCTTAATCTGTAAAATGAGAAAGTTTGACTAGCTCTCCAAGGTCCTCCTGCACTAAATATCCAAAGATTCACTGATAATTGTAAGATAAATTTCTACTAGACAGTATCATTATGATTTTCTATTTCTATTTATGATTTTTACCACACAGGTGTGGTTTAAGAATTTTAACATACTGATACAAGTGAAGTATAAAAGGGCGGCGGCGGTGTTTTTAATTAACTTCCTGGCTCATAGCTACCACCATGATCAGCTATGGACATCTGCCGTAATTGCAACAAACCTGAGTAATACCCAAATTAAAATAAATCACTACATCTTCATATTGTCTACAGAAAAATTAAATGATCATTTACTCCCAATTCCTTTTATATGTTAACATTGTCTGTCATCTCTGAATGTCAAAGTTTTTGTGTAAAAAACAAAAGCCAACAAAAAAAACTATGATGAAATAATAAAGTTTTCTAGAGAAAATTTTATCTCCCAAACTGATAAACCTGTAACAGCTTCAAAACCTGTGATAAGATGTAATAATACAAAATTCTGAATTTCTGATGGCATAAAAAGAATACCCTTTTCAGGATATATAAATGTGTTGGTGGGAATGAACAAGACAATTAAAGAGTTACACAAGGCCAACACGTTCCTGACATCATCTCAATATCACCCAAAATGTTCCTTCTCCATCTATCTTAGTGACCTATTTTTATCTAAGTGCTTGTTTGTTTACATCTAGAAACTATTTAAATACTGGAAGCAAATCACTTTATTACAAAGCTGAAATTTTAAGGGTCACTTTTTGCAGCCGCACACTTTGCTCAGCCCTGACTAAGCATTTTTATTCTTGCAATGCCTTATTTATAGTAGATGTTTATAAGACAGCCATGGTGACTGCTATCAAACCTGAAAGGCCACGTATGGATAATAAAAGATGAAAGGTACCTACCACCTCCAAAGCTAATCTTAGAAGTTAACTGTGAGTATTTGGTTACCTATAGAACATTCTCTCCCACTAGAAGGTAAACTCTCTGAGGGAAAGCACTGTCTCTTGGCTTTCAGACCCTGAAGGCCAGCCAGTGATTGCTGAAGCCAAAGTAACCAAATGGATGGGGTTTGCTGTGTGACAAGCAAAGTCTTCAGTACAAGGAGTAAGAAGCTGTATGCTCAGTTTGAAGTAACTACTCTAAACTTGGCACTGAGGTTGCACTTATGGGTTACACATCATGTACGCAGAAGTATTCTCACAGATAAAAGGATCCTTTTGCTTTAATTGCTTAAAAACCACACTGTAGGTAATACACTATAGACTGTATCTGCATGAAGAAAAAGTTTAACATGTCTTTGAAACAGTTTTATAAAGGCACTTCCCACGGTATTCATTTTAACTCAATAAAGTAAGACTCTCGTGGAAAGTTTTGGAAACAGTCCTGTAAGTTGCACTGATTCACAGCTAGACCAAGCACAGAAGAACTAGGGAAAGTGCTGTTTTTAAAACTAAGTTACTAGACCTATTATTTAAAACTTGACTTATATGTTTTCAACTTGGAAAAGTGTCATTTTTTTTCCTCAAAAGAGGAAAATAATGTTAGAGTTTTTAACCATCACCTATAAATGATGTGTATCATTTCTCCAGCCTGACTTCTGCATTAAGACATAGAAAAGGAAGCATTTTTTTTAATTGACCAAAAAATAATTCCTTTGGTTAAATCGATATGATTAAAGTTTGGAATTCACATACTAGTCATTATTATTATTACCATCATCATCATTCAGTTCTCATCTAGAAACTCATGTGAACCTTGAAAAACCTAGAATAGAATTCATCAAGCTTCAATTACTGGCTTGCACAGAGGGAGAAAAAAATAGAAAATAACAAGACTATAAATAATAAAATCCATAATGCTAGAAAATAATTCTTGAGTGCCATAGTGATGAAATTCACCTGTTACAAGCCTCACGAAAACCCATTATGTCCCTTTATCTGGTTACCAAAAAGGGGGGAATGCCACAATTTCACTGTTTACCAAAACAAGAAAATTTAGCTTCTAAAATTTGCTGCAAGTCCCTCTCAACTCCCAAATTCTGTTTACTTTGTAACTTTTTTCTCCAGTATAGATTTTTCAGGAAAAACAAACTTTTCAGGAGCAAATCTGAAAGACATAAAATGTCTCCTACTTACTATCACCTAGAAAGGCAAACCCAGTCCTGCTCTGTGCCCCAAGCATCTAGCTTTCAGCCTCTTTATTATCATTGTCAATGAATGGGCCCCAGTCAAATGAAAGCTGCCATTTTAGGGTAAAGACTGGAGGGCTTCTGTTGTGCAACAGCAAGACAAAAACACTCTGCGACAGATGTACTCTGGGGGCTGGGAGCTGTATTCAACTTCGTAGAATCACTAAAGTTATTTCTGAAATAAGAATTACCTAGTTCATATACATCGCAACAGTCTAAATGGAATTATAACTGGGATAAATCAGGTTCCCATTCTGCTAAGGTCATAGTCACTAAGATTTTTGTTTTTATATTTTTTATTTTATTTTATTTTATTTTTTGCTAACGTTAGCTCTGTGAGGAAATAAGGAGGGGTTTTTTTTCCAATTTGATTATTATGTTTAGTGAGTAGTCCCCCCTCCCCTTATTTGGCCAGAATTGGGGGGAAACACAACCTCTTTGAAAGGTACTGCCCACTGCAAAGACGGCTTAAATTAGTATTTTCAGAAAATAAAAATCAAGGCCTTGACATAATCGTCTAGAAAGAAATTATTTAATATAGCTCAGAAATCGAGCCCAGAGGATGGGCATATTTCAAGATAAGTTCTTTAAATCGATGGCTAGGTAATATACAATGGGAAACTAAAAAGTATACTTAGCAAGTGGAGAGCTGGATAGTGTATCTAATTCTAGCAATTCAAAAGGAAACTCTCCATGTGGGTTGCTACTTTTCTTTTGTCCATTGTCTGTTCAGAAGAGGGGGAAAAAAACTACTTTAAAATCGAGGCGTGAACAGTCTCTAAAAGTGACCTCCGGGAAAACCGTCCGCCCCGTAGCAGGAGCACTCCCCGCCCGTCCGCTCTACGGGGGCGCTCACAAAGCGGGCGGTCGGCCGGGAGTTTGGGGTGCGCTCCCACGGCGCGGGGCTCCTCGAGGCTGAGCCATCCGGAGAAAGGCGGCTCGGTAATGATGGCTGCTCGGGGCCGGCGGCTCCTTCCCCGGAGCCTCCCGAACCACCCCCCCTCCCGGGATCCGCCGCCCTCCCCCCTCCCCCGTGCCGCGCTCGCCCCGCGCCGACGCGGCTGCCCCGCACCGCAGCCCACCCGGTGCCCGCGCCCCCCGCACCCCCGGCGAGCCCAGTTCCCGGTGCGAACCAAACAAACAACGCGTCCCCGCCGCCCTCCTTCCTCTCCCCGCTGACCGCTTGGCCTCCAGCCACCTCGGGCCGATCACGCTCCGAACCGCGGATCTCCGAGAGGGCAGAGCGCACCCGGGCCACCTCGGGGGCCACCTGGTGACCCCCCCCCCCCGGGCGCTGACCCCCGAAGGGTTCGGGGATGGGTGAGCCGAGTTGCCTCCGGGGGCTTAAAGTCGCTATTATGCAGGCGCCGCCGCCGCTGGCCCGGCCAGCTCGGCAAGGTGGGGTCCCCTCCTCGCCGCGCCTCCCCGCGCTCGCCCCGGCCCCGCTCCCTTTCTTCTCCTCCTCGCGCACTTGGGAGCCGCCGGGGCGCCCCGGGAACCCCAGCTCCGGGCTCGCAACTCCACGCCCGCGGCCGGCACAGGCCGGGCTCGGGACGCCCCCAGCGCCGCGTGTTCGCGCCGCCCTCGCCCCACGCGGCGCCCCGCGCACTTTCCTCGCCGCAGACCCACCTCGCCCGGTGGCCGTCCCCGCGCGGGCCGGCGCCGCCGCGCCAGGAGGGACGCACTTTGTTCGCGCCGGTGCGGCCGCCGCTCCCGGCGAGCGCGGCGTGGTCGGTCCGGAGCGGGGGGCGGGGGCGGGAGGCGGGGGTCGCCGCCGTCCCCGAGCCGCCGCCGCCGCCGCCGCGGCTCAGCCGCCCCGCGCCCGCGCGCCCATCGCCCACTCGCACTTGAGTTGCAGCCCAACTTTTCCTCCTTCCTTTTTCTTTCGAATGGAGCCGGCAACTCGTGCTCGGCGCCGGCGGGAGGAAACGCGCTCGCGCTCCCCCGCGCGCAGACACGCTCCCTCCTGTCCCCCGTCCCCCCCCACGCCGGCAGCACAACAAAAAGCCATTTACATGCGAGGAAGTGACCCTCGGCCGGACCGCGCGCACCCGCCACCGCCGGCCCTGCGGACGCAGGCAAAAGTTGGGGCGCCGGACGGCGCTCCGGGCGCGGGTTCGGGCCCCGGCCCCGCGGGCGGCGACGCCGGCGACACAGCTCGGGCGGCGCTGCGCTCCTGCGCCGGCCCCGGCCCCCGCCCGCCCTCGCCCCTCGCCCCGCACACGCCCAACTCCTCGCTCCCAACTCCTCGCGCGGCCCCGGCCCCGGCCCGGAGCGATTTCCTGCCGCCGCCGCCCCTCCCGGAGGCGCCCGGCGAACTCTCGCGCTTACCCGGTCGGTCGGGCTCCTCCGCTGCCCTGTGCCGAGGAGAAAACAAAACGCAGAGCGGGCTCCGGAGTTGGCTCGGCGGCCGCGGCCAGGGGGCTGAATCCACGGGCGCGGAGTTGGCCGGGGGCGAATGGGGCTCTGGCGAGTTTCAGGGTCTCCGGGTCCCCAGGCCGCCTTCTCAGCGGCGCTCCTTTGTGTAATTTCACTCGATTCAAGTTTAATCCGATAGTTCCCGAGCACGAGCGCGTCCGCACTACCACGGCTCAACCCCCGCGCCGCCGCCGCCGCCGCCGCCACCGCTGCCGCCGCCGCCGCCGCCGCCGCCGCGGCCCCAGCACGCCAGCGCCTGCGCGCGCCCGGCACGCCGCGCGCGCCCGATGTCGCGGGGCCGCGCCCGCCCGCCGCCGGCTCCCTCCGCGTCGCGCCCGCGCCCGCGCGCCGCCACCTGACGTCAGGCGCGCCTGGCATAATTTATGCAAGAATTCGGCCGGGGTGGCGGAGGCCGAGGGAGAGGCCGAGGGAAAGGGGGCGGCGCGGGGCTTCGGGGCCGCGGGCTGCGGAGGGCGGGCCGGGCGCCACTTCCCGTCCCCGGGCGGGCGCCGGCGCTGCGGGCGGTTCTCCTCGCGGGCCGGTGCGCGGCCGCCGCGCCGCCTTCCTGGCCCGGCTCTCCCGAGCGCTCCGCCGCCGCCGCGCGGCAGCGCCGGGGGCGCGGGCTGGAGAGGGTGCCACGTTTCCCCGCGCGGCACCTTCCCGGAGGCCGGGTGCGCCGCCCGCGGGCAGGAAGCGGCGGCTGGGCCGGCGGCGATCCTCCCAGCCGCGGCGAGGGGCTTCCGACGCTACGCGGACGGCAGCGGCTCGCGGGGTTGGGACGCCTCTTCTGTAATTATCCTTCAACTTGAAATGATTTTCCCACATGAAATGATTTAGAATGGGCACGCTCCATTTCCAGTAGATTTCTCCTGCGTCTCTACTTTGCCTGCTAACCCAGCCCTACCTCCTCGTTGACAGGACAGCCGGATCCGCTACTAAATCAAAAAGTTTAACTAGATGGCGTGGATTTTGTTGTATTTGTTACCATGCCAAAAAAGGGAGAGAGAGCGCAATGGTTATGAAACAAAGAAATAGGTTGTGTGCCCATTATTAAACGTGTCAGGACTGGAGTGTTTTCGTCATTCTTTGGCCAAAATGGCACTTTTGTGTGATCTCCTAGGCTGAAATATTCAAGCCTCTTTATTCTTGTTTCTCTTCCCGATACAAAATGAATGTTAAACCTGGAGAAATTTTTCTTTTACCAATTTTCCCTTTAGGAGATAGATCTGCAAACATTTATCAAGCACCTTTTATGTGGAAAATACCAAGCAACTATAATTCTTTTAAATTGTCAACTGTTGTACACCCGAAGATGATATTGTTAGGTAAACGATTACGTTTGTTTTTAAATCAAGGAAGAAACATATTAGCCAAACTCGGTCCTGTGTAATAGATACAGAGTAAAGCGACATGCTATTATTGGACTCCAAAATAAACTCAGAAAATTGTAAAACTGTGCAAAATATAATTTCTTCTCGTTTAGCATCTGTAGTGCTGACTGTCAAGTATTTCTGCTTGAACCAAAGATTAATCAAAATGATTACCCTACAAGTGTGATTATCCTAGACTTAATCACTAAAACATTTATAGTAATGATTTTCTAAAGATTTGTTATATTATACTGTCATTTATTGAAATGCTCTGGTTTGGGCTTGTTTTCATCATATATTTGAATGGTCTTTTGAAAGAGGTAAATGTTTTATTCAAGGGATTTACACATAAACAGCAGAAAGAAGGTTGGTGCTACAGAAAATTCTTAAATTAAAAAACTAGGAAACACTAAAAACTTCTGCCTTTCTTTATAGTCCATTTCATAAACCAAGAATCATAATTCCGAGGTTAGGCTTATATCTCCCTAAGTTTACATCTCTCAATGAAAGCATATGGGGGATGTTTTGGGGTGTGTTGGGGGCAGGGGATCATGGTTAAAGACATGTCTACAAAGAAATCACTAGTGCTGGACCATATTAGAGGACATAAAAGTGGCCTAGAAGGGATTATCTTTTATCTTTTACAATATGCCCAGCTCATTGTCAGATGTGCGTGTATTTCAAGTCAATTTTCAAGCTTTAAAAAATCTACATGTAGTGAAAGCATATTAGTTAACCTTTAATTAACAAATAGTATTGACTATGAGGAAGTCCCCCTGTGCTCTTGTATATTTAACAAGAAGTGAGGACACTTCCCTTTGAAACATGAGAAATGGTAGAAGAGTTCAGCCAAAGCTCTAGGTGGAAACAAATAGCCCTGCAGCCCCTCTCTGGTTTAATCTCCCTCCTTGTCCCACTGAGGTTCTGATAGCCAGGATGGAGAAGTCCCCAAGCTCTCAGAAGTTGTCCTGGGGCAGAGCTGGACAGGCCTTGGGGAGGCCTCAGGGGCAAACTCCTGGCAGCTCTGGCCTGCTTAGATCAAAACCTCCACAACCCCACTACCCTCTAGCCTCCAAAGTTTTCTCTCCATTTGCTTCACTGTTGAAGTTTTCCCATTGAGAATAATTTGAATTCACAAGCTTTCCCTTTAAGTATGCAAATACCTTCAGGAGAGATAAGGAACTCCAGGTCCTTCACAGATGAGTGTAAATTAGTTCAATGGGTGGTTTTCCTCCCACCACCTAGCTGGAACTAACAAATTTAGAGCTTTATTCATTCATTCAACATTGAGTGTCTAAGAGGTTCCAGGCCTTGTTCTAGGTGCTGGAGATACAGCCCTGAACGAAACTGACCTCGGAGTGTACAAGCTAATGGGTTGATAGTTTGGAGATAGTACTAAAAGAAAATCATAATTTTGGAGTCCAAGCCCTTAGGGAATAGGACAGGACTGAGTTCAATCTAGCCAGGGGGCAGCAGAAAGATACAAGGGGCCTGGAGGGGGGCTTTAGAGGATGGAGTGAGTACCCCCAGAAAGCTGTTGAGAAAAATTCCAGAGAGAGCCTGACATAAAGGTTTGCTAGGCCCCTTGAAACAAATGGAAACAGTCACTTCTAAAAACTTAAACTAATGCCAACTGACCTATAGTTCCACTTCACTACTGCTCAGACATAAGTGTGTCTCTTTGGGACCATACCCATAACGTGTCCACCTTCCTGGGAGGGAAGGGAAGAGAAAGGGCAGGATAATTTGCACACCGGAAATAACTGAAAATGACCCATTTAAAACTATCTGCTTGTCCCTATCTGTTCTTCCAAAGGTTATAAACTTTACAATATTACATCAATTACACTAACTCCACCCAGTGTTGAGGATTTACTTTGATGCATTTTTGGAACTTATCTTTTAAAACCCCATTCAGAACCAATTTGCAACTCACAGAAAATAACCCTCTTTAATGACTAATTTCTTTTTTTCCACTAAAAGCTGTATTATTATTATTATTGTTATTATTATTTTGTCTTTTGTCTTTAGTGCCACACCCAGAGCATATGGAGATTCCCGGGCTAGGGGGCCAACTGGTGCTGGAGCTGCCAGCCCATGCCACAGTCACAGCAATGCCAAGGGATTTGAGGCATGTCTGTGACATATACCACAGCTCATGGCAATGCCTGATCCTTAACCCACTGAGCAAGGCCAGGGACCAAACCGGAGTCCTCATGGATACTTGGGTTCATTAATCACTCAGCCACAACAGGAACTCCAAAACTGAAGTATTCTACATCATCATTTACCAAACTTGTGTCCAAATGATTCTGATGAGCTCCAGACAGCATATTTTGCCTTTCAGTGATGAAGATATGTTGTCATTGAAAATATAGAGAATTTAAATAGTGCATATGATAGCTGTTCACAAAGTTTTTAAATGTTGACTTATAATAAATTCTGACCTAAAATATTTTAATCCATAAAAAAAAAGATATAGAAAAATATCTGGCATTGTCACTGCTGTGGCTCATGTTGATCCCTGGCCTGGAAACTTCCACAGGCCTTGGGTGTGGCCAAAAACAAACAAGAAACAAACAAGGAAACAAAGAAAACAGAAAAGTTAAGCTATAGCTATTTAGAGAGCTATAAATGCTGAAGAAAGCACCAAAAATTCTAAAAAGCGTTTCCTGCATCACTGGAGTAACAGCATAGCCTTCCTCTGTCGGGTGTTCATAAGGGAAGGAACCCAATTGGATATGGAAGTTCGTCATCCATAATGGAACCAGTTGCTCCTGCTTTTGCTGGCAGTTGCGCAGACTGCTAGGTTGACAATATCAGATGAAAAGAAAGCAACTAGGGCTGCAAACAGTCCACTGCTGGCTCCCAAAGATAGCATGATTAGCTCAATTTTAGCAAACACTGATTGAATGCCTACTCCATGGCAGACTCTTAGCACTGGAGGACATGGTTGGCTCCCTGTCCACATGGGGCTTACAGTTGGTGGCACTACAAAGAAAGGAGGGGTGGAGGTCCCTGGTGGCACAGTGGGTTAAGATCGAGTGTCATCACTGCTGTGGCACAGGTTTGATCCTTGGTCCAGGAACTTCAGCATGCTGCAGGTGCAGCCAAAAAAAAAGAGAGAGAGAGAGAGAAGGGAGTGATTCTTGCTGCCAGCAGAGCAGAGCAGGCTTCCTAAAGGAAGGGAAGCTTGAGGATTTCCTCAGAACAAGGAGAACAGGACAGGCAACAACGAGGTCGTGGGGTTTCAGAGCCTTGGTGAGCACAAGTCACCACAGGTGGTTCCACACTGAGTGGAACGGGGAGGGTGGCCCCTCCCGAACCTTCTCTGACCCCCCAGGATGGGCTGGCTGTCCTCTTGTTTTTCTTCAAAGGTGCCCATTTCCATCAATGCTGGTTTACATTTAATTATAATTCATTCCTGTCCGATCTTCTCTCTGTGAGCCACTTGGGGCCAGTGACTGTACCGGGTCCCTTGGCTTCCCCAGTTGGCACAGAGTCTTTACACAAAGGTGCTCAGTAAATGCTTACACAGATAGAAAGATGGCAGGGCAGGGAGGTAGCATATTAGATGGGCCAAGTGTAGGGGGCCAAGGAAAGTTCTCGACTGTACCCCAAAGGCCTTGGCGGCTCTTGAAGAGCTTGGCCAGAGAGTCACAGGTCAGATCCTTACTTTGAAGGATCCCTGTGAGGAGGTGCAGGTGAGGGAAAAGAGACCTGAGCAGGGAAAGAAGAGAGGCAACCCTGACAAGACAGAAAAGGGAAGAAATAAAAGCAGTTACTATATATGTACGGCTGGGTCACTTTGCCGTAGAGCAGAAATTGAAGGAATATAGTAAATCAACAATACTTTGTAAAAAAAAAAAAAAAAAACATTTTCATGAATTTACCTAAGGGAAAACATTTTGAAAATCCATTACTAATGTCTTGGATTGTTCAGACTCAAGACCATCCTAAGAGCTTGTCACATGGACTATGGTCCCACAGAGAAGACAAAGCAGCACTTCCACGGTGGGGAAGGCAGAGATCTTTCTGGAAGGAGCACTGATGGGGGGCGTGGAGGTTGTTCTTCCAACACAGCCCAGACACCAACCTGGAGCAAGGTTGTCTCCTCTTTCCACCTTGGTTACCAGCTCCAACTTCCATGACTTGTCACAAGATTTATCCTAAGTCTTACTGAGCAACGCCTAAAGTCTCCTATCATCTCCATTTCTAGACTAATAAATGGAAACCCATGGTGCTAACTTAGCCAATTACAATATGACACTTTTAGAAAACATGAAAAGTGTGGGTTCCCTCATGGCTCAGCAGGTTAAGGACCTGCATTCTCACAGCTGTGGCTCTGGTTACAGCTGGGGCACAGGCTCAATCCCTGGCCCAGGAACTTCCACCTGCTGTAGGTGTAGCCAAAAAATAAAAAGTGGGAAAAGAAAGTGTCTTATTCATTCAGTAGTGATTGAGCACTTGCTGTGGCACACACAGTGTTGAGTGCTATAAGAACAAAAATGAAACAACCCTGGCCCTGGGGGAGCTCTCTGAGTCCATTGAGGTGACAGACATTTAAGCATGGTGCTACAACAAAAACGTATATAACAGTGGTAGTGTTGGGGACTTGACTGCTCCGAAGAGACGCCTAATTTTGCCCGTGCCCAGACAGACAGGGGAGGCTTCACAGGGGATGTGACATTTCATCTGAGTCTTCAAGGACTCTGCAGATGGCAGGGGTGGGGAGGTATGCCAGGCAGGAAAACCGTCTGAGGTATCCAGGGGGCAGATGGCTGGTGTCGCCCTGCAAGTCATCTGGCTAGGAGCAAAGCAGACACAGGGAAAGGGTGGGAAATGAGCATGGCAATATAAGTAGGGCCAGGTCAGAAGGGCTTTAGCAGCATATTAAAAAATCTTTCACTTATTCCATAGGTGATGAGCCACCAAAGAACTGTCAGCAGGATAGTGATCAGGACAAATATGGATGTGTTGGCTGTGCGGACCAAACCTCAGAGCCAGGAGACAGTGAGTGGACACTGGCGACAGTCAAAATACAACAAGGGAGGCCCCACTGTGGTGCAATGAATGAAGACTCCAACAACAGTGGCTCAAGTTGCTGCAGAGCTCCGGGCTCGATCCCACTGGCACAGTGGCTTAAAGGATCTGGCTTTGCCACAGCTGCGGTTTAGGCTGGGGCTCCAGCTGAGACTCAGTTCCTGACCTAGGAACGTCCATACGCCACGGATAAAAGAAAAAAGAAAAGGCTCAGTAAGGTGAAGTCCTTGACCAGGGCAGCATTCCAAGTGCTGGAGATAAAGAATAAATGTGCGAGAGATTGAGACAACATGTTTGACAAGACTTGGGGAATGACTGATGGTCCATAGAGAATGGAAGGGAAGGAGTGAAGGAAGATTCAGGCTAAGTCCCCTCCTGGAGTGACTGGCAAGTGCTTGCATGTTATGCAAGGTAAGGAGTAAGTGGGGAGAAGCTTGTGGACGAACCTTTGGTGTGGGAATTAGAAGCGGTCTGTGGAGCATCAAATGGGGATGCCCAGTAAGCAAGGGATGAGAACTAAGACTGATCTGGTCTAGAAACACAGGTGTAAGAATTGCGAGGTATGAACATACTTAAATGCACTGAAATGGATGCTTGGAAAAACATGCAATGTGAGAGGAAAGTAGGCTGGCAAAAGGAATCTTTAAAATACCAAGTTTTCTCAGTTCTATATTAGTGTATATCAACCCAACCCAGAACTTGGTGCTTAAAACTAAAATGTGTTATTCATCTGATGGGTTAGCTCGAGTTGGGCTAGTTAACATTCTGTGCCTGTGTTTCTGTCTGTGTCTCTGTGTGTGTGTGTGTGTGTATTTTTATCTCTATCTCTTTTCTCTCCACTTGGTCCTTCATCTTAATCACCCCAAAGACATGGAAGTTTCTCAGCGGTGTTTCAAGAAGGCAAAGCCCCAAGATACAAGCCCTTATCAAGCCTCTGCTGACTTGGCGTTTGCTGATGCTCCACTGGCCAAAGCAAGTCACATGGTCCAGCCCAGTCACAGAGTGAGAAGAACCCAGAGGAATGATTCTTTGGAAATATCATTTATCCTTGTAAAACACATGTTAAGGGATAAACATGTTTAAAAATAATAAAGGGAGATAGCAAAAGAGAAGCCACTGGAAAAAACACATGAAGACTCTTCGGGAAGAAAAAGTAAAAATCAAGACAGAAGAGTTTCCAGGAGGGAAGGAGCAATAGGACCATGTGTCACAGGTAGAACTGGTAGCGGGGGAGTGAAGAGCATTCATTGCCCTTGGTCTTTGTTAACCTTTCCAGTTTCAGGAGCTGAGGGGAAAAGCTAAATCACAGAGGGGAGAGAAAGCCAATGGATGTTGAGGAAGTGGAGGCAGAAGGTCTGGATTTCAGACTCTGAGAAATTTGATTATGAAATGAAGAGAGATGGAGGGGGAATCTGGAGGAGAACTCGCATGGAGGAGAGAGGAGCAGTTTTTTGTTTAGCATATGAGGGTGATGTGCATTACTTTAGAGAAAGACAGGAGCCAGAGTGGGAGGGGATGACAGCATAGGAGAGTAATGCCAGCTGGAAGGGAAAAGCATTGAGCTGAGGCTTGATGGGAAGAGTGACACCTGTTTTTTGAAACCAAAGAAAGGCTGGTGAAAATGGCAATCAATCAGTCTATAGGTTGGGATACAGAGAGATGACAAAGTTAGGCAAATTCTTTTTTTTTTTTTTTTTTTTTTTTGCTTTTTAGGGCCACACCCGTGGCACATGGAGGTTCCCAGGCTAGGGCTCTAATCAGAGCTACAGCTGCCAGCCTACACCACAGCTCACAGCATTGCCAGATCCTTAACCCACTGAGCAAGGCCAGGGATTGAACCTGCAACCTCATGGTTCCTAGTCAGATTCATCTCCACTGTGCCATGATGGGGAACTACGCAAATTCATTTTTCACAGCTTCTGTTTGTCTTATTAATTCAGGAATCATCTCCTGAGATTGAAATGTTCATGAATGGGCAAGAGATTTGAGGCAAGTTTTCAAGTTTTGAAATAGACTCCATGGGAAAGAAAGGAGCTGCACAAAGAAAGTAAAAGGACGCTCACTGAGTCCTGAGCCTCCTTGAGTCCTAAGCTGAAATGTAGAACCACCAAGTCATTATCCAACTTTCTTAAGTGATGCTCAGCCCTGGGGAAAGGAGTACCAGTGGTGAGTTGCCAGGATCACCCAGGGGAGTCATTGTCTTCTGCAGAGACCCAGGAGGATGGTTGAGCACATAGCCAGAGCAGGGTTCCCAAGGACCAGACAAGATCAGCTTGCCTTGTCACTGGGAGTCATCAAGTAGCTCCAATCATGGGTCCTTTGTTTAAACATAGGACATGAACTGTATGTGATGACAATATGCTATGTAGAGATTTCTGCCATCCCAAATCCTCTTTGGGGACATAAGTATGTCAACAATAGCAAAGAAACCAAGTACGTCTCCTCTTCCTTCTAGTCCCTGAAGTCCCTGATTGGCTGGTTGGCTCATTTGGTTGGATTCCAGAGTAAACCAGGCCAAGGCCTTGGGTTGCTGTTTTTGTTTTGGTGATCTCAGCAGTGTCCGTGTCATACAGGAGAACATAATATTACCATTGCAAGTTCTTGGACAATTCTAGGCTAAACTATGTCAAACTCAAAGCTGTGCTTTGAAATGTAAAATGAGAACAGGTCATAATTCCAGGTTGCCTAATTCAATATCTCATGTATCAGACCTCATGATACTCCCACACTTAACTGGTTAAGGGATTTGCCAATAGCTATTGCTGGCCCTCTTCCTCCCTGGTCCAAATACTCACAGTAGAAAGACCATTTGGTTTGGGGAGTTTCCATTATGGTGTAGTGGAAATGAATCCGACTAGTATCCATGAGCTCGACAGCTTGATCCCTGGCCTCGCTCAGTGGGCTAAGGATCCGATGAGCTGTGGTGGAGGTCGCAGACATGCCTTGAATCTGGCGTTGCTGTGACTGTGGTGTAGGCCGGCAGCTGTAGCTCCGATTCGACCCCTAGCCTGGGAACTTCATATGCTGCGAGTGCAGCCCTAATGATAAAAGAAAAAGAAAGAAAGACTCTTCAATTCAGTTTTTGCAGATCGTGTAACACAACCCTCAATGACAGAGGAGGAATCTGAGCCTTGAGAGGTTGCCCTGCTGTGCATGACAAAGATGGGATTCAAACCCAGGTCTTCTCCACCCTAAATAGAAATCCGATAGCTCTGAGAAGATTCCTTGCCTTTCTCAGGATCCATCATGGTGAATCGAACTCCTTTATATCCAGTTGTGTAAGTGCTTCTCTGCTCTAAAGGGGAAAAAGGCACATTTGACCGATTTTCATAAGCTCTGAAGCTCTGGATAAGATAGACTTGAGAATTATGCAACCACTTCTGACAAATGCCTTCTTCTGGGTGGAAATATGAACCACTGTGAGCTACAGGCTCCACAGTGAAAGGCAGCAGTCATGGAGCCTGCCTCTTCAGGATGCCGCTCAGATCTGTGAGAGGGTGCTTCAGGACCAGCGCCTGGCACGGTCCCCAACATAGAGGAGGCACATGACACCTCCTGTGTTTATGCCGTGAGTGTCGCATTTAAGGTGTTGGGATGGCTGCATACAGAAAGGCAGGAATCATTTTTAAAAAGCATTCTGTGTACTTGAATCTGAAAGGAGAAACATCCTTAATTTTATCTTAATTTGTAAATTAGCATAGTTAACTTCCTCCAAAGTAATTACTTCTTAATATGTTTCTAATGTGTTTCTAATGTGATGGAGAGGATATACTGGGGCTTTTCATTTAGAAAGCTAGCAAGACCTCGGATTAACCATCTCCTAAGGCCTCTCTGCAGTTTCCCTGGCCCTGGAATTTCTGCATACTGTGGGCACATCCAAAAAGAAAACTAGGACCCCTCCGGCCAAGGTCCTAACATTTTGTGTTTTGTTTTGTTTTGTCTTTTGCTTTTTAGGGCAACACCCGCAGTATATGGAAGTTTCCAGGATAGGGGTCCAATCAGAGCTACAGCTGCCAGCCTACACCACAGCCACGGCAACAACAGATCCAAGCCATGTCTGCGACTTACACTGCAGTTCATGGCAACACCGGATCCTTAACCCACTGAGCAAGGCCAAGAATGGAACCCGCATGCTCATGGATCCTAGTCGGGTTCAGTACCACTGAGCCACAAGGGAACGCTAGGCCTGCCATTTTGTAATTCCTCTTTTCCTGGGGAAGACCTCATAGGCTGCCTCGTAGCACTATTCTCCCTCCTTGGAGTGATTTTCAGTCCTGCAGATTCCTGGCTCCTGACACTGGACGTGGGGACTTGACTGAGCCCAGGGCCTTCCCTGAGAGCGCAGGGTCAGCCCACTCCCCCAGACCTCTCCTCATGAGCTGGGACATAGCAGACCTCAGAGTCAGGCCATCCCAAAACTTGCTGCTGATAATCACACAGGTACATTAGACCACGGAAAATGTCAGTGAAAGACAGACCGAGCTGACAGGATAATACTCTAGGACTTTCTTAAGTTACTCCCAAAACATCTGTATGGCATAGAATTACTTTTTGCTTGACTATTTACTGATAAAAGTTGACAATCAGTCATTCATTAAGCTTTTCCTATGTGCAAGGTACCACACTCTGGTTTTTTGGCGGACTGTACTAAACGTGGTTACATTCCCTCCATCGCCCAGAAAGAGTACGTTTAATCCGAGAGATAGAGATCATGACGGTGTAACTAATCAACTAAATTAGGGTTTATCTTTATAACAGAAGCTGCACAGGTATTAGGAAGAATAGGTAGATATTTATGGACAGATGTTCTGTCATCTCCAAGCTATACGGTTGTATGAAAAAAAATCTAGTCCAGAAGAATGTATATTGTATGTTCGCAGTTGTGAGGAAAAAAGAGACGGAAGGATTTATAAGCACACACATGTGTGTGCAATATATGTACATTCATGTGCATGTAAACTCATGGGTATGTCCGCAGCCATACACAGAGAACTGGCCATCGTGGTGGCCCCTGACACAATTGCAGAGGGCAAGACACTTTTTCCTGCACAACTTCTCTTGTACTGTTTGAATTTTATACTGTGTGCACAAATCACTTTGAAATTGAAAAACAGTGTTTATACAACTCACACTGAAGGATAGTGCATGGGAAGTGGTAACTGAATCGTGCATAAACAATGCAGAAGGCTCTCAGAGGAAGGAAGGCTTGTTCTAGGCTGGGGCCTTGGTTTGTGGAGGAGGAGGGGACATTTGAACTGAGATATCCAGGGTGGGTAGGCATCGGGGAGAGGGGAGCTGGCGGAAGAGGAGGGCAGGACAGCGTTCCAATTAGAAGGCCCAGGATAAGCAAGTGTGCGGTCCTAGGAGCTACATCAATTGACCTTTGCTGGGGTGAGTGAATATTAGTAGTGTTTTATTTACTTAATGGTCACATGGGCTCATTCCAAAATGCATTCTAAGAAGCTTGTAAGATAATTAACCGCACAAATGTATTAACGTAGAAATAGAAACCGAAATCAGGAACTCGGAAAAAATGTAAAATTTCTTTCTTTCTTCCTTTCCTTTTTTTTTTTTTTTTTGGTCTTTTCTAGGGCTGCACCCACAGCATATAGATGTTCCTAGGCTAGGGGTCTAATTGGAGCTATAGCTGCCAGCCACAGGCACAGCCATAGCAATGCCAGATCCGAGCTGTGTCTGTGACCTACACCACAGCTTACAGCAACACCAATCCTTAACCCACTGAGCGAGGCCAGGGACCGAAGGCACATCCTCATGGTTCCTAGTCGGATTCGTTTCTGCTGCGCCACGATGGGAACTCCGAGATAATTTCTAACTGAAAGGATTAGCCAGGTTTTGGGTTTTGGCAGTTGTATCTGAGCCTCCTGATGGCTGGGGTAGAAAGGAAATATACATCTGTAGCTTTTTTTTAAGGAAAGACGGCATCCCAGCTCTTTCTGGGAATTTTACAAGGAGGTGTCACTTGGGAACTCTCAGAGGAGACAGAAAGTCATATTCCTGGGCAGGGTTCGTGTAGGCAGGATGACGTTCAAGGGCGTCTTGGTCGAAGGTGATCCAGGATGCAGAGGGTCACTGGTCTACCACGATGAAGTTTTTGGAAGAGTGGCTAGACGTCATGTCTAGAGGGTTTCCCCTGAATCGCCCTGTCTCAGCTGGGAGTTCTTTGTGTTGTTGGATGTTTGTGTGCTTGGCTTGTAATTAGAGCCAGAGAGCGGGTGACATGAGGGCAGAGCCTAGGTGGCTGGCATTCTGTCTTAGTGGTCTCGGGCCAAGCACATGTTTTAGGACCAGAAAAAACACAAGTGTGAACATCCTCCCAGGAAAGTCGAGAAAGCTAGCAGGCAGGGTTTTGCTAAGGTGACAGGCAACTTCACCTCCCTCCAGTGGGAGGCCACGGGTGTCCTTTGAGACAAATTCAGGATTACCCTTGGAGAGAAGCTTTGCCTTACTCCAGTGCTGGAGTAATTATTCATTCGACTCTCCAAGAGCCAACAGGAACAGAGGATGTCAGGTATGACCTTGGGCTAAACATTTTCAAGTCAATTGGTTTTCACAGCTGTGGAAAAACATCTAAGGCAGAGCAAGCTGAACTGTGCAGGGTAAGCTGGAAATGGAGATGGGGACCAGCTTCTGGGGGGGTGGCCTCAATAGTTTAAACCCTTCCGTAGGTAGAGGGTCGCCATTGAAGGTTTGTGAGTAGGAAATACATCAACATCAGTCCAGGATGTGCAGGTGGTTAATCCAGTCAGTGCAGTTTACGGAGTGGAACTGAGACAAAGAGAGCAGTGGTGGAGGGTATTGTAATACCTGAAAAGCCTCAGGCAATGGGTGTGTGAATCAAAGGGAAAGGATGCTAATAGCCTAGAGGGAGAAGTGGCAGGTCTTAAGGGAGCTGAGGGAAGGGGAACGATGGCCTTGAGATGGAGCCCAAGTCATCTGAAAGGAGAGTAGAAATGGCAGAAACAAGCCAGTGTCAAGAGGGAAAGCTCGGGTGTTCCCATTGTGGCTCGTAGGGCTGAGAACCCAACATAGTATCCGTGAGGATTCAGGTTCCATCCCTGGCCTTGCTCACGGGGTTAAGGATCCGAGGTTTGGATCTCACACTGCTGTGGCTGGGGAGTAGCCAGGCAGCTGCTGCTCTGAGTCAACCTCTAGCTTGGGAACTTCCATATGCCGCAGGTCCTAAAAAGAAAAAAAAAAAGAAAAGAAAAAGAAAGAAAGAGGGAAAAAAAGAGGGAAAGCTTGTGTGGGAGAAGATACACTTATTTTTAGACATGCTGATTTTGAGATGATAGTCAAATTATCCTAATGAAATGATCTAACAGCTGAAGATGAAGAAAGGAAGCTGGACACAGACTTGGAAGCCATCTAAGCAGTAAGATTCCTGATGGAAAGATACCTTATTTCACCTAGAAATTGTCTTGCCAAAAAATGAACTTGAATCAGCTCACACCTCTAGATCTGACAACTGGAAATTTGGGTGGTTGGAGGGACGAACGTGTTTAAACAACATCACAACGATGTGGTCAGCAAAATCCAGATTGTGGATTTTGAGCACAAATAAGCTGGTGCTTCCTACAAATAAAACACAGAGGAGGAAAAAGAGAAAAGAGGAATCAGAAGACGAAGGGAGATTAAGAGTGCAGCGTGTGGGTCCCATCTGGATCCTGATCTCAACAAACCAACTCTTTAAAAATGTATGAGGAAGTTTCCTGGTGGCACAGTGGGTTAAGGATCTGGCATTGTCACTACAGCAGCTCTGGTCGCTGCTGTGGCATGGGTTCGATCCCTGGCCCGGGAACTTCCATATGCCACGGCATGGCCAAAAACTAAAAATAAATAATAAAAATGTATGAGGCAATTGAGGAATTACGATCTGATTGGATATTTGCTGATATAAAGGGATTCTGTTTCATTTTTAGCTACATTAATTTTTTTGTGGTTAAGGTTTTTTTTAATGGGTCCCTATATCTTAAAAAAATACAGGAATAGTTACAGATGAACTGATATGATTTCTGAGATTTGCTTCAAAATAAGCTGGTGGGGGTGGGCACGATCATTGGTGAGGCAGCGATGAAACGGGATGGATTCCTGGGCTTGGGTGACAGTGCCTGGGGTGGGGGAGGGGGTCATTGCACAGTAGATTAAAAATAAATAAATAGAGGAGAGTGTGGGCCCCATGAGAGCGAAACACTTTCCTGTAAAAGTGTCTATAGACAAGGGAGCAGGTAGCCCAGAACTGAAAGTCCGGGGAAAGTCTCACATTTAAGATGAAGCCGGAAAAGAGGAAAAGTGTGGTGTAGAAGGAGCGAGCCCTGCTGGTTGGGGATTCAGCACACCCGGGTTTGAGGTTGGCCCCAACTCCCTAGCTTTGTCACCTCGAGCACGCCATTGACCCCTTGCAACCTATAAGCCTCAGTTTCCTTATCTGTAAAGTGGGAATAATAACATCTCCCTCACAGAGTTAATTCAAGGGTTAAAGGAAATGATGCCCATAAAGCACCTTATATTCCGCCTGACACAAAATAAGCGCTCATTAAACATTAACTGTGAGCATTGTTGTTTTATTACTGGTCAGAGTGGTCGTAAAAGGTAAGAAAGGAACCAGAGTATGTAGCGTGATGGAAGTCAAGAGAAAATTCTGATGAAAGGACAAAGACAATAGCGTTGTGTTATGATCAGGGAATCTGGTGCTTTCATCGGCTGAAGTCATGTGGAGGTCACTAATGATGTCAAAGACGTGGTGGGTGCCACTCGGTGACAAGGAATCGAGTTAGGAGCGGTGATGAAAGCCTGGGAGCAGTGGGTACTGTGTATTTCCTTATTTGGTGATGAAAGAAAGGAAAAGGATAGAGCAGCAGAGACCAGGAAGTCCTTCCTCAAAGTAAGGGCGCTCTTGGGTCTGCGGGAGGAGAGGAAGAAGCCCACGGGGAGGGTGGGAGGAGGGAGAACCGAGCCTGGAGCGGGGTCCTCGGCTAAGGAAGAGAGACAGGAGGGCCCACCCTGCCATGAGCTTCGAGATTCGGGGCTGGTTTCTAGGGGGCTGGTTTGGAGCAGGAAAGCAGGACAAAGCTGTGAGAGGAATCAGTGTGTCTGTCCTAGGACCCTGGGAGGGGCTGAGAGGGAGGAAAAAGGATGGAAGGAGAAGAGGTGAGATGGAGACAGGCCAGGCTTGGAATGGGAGTGAAAGAACAGGGAGTGGAGGCCTTGGCATCTGGCCCGGTGGCTGAAGCCTCCACAAGGCCGGTTCCAGGCAAGGGCTGGGGTCCCCGGCGGGCACACCTGCTCGCTGTCCTATGGCAGAGATCGCGGCCTCAGGGGACACTTCCCCTTGGACTTCCCACGGGTCCACAGTGGCCCATGGTGGAACAGAGACCTCCAGCTTCCCAGGGAGGAACTGCAGGTGCCCATGAAGGGGGGCAGCTAGAACAGGCCCCAGGAAGCCCGTGAGGGCAAAACAAGGGTAAAGCCAATCCTGCCGGTGAGGCTGGGGGTCAGCCCAGGCATGTTAAAATGTGAAGTCCTGACTTTGTTGCTCCCAAGCCCTTCCTCTGACTACAGCCCTCACCTCTGCTCCCCGAGGCACATCTCTGAGCCTCCCCCTGATGGCAAGGTGACAACGCTTGTTTCTTTCATTCCCTGGTTTTAGGGGGAAACCTGGAAATTTAGGGATGTGCTTAGTGTGAAAGCTCCTGAATCTACCTGTCATGAACATGATTCCCTGGTGGCTCAACAGGTTAAGGATCCAATGTCACTCGCTGCGGTGGCTTGGGTCACTGATGTAGCACAGGTTCGTCCCTGGCCTGGGAATTTCCACAAGCCTTGGGTGTGGTCTAAATAAATAAATAAATGTCATGACCTTTCAACAAAGACAATTAAGAGCTGGGAAGACTATATCTGACATCTAGAATCATCTGGATTATGGCACTGACATATTTGCTTTTTTTTT
This sequence comes from Phacochoerus africanus, assembly GCF_016906955.1. NCBI lineage: Eukaryota > Metazoa > Chordata > Mammalia > Artiodactyla > Suidae > Phacochoerus > Phacochoerus africanus. Next base: position 73,037,341 of record NC_062549.1, read on the forward strand.
TTTTGCCTTTTCTAGGGCTGCTCCCGCGGCATATGGAGGTTCCCAGGCTAGGGGTCGAATCGGAGCTGGAGCCACCGGCCTATACCACAGCCACAGCAACAAAGGATCCGAGCCGCGTCTGCAACCTACACCACAGCTCATGGCAACGCCGGACCCTTAACCCACTGAGCAAGGCCAGGGATCGAACCCACAACCTCATGGTTTCTAGTCGGATTTGTTAACCACTGCGCCACGACAGTAACTCCTATTTGCCCAGCAGTATGGAAGCAAGAAAGCTGCACGTGAGCTTCTGAGGAGCTTCCAGAAAGACAGGTGGTGTGCACCTACCTTGTTTCTTGATTCCCTTCCCCGAGCTGCCACCTGGAATTCCAGCCCAACCTCCATCTCGGAGCCCAAAGACAGTGCACAGCCACAGGATGGCCAGCAGAGCTGAAAGAGAATTGATCCCTGAACATTTGGAGCGAGATATGCATCAGCCCAGCACGGTCTGTATTTGAACTTGTGTGGAATTAGGAACAAACTTCAACATTTTGGCCTTGCCTGTGGCATGTGGAAGTTCCTGGACCAGAGATCAAGCCTGCACCACAGCAGTGACCCAAGCCACAGCAGTGACAACACTAGATCCTAATTCTAATTGATATACCAAGTATTAAAATTAACTAGTGGAGTTCCGGTCATGGCTCAGTGGTTAACAAAACCGACTAGGAGACATGAGGTTGTGGGTTCGATCCCTGGCATTGCTCAGTGGGTTAATGATCCGGCATTGCTGTGAGCTGTGGTGTAGGTCACAGACGTGGCTCGGATCCTGCGTTGCTGTGGTTCTGGCGTAGGCTGGCGGCTACAGCTCTGATTAGACCCCATAGCCTGGGAACCTCCATATGCCTCGGGTGTGGCCCCAGAAAAGACAAAAATAAATAAATAAATAAAATTAACTAGTCATTGGCTTACAAAAAGAAAGCATATGAGGTAATGATATTTAGAAGAGTATAAAAAAATTATAGAAATAAAATAAGTCAAATTATCATTGATTATCATTGATACTTGATAACCAAATTATCATTGATTAGTCCAAAGCTATAACAATACGTTCATGGAGTTCCCATTGTGGCTTAGTGGCTTAAGAACCCAACATAGTTTCCAAAAGGATACGGGTTTGATCTCTGGCCTTTCTCAGTGGGTTAAGGATCCTGTGTTGCCATGGCTGTGACATAGGAGAGCAGCTGTAGCTCTGATTCACGCAGATGCAGCCCTTGAAAGAAAGAAAGAAAGAAAGAAAGAAAGAAAGAAAGAAAGAAAGAAAGAAAGAAAGAAAGAAAGAAAGAAAACTAAAACAACACAAAAAATGCAATATGTTCTTAAAAGTACATCCAGGGAGTTCCCTGGTAGTATAGAGGTTAGGATTCGTGCTTTTACTGCTGTGGCCAGGGTTCCATCCCTGGTCTGGGAACTGAGATCCCACATCAAGCCAATGTATGCTGTGGTGAGAAAGTAAAAAAGTATATTCAGTGGCTTATTCAATGATTTTATTGCATCAGGCCCTGTATCACACTGAGAGGATGTCCCCACAAATAAACCAAGGCCCTGCCCTTGTCAAATTCAGCTCTGCTGGGAGGAGTTAGCAGAGGCTGTAGGTACACACTCTTCTGCACCTGCTTTCTCAGAGGCCACGCCCAGCGGAGCCCTGAGGGACACACAGGAGCTCATTAGACAGGGAGGGAGGGCACAGCGTGCCAGCAGGTGGGATCTGCTGGCGCAGAAACTTGGAACACAAGGAGCCTAGCACTTTGGGAGGGCTGCAGAAAGAGCAGTTTGAGGTTTGTTCATGCAGAATTAGGCTGGAACATGACAAAACACGGCCCCATTACCTGCATATGCAGAGGCATAAAGCAAAATGGAATGATGCTTAAAGAGAAGGCAGAGGCTTTGTTTTGTTTTTTGTTTTGTTTTTGTTTTTGTTTTTGGCCATACATGCAGCATGTGGAAGTTCCCAGGACAGGGGCTGAACCCAAAGCACACCAGTGACCTGAGCCACAGCAGTGATCATGTCGGATCCTTAACCTGCTGAGCCACCAGGGAACTCAAAGAGAGGGCAGTTTTAAAGACTGTAAGAGGAAATCACCAACAAACTTGCAGAAAATCCTTCACTTTGCACTCAGTTGGGGTTGCAGACAATGAGCCAATGTCCCAGTGCACACAACTGTGTGACACCGCAGGAAGGCAGAGTGGGTGCTGGGGGAGCAGCTGAGAAGCAGGATCTTGGTAAGCTTGAAGAGCAGGTATATTAAATCAAAGTCCTGGGAAAGGGTGGAGGCTGCGGATACAAGCTACACATGGGTGAACGTGAGAAGCCAATGGTTCCAGGCAATGTTTTCGGCAAACACAGGAGAGCCGTGCACAAGGTTGGCGTGACAGCTCCAGGGGGTGGGGGTGGGGCCACAGCCCAGAATTCTGCTTGGGAAGAGCTGGGGGAATGGGGAAACCAGATACCAGATCAGGCCTGAGAGAGACCTGTACATTGATGGTCTACAGGGATGGTCCTGCCATGTGGGGAAACTGGGTCAAAACTCAGTTGAAAAATGGATAGAAGACCTAAGTAGACATTTCTCCAAAGAAGACATATGGATGGCCAACAGGCACAAGAAAAAAATTCCCCATATTACTAATTATCACAGAAATCAAAAGTACAATGAAGTACCACCTCACACCATCAGAAAGGCCATCATTAACAAGTCTACAAATGCTGGAGAGGGCGTGGAGAAAAGAGTACCCTCCTACACTGTGGGTGGGAATGTAAGCTGGTACAATCACTATGGAAAATGGTATGGAGGTGCCTCAGAAAACGAAATACAGAACTACCATATGATCCAGCAATCCCACTCCTGGGCATATATCCAGACAAAACTACAATTCAAAAAGATACATGCACCCCAATGTTCAAAGCAGCACTATTCACAATAGCCAAGACATGGATACAACCTAAATGTCCATCAACAGATGGATTAAGGTGTGGTACAAAGATACAATGGAATACTACTCAGCCATAAAAAGAACAAAATAATGCCATTTGCAGCCACACGGATGCAACTAGAGAGATTCTCAGACTAAGTGAAGTCAGAAAGAGAAAGACAAATACTATATGATAGCACTTATATGTGGAATCTAACATATGGCACAAATGAACCTATCTACACAACAGAAACAGACTCATAGACATAGAGAACAGACTTGTGGTTGCCAAGGGAGAGGAAGAGGGACTGGGAGGGACTGGGAGTCTGGAGTTAGTAGATGCAAACTATTACATTCAGAATGGATGAGCAATGAGGTCCTACTGCATAGCACAGGGAACTGTATCATTCCCTTGTGACAGAACATGATGGAAGATAGGGTAAGAAAAGGAATGCGTATATATGTATGTATGTATGTGTGACTGTGTCACTATGCTGTATAGCAGAGATTGGCACAACATTGTAAATCAACTATACTTTAATTAAAAGCAAAACAAAACAAAACTCACACGGCCACACAGAAAAGTCAGGTGCAAGGGACCAGACAGACACACAAAGAGGTCCTCAGCCACTTCGCACATTTAGATTGGTTTGTTCAAAATACGTTTATGGTAAAATATATGTACTATAAAATGTAACATTTTGATTTTTTTTTCTCTTTTTAGGGCTGCACCTAAAAAGAGTCTGGCATACGGAGGTTCCCAGGCTAAGGGGTCAAACCAGAGCTGTAGCTGCCGGCCTACACCACAGCCACAGCAATGCCACGTCCCAGCCACACCTGTGACCTACAACACAGCTCTCGGCAACGCTGGATCCTTAACCCACTGAGTGAGGTCAGGGATCGAACCTGCATCGTCATGGATACTAGTTGGATTTGTTTCCACTGCACCACAAAGAGAACTTCCCCATTTTGAGCATTTTTAAGTGTACACTGACATTAATTATATTCACATTGCTTTGCAGCTATGGCCACTGTCCACCTCCAGCGTGTTCTCATCTTCCCAAGCCGAAACCCTGTAGCCATTAAGCAATAGCTCCAAGCCTGCTCGCTCCCCTTCACCTCTTGGCAACCTCTGTTCTCCTTTGCACCTCTAGGAATCTGGCTAGTCTAGGTGTTTCACATAAGTGGGATCATACCGTATTTATTCTTTTATGTCTGGCTTATTTCACTCAGCATAACATCTTCAGGGTTCATCCATGCTGTAGCATGGGCCAAAATTTCCTTCCTCTTTAAGGCTGAATACTATTCCTTTGTAAGTACGGACACACTTGGTTCATCCATGGACCTTCGAGTTCTTTCCACCTTTTAGGAGCTGCCAGGTTGCTTCTTCTTCTTCTTCTTTTTTTTTTTTAACCACCTGTGGTAGAGGTTTACTTGCAGTAAAAAGAGTTGGCAGGGAGTTTCTGTTGTGGCTCAGCAGAAACGAATCTGACTAGTATTCGTGAGGATGCAGGTTCGATCCCTAGCCTTGCTCAGTGGGTTAAGGATTTGGCATTGCTGTGGCCTCTGGTGTACGTCGCAGATGTGGCTCAGATCTGGTATTACTGTGGCTGTGGTGTAGGCTAGCAGCTGCAGCTCTGATTCGACCCCTGGCCTGGGAACCTCCATATGCTGAGAGTGTGGCCCTAAAAAGATCAAAAAAAAAAAAAAAGAGTTGGCAGAGAGGTTAGCTGGGAGAAGGAGAAACTCAGAGCAGAATAGGAACTAATCAACTCTCTCTTTTCACAAATGTGAAAACTGAAATCTGTAGACAGTCTGAATGGCTCAGTAGGGATTGAATCCATGCAACAGCGGTGACCTGAGCAGCCACAGTGACAACGCTGGATCCTTAACCTGCTGCGCCACAAGGCAACTCCTGGATCGTTTTTTAAATCTAGTACCATGTTTACCATGAATCTAGTCTGAATCCAGCTGAACCCCATGACAGTCAAGGAATATGGCTGCAACCAGACACAGAGATCTCGGGAGCCTGAGAACACAGGATGGGATGGCAGGTGCGGCTGTTGCACCTGCAGAGAAACGAAGCTGGGGGACTGTCCACGCAAACTGTCAACGTGCTTTTGGGTCTCACTTCTATGGGTCACCAGTCCTTTCTTTCCACCTCTGCTGTTCACATGCTCTCCTCCTATTCGTCCCCTTTCTTGGTCTCAGCAGGATAAGAACGATCTCGGCTGAGCAGGTAAAAGATTATTTTGCCAGCTATACCCCCACCAGGGAGGTTGCGATTTTAATTAGCATCTCTGGAAAGTGGAACATTTTAGAGACAGAGAGTCTGCGAGTATAACAGCAGAGGGTGAGAGTTGTACTCAGGCCGAGGGCCGGGGTGGGAGGAGGATGCCTCATTTACTTGTTCTTGGAGCGGGTTAGAAGCTGCAGGCAGAGGCAGCTGGGGGGTTGCCTGCTCAGCCTCCATCCCTCGAAAAGGATATAGGCTCACTCACAAACGTCTTAGGGCTTGGTTTCTTTCTCAGAACTCTCCCTTGAGGGAAAATGCAGATTGTATTTATTTTACCATTCATACTGCACGCACCGGAGCCTTCTGCACAAAATGAGTTTCCAGTCAAACCCAGGAGGATGATTAACCGCTGGCCAAATATTTCAAACTTGGGTGAAGGAGTCAAGGATAACAGGAGTGCTTTTGTTGCCACTTTGTTACTTTACCCCCCAGACTTATTATGGGTCAATAACAACAAATAAACATTCTTATTGACGAACATCTTCTTTTTAGCCTTTGACAGTGAGCACTGAATAAGATATATACTTCATTAAATATTTGCCTTATTTTTCGTTATCTACTTTTATTAATCTTACACACACACACATCACCTTGCCCTTGCTCCACACAGAGCATAAGAAAATCTAGTCTGTACTGGAATCTTCTGTTCACTTACTACAATGATTATTTTTTTATGTAAAGTGCCCCAATTGTCTCTAATATCAGCTATTACTCACGAACAAATACAAGTGTATATGAATTTTCCTTAGGGAGTCATAGTTTATGAAAAAGTAATTTATTTCTGTCTTAGAGAGAGAGAGATAGATAGATAGATAGATAGATAGATAGATAGATAGATAGATAGATTGATTTTGATTGCCACAAAAACCAAATATCTCCAAGTCCAAAGCAGAATGTGGAGGCCAGGACCAGTAACTACTACTTGTCCAGAGTTTCAGGGCTGCCAGGATTATCTTCTTTGATCCTCACATCTGCAATGGGAGGTGGTCAAGGTGGTAAATAGTTGTCCAATTTATAAACGTGGAAACTTGTCTCAGACAACTTGCCAAAGGTGTAAATCTATCTGACTCAGACCTGAGTCTTTTAATTCCAAATCCCACTCTCCACCATACTGTGTGCAGCCATCACTACCTGCCTATCTCTACTAGGCTGGCAGTTTATTTTCAATGCCCAGTTAACTGGAAATCTCTGCTAAAGCCAACAAATGTAGCAAATGGCCATGTTAGATCTTACCTTCAATGTGTGTTTCTCTCACATGGTCACTTAATCAGGTGTAACATGGTTAAATAAGGCTGAAATATATGTCACTGTAGCTTTTGTTGGTGGTGTTTGGCCACACCTGTGGGATCAAACCCACATCATGGCAGCAACCTAAGCCACAGTAGTGACAACACCAGGTCCTCAACTCACTGAGCCACCAGGGAACTCCAAAAGTAGCTATTTTTAAAAACTGTTTCACAATAAACATTTAAAAAAATCGTTTACCACTTGAGAGTTTGGAAGTAAGATTTCTAGAAAGGTTTAAAAGTTGAAAAACACAATTAGCTAAAATGTAAGTACATTTATAGGATTTTAACCAAGCCACAGTGTCTAAAATGTTTTCTAAACTCAAAATTATCCAAGCCTACACACACAAGAGAAGTCATTTCTCCAGCTTTTCTTTTTCCCTTATCATTTGTTTATAATAATCATCTGGCGTGTCTTGTAAACAGATATGATACATGCTGAGAGAATACTTTTCTATAGAAAGAGTAACTAATTATAACGCATATTCTCATGCTTTAAATGCTTTAAGTACATTACTTGCTTTTACTTTTATATAAGCTCATTTATTTTTTGCTTACTTTACTAAAGAAACATACTTCCCCCCTTCTTTAAAAAATTTTATTTTGTTCTCAATCCTACTCTCTTCCACCAAAGTGTAACAAAGTCAACAGACTAGTTGTACAGTAATGAGAAAACCAACAAGGATCTCCTTCAGAGTAAAGCTGAAGGGAAACAATTTGTAGTAGTAAAGATTTATTCCCCTATCCTCCCCTCCAAATATTACATGTCTCAACAAAGAATTCTTGTTTAACTTTATTGAAAAATGTGTAGCAGGGTGGTGTTTGGAAAAAACTACAGATCTACATGTACATATGTTAGCATTGCTTGTTCCAACTAGGCACAAGGAAAATGAGAATTTCAATTTGTTTCACTGACATCCCATGGAGGCAAAAGAAAAATATTAAGTGTATCGGGAGTTTTCTTTTTTTTTTAAGTCAGCATCAGAGAAATTTCTTAACATGTGGATAAAGATATACTAAAAATTAATAATAATAATAATAATAAACAAGGAACCAAGACTCTCAGCTTTATATTCTTTCTTTCCAACACCTTCCTTCAATCATTATGGGGGCATTACCTTCAGCTCAGTTTTAACGTTGCAGAGTCTGAGCTTAAAATGAACATTTCTGCCCATTTGCAGTGAACAGCAGCCATTGGTCCAGAATTTCACCTCACAAACTGCATACATTATTTCTGCTAAAAGAGATTTATAGTTAATTGTTTAAAGGAAATTTCTCATTTTTTAAAAGTAGGTGATTCTTATAGAGAAACCTGTGACTAACAGAAAAGGAACTGAAAACTGAAAAAGACAGCAATATAAAATGAATCCATCAGGAGACATCTAAGGCTCCCGGTTTCCTGCGCCCCTCACTGAGTGTTCTAAGAGGGGCCCTGGGCTCCGACCAGTAGTGCCAGGTTCTTCCCAGGAACTGCAAACAGTGTTGAGCAGGATGCAGCCTCTGTTCTGAAGAGCAGGACAAGCGACCGCGGTGCAGGGCCGTGGTTTGGGGCAGAGGTGGGGACGCAGTGCGCGCCCCCAGTTCTCTCTTTGGGGAAGGAGATGAGGGAAGGGAAGGAAGCCACCTCTCAGGAAATGAGACCTGGGAAGTGCTGCAGAAGCTAAGGAGGACTGGGCGCCTTCAGAGAACTGAAAGCAGTTCAGGTAGGCTGGGGCTGGGGGAGGGTGGGAGCAGTGGCCGCTAAAAGATCCAGACGGTGACAGGATTAGGACGCCCTATTTTTTTTTTTTTTTTTTAAGTAAAAAGCGAATTTAAGGAGATAGGACTTCACCCTGAGGGCAACAGACAGCCCCTAAAAGAGTTTTAACGGGGCGAGGGGAGGGGGGAGCCACAAGATCGGGTTTACTTTACAACCAAGTACCTATGTGGTTGCAATGTCGAGAGGGGGATGGGGCAAAACGCGAGACCCGGAGACCAGTGAGGAGGGAACGGCGGTAATCCAGGTGGACGACGCCGGTGGCCTGCCACGGGGAAGTCACAGCAGGGCAGGAGTGACTACAAGAAGTAAATCGGATCCTGGGGCTTAATTACTGGAGGATGGGGCGAGGGGCTGATGGCCAAGCCTTAGGATGCAGTTGCTGAGGTGGGAACGTGCGGAGCTCCGTTTAGGACCCACGGATTAAAAGATGTCTACGGCACCCAACCTCAATAAGCCTAGACCTCAGGACGGGGTGGTCTGGAAGCAGGACCGAGTGGACTCGGTCAGAGAAGAAAGTGGCCCAGGACAACTCCCCAGGGAATCCTTCTCGTGAGACTCGACAATGCTTACATTCCACTTTTCTTCAAATATACACTGAATCACAAAATATGCTGCGAGATAGGCAGAGTTCATTGCTTTCGTTTTGCAGGTGAGGGAAAGAAGGCTTTGGGATACCAGTTTGTTCATGATTACCCGCAGTAAGCCTAGACGTCCCATCTCTCAGCCAGTACACTCCCTACTCTGCCCCCAAATTAAGTCAATACACCGGCCTGCTGAAACTAATTCTTTCTTAAATTTTCGGTAGAAGAGACCACAGAAATGAAAATATTTAAAAAATGCCTCTTGTTCCTTTTTATCCCCAATTCCCATGCAAAGATATTGTAATCGATTTTCAATGTTAATAAATATTACCAGCCATTAAAAATATGTGAGCACTTTTCTTTAGAAAAACTCGGACAGAGAAAAATCTGAGAACACATCTCACCAGTAAGGCCACAACTTCTCTAAGTTCTGTGTTGCATAAATAAGCCTTGACAGATTCTGGCTTTACGCTCATTAACTCGGCACGTCCATCCCCGGTTTTCCTATCTCCAGGACGTGCCTACCCGCCCCCGCCCCCCTCCGGCCGCACCACCTGCTCCCGGCACCTCCCCCTCCTCCCGGCTGCCCGCCCGCGCCGGTTCTCACGCGGGGCCCGCGCCCCTCCCCGCTGCTCCCGCCCTTTCACTTCCGCGGAGCTTCCGAATCTGAGCCGCCGGGGTCCCCGCCCGGCTTCCCAGCCGCTCCTCACTCCCGCTTCCCCCGCCCGCCTCGCGGCGCCGCGCCCCCCACGAAGTTCTGCCTCCCGCGCCGCCCCCCGCGAGGACTTCAGAGGCGGGCCCCGGCCGGCCGGCGCTGATTGGCCGCCTCCTCGGCGCCCCGCCCCAGTGCACGCGCAGGAGGTGGGGCGGGCCCGGCGTGGACGCGCGAGGCGCGGGCCCGAGGACGAAGCGTCCGTGACCCGCGTGCCGGTTTGGGCGTCCGGGCCCCGGCGACCTCGAGGCGGGGGCGGGCGGTGGCGGAGCACACCGGCACTGAAGGCTCACATGGCGCCTCAGGTCTCCCCCCCCAACGCCCCGGCGGCCCCCCCTCCCCACCCGGCCACGGCCAGCCGGGCGTCCCGCAGGGACTGGGAGCTGCCCCAGGGGCCGTCATCGTCGCCAGCCCGGTAGCCCGGATGTCGCTGCCCCCCGCGGCGGGGCCGCCGACGCGCTCTTCGGCCCGGGAGGAGGCTCGCCTTAAAGGGACAGCGCCGCGTTCGAGCCGGAGGGGGCGGTGCGTCCTGCGCTCCGAGCGCGATCCCTGCCCAGGGGGACGCCACGGCGCCCTCCTTCCCGAGCCCCCAGCCCCGGGGCGGGGCGCAGTTGGGGCGCGGCCTCCTGCCTGGGGATGGCCGCAGATGGCCGCCCGGAGGCCAGGTTTTCCTCCGGCCCGAGTTGTGGCCGGTGGCGCCGCGAGGGGCCGGGAGGCGCCGGCCTGTGATTGGCCGAGGCCGCCGTGAATGCAGGACATTGTCTGGTCGCGGCGGTCTCTGTCCCTGCCCGCCGCCCTTCCTCCGAGCAACATGGGTGCGGAGCTGGAGCCCCGGACCGCCCGGTCCCCTCCGGCCGGAGTCCCAGTAGCGGCGGGAACCCGGAGGGGGAAAACCTAACTTTTACAAGAGATCATGGAATCTGAAAGTGGAGTAAGGTGCTGTTTCAAAATACGAAATCATTCTCAACTAGGAAATAAAATCATTTTTGTTTGACATAAAGGTTTCTTTTAAGATGAAAATGTTAATTGCAAAGGGCCAACTGTCATAAAAACAGTTTCGTTTTGTCTTCAAGATTTCTTTAGTTGGGATCAATGATGATTCATCTGAATATTCTTTATAAAAATTCAAGCAATTCATATGTTGTATATTCATACATAATATATGAAATAACCTTCTAGACAGTACAACTTCTCTGGGTCTTAGTTTCCTTACTTGTAAAAGGAGGGTGCTGGACCCTTAGCTTCCTAAGTTCGCTTCCATTGTTCGAATAATTCTGATTATCTTAAAATCTTGCTATAGCCTATGTAATGGATCATATCTCAAGGCCTCGGAATAGATGAGACCTTTGAAAGAACCCTTGAGATGATGGTTCTCCTCAGATTGTCTTTGAAAATACCTGGATGTTATTTAAGTGAAGTTGTAATCTTTTAGTGGGCAATTTTGGAGTAAAGGTAAATGAGCAGTAGAGAAATGTATGGAGATCAAACAGTTATTAGTCAATGCGAAGAGCAGGGTTTTCTTTCATCCTAAAGAAGTTTTCTAGCTAATAGAACAGTTTTAATAAGGAATAACCATCTTTTCTATTTCCTTCCCGCTATCAAAGGAGTAGGAAGATGGCAAAGGAGAGAAGACATACATGAGATAAGAAATACAGAAATGGAAAATGTTTGGAGAGTTTAAAATTAAGTTGATATTTGCTTTTTAAAAACATTGTTTAGAAAAAAATTATCGTATAGTTAAAAGCGGGTGTGTTAATATAGATAATACTTTGTAGCTTCAGTTTCATGCTCTCTTCAAAATTAAAAAAAGTCAGTGATTTTATTTAATTGAGCAATCAACAAGAATTAGAGGCTTGGAAATGACAAATAAATGAAGGAAGGAAGGTATCCAGAAAAGATAAATGTAACGGATAAATTTAACATGATTCATTGCAAGAGACATGACCTCATTCCTTAATAAAGGGGTTTCCACTAAACTAGATTTGATGTTTGATAAATTTATGTTACAGACTTTCCTCAGAATTATACTAATTTGATATGCCGCTCCCATTTTTTTTTTTTTTTTTGGTAAAGGGAAGAAATACAAAGAAAAATTTTAAACATTGTTGCAGCTTCCTCAAATGACAGTTGTTCCCGGGCTCCTCACCCTCACCCATCATAATAAAGGAATGAAAAAGCAGAACTCATCAGCATAAAGAATCTAGCTATCTCCAGAAGTGTACCATGAATAGTTGTGTGGATGTCTGTGAGTGAAGGAAATTTAGGGGTGTGGATGTGTGTGGGTGTGTGCGTGCGTGTGCACACTGGAGGGATATAAAAGTTCCCGGGCCAGGGATCAAACCAGAGTCACAGCTATAACCAGAGCCACAGCAGTGACGACACCAGGTCCTTAACCCGCTGAGTCATAAGGGAACTCGAAAGCAAATTTAGTTTTGATTATTTAAACTTATTTATTTGTTTGTTTATTTAGTTTTAACATGTGGCCGCACCTGCTGTCCATGGAAGCTCCCGTGCCAGGGGTCAAGCCATAGCTGCTGTAGAAGCAATGCCAAGTAGTTACCCTGTGAGCTACCAAGGAAGTCCAAACTTCTAGTATTTAAAGTGTGGATTTTCCTAATGAAACAGATTTACGTAAAAGTCATTAGAATGGATGTCAGGCTGAGAGAAATAATAAGTTGTTTATCATAAACACAAGCAGCAGCTAATATGATACGGTCTGTAAGGCATGCAATGTCTTACCAAATAAGATTGAGGTTTTTCCAGCCAGTTTTTTTCTTAAGATTTTTCCTTTAGTATTTGATAAATTACCATAGGTTAGTCTGTATGGCAGGCTAATATTTATGGAGCACTTGGTATATGCCAAATCCTGTTTTTAGGTATGTCTTTGATCTTTACAAAGATTTTGGGGGCAGGTATAATTATCCCCATTTAAAAAATTCAGAAACTAAAATGCTAGAGGTCAGGTAGCTTGCCCAAGGTCAGACAGTTGGTGGATTTAAAGCTGAGACTTGGGCCTAAAATCCTACCTGACTCTGCTCAAAGCAGGTGGCGCTGTGCTTTCCGTCACTCCCTAGACAGACTTAGTTACTTCTATGGATATGATTACTAATCCTTTTGTTTTAATCGGTTCAACAATTATGCATTTAAATAATTTTGCATTAGCCCTTTCATGCATTTATCTTTCAGGTGACCGTGTAGATACGAGATTGCCACCTGTTGTTTATTTTGCTTGAGAAAGTCAAGCATCTATATCATTTTTAAAGAGAAACCACCCCCTCTAATTTGCATCTTCTGTCCCCGTGTATACAAACATGCCCATGGACCAGAGCACAGGAGCAAGTCCCCTAACCCTCTGCTTTTCTGTCTTTTGTCTTTTTTCTTCCCCTCTTTTTCTTCTTTCAGATGCATTGCCTCTCAGGAGCCCAATGATAGGCACTGGATGCGTCTAATTGGTGTCGGTCCTGGCAGAGGTACTGGCATACTCAATCATTCATTCCTTGGCTAAATGCGTAGGAATCAGCCAGGCCTTCAGAGGTGAGAGAAGAGGAGGAGCCAAGAAGGCAAGATAGGAATTTGGGGGATTCAGGAGCATAAACCTGAGGCACAGGGCTGTGCCTTTAAGACTTTTTTTTTTTTTTTTTTTTTTGCCTTTCTTCTTTGGTTTGTATCTTTGGCTGAGAAAGGGCACATCCTTAATGACAGTTCAGGGTACAGGGTTGCCGTCTCTTACATTTACCTCCCTCTGTTTAGGGGCTGCTCAGTGGTGCCACGATGGCGTTCATCTGTAGCTCTGCCAAAGACGGGGAAGGAGGGCAGCCCCTCTCTATCCCTGACATCGCTTGTTCCAAGTGCCTGCATCAGGAGGGCCAAGAAATGAGAAATAAAATTACTCTGAAGGGGATCATTTGTGACTCATTAATCCATGTGATTTCTGAGGCTCATTATCACTGGAAATTGAGTTGGCTAAGTCTGTTTAACTTTTGTGATGAAGGATCAGCGTTAGGATTTGATGTTCTGGGGTCTGAGAGGGATAAAGGGCTTGTGTTCAGCTGGCCTCCACTCCCATCAGCACCCACAGCAGCTCTTAGCTCTTTTTGTCCTTGGCCAACAGGCTGTCCTCCATTCTGGGTGGGACACTGGCAGGGGCACCCACAGAGCAGCTCAGAGAAGGCATAGCACCTGGAAGCCTGACCCACTGAGCCTCACTGCCATCTGTGGGTGACGGCATGGTGGCCATTGGTGTCTCAACAGCCCAGGTGCCCAGAAAGGCAGGGAAGGCACCTCTGTAGGCCTGACAGAGAGAACTGTCTGGCCTCTTATTAGCCAGTGGTTGTCTTTTTATTTTTATTTCTTTAAAGTTCCACGATTAAGCTCTTCTCATCTGATATTTCTCAAATCCAAATATTAAGACACCTTATACATATGTAAAAATATTTTAAGTCTAAGAACACACACCTACTCTCATTTTTCTACTACTGTTACTCTACCTACTGTAACCAGTTCCCTACTTTAAATTCCCTCTGTTGTTTTTGCTTGTTAGGGCTGCACCTGTGGTGTATGGAGGTTCCTAGCCTAGGAGTCGAATCGTAGCTACAGCTGCCAGTCTACACCACAGCCATAGCAACACAGGATCCAAGCCACATCTGCGGTCTACACAACAGCTCACGGCAACACTGATCCTTAACCCACTGAGTGAGGCCAGGAATTGAACCAACATCTTCATGGATACTAGTCAGGTTCATTATTGTTGAGCCACAGTGGGAACTTCCTCCTCTGTTGATTTTTTTTTCTGTACCAGCTTTCTAGTTTTTCAGATTTTAACCAATTTAAAATTGAAGTTTCATTTGTTTCAATCTTGTCAGTATTTATATAGAATAAAAGTATATCTTGGGAGTTCCCTGATGGCCTAACAGTTAAGAATCCACAGTTGTCACTGCTGTGGCTCTGGTTACAGCTATGTCTCAGGTTCAACCCATGGCCTGGAAACTTTGTCATGCTGCAAGCACAGCCAAAAAAATGTTTATCTTGTAATTAATATCCACATGATAGGAGTTCCCGCTGTGATGCAGTGGGGTCAGTGGCATTTCTGGAGCTCTGGGATGCAGGTTCAACCCCTGGCTTGGTACAGTGGGTTTAAGCATCCAGTGCTGGCACAGCTTCGGTGTAGGTTGTCAATATGGCTCAGATCTGATCCCTGGTCTGGGAGCTTCCATATGCCACAAGGCACCGAAAAAAAGAGAAAGAAAGAAGGAAGGAAAGAAATAGGGAGGAAGGAAGAAAAGAAAAAAGAAAAGACAAAAATCCATATGGGAGTTCCCGTCGTGGCTTAGCAGTAACAAACCCGACTAGTAACCATGAGGACGCAGGTTCCATCCCTGGCCTCGAGCAATGAGTTGAGGATCCGGCATTGCCCTGAGCTGTGGCGTAGGTCACAGATGCGGCTCGGATCTGGTGTTGCTGTGGCTGTGGTGTAGGCCGGCAGCTGTAGCTCTGCTTCGACCCCTAGCCTGGGAACCTCCATGTGCCTCGGGTGTGGCCCTAAAAAACCCCCACATGATAGTCTGCTCTTACCACACTGCAACAGGTAGCTCTCAAAAGTTGAGCAAATTAGTATTTCGAATTCAAATGTTTAAAATGTAAGGTAATTAGATTTCTTTATTAGTGGTGAGCCTTTTGCGTGTGTGTGTGGAACAAATAATCCTATTTTAGTTTACCTTATTTTGGAACTATTACTTCCCTTACATCAGCTCTTCCTTAAGTAATTGTATGTTGTGCTCTACTCCAGAACTAGGACGTTTACCTGAGAAGTATCATTTTCCGGTCTTTTGCCTGCAAATATAAAAGTAAAGACAATGACGGGACAGTTGTATTTTTCCTCAAGGCAATGCGCTGTGTGTTTTCAGCAGCTGAAGGCGGGGGGCCGAGCTCCTCTGCCCTGTCCCTCGCTGTGTTTCTCCAGCTCGAGCGGAGACATTTTCTGTAATTGGTTTTCCACATTTGCCAAGAGTCTGTTTCCTCTTAACATTCAACATGTTTAACAGAAGTCTTGTAATAGGTCCAAAAACAATAAAACCCGTCCCGAGCATAAAAACGATACATACACAACACATGGGCTTTTTTTTTTTTTTTTTTTTTGTGGCTTTGGCTTTGTTAAGTTCCTTCCAATAATGTTTAGCATCAAATCATGGGGTAGAAATAAAAAAGTTTTCTTCACAGTAATAAACCCCCCTAAAGACACGTAGTCAGTGACTGTGCCAAAGGAGACAATTGTCAGCACAGAGGCTGTCACAGGACAGCATGGCCCTCCCGGTGTCCCGGACTTTTCCGTAGTGACAAAGTGGGGGTTATGGTTCCATTTAATGTTGTGTCCTCAGAAGGAACAAAAACATATTCGAGGTACATGATTCTGATGTACCTGTTCTTAATCTGACAAAGTGGGTGTCTTCAATGTTACCATAAAAAAGCAACACTAGTTTACATTTTATCCCATCCCAGCATCACTCCAAAGAAGATGGTGAAAACGTCTCGTCAATAAATTTCTCTGATTTCACAATTAGATGTTTGACAAATGAAAAAAAAAATGTAGACTTCTTTTTCAATTAGTATTCAATTTAAATATTGTCTTTACTAGTTTTATTATCATGAAAGCATCTTTCGGTGTCCAGGGCATCTAGACTTAGGAAGAGCTTTGAAATTCCAGAGAGAAATCAGAGGCATTGACCAGCTGGAAACTGTGGCGCTGATGACAAAGTCGCCATGATGTCCTGCGAGGCATTTTCACCGTTTCTTCATCAGTAAATTGGAATCCGAAAGATAAGACTTTGACAATAAAAATAAATAACCCTGGAGAAAGGATGCTGTTCCCTGTCACTGTCAGGGCAATCGTCCCAGAGCTGGCAGGATTCTATCCCCCGAGCCATCCCCGTGTTTGGAGCCCGTTTCGGCCTTTGCCAGAGCCCTCAGTTTTCCATCAGACTCAGATGGGCCGTGAACTAAAGCTTTGACGCTCCAAGCCTGTTGGGGTGACCAGAGATTGTGCTGAAAACGTGGAAGCTCAGGCTGCATCCTGACCTGCAGAATCTGACTCTGCATCTGAACGAGGGCCTGGGGGGTCCATGGGCAGCGATGGTGTGAGCGGCATGGTTGAGGCTCCCCCAGCTGAGGACCAAGCAAGAGTGTCCAGAGCAGATGAAGTGGGGACCCCCTTGGATACTAGAGGTGTCATCTTTAGCATGATTCCAGGGAGTGGGGAATGGGTGGGGGCAGATAAAAAAGGAATACTTGGCTCACAGGGCTCCATCAATGCATGGAGTTTGAATTATATGATCATCTGCAAGGCAGAAACCAAACAAACAATGATGAGTGTGGTGGTCATGCAATGGAGGAGTCTTACATTTGAAATCTGCACTCATTTCTTAGGACCACTATAGGGTAGAACCCCAGACTGGGGCACTTGGCAAGACCTGCCTCTTTCTAGAAGTAGCAGTGCAAGCAGGCAGGGCCCTGCTCCTCCCAGAATCAGGGAGTGCGCTTGGCCTGGTCCAGCCTCCGGGGTGCCCTGTCTGTGGTCCTTGGCTTGCAGCCCGCAGCACTCCCATCTCTGCCCGGGGTGGCACGTGGCCTCTCCTGGGTGTCTGCCTCTTCACGGGCTGTTCTCTTCTCCTGGGGAAACTGGTTATGTTGGATAAAGTCCCATCTCTCCCAACTCCAGTGTGATGTCACCTGCAAGGTGTAATTTTCAAAGAAGTTCACACTGCTAGCTTCGGGGGTGCGGAAGGCCTCTTCCGGAGGGGGAGAGGGCACAGCAGCATGAAAGTCTCGCGGGGTGTCTTTCCAGCTGGACTCCAGGACACCTCCCAGTCCCATTTCCATGCCACGGCCCTGGAACCTGAATTTTTTTGGCTGGGTCAGGGATCAAACTCCCACCACAGCAGCAATATGAGCCACAGCAGTGACAACTGCTGGATCCTTAACCCACTGAGCCACAAGGGAACTCCTGGAACCTGTATTTGTAACAAGCCCTCACGTGACTCTGACACAACCACAACTCCACTTGCAACCCAGGACCTCAGGGCTCCAGGATCCTGGCCTGCACCGCACCCCACCTGGGTGACCCCAAGAATGCTGTGGACCTGCAGACCCATGTGGGGAGTGTGAGGATGAAGTCAGAGGGAGAGACTTGTCCAGGGAAAGGAATTATGAGTTTGTCATTAGAGTACAGTGACAGTGACAAGGGCTCTTAACAGGGACACAACAGGTATTTTATTGTTTTTTGTTTGTCCTTTCTAGGGCCGCACTCTCGGCATATGGAGATTCCCAGGCTAGGGGTCTAATCCGAGTTGTAGCTGCCAGCCTACACCACAGCCATAGCAACGCCGGATCCTTAACCCACTGAGCAAAGCCAGGGATCGAACCCACAACCTCGTGGTTCCTAGATGGATTCATTAACCACTGAGCCACAATGGGAACTCCATCACCGGATCCTTAGTCCACTTATCAAGGCCAGGGATCGAACCTGCATCCTCTGGATGCTAGTCATATTTGTTTCCACTGAGCCACAACGGGAACTCCTAAAGTTCGTCTTTATTTTGAGCAGGCGATACCAAAAAGGATGAAGGATGACAGTGAGAAGTAAATGTCCCTCTCACAGAGCCAAGCACTATTTCTTGAGAAAAGCCATTTTAACACCAAAGAATCTTAGAGAAAAAAGAGAGCATTTTCCCAAAAAAAGGAACACTTGGAGGAAAAAGTCTATATTTTTCCTTTCTTTATGCATCCATTTATTTCTCACGGGTATTTTAATTTTTAAATTATAGCTGGTTTACCACGTTCTGTCAATTTCTGCTGTACAGCAAAGTGACCCAGTTATACATTTATATACATTCTTTTTTTCACATTATCCTCCATCACAGTGATTAAGTGTATTTCATGGGTAATTTTGACACCCCTTTTATGAATGAGGTGTTGTTTTAGGTGGGGGAGATACATCAGGGACCAAAACAGTGACAAAGGGTTCCCTACTCTCTTGGACTTGACATTTTGGTGAAAAGTGAGTCTGAATTGGGACACAGGAGTCCTAGGAGATGAAGCTGAAGGAAGAGGTAACTGGTGGCTGAGAGCCTCGCCTTGTCCGCCAGGTACATGGGACACAAAGGCAGCCAGAGGTTCGAAGCAGCCCCTGCCTCGTCCAGGCCAGCAGAGGCCAGGAAGGAGGGCCTCCTTCACGTGTGGCTCTGAACAGACTTGAGACAGAGAGTGTGACAGCAGAAGCTGGTCCAGGTGTGTGGAAGAATGAAAAGGGTTGAGGTGGGGCTCGGAGGCGCATTAGAGGGCAGAGAAGAGAGCGATTTTTAATCTTTCGATGGGGTTTCTGTTCATGCAAAGAAACCAGCTAAATCTGTCTGCCATTTGCATGCTTCTTTCTTCCTTCTTCAAGTCCCTGGGTGTGCCCCTAACCTGAGGAGCAGCTGAGCTGTGAGAGATTGCTAGGCTCTGCTGGAGGCTGTCCCATCAGAGATCTCAAAGTTTACACTTTTTAAAAAATGAATAGCTTTTTTGAAAATAGCCACAACCACAGCATATGGGCCAGGGAGTAAATCTGAACTGTGGCAACACCAGATCATTTAACCCACGTCGCTGGGCCAGGGATCAAACCCACACTTCTGCAGCAACCTGAGGCACTGCTGTCAGATCCTTTTATCTATTTATTTTTTTTAGGGCCGCACCCTTGGGGTATGGAAGTTCCCAGGCTAGGGGTCAAATTGGAGCTGCAGCTGCCAGCCTACACCACAGCCACAGCAACGCCAGATCCAAGCTACATCTGTGACTTATGCCAGAGCTTGCAGTAACTCCAGATCCTTAACCCACTGAGTGAGGCCAGGGAGCAAACCTGCACTCTCATGGATACTAGTCGGGTTCTTAAACCCCTGAGCCACCATGGGAACTCCTGCAGGCAGATTCTTAAACAACTGCACCACAGCAGGAATGCCAATATATACATCTTTTTTAACAGTAGATTTATAGAAAAACTTCCATGTACCTCCTCAGCCATTCCCATTTCCTCTCTTTTATTTATTTATTTATTTTCAGTTCTTTTTTTTTTTTGTCTTTTTGTCTTTTTAGGGCTGAACCTTAATAAGCATTCACTGGTGATGGTGATTTTTGTAAGAGAAGGAAGGAAGGACACAAAGGATGTAACATGTATTTTGTACTTGCAAAAAAGATCCTAGTGATTTGAAATAATTTCTAGCTAGACTTTGCTTTTTTAGGGCCGCACCTGCAGCATATGGAGGTTCCCAGGCTAGGGGTCCAATTGGAGCTGTAGCCACCGGCCTACACCACAGCTCATGGCAACACCGGATCCTTAACCCATCGATCGCTCGTCCTCATGGGTGCTAGTCGGGTTCACTAACCACTGAGCCATGAGGAGAACTCCTCCTCCCTCTTTTTCAAAATTTGTATTTATTTTAAAGTGTAGTCGATTTACAATGTTGTGCCAATGTCTAATGTAACCACTTCCTCTCTTCACATCTTGCTCTGTTGTGGGAACTCGTGTCCCATATGTCTTTGTGTGTGTGTGTGTGTGTTTTTAGGGCCGCATCGGCGAACATGGAGCTTCCCAGGCTAGGAGTCCAATGGGAGCTGTAGCCGCTGGTCTATACCACAGCCACACCAACTCAGGATCTGAGCTGCATCTGCCACCTACACCACAGTTCACGGCAATGCTGGATCCTTAACCCACTGATCGAGGTCAGGGATTGAACCCGAGTCCTTGTTGTGGGAATTCATGACAATTGATGACCACATATTGATACTATGAGCTAAAGTCTGTAGTCCCCATTAGGGTCGTTCATTGTGTGTACATTCTATGGGTCTTGGCGAGTATATAATGATCTGCACCCCCATGGTCACGTCACTGGGAGTAACTCCCTTGCCCTAAAGTCCCCTGTGCACCACCTATTTGTCCCTCCCTCCCCCAACCCCTGCCACCGATGACCTTTTTACTGTCTCCATAGTTTTTGCCTTTTCCAGAATGTCCTCTGGTTGGACCCATCCAGGATGTGGCTTTGCAGATCATGTTTTCACTTAGCAATACACATTTAGAGTTCTTCCAGAGGCTGCTCGTGCTTAACAGCTCATTTCTTTTCAGCATTGAATACTATCCCGTTGTCTGGGATACATCACAGTCTGCATTTCCATTCATCTATTACAGAACATCTTAGATGCTTCTAAGTTTGGGGAATTATGAATAAAGCTGCTTGGTGCAGGTTTTTGTTTGAACCTGTTTTCAACTTATGTAGGAAAATACTAAGAAGTATTGCCAGATCATATGATAAGTGAACTTTTAAGCTTTTTTCCTTCAAGCAAATCTTCCTTTATGGTTCCCTTTGTGGCTCAGTGGTTAATGATTCCGACTAGGATCCATGAGGTGGCGAGTTAGATCCCTGGCCTCCATCAGTAGGTTAAGTATCCGGTGTTGCCATGAGCTGTGGGGTAGGTTGAAGACATGGCTTGAATCCCGAGTTGCTCTAGCTGTGGTGCAGGCCTCCTGCTGTGGCTCCGATTCAGTTCAGCCCCTAACGGGTGAACTTCCATATGCTGTGGGTGCAGCCCTAAAAAGCGAAAAAAAAAAAGAAAGAAAGAAAGAAAGAAAAATTCCCGTTATGTAAAATTTCAAATAGAAATACCATCTTATCTTAAAATATTATGCTGCACGCAATCACCTTCTTTTTTTCCCTCTGCAATTACACTCTTTATATGAGTTTGCTAGTTCAAGGAATGCGTATTTGACATTACAACACAAAACTAGAAATAAAGTTTCCCCTCTTCCACCAACACTTTATGAACAAGTAAATCTTTAATCTTGGATTTTACAAAACATTTGCACTTTGTGCCAGTTCGATAGACAAGGGTTGGTATCTCTTTGTTTCAACTTATATTTTACGGATATTGATCATCTTTTCATATGTTTGGAAGTCATTTATATTTCTTCTTTTGTGAATTGTCCATGTCTTTTGCCTATTTTTATCTTGTAAAATACTTTTTCATTTATAGAAGTAATATATTAATTTAATATTATTATTAAAAAATCCAAACACGTAGAAGTCAGCATAGTCAGAATTAAACGTAGACTTCTCCATCCAGAAGTTAGTTATTAAAGTCCAAAGTTTGGGATTTTTTTTCTATATAGTTTTCTATGTGTGTGAAACATAGAACACATACATGTGTATATATATATGATCAAAATATATGTATTATTCTGCATTATACCTTTTCACTTAACAATGTCTTGTACATATAGATTTATATATTATATAAATGGCTTTACTTAATATGTCATATATATTGAATCCTATTTTTTTAAACCATTGTTTAGTAGTACATGAAAGTTTTTTATTTTTCCTTTTCTTCTTTCTATTGAATCAACATGTATATACTGCTTACTAGGCATAAAGTACTCTTCTAGCATTTTATAAATATTAGCTGATTTCATCATCACAACAGCTCCATGGACTAGTTATTACTGGTATTCCCATTTTACCAAGGAAACAGGGACACAAAAAGGTTAAGTAACTGGCTCAAGATCATGGTGCTAGGCAGTTGCAGGATAGATTAAAATTTTATTCTAAAATTTATTCTAGGGAGTTCCCTGGTGGTCCAGAAGGTTGGGGATCTGGCATTGTCACTGCTATGGCTCAGATTGCTGCTGTGGTGCAGTTTCTTTTGATCCCTGACCTGGGAATTTCTGCATGTCATGGGCACGGCCAAAAATTTTTTTTTTAATTAAAAAATAAAAAGCAGTTCCCACTGTGGCACAATGGGATTGGCAGCATCTCTGGAGCGCTGAGACACAGGTTTGTTCCCCTGCCCGGCACAGTGGTTAAGGGTCTGGCGTTGCTGCAGCTGCAACGTAGAGGGCCAAGGGCCGAGGCCATGTGCAGAGAGAACAGCCTTTACAGCATCTCTGAGGTAGAAGGATGGACCCCGGAGCCAGTCGGTGCAATGTGTCCTGGGTGCAAGGCTATAAGACCCACCTCTTGGGCAGGATACCCTGTGGAAAACTCGATTAGGTCACAAGCAAGGACTCTGATCATCATTATTTTTCAATGATTTGGATGCTAAATATGAAAGAATATCTCATTATATTATCAAGTAGCACATTCACATGATTTATTATATTTACCTGGCAAATACCCAGTATTTGCTGAATGTTCATTTATATTGAATTGAATCAAACGTATACTAAGTGAATATCTGTTTTTTTTGGATGACATTTTATAACTAAAAAAAGAGAAAGGCTTTTTTTTAGGATAATGAACTAAGATAAGTACAAAAGAGAAAACAAAGCGTTAAAAGAAAAACAGATGAGAAATGACAAAAATGAGTAGATGTTGTAAAATGCCTTAGATTTGCTCAAATAAAAAGCAAAATGGGCAGAAGTCCCCCCCCCAAATGCACTGAATTTGAAAATGCAGAAGTAGGATTAATTTTAGATTTTTAAAACAAGCTGAGCTCCTTAAAACTGTTTCTGGAATGAGTGTCATCTTAAATGTCCTTGCTGCACATATAGACATACCTTTTTCCTGGATGAGAGTATTTAATATAGTAATGATGTCAACTTTCCCCAAAATTAAACTATACATTAAAAATTAAAAAAAAAAAATGGAGTTCCTGTCATGGTGCAGAGGAAACGAATCCGACTAGGAACCATGAGGTTTTGGGTTCGATCCCTGGCCTTGCTCAGTGGGTTAAGGATCCGGCGTTGCCTTGAGCTGTGGTGTAGGTTGCAGACACGGCTTGGATCCCTCGTTGCTGTGGCTGTGGTGTAGGCCGGCAGCTACAGCTCAGATTAGACCCCTAGCCTGGGAACCTCCATATGCCAGGGGTGCGGCCATAAAAAATAAAAAAATTTTAAAAAAATCCCAGTAGAATTTGGGGGGGTGCAGTGCTGAGAACTGGTGTTAACATAGAGATGTAGGACTTTGTAACACAATAAACATGTCAGAATCAGGTCCAAATCAGCAGGTAAAAATTTTGTCTGAAATGAAAGCATTTGATTCTAATGAGGAAAAGATGAACTGCTTCCTAAATGACACTGAAACTAAAAATTTTGGGCATCTCATCAATTTGCCAAAAACCTATTTTTTAAATAAAAATTCCCAATGTTGGTAATAGAGCACAAGGAACAGAGCACTCCCAAGGTCTAGGTGGAGTATAAACTGGCTCATTTCTGGAGGGAAATTATATATATAAAATCTTTAACAGTGTCTACACTTCATGAAGCAGTAATTCCATTTCTACGAATGTATTCTGAACAAGTAATTGCTGATGTGCTAAAGACTTAGACTCTAAGGATGTGAACCGAGGCAGTCCTGCGGTGGCGCAGTGGGTTAAGGATCCAACTACAGTCGCTCAAGGTGGTTCGGAGGTGAGGGTTTGATCCCCAGCCGGGAGCAGTGCGTTCGAGGATCTGGTATTTCCTCAGCTGTAGTTGCAGTTATAGCTCGGATTCAATCCCTGGGCCAGGAACTTCGACATGCCGTGGTGTGGTCATAAAAAAATCTTTTAAGAAATTACAAAGAAAAAAGTACGAGGAGTTCCCATTGTGGCGCAGTGGTTAACGAATCCGACTAGGAACCATGAGGTTTCGGGTTCGATCCCTGGCCTCGCTCAGTGGGTGGAGGATCCAGTGTTGCTGAGAGCTGTGGTGTAGGTTGGTGGCTACGGCTCCAATTAGACCCCCAGCCTGGGAATCTCTGTATGTGCTGGAGCAGCCCTAGAAAAGGCAAAAAGACAAAAAAAAAAAAGACAAAAAAAAAAGAAAAAAGGATGTGAACTGTAATGTTGACTGTTGTGTCTAAATATGCATAAGCCTAGTTACCAGCAGGGGATGATTAGATACATGATATAGACTAGATAAAAGAAATATTAGACAGCCATCAACACTGTGCAGAGAAATAAGGTGACATTTCTTGAGTACTCACCATGAACCAAGCAAGTTTTTAAGAATTTCCCTTGTAACAGGGTGTTTTACCCTCCCAGCCACCCTCAGAGGTAGGGTGACTACTCCTTGCATTTTATAGATGAGGAGCCTGAAAGAGGTGACCCAGCTCCTTGCTGGTCAGAGGTCAGGACTGTATTTGGAAGGAGACGGGGGGCGGGGGGGGGGTTCCTGAGCTCACCTTCCGGCAACACAACACAACCGAGGAGATTCTGTAACAACATGGACATTTCATTCACAAGAATGAGGGACGGTTGTGTGTGTTGTAAGCCTATTTAAGAACTATGTGCATATCTAATTTTAATATTTCTATAAATCACTGAAGTAATATTTTTGTTATTTAAATGCAGAAAAATCAGAATGAGGCTGACAACAATTGCCATCAGACTGATTTACATACACACACTTGGCCATTGCCATGTAGTCACAACGGCCAAGAGGCGGAAACAGGCCAAGTGCCCATCTGACTGAACAGGTAAGCACACCGGGTTTATCCATGCAATGGGCTATCACACGGCCATAAAAAGGAATGAGGTGCGGATACACAGTACAACATGTGTGAACCTCAAAAACACGATGCCTAATGAAAGAAGCCAAACACAGACGGCCACACGTCATAGGATTCCGCTTATGTGAAATGTCCAGAAGAGGTTGAGCCACAGGGACGGAACACAGATGTGTGGTCACCGGGGGCTGGGTGGAGCGGGCCGTGGGCAGGAACTGCTGACTAGGTATGGGGTCTCCTATGGGGCACTGATGAAACTGTTTTGGAATTAGGCAGGGTGGTCGCACAGATCACGAGGGCACTAAATACTGCCCAACTGTTCACTTTGGGGATGCTTCATTTTATGTTATGTGAATGTCATCTCAGTTTGAAAGAAAAAAAAGGATTTCCCCCTTGTGGCTCAGTGGTAACGAACAAAACTAGCATCCATGAGGACTCTGGTTTGACCCCTGGCCCTGCTCAGTGGGTTAAGGATCCTGCCAGGTTGCCATGAGCTGTGGTGTAGGTCGCAGATACAGCTCAGATCTGGTGTTGCTGTGGCTGTGGTGTAGGGTGGCAGCTATAAGCTCCGACTCGACCCCTAGCTTGGGAACCTCCATATGTCGCAGGTGTGGCCGTAAAAGAAAGAAAGGAAGGAAGGAAGAAAAGAAAAAGTATTCTGGGTGAGAAAGGAGTGCAAAGACCAGAAGAATTAGGAATTCGGTACCACTCCACGTGTTCAGGAATTTCATTACACAGACGTGAAAGGGTGACGGGTGGCCCTTGCTGGGCAGCACTGAGGAGACCCACACGTGTCAGCGCTGAGAAGTCCTGGAGGCCCCAGTGGGAAAGGGCCCGGGTTCCCACGGGTCTGGGGTGCTATGTGACAATCAAAATTAGGAAGGGGCTTATTCCACGGTTGAGTTTTCTCTTGATTTAGTGGACACAGATTGAGACAAGGAACAAGAAGGCAGCATTCTTCAAAATCTCTACCCCTAAAGTGTTCACATATGTGGTGTCCCCCTCAAATCCCACTTTCACCATAAACACATACTAGGCTGGTTCAAGAGTCAAGAGCCCTTCTTTTTTTGCTAAAATCCATAACCCACACCCACACTTGTTACAGCCTCAATTGTCCCCTCCCACATCTTAAAACCCAGGGGCTGAAGAATGTGACCTGGGCAGAAGCCATGCTTTACAGGGCTTGCAGGCAGGTGTAAGCCCCGTGACTGGTGTCCTTACACAAGAGGAAATTTGGAAAGGCGTGTGTGAAGGGAAGGTGGCGTGAAGAGAGGCAAGGCAGCTGCCTCCACAGCAGGGAGAGTGGCCTGGCGCTGTCTTCCCTGCAGACCAGCCCTCAGAAGGGACCAGCCCTGGTCTTGGGACTTTGCGCCTCCAGAACCGAGACCATACATTTTTGTGGTCAAAGCCACTCCGCTAACAATGCTTTGTTAGAGCAGTCCTGGCAAGCTTGTACCACGTTGTATAAAAACCCTTGCTCTTCACCCTGAAAAGACAGATCGGATCGGTTGCATAGACACTCGACTCTTCACGGGATGGCTGGTCCCATGGAATAAACTCAGTCCTTTGAGATGCTGAGTTTCCACAGGCCAGGTCCCAGCCTGATAGAACCACCTATGACTATAGTCCTTAACAAAAGCTCTCATCATACTAATTGCAAAGAGGATGCTGACGTTCAGGGCTTTAACATGAATCATGACCTGCGTGAGGGAAAGATATAAAATGAAGGATAGAGAACTTGAACCCAGCTGCTCCCAACTCAGGCACATGCAGCCGGAGGCCATCTACGGCCAGTTTCCACGTTCCTGTAAATGTGAATTCTGTGAGGGGGCTCGCGGTGACTGGGATGGGGGGATTTGTCGAATGTAAGACTCCCGGGCCTTCTGAGTGACTCTCCCTCCAGCGAGTCGCCTTCACTCCTATTCTCAATGCTACCTCGTCAGCAGTATTCTGATGATCACAAATGATTTCAGTGTCTGGAACTCAACACACAACCCCTCTTGTCAGCTCGCCCCCACTTTTTACTTGATTCTTCCTCGCTTATTTTCACAACAGGAAGGATGTCACTGCTGATCTTGTCTCTCCACTGTCACTGTCATGACCAGATCACAAGATCACACTTGAACACGTCTGACATCTGCTTCAGTCTTTTTGTCTTTTTGCCATTTCTTGGGCCGCTCCAGCGGCATATGGAGGTTCCCAGGCTAGGGGTCGAATTGGAGCCGTAGCCACCAGCCTACACCAGAGCCACAGCAACGCAGGATCCGAGCCACGTCTGCAACCTACACCACAGCTCATGGCGACGCCAGATCCTTAACCCACTGAGCAAGGACAGGGATCGAACCGGCAACCTCATGGTTCCTAGTTGGATTCGTTAACCACTGCGCCACGACAGGAACTCCTGCTTCAGTCTTAAACTGAATTCCAGACTTTAGAAAATTGAACCACACTAGTATCAGTGAGGCCATCGGTTCGATCCCTGGCTTTCATCAGTGGGTTAAGGATCCGGTGCTGCTGTGAGCTGCATGTAGGTTACAGATGCGGCTCAGATCCTGTGTTGCTGTGGCTGTGGTGTAGGCTGGCAGCTGCAGCTCTGATTCGCCTCCTAGCCTGGGAACCTCCATATGCCATGAGTGCAGCCCTAAAAAGATGAAAGAAAGGAAAAAAAGGGAGAAAGAAAAGGAAGTTAGGGAGAATTTTATCTTTAATGTCACATCAAGCAAGTCCTGTGTTGGAGTCCCCTTTGTGGCTCAGTGGAAAAGGAACCCGACCAGCACCCTGTTTATGTCTTCACATGGCTGTCCTGCTCGAGTACGACTTCCTTTTTTTTTTTTTTTTTTCCTTTTTGGCCTCACTCGCGGCATGTGGAAGTTCCTGGGCCAGGAAGTGAACCCGCACCACAGCACTGACTGAAGCCACTACCGTGGTAACACAGGATCCTTCACCTGCTGTGCCACAAGGGAACTCCAGTATGACTTCATCTCAACCTAGAACTTAAATTACATCTGCAACCATCCTATTTTTAAGTAAAGACAAATTCTGAGCTATGTTTTTGGTGGGGGAAGCATAATTCAACACATAGCAAGGGGATAAGTAAGCTTCCCACATTTAGGTTTTGAGGACAACTCAACGCATTTTTGTTTGATGGAGACAAAAATCTCATAGATAAGAAAGTGCATAAAATACACAGGTACAGTGTAAAGAATTACAAAGCAGTTATTCATGTTTCCTCATTCAGGCCAAGAAACAGGACATTGCTCACCAGAGATGCTCCCTGTGTGCCCCCATCCCCATTAAAACTCTCCTCCGGGATCCATCCAGCACCCATGTCACTTTCAGTCATCTGCTCCAATTTGTCTGTTTTCTTATTCTTTATCTTTCTTTTTTTTTTCACCTTTTTTTTTTTTTAAAGGATTATACCTGAGGCATATGGAAGTTCCCAGGCTAGGGGCTGAATCGGAGCTACAGCTGCCGGCCTATACCACAGCCACACGGGATCCAACCTGCATCTGTGACCTACACCACAGCTCACAGCAACACTGGATCCTTAACCCACTCAGTGAGGCCAGGGATGGAACCCGCAACCTCATGGATGCTAGTCAGGTTTGTCTTCACTGCGCTACAATACGAACTCCAAGAAACACTGGCAGATATACCAGTTTGTTTCTAGAGTCCAGTGTTCACTATGGAGCAGGGTTTTATTTTTGTGTTATTTTTCAGCTCACAAAGTCAAATTCTATGCTGCCAACCTTAGTACTGAGCTTAGATGGCGCTTCACTACCTACGAGAATAATGTGTTCCTCAGCCAGGCATAAACCATGTTTTGAGTGATTAGACATATTTTGGTATCATTTACACTCCTACCCTCTTGATTATTAGGAGATAAATAGGGACTATGTTCTTGTTTTCAGGCTTATTTATTTATTGGCTATGCCTGAAGCATATGGGTATTCCTGGGCCAGGGATCAAACCTGTGCCACAGCAGAGACCCAAGGTGCTGTGGTGACAGCGCTGGATCCTTAACTCTGCTCCACCGTAACAGAACTCCTTAACAGGCCATTTTAAAATTAAAAACATAACCTATAAAAGAATAAAAAATCCATATACATATATACATAACTGAATCACTTTGCTCTACACCTTAAACGCAATACTGTAAATTGACTATACTTCAGTAAAAAATTAAAAACTGTGTATGAAGATCTAGTTCTATCCTCATGTACTGTTTGAATTGTACGTCTAATTACATGTTACTCTTTCAAAAATCTGGTCTCAATCCCGTTATGTCAAATCCAGAGAGCAAACTCTAACACTATCTTTCATGAAGATGACAACTTTGGAATGTTACGTGTTGAGACATTAAAAGCTGTACTTTATTTTTCAATGGCTGATTTTCTAGCTCTTAAAATGTGTCCCAAGGTGCTACAAAAACTGATCCGAGATCATTTAAAGCCTCAACTATACATTTAAGGTTCAGTTAACAGGTGCCACTATTTTATCTGTGGTAAGGATACTAAGATAGCAGAGTAGAAACCAGAAACGCTGCTCTGCTCACTGATGTAAAGGATTAATCAGTTACGTTCCTTAGTGGCAGATGAGATTTCTCGAGAAAGTGGTGGTAACTCTGGAGATGCCTTCTCCTCACCCCTGCTGCCTGAGACGGAGCCTAAGGAGATGTCAGAGCTGTGCTTCAGAGATCGGCTTTTCCTGGGGTGTGAAAACACACCTGCTGCTTTGTTCTTGTTTGTTTTTACCATGACTTTCTCTCTTTTTGTCTTTCTAGGGCCACGCCTGCTGCACATGGAAGTTCTCGGGCTAGGGGTAAAATCAGAGCTGCAGCTGCTGGCCTACACCACAGCCACAGCAACGCTACATCCAAGCCGCATCTGTGACCTACACCACAGCTCACGGCAACCTGGCGGGACCCTTAACCCAATGAACAAGGCCAGGGATCGAACCTGCATTCCCATGGACACTATTTTGGGTTCTTAACCCGCTGAGCCACAATGGGAACTCTACTTTCTCTTCTTACACTTGATTTAAAAAGGAATCAGAGGAGACAGCATAGAAAAGAAACACGTTAAGTTTCTGAAAAAAATTAACAGCAGTTTAAAAATGAACAGTTCCTAAAGAATTCTCCCCTTGCTGGTATAGAGCAGAACGAGTCCGACTTGTCTTAACTGTTCCTACTCATTACTAACAAGAATGAATGGTAAGATCGGGGAATTTGGTAAGACCACCTTAAGGAAAAAAAGCTTGAATCTCCACCTCCACTTCCTCTCATCTCTCCTCTTGCCCTCTAGGAGGATAGTTAAAACAAAGACCTGAGACAGCATTAGGTGATTTCCCCTGAGAGTGATGTCAGAGCTCTGAGAGAGCATCGCTGTGTCTTTGCGAAAGGGGGCAGAAAGCTGAAGGCAGTGAGTGAGTTAAAAGCAGGACGTAGATGCAACTTAGAATTTCTTTACAAGGTCTCACAACAGCATAAAGGCACTTTAGTGCTGGTTGAGAAGGAGGAAGTACTTGCTTACATCATCAATAACAAAAAGAATCTCAATACTGGAAAGATTTTCATCACATTCTAGCAAAATTTTAAAGGGTAGTGTTAAACATTCGGACCCTTTTAAAAAATTTGCTTGAATACATGTTAAAAGCTGCAGATGGACTAAAAAATTATGTTCTTAAAAAAATGATGTGGTCATAATAAAAAAAGAACACTTTTATACATAGGATTTTATTTTGTACTGCTATAACAATTCATTATAGACCAAGGGAGAAAAAGAAAAAGAAGGATAAAACCACCACACTGAG
Source organism: Phacochoerus africanus (assembly GCF_016906955.1). Lineage (NCBI taxonomy): Eukaryota > Metazoa > Chordata > Mammalia > Artiodactyla > Suidae > Phacochoerus > Phacochoerus africanus. Next base: position 73,068,238 of record NC_062549.1, read on the forward strand.
TAAAATACTAAAGCTTTTCTACTTTTAACAGGATTTTCCATCTGGTAGATTTATTGTCATATCCCCTTCAAAACAGACAAGATGCTTACCGTATTTTAAAGATTATAGGTTGCCACTGAAAGAAAAATCTCACACAGTCACTGTACATCAAGGTTGAAAAACTGTCCTGCATGAAAAATATACTTAGAAATCATGTGAATAAAATAAAAAGAAAACATTATTGTGTTTAAGGAAAGATTAAAGTCCTCATAATGTGCCATCTAAACGTGGACACTCCCGCTTCCTGGAGCCACTCAGGTGGAAGGAGTCCTTGCTTCCGCCCATCTCACTCTTCGTACTGTGTTTTCACCCAACAGTGTTCATTAAGGCAAACAAACACATCCTTTTCTGAAGAGGTCTTAAAGAAATGGTGGACAAATAGCAAACTTTTGGCATTAAAACAGGTTAACACATACATAGCCTTTAGTAATGTACATTAAGCATATTTTTCTTGGACGAGTGACAAGAAAAGATGAACATGCTTGTTACCAATGTCGAAAAGTTTAAAATTCAGGGTCCAAGCAATTCCTAACGAAGCTTCTGTAGCTTTAAGCTCTAAACAGTATAGAATTTATGCAAATGCATTAAAGAATTCAAGCTTGGCAAATGACACCCAAGCAGGATATTAAACTATATATACAGAAAGTAAATGATAAATACAGAATTAAAAGAGTCCTTCTGTTTTCCTTATAGCCTTGAAAATTGACAAACTTTTGAGGACAGTCCTGTAATATTAAACATTAGGTAACCACAGGTGTGGGGAAACCTAACTACACAAACCAAGTTAAAATACTCAAGATGACTTTGTAGTGTTTAATACAATTCAGTTTGTAGGTAAGGGCACAAGACAACATTTAACAAAAATAATCACATCAATTGACCTAGAAATCAAATGCAAATAGATATGAATACAATCTCCAAAATCTGTCTTTTTAAGTGAACATTAACCATTTATTCAAAGTTATACAAGAATTTGAAGGATTAAAGTCTTCTGTGACATAAAGCCATTTTGAATAGTTTCATGTCTCAGCTGGGCAGGAGGAGAGGGTCAAAGAATGGGCGAGTGGCCCCGTTCGGGCAGCCAGACGTAAAAATAGACTCAACAGCAGCCTCCGCCGGCCTGCTGTCCTCCCTGACTGCCTGCGTGGGTGGCGTTAGTAGCAGCGTGCTGGGGGCCAATCTTAATGCCATTTGCCTGAAAGAAAAGAGAAGGGGCTAATGTAATAAATGGAGCTGGAACCAACCAGACAGTACAGATTCAATTTAAGAAATTCTTTTGTTTCTTAATGGCACAATCTTGGCAAGTAACTAAAAAAAACAACCACCACCACATATTAAGCCAATTTTTGCAACAACTAAAACAATATCTCTTAGGGGATATTCCTTCCTTTTAAAATAATACTGTGGGAGGAAATATTCCTGAAAATCATTCCCTATCACACCAGGTACTACGTTAACTGGAATGCTGCTTGTATGGGCGTTCTCACAATGGAGAGACTGTTTCAAATGCAATCTTTAAAAGAGAAAACTATGCAAAGCCTGTGCTGCTCTAATGCAACATACACTCTTTCCTCTAGACAGCGCTTCTGTTCCATGTTGAATCAGCTGTACAGGCTAAGGGCATATGAGTGTTCTGTGTCATCAATAATTTCTATGATCCCCAAAGACATGGCAGCTTGCCAAGAACCCACACACAGAGTAGTTCTTTCATTCATCAAACTCACACTTCTGTCTTAACCCTCACTCCCTCAAGTGGATTTTACCTAAAAATACAACACTTTGAGAAAAGTAATACAGTAGCTTCAGAAATTAAGCTCTTAAGGAAACTTTACGTCACAGTAAATCTCAGATTTATAGTGCTTGGCAGTTGTTCTGCAACAGTAGTAGCCTTGGGGTTTCTGGCACTAGCTCAGTATTGACAGCAGCTGATGTGGTTTCTTTTCGCTCTTTTGACTCCTCTTTAATAAAAAGCATGCCCTATGGCTCATTGGTTTTGCCCCCTCTGGGCTGGTAGCAACTTCTTGAGGAATCAAGGAGTCCGAGCTGGCACGAGGCCAAATAAATCGCACGGCCTGTTGGCTCCTGACAGCACGTTACAATCAGAGCTGCACCAGGCCCGGTAAAGCAGTCAGCTACTACGTGAAACCAACAGAAACAATGAACCGCCCTTTTACATACAGGCCCGATTACTCTTCAATTTATGTGGCATTAGTCTCTGAATGGTGTCGCCTTTAAATGAACTCAAGAGCTACTGCCATACAAGCCTAGAAGATAGGGGTTAGAAACTGTGTTACTACAAATGAAAAGAAATGAGAAAACCAAGTACTTCAGGGAAAGCTTAGGCAAACTGTTGTTTGTTTTAGCCAAGAATGAGGCAAATAATAAAACGCCTCCTCTGGACAGGCCAGGGACACACACGCAAGGTCCTCCTAAGTCAGTGTCGCCCTCACAGCACCTGGTATGGAATGAAGCTTTTTCCCCTTCGAAGCAAAAAGTCTTAATGGCACAAATATGTATGTAAAAGTAAATATGCTCTATCCACATAGCAATTCTGAAACAAAAAAGGATAGATGCATGGCAGGTCAAAAGGATGGCTGCTGGTAAACCTTCTGAATTGTTTGCTTCAGAGCTTTACATTGTATCCTACTCATGTTGTTCAAAACTAGCTTAGTAAAAAAAACAACAACAAAAAACTAGCTTAGAGTAATTTTGCAAAACAAACAAACAAACAAAAAAGAAACAAAACCCCAACCAAAAAACCCCCGAAGACAAACTAGTGCTAAGTGCCAATTACACACATTAATTCAGTCTCCTGAAAACATGCCATGCTGTCCTGGGAGTAATTTCCAAAGTGGGTGTTTCCCTCTTCCACACCAGACCAGAGTGAGCAGCCTGCATCAGCAACTGCACACACGCACTCACATACAGAAAATTACTCCCCAAAGCGGATGGCACCATATGGACGTGTGTAAGAAAGCTGATTTCCCTCTCTCTTAGAGGACTGACATGATGGTGCATTGCTCGCAGTAAACGGACAGGGTTACTTACTCTAACCCGTTTTCCTAAGGTGATTTTCTAATCGAACATAAACACTTAACTATTATACAACATATAACAAGTTTTCAAATAGATAATTATAAACCAATGTGTTAACTGACATCATAGATCCACGTTAGGAATTTAAAAAAAATATAAAATCATGAATCCAAGTAATTAAAATTCAATTCTAAATTAATATTAGTCAATAATATTTATATGTATATACCTCATTATTAATGTCAAAGACTCCTTCTTGGATTTTTTCATAAATTTCTTTTGCTGTATTAATAAATGCCTGAAATATAAGGTAGAGAAATTGGTTCAAAATATTTAAAATACATGTTAAAAGAACATTATATTAAAAGCTCTATAAAATATCACAATGCTCAACACAAGAGTATCAACCAATGTAACACAGCATAACAGAATAAGGAAAAAAACCACATGACCATTTTAATAGATGCAAAAAAAAAGCATTTGACAAAATCCAACAACTTTTCACGGTAAAAACACTCAACAAAGAAGGGCTAGAAAGGAACTTCCTCAGCCTGACGAACAGTATCTAGGAAAACCCAGAGCCACCCTCATACCCAGTCCTCACAGCAGTGGTGAGGACTGAAGTTTTCCCTTAAGATCAAGAACAAGACCAGCACGTGTGGGAATGTTCACTAACACTGTCAGGGGCAATAGCCGGAAAGTGGAAACACAAATACTCATCAACTGATGGATGACAATCAAAATGTGGTATAACCATATAAGAGAATATTATTTAGCCATAAAAAATTAGAACTGAGGAGTTCCCATCGTGGCTCAGTGGTTAACGAATCCAACTAGGAACCATGAGGTTATGGTTCGATCCCTGGCTTCGATCAGTGGGTTAAGGATCCGGTGTTGCTGTGAGCTGTGGTGTAGGCTGGCAGCTACAGCTCTGATTAGACCCCTAGCCTGGGAACCTCCATATGCTGTGGGAGCGGCCTCAGAAAAGGCAAAAAGACAAAAAAAAAAAAAAGTACTGATTCATGTGACAGTGTGGTGGAACCTTAAAAGCATTATGCTAAGGAAAATAAGCTAAACATAAAAGACCACATATAGTAGGATTCCACTTATGAAATATTCAGAAGAGTTCAAGCCACAGAGAGAAAAGGAAGATTATTGGCTGAAGGGAGGAATGAAGCATGACTGCTAATGAGTCTGGGGTTTCTTTTTGGGGTGATGCAAATGTTCTGGAAGACAGAGGTGATGGTCATGCAACTCTGTGAATATACTTAAATCCACTGAATTGTGCCCTTTAAAAAAGGATGAATTTTATGGCATGTGAATGCTATATCTAAGAAGAAAAATTCACGACTGGGGAAGGAGAGGGAGGCCATAACCTGAGAACCACGTGTCAGCCAAATAAGCTGCCTACCGGTCCTTGCTGACACTGGCTCACTTTAGGAGGCCACTATTCCACAAAGGATCCCTTTTGCCAGACAATGGATTACTTAACATACAGTTTAAGACAGGAAGAATCAACAGACGATTATGATAAAGAAAAAGACAGCTTAACTTCTTTCTTCCCTCCCTCCCCACTCTGTTTTTTTTTTTTTTTTTTTTTTTTGCTTTTTAAGGGCTGCATCCAAGGCATATGGAAGTTCCCAGGCTAAGAGTCCAATTGGATTTGCAGCTGCTGGCCTACACCACAGCCACAGCAATGTGGTATCCAAGCCACAGCCTCGTCTGTGACCTACACCAAGCTCACAGCAGTGCCAGATCCTTAACCCACTCAGTGAGGACAGGGATCAAATCTGCATCCTTATAGATACCAGTTGGGTTCGTTTCCACTGAGCCACAACAGGAACTTCAAGGTGGCTCAATTTCTATGCCATGTTGAATAAAATCTCACCCCTTTCCCACATAGCATACTATTACAATGACAAAAAATTAGTTAGAACATTGTAACCAAATTAAGCCTCTAAATACCAAATTGAATCCTAAGCATTCCATATTTACCTAAGATACTAAGATATTTTATACATATATTACCAAGGCTACAGAAGATGAATATAAACTTGGGCTCTAAACTATCAGATCTGTGACCACACAGAATAGTATTAATACTATATTCAATTAGCATTCTATGAAAATTCATAAAAGGCTGCTCTCCTCTATCACTGATACAGGCTTAATTCAAAATTTAAAAAGTAAACAGGGTTCATGGAAGGAACACATCATACCTTTGTCTTTTCTACACTGGAAACGTCTGACTGCTGAACTTGCCACCAGAGCTTTTGTTTCCTAATTAACAGGACTGATATGTTTTCACCTTTAAAGGCCTTACAGCTCCCCAGAGTAATCAATCTCCTGCAGCTCAATTACTGCACCAAGAACACACCAGTCAGTGAAGGAAACGTGAGCAACTGCGGCGGAGCACAGAGATATGAATATGCATAAACTCTAAGTGGCTGATCGAATCATCAGAGAGGGTCATGAGAACTTGCAGCAAAATAATGAGAAGAATTAATCACTGCAGATTCACAAGGCACTTAGGAAGCAAGTGTACTTTCCGTTTGCACGCTGGAGTTAAAGCAGAGGAGAAACTGGCCTTTAGCCAACTATGAATTGATTCACAATCCTCAAAATTGAGGATATCCTTATAAATTAGGAAAAACTTTACTCTATTTCAAGTAACATGTTACTAACAGTGAGGGATTGAGAAACCAAGCTAACCAAATACTGAAGTCAACAGACTGATCAACTCAGAGGGCTGGAATAACTTAACGGGCTCCCACGTGTACATTTCACTAGAACATGCGACAGACTTCAAGGTCCCATAAATGAGTTATCAGTTCATATGAACAAGCATTTATATTATAAAAGTCATTACATGTGCCAAAAGATGTAAATAAATTGACTTTTTGCTAATTTGTTGATGAATCACTTTAAAAAGTGGCTTGGAGTTCCCGTCGTGGCGCAGTGGTTAACGAATCCGACTAGGAACCATGAGGTTGAGGGTTTGGTCCCTGCCCTTGCTCAGTGGGTTAACGATCCGGCGTTGCCGCGAGCTGTGGTGTAGGTTGCAGACGTGGCTCAGATCCAGTGTTGCTGTGGCTCTGGCGTAGGCCGGCGGCTACAGCTCTGATTCGATCCCTAGCCTGGGAACCTCCATATGCCACAGGAGCGGCCCAAGAAATAGCAAAAAGACCCAAAAAAAAAAAAGTGGCTTAAAAAATCTGTATTTTTCTTTATGCTAAATTTCCCAAGTCACTACTAATTTTATTATCTAAATAGTATTTAATACTTTTTAAGCACCTTTAAGAACAGTTGTACCCAATGGTCTTAAGAAGTATTTCTGAAATACATACAATTAACTCTGTTACAACTCAATATAACAAATGGTTATCTTTCCTCTTCTAACTCCCATCCTCTCAATGAAACAGTCTTCGGGCAATGCTACATTTACTTGTCATTCAAATCTCTGATTACATAGTAAAGACACTACAATAAAATATTTTCCACTCCTCTGAGCATGTATATCTCTATAATATAGAGAGAGGATACTATACAAATGAATTGCTTTATCTACATGCTATTTAATATGTGTTACTAAGTGATTAATTAATGATCAATTTTAATGAGTCCTCAGGGTTTGAAACCCAATATGACAAATATAGAGATTAGGACACTTGCCTTAAAAGCGTGTGGTTATCCGAGTTCCCGTCATGGCTCATTGGTAACAAATCCAACTAGTATCCATGAGGATACAGGTTCAATCCCTTGCCTTGCTCAGTGGGTTAAAGGATCTGGTGTTGTTGCAGTTGTGGTGTAGGCCAGCAGCTGTAGCTCTGATTATCAATCCCTAGCCTGGGAACCTCCTATGCTGCAGGTGTGGGCCTTTAAAAAAAAATTGTGTGGTTATGGTTCCCAAATATAATAAATATTAACCGAGTACTATTAAGACTTATTAGAGATCAAATGAAACTTCTAAGAGCCTTGGGTGTCGCAGACAATAACTGTCCACTAAAGCTCCAAAACACTTCAAAGACTCAAAGGTAAGAGATATGTATCTGTTACAATAATTGGCTAGAATTTTCTTTCATTGCTCATTTTACTCCAGTCACTAAAAACTAATCTCCACATACATTTTTCAAGGTAGAGATGTAACAACCTGAAATACCTTTAAAACACAGATTCAAAAAATGAAGAAATCAGCAAAATAAGTTAACTAGATATTACAAGGTCTACACTAAAGCTCAGGTTTTAATAGGACAGTCTTAAATTGAATTCCTTCCAATTTTAGACATCATTTTAACTAGTCGTACTTCTTCTATTCCCCAGGTTACAGAAGCAAATTATGAGAAGGAGGGGAGGAGGAAGGGAAGGAGAACGGATGTGAGGGCGTGTCTGGGAGTGGCCAGTGGGGATGTATGTGTGTGTGTGTGTGTGTGTGTGTGCTCGCGCATGCAGTGGTGGGTGGCAGGCCGGCCAGATAGCACCGCACTAAGTATATGTTAGCAGAGGTGGTCCCAGTTGTCCAGAGAGGCTCATGGATGGCTCTTTAGTATAAACAATACAAAATATGTTCCTGAAGTGCCTTCAGTATTCTTACAAGTATTGGTGTTTACCAGGGTTAAGATTCTGTAACAATTTATTTACCTGGAACAATTATTTCCATACTATCAGAAAAATGGAGCAAGATGATGGCTAACTGCAAAAAATTTTTAGCAATGGATAATGACCACAATACTTTAAAAACTCTGACATCCTAAAGATCACTGCGGGTTTTGTGACACTCTAGTTAGAATTATAAACAATATATTCACCTATACCCAACGTTTCAAAGATAGTCAGATCTGAATATTAGTAAGTTCTAGAATAGGAAAAAATATCTGCTGAGAAAGTGAAGTGAAAGGATTTTATCAGCAACCCTGTAAAAAATACAACCTAGGCAGATCCACGATCAGGAAGCATAAACAGGTTTCCCTGCAGCAGCTCACCTTGGCGCGCCTCCTGCCTTCCCACGCAGCATTGCACGCCCTTTCTGAAGCCTCACTCTCTCTCTGCTTTTCCAGTAGCTCTCCCCATCTTACTTTGATTAATTGCCATGTTCAGTCCTTTACCTTCATTAGCCATTAATTGCCTTTCACCTCAGACACTAATCTTTCAAGCCCTGGCAGTAGTTATCTGAATTGTTCTGATAACACCTGAACTTAAGTAGGGTCTTCACAGCACAAATGAAAATAAACATAACCACAAAGAACTATAAACATTTAAAATTCAAACAATACTCAGCAAGGACACAATTGGATGTGGAGCCTACCCACCACCTGCCCTTTACTCAAGGGCGCCTATTAAATTGTTCCCAAGATTCGGCACTTCTCTGGGTACTAGGGAAAGTACAGGGAGAAGGAGAAGGGAGTTCTTCAGCTGCTGAATGGAAACAACTCAGGCGGGAGAACCAAGCACAAGGGCTGAAATTTCAGCGGCAGATGCAGGACTGAGGCAGGTCCAGCTGAGGCCGTGGACAATGTGCTGTGAGGGCCTTCGCAGCCGACCAGAGAGGACAGAGGCAAAGAGGAACATGAGTATTGTACTTTTATTATGACTTAATAGTTTCTAAGGAAAAATACTGAAAATAAATCGTCTGCAACAGAATAGCATTTAAATTGTTTCCTTGTGTAACATGCTGCCACCTGGTGGCAAGATAAAAATTACATCATCTGTTAGGTAAGACTTCAAAATAAATCGAAGTATCTTGGTTTTATTTATAAATCTTGACTAGATGCTAAAGAGCAAAGTGCCCTGTAAAGTATGTGACCCTTTAGTTCTCTCTGAGACTGGGAAATTCAGAACTAGATTGCTATTTAAACTTCTCTTCTTAACTGTTAATCAATGCTATGGACATTATAGGTGTCCATTTGCCAAATCCTATAAAAACCAATAATTTACCAAGTACCTACTATGGCCAGTCACTATGCTAAATGATTTACACAGGTTTTCATTATTTCTGAAAAGAAATTCAAGGTATGAACAAAAATGAGGACATTAACTTTGTGGGTTGAAGTTGTAGCTGTTCATCAACAGAATGGCTGGCTAAGGTGTTTATAAGCAGAATGGCTAAGGTGGGGCTCTGAACCTGCTGTCTTCGGTCACAGCCCAGTGCCACATCTTACCACATGTGTTGCTGGGACTTCACCTCTCTGTAAAGTGAGGGTAATAATGGTGCCCAGTGCAGACTGCTGGAGGATGAATGTAAGCCCCATCAGCTCTCACCACCGCCCATGCAATGATGTGGACCAGCAGCGGAAGAAGTGGCTGCATGTGAGCCACACTCTTCAGTGCATTCAAATACTGTGATTAAAAAAACTGAACATCAAAACGTAAATTAGCCACACACAATGTGTACAGTGAGCCCTAAAGAAAATGTACTGAGATAAGATTTAGATATGATGCAGAGATAGGAAAGCTTTGTGGAAAGGACATCAGACTAGAATTCACAATGAGGCAGTTTAAACATGAAGCGTCTTCAAATTTTTGTGACTGAAGATGTTCTGATTCTATCTGATGTAGCTTCCAGGGGAGAGGCCTCACACACACACCATCCAATACAACAGCTTTCAAACTGTATTCCTGCACATCCCGCAGGGGCCACCTCCTGGGGGTGAGGCAGGATGGAGGGGAGCCCAGTGGAGGGACAGCCATTTCCCCCCTCCCTCACATTTTCCACGGCCTCCCCTATTCTCGTCATTTCCTCTGCAAAGGGAGGAATGATGGGCCCAAGACCCCGTACGACTGTAGCAGAAACAGGGTAAAGACATTCTGCCCACATGTATCTTCTCTTTATTAGGATCAATTATCTTTAGGACAACTAAGGACTTGCATTTACTTTGCTTATGCTGCTGTTAAAAGTGAACATAAAATCACATATTTCTCATAGCCTTTAAAAAACACCTAGCTAAGAGTTCCCATCGCGGTGTGGTGGAAACAAATTTGACTAGGAACCATGAGGTTGAGGGTTCGATTCCTGACCTCACTCAGTGGGTTAAGGATCTAGTGTTGCCGTAAGCTGTGGTATAAGTTGCAGACGTGGCTCAGATCCCGCATTGCTGTGGCTATGGTGTAGGCTGGCAGCTGTAGCTCTGATTTAATCCCTAGCCTAGGAATCTCCATAAGCTGTGGGTGTGGCCCTAAAAAGCAAAGCCTAGCCAGAAATTATTTCAAATTGCTAGGATTATTTTTGCAAGTACAAAATACATATTACATCCTTTGTGTCCTTCCTTCCTTCCTTCTCTTACAAAAATCACCATCACCAGCAAATGCTTATTAAGGAAAGGTGGTGGCTTAAACAAATCCTGATCAATTTCACCAGGGAAATAAAGGGTGGGGTGGGAGGGGGACCTGGAACTACTAGGTTAGAAAGGTTTGCGGGTATAGTATTTAACAAACTTTCTGCTTCTCCTTCTGTCAGAGGTAACAGACAGACATGTTTAATTCCTCGGTAATTTAGTTATCCCATTCAACCAGCATTTACGGAGTACCTGGTTTGTACCAGGCACTGAGCATACTCAACTGTATACTCCGGGAAATGAATGTCTTTATAAAACCTCAAGGACGTGGTAGCACAGGATAGATGTAAACCCAAATTGGAACATAGCACTAACACGTCCACAATAGTTGTTTAGAAGGGTAACATGGCATATAACCACTTCTGCCAGTAGAAAAATTGTCACGAGAAAAAGCCCCGTGAAGAGACCTAAAGGCTAAGTATGCTCCTACCTATTTATGAGGGAAATTAAGGAGAGGAAAGAGCATTCTGGACAGAGGCAGATTTAAAGCTCAGTTACACTGGAAGCTGAGGACGCAGGAAGCAGGTGGGAGACAAAGTCAGAAGGTAGTTCAGAGAATGAAAACCTACGGAGGCAAGGTCAGCAACAGGAAGGTCAGGAAGGGGTTTAGAATAATAATCAAGGTAAAAAATGAAGGCTGATAAATTAAAATAGTGGCAACCAGAATGGATTGCCTCCTTTGGAGAATTTAACAGGACTGGGTGAAGAACAGGCTAAGAATGATAAGGGGTTTAAGGATGACTCCATTTTTGGCTTATGTGACTGAGTGGGAAGGGTATGTTTCAAACCGAGATTAAAAAAAAGAAGAAAATCAAGTTTCGAGGAGGGAATGAAGAGATTATTTTAGACACACAGAACTCTAATGCTGATGGGAAAGTCCTGGGAGCTGACTGTGTGAGTAAGTGTGTGACATGCATGTAACAGCATGATTTTCTTCAGACATGTTTAGCTACCCTGGTTTAGATGTAGAGAAAATGCACGTAACTTTCAAAGTTAGTTTGGTTTGGCCCATCCCTGAACTGCCCTGGAGTGATGGCCAAACTTAAGGTGGAGAAACTGAGAGCCTTGCAACCTGCGGGAGGGAGTAGTAAATATTTATTACACTAAGCTGCCCTCAAGGGATGATGGAAGCCTTGATAAGCCAGGTCAGATTTCCAGTGAAAAGCCCTGTGGTACCCACAACACTGAGAACAGGGTTAAGGAGACAACAAAGCCTTCAGTTTATAGCCACATTCCAGCTCTACAAAAACACCTGTTCCACCACTTAAACAACGGAGCCCAAGGCAAGGAAGATGTCTTCCCACTGCAAATTCAGCCTGTAGATTTCCAAGCACCAGGACAGGACACAAGTACTAACTAGGGGCCTTGGAACTGGTTTCTTAGTTACAGAAGTCTTATCGTCATGTGTTTTTCCCCTGGACACAGAAATCCACTGGTCCTGTCAGGTCAGAGGGCTTGGCAGTTTACAGCAATCTGTCTTCTGGTAAATTGGCTATATTTTCAGCTATCATCATGGCTATATCTTAAGTACTTGAGCAGTTAAGCCAGGAATTTCCAGTTCTGATTTGTTTCAATAGTTTAAGATATTTTTAATAACTAATCTTTCCCTCAAAAAATTTTGATGTTCATATAGTTTTCTGGTTTCACATAAATCTCCAAACTTAATTTTAAGTAAAATTGATGAATACAGGGAAAAATTGCCCATCAAATGCCTAAGAGATTGAGAAGACTATTTGACAAAGTGACACTGTTTGACAAAAGAATGTTTCACCATTATTCATACCACAATCACCTTTAGGTCCTAGAGAGTATACAGTACTCTAAGTTTTTGGAATGTACAACTCTGAGGAAATGAAATTTTAATTTAGAGAGAAAATATATAGAGACAAACAGGGAAGGAATTATAAAGTAAATATATCACTTTGGGAGTATTGAGACCCCTTTTAAAAAGTTGGCCTGTGGCTTTTGGGAAGGAGTACTTTTCCTAGCCTGCCAGAACTTTTGCTAACAGTTACTCCTGGGTCTAAAAAAACCCTGTGAAACCACAAAGACCCCAGGCAGCTATGGAGGGAGCTCCCCATCAAAGGAGAAGCCAATCTGTTCACCTGTGTTTTCAAAAATCTCCTAGGCTTTAGAATGCTTAGGGCAAAGATGGTTTAGGACAGAATTCCACCTACAAGTTGACAAATGGAAGCAAGGTATGAGCTGATTCAAGACTGCAGGGAGAGAAGTGAGGTTAAAGTAATTAAGCAAAGACTTCACCATCCAAACATTTTTTACTGTGTGGGGGAGAAACTGTGCTAGGTGTTGGGGATGCCGAGATGAAAAGATAGTCTGTATTTTCAAGGAATTTTGTCCTTATAATGAGCCAATGTGAAAAAGGAGGGTCATGACGGGGAGCTAGGATAAATACGTGCCTGGAGAAAAGCGCACACATGTGCTGACCGTGTGGGTGGTGGAGGTCGTGTGTCTCAGCACAGCCCAAGAGGATGGACTAGACTGGCTGTACCCAAAGTTCAGGTGGGAAGGAAGGGCGTCTCAAGGGCAGAGAAGACTTTCTATCAAAGGGGTCAGGAACACCACCAGCCGACAAGCCCTCGGTTTACCAGGGAGGGCACGGGGGAGGTAGCAAAAAACAGGGGCCTGTCTTCCAAGCTAAGGAGCTTGATTCTGACGCTGCGGGGAACCACTGCATGGATTTCATCAAGCTGGAGAGTGACACTCAGCTTTAGAAAGATCTTAACAGGCAACAGCAGAGAGGACTGAAAAATGAAAACAGGGCATCCAATCAGGATGCAGTCATGGAAGAGGACAATCTGGAGAGAGATTTAACAGCAGAAATAGTAATACACATGTGGAAAGTGATCCATATTAACTGAAGAAATAGTGTAAAGGGTCGGAAAAGAGAACGTTCTAGGATACAGGACAGTGACCGTCTGTACACGAGAGCAGAGACAGGCTGTCCCATGTAGTCTGCACGTTAAACTGGGACAGTCCAAGACCCACTCATGCAGAACTGCGCAGGGACAAGTGGTCAGGGTGGAGCTGAACACACAGCCTAAGAAGGCTATTCCTGGATTTAAATGCCATTTCAACTGGAAAAAAGAGAGGGTCAAGAGTCTGGAAGGCTAGAGAGGAAGAGAGAGGACAGTGTCATGGAGCTAAGGGAAAAGAAAGTTTACAGAAGAGTGGTTCAAAGCATCAGATAAACCCAAGGGACCCTTCAAGGTAAGAAAAGCATTTGTAGGTAAGGCAACCAGGAGGTCCAGGGCTGTGATGGAGGAAGTCAGACTGTGAAAGGAGGCGCAAAAAGAAAGAGGAAACAGAGGTAGATCTTACTAGAAACTAGAAGAGAACATACCCAGGAGAAGAGGGCCTGATAGCTTTTGCTGTTAGGATGGGTGAAACGATGACGACGGCATTCTATGCTGAAAGCCAGGAATCGGCAGAGGAGAGGACAAAGCTGACTAGAGGATCTGAAGAAATAATGTCTGTGGAGCTGGGAAAGGATAGCGTTCTGCTGGCCTCTCCTGTTAGTGAAAAGCCCACTGACTTCCCAGCCTGCCCACTCCTCAGGGGGTGCCCCGGTCACGGCACTGACATCACCCTGTAAGCCGGCTCCAACTGTGGACTTTCTGGCCGCACCCCAGACCTACTGGGCCTACTGGGTCAGGAGCTACATCTTAACAGGATTCCTAGGTGATGAGAAAGCACATTCATGTCTGACAAGCACTGTTCTATATACAACTGATTTGGAAATATACGTTATTTTTTAGCTGCACCCAGGGCATGTGCAAGGGCCCAGGTCAGGGACTGAACCCGTGCTGTAGTTACAGCCTGCGCACAGTACCAGAAACTCAACTTACTATGCCAAGGGGAACTTCCTGATTTCGAAAAAAAATATTTTTATGAGATACTCTGAGCTTAAGAAAAATGTAGTCCCCATTCCCCCACTGCAACCTCCATGTTAGCATGAAGTAAGAGAATTAGCAAGGGTATCTGTCTTTTGGATACTATGCACCCCACTACAATTCCATTGTTTCTTTAGGTGGGGGGTGGTACAGCTAAATCACATTTGGAAACCTCTGGGTTAAACAGAAGTCAAGTTTTTTAACAGTGGGTCTTTAGAAACGAATACACTGTTGCGAATTCTGGTTTTTTAAAGGGGGCGTAGACTCTAGCTCCTCTTAAACTCCTCTGACCACAGAGTCCCCCCGTGCAGGAGCCATGGTTTTAATTCGTGCTCCTCAAAGCAGGCCAGGCTAACCCTCAGTACGGCTAGTCTCTACCGTGTGGGAACGGATACCCGACGCGCCCGGGTTTGCGTGCTCTGTGAAAGAACTTTGACAGTGTGCCACACCACTCCACAGCCGCCTTAATATTTCAGGCACTAGATATGTCTTCTTCATTTGAAAAGACTCCTGAAAGAAGTCTCCACTTAGCAGACCCCCTTCTAAACGCTGCCATCCATGTGCCTAAGCAAGACCACCAGAAGTCAGGCACTGGAGCGTCTCGTAACCCTGATACTAACTCCTCTGTGTGTCACAGGAGAGACCACTGCGCTCAGACCTTCCTGGACTGGGACAATAAACGAAACTGTGGTTCTGGAATGAGCGGCCAGGGGCTGGCAGCCGAGCAGGCGTGTGGCCAATGGGGAGCCGGGCAGTTAGCAGGCAGGCATGCTACCTTGATGTCCTCACTAACCTTCAGGCCTCAGTTGAAAATGGAAGTCAAACTAATATTCAAAAACATTTACTGCTGGTCAGAGGGTCGAGTCTTTAATTTCTTAACAGCAAAATCTTTAGTAAAACAGAGGTCAAAATAATCTTTTTTGCCAACCAGAGGTAAACGAGCCTAAAGGTCACTTTCCTAGTCAAGACTGCGATGACACTATAGATGCCCTGTGAGTTCAGCATGGACACTGCTTGAAAAAATGACAACTAAATACATGGGTTCCTCCATAGGCCATGCACTCAAGTATATGTGTATAGCATCCAAATAGCAAGTTTAAAAATCAGTAACAGGAATTGAAAATGTAAAGAATGAGTTCCAGTCTCCTACGAATACCATCTGGACAAAAATACTGGTTGAAAATGGCCTTTTTTTTTTCCCATTTTTCTTTTTAAGGCCACACCAGCGGCATCTGGAAGTTGCCAGGCTAGGGGTCGAACTGGAGCTGCAGCTGCCAGACTACATCACAGCCATGGACATGCTGATTTGAGCCACATCTGTGACCTATACTGCAGGTTGCAGCAATGCTGGATCCTTAATCCAATGAGCAAGGCCACGGATCAAACCCGCATTCTCGGAGTTCCCGTCGTGGCTCAGTGGTTAATGAATCCGACTAAGAACCACGAGGTTGTGGGTTCTATCCCTGGCCTTGCTCAGTGGGTTAAGGATCCGGCGTTGCAGTGAGCTGTGGTGTAGGTCGCAGACGTGGCTCGGATCCCATGTTGCTGTGGCTGTGGTGTAGGCCTGCAGCTACAGCTCCGATTTGGGCCCTAGCCTGGGAACCTCCATATGCCGTGGGAGTGGCCCAAGAAATGGCAAAAAAAAAAAAAAGACAAAACAAAACAAACAAAAACGCCGCATTCTCATGGATACTAGTTGGGTTTTTAACCCACTGAGCCACAACGGGAACTCTGAAATTCGCTTCTTCATTTCATTGACATTTAGGAGATGAATTCTGGGGTATACTTCTACTATGACATTTAAGGGTGTATTTCTTCAGTGAGTAACAAATAGGATGAATGATAATAGCATGTTTGGGGTCATCTCAGGTTGTAAAAAACTGACCAAAATCCACTTCGTAGGAAGGATGAATTCTCTTATTATAACTTTTAATTTGGAAATTATAATTTACAGTTTAGAAACACATATACTCAAACATAAATGCTTGTGTACCATAGCAGTCTGTTACTACAGAGAGATTTTATATGGAGAGAGCTTTCTATGTTTGTATGTATATAATGTCTGTGTATTCATAGTCTGTGTATGGTATTGATCTTATATATGATTTTATAAACACAAAATGATATCCATCTATTATTAAATAGTAGCTCTTAACTGAGAAATTCTACCTCCATAAGTAATATCTAGTTTAGGCAGACTAGGGTATCATTTTATTTTTATAAATAAACTCTTTAGAAGATAATTTGCAAAAAAAAAAAAAAAATTTAAAGTATAGTCTTGGGTGCCATTTTTAGCTTCATATCCCAGTTGAAGATCAGTAGCATAAACTCAGGTAAGAGCAAAACAGCTGGCACATCAGAGTTAAAGGAAAATATCAAGTCCAAGATATAAGGAGAGCAGTGCTAAATGAAGGTGTTAGTAGGGCCTGAGGTGGAAAGGAGAAAGAGGACAGTATGGTTTAGAAATACAACGTACTTGGCTCCAAGCCTGAAAGAGGAGAGGATGCTCACTGTGGGATTCACAGGTCAGAGACAGCCCATAAAATCAAAGTGACGTCCCCTTGCAACAGGACTTACTGTCTTCACTCCCCCGCCCCCCCAGGTTGTCAATGAAATGAAGCTTTCTAAATATCAAAATACATACCATCCTACCTACTACGAAATGAATTATGCTGAGTTGTTGGTATCACACTTCATCGGTTTTAACTGCATCTTACAATTCTAGCTGGTGTCACTGATATTTAGATTGCCCTCTGAGGAGGGCTATCCTGTGCATTTTTCTCTAACACTACTTTGGCCCTTCTCTGCCCCAACAGATCCTTCATGGAGAATCCATTATGCTGAGTAAACCAGTACATACAATATTCTTGATATTTCCATTATCAAGGATCCCTCATGCTGCCTTTATAACCATCCCACTTCCTCTTCCACGCTGACACCCTGCTTAAACACTAGAAATGACTAATCTGCTCTTCATTTCTCTAATTTTGTCATTTCAGTCAAGTCATATAAATAGAATCATACAGTGTGCAACCTTTTGGGACTGACTTAACTCATTGAGCATAACTTTCTGGAGATTCATCCAGGCTATTGCAGGTAATAACAGCTTGTCCCCTTTAACTGCTGAGTTGAGTAGTTGTCCACGGTGCTGGATGGACCATACACTTTGTCTAACTATTCATCTGTTCAAAGACATCTGGGTTGTTTCCAGTGTTTGGTTATTATGAGTAACGCTGGTATCAACAACTGTGTTCAGGTTTCTGTGTGTACATCGGTCTTCATTTCTCTGGGATAAATGTCCAGGGTGGAATTTCTAGGTCATGTGATAGCTGCACATCCAGTTTTTAAAGAAATTGCCCAACTGTTTTCCAGAGTGGCTACAGCATTTTCAAATTCCCATCAGCAATAAATGAGTGATCCAGCTTCGCCACATCCTTGCCAGCATTTGGTGTTTTCAGTATTTTTCACTGTATCTATTCTGATAAGTGTGTAGTGGTATCTCATGGAGGGTTTAATTTTCATTTCTCTAATGGCTAGTGATGCTAAATATTTCTTTTCAAGTGTTTGTTTGCCATTTATATATCCTCTTTGATGAAACATTTGCTCATGTCTCTTGCTCATTTTCTAACTGAACTGTATGGTTTCCTTACTACTGAGTTTTTCTTTTCTTTTTTTTAAGGCTGCATCTGTGGCATACCAAAGTTCCTGGGCTAGGGGTCGAACCAGAGCTATAGCTGCTGGTCTACACAACTACAGCAATGCCAGATCCAAGTTCTGTGACCTGCACTGCAGCTTGCAGCAACACTGAACCCTTAACTGAGAAACAATGTCAAAGATCAAACCCGGAGTCCTCATGGATACTAATTTGGGTCCCCCTCCCACCCCGGCTTTTTTAGGGCCACACCCATGGCATATGGAAGTTCCCGGGCTAGGGGTCGAATTGGAGCTGCAGTTGCTGGCCTATGTCCTCATGGATCCTAGCTGGGTTCGTTACTGCTGAGCCACGATGGGAACTCCACAAATTGTGTTCTTAATCTGCTGAGCCACAATGAGAACTCTATTAAGTTCTGAGAGTTCTTTATTGCACTATTTTTATTTTATTTTTTTATGGCCACACCTTCAGGATACAGAAGTTCCCAAACCAAGGGCTGAATCAGAATCAGAACTGGAGCCTATGCCAGAGCCACATCCATGACGTATGTCACAGCTTGTGGCAATGCTGGATCCTTGACCCACTGCACCACGAGGGAACTTCCATGATTTTTTTTTTAGTCTTTTGTCTTTTTAGAGCCACATATGGAGGTTCCCAGGCTAGGGGTCCATTGAAGCTATAGCTACCGGCCTACACCACAGCCACAGAAACACAGGATCTGAGCTGTATCTGTGACCTACACCACAGCTCATGGCAACACTGGATATCCTTAATCCACTGAGTGAGGCCATGGATCAAACCTGCAACCTCACAGTTCCTAGTCAGATTCGTTTCCACTGTGCCACAGAGGAAACTCCCACCATGATCAGTTTTGAGTTAGTTTTTTTTTGTACAAGGTGTGTGGTTAGGTCCATTTTATTTTTTTTGCTTATGGATGTTCAATTTCTAGAGCACCATTTACTGAAACAGATCTCTTCCACTGTTAACTGGTTTGGCCCCTTTGTTAAAATCAGTTGGGTGTACTTGCATGGGTCTATTTGTGGTTCTATCTGTGGTTTCACTGATACATCTCTGCCTTCGCCAATATCGCAGTCTCGATGGCTGCAGCTACATGAGACCTGAAATTAAATAGTGATTCTTCCTACTTTATTCTTTGCTTTCAAAGTTGTTTCAGCTATTCTAATTCCTTTGCCTTTCAATACATAGTATCAGATAATTACAAAAAATTTTACTTGGATTAGATTGATAGGAATTGGGTTAAATCTGTATATAACAATTTATGGAGGAAGTGACATCATTACTAGGTTGTGTATGAATACTAGGTTCCAATCTCTCCATTTATTTAGGTCTTCTTTAATTTTCTTTCATCAGTATTTTGTAGTTTTTACCATACATGTCCTAAATATGGCATTTCTGATTTGTATCTAAGTATTTCATTTTCTTTCTCTTCTTCTTTTGGCTGCCCTGAGGCATATGGAGCTCCTGCACGAATGAAGCCGAAGCAATGCCGGATGCACTGTGCTGGGCTGGGGAACGAACCCTCATCCCAGTACTCCCAAGCTGCTGCTGAACCCTTCGTGCCATGGCAGGAGCTCATTTTCTTTTTGTGATTATAGACAATATTGCATTTTAAATTCTGATGTTCACTGAAGGGTTATAGAAATACAGTAGGGTTATAGAAATACAGTAGATATCTGTCTTGTACCCTGTAACCTTGCAGAACTCACTTATTAGCTCTGGTTATTTTGTAAATTCTTTGGGATTTCCTACAGAGGCAAGCATGCCATCCACAAGTATGAATTTTTATTTCTTCCTTTTTGAGTTGTATACCTTTATTTCATGTCATCTTTTTTTTTTTAAACTCTTTTCTTTGGCCACACCTGCGGCATGTGGAAGTTTACCGGCCAAGGATCACACCCAAACCACAGCAGTTAACAGAGCCACAGCTGTGTCAATGCTGGATCCTTAACCCACTGAGCGACCAGGGAACTCTTTTGCTTGCTGTTCCCCCCACCCCAAGGGTTAAGTGAACATTTTTTAGAATTTTATATTGATTTATCTACTATTGTTTTTTAGTGTTTCTCTTTGTATATATTTTAGTAGTCGCTCTGAGTATTGCATTATACATATGTGTGTGTGTAAAACTTAACACAGTCCACTAGTGTTGTCATTTTACCAAATCATGTGAAGTGTAGAAACGTGGCCTCCCTTGCTGTCTCTTTGTCCCCTTCTCTGCCACAGTTTTATGGTATTTCCTACAGTACACAGAGAACCATATCTGACATTACAGCTTTGTTTCAAGTGTCAAATGTAATTTAAGACTTAAAGGCTTTAAGAAAAAAGTCTGTTATAATTATTCATACTTTTGGTTACTAGTATTCCCTCTTCCAAGACTCTTTCTTTTATCAATTTCTTTCTTTTTTTTTTTTTGGTCTTTTTGCCATTTCTTGGGCCACTCCTGTGGCATATGGGAGGTTCCCAGACTAGGGGTCGAATTGGAGCTGTAGCCGCCAGCCTACGCCAGAGCCACAGCAACGCGGGATCCGAGCCACGTCTGTGACCTACACCACAGCTCACAGCAACGCTGGGTCGTTAACCCACTGAGCAAGGGCAGGGATTGAACCGGCAACCTCATGGTTCCTAGTCAGATTCATTAACCCCTGCGCCACGACGGAAACTCCCTATCAATTCATTTCTGTTAGATAACGTCTTTAGCCACTCTTACATGGTAGATCTGCTACTGATAAATTCTTGCTTTTCCTTTCTTCTGAAAATGTTGTCATTTCCCTTCATTCCTGAGATATTCTCATTGGTTCTACCACTGTGCAGTGAAAGTTCTTCTTTTCTCAGCTCTTGAAAAATGTGCTATTTCCTTCTGGCCTCCACCATTTCCTTCTTTCTTTTCTTCTTCTTTTTCAGGCTGCACCTGCAGCCTATGGAAGTTCCCGGGTTAGGGGTCAAATCTGAGCTGCAGCTGCCTGCCTACACCACAGCCACAGCAATGCGGGATCTGAGCCACACCTGTGAACTACACCACAGCTCAAGGCAACACTGGATCCTTAACCCACTGAGTGAGGCCAGGGAGCGAACCTGCGTCCTCATGGATACTAGCTGGTTCTTAACTGCTCAGCTGCAATGGGAACTGCCCTCCACAGTTTCTGATGAAAAATGTCTGTCATTTGAACTGGTAAGGAAATGTTTTTCACTGCTTTCAAAAAAGATTTTTTCTTTTGTCTTTAGCTTTCGTTTTTTCTTTTTTTTTTTTTTGTCTTTTTGCTATTTCTAGGCCCACTCCCGTGTGGCATATGGAGGTTCCCAGGCTAGGGGTCCAATCGGAGCTATAGCCACGGGCCTATACCAGAGCCACAGCAACTCGGGATCCTAGCCGCGTCCGCAACCTACACCACAGCTCACGGCAACACCGGATCCTTAACCCACTGAGCAAGGCCAGTGATCGAACCCGCAACCTCATGGTTCCTAGTCGGATTCGTTAACCACTGCGCCACGACGGGAACTCCCTCGTTTTTTCTTTAAATGATTTTTATTTTCCTGTTACAGTCGTCTGTCTTTAGCTTTCTGAGATTTGATTGTGGACAGAAGTTTGTCTTGGTGTGGATTTTTTAGGTTTATCTTGTTTGGAGTTCGCTCAGCTTCTTGAATCCATAGGTTTTTACGGTCTGTCACACTGGAGAAGTCTCTAGTCATTCCTTCTGTGAATACTTTCTCAGAGCTGTCTTCTTACAACATTACAGCTTTAGTTAGAGCCCCACATGGACCTGAGGCTCTGCTCACTTTTTTTCTACTCTACTTTCTCTCCGTAGTTTAGACTGAGTAGCTTCTATTATTCTACCATCCAGTTTACTGTTTCTTTCCTCTGTCCCCTTCATCCTGCTGTTGATTCCATCCACTGAGTTTTAAATTTGTTGTTATATTTTTCAGTTTTATAAGTTCCACCTTGTACTTCTTTTGCTGAGACTATTTTTTCTTTTGTTTCAGACATGCTCCTAAATTTGTTTGTTGAAGCATTTTTTTTTTGTGATGGTTGCCTAAAAAAATCATTTGTCAGATAATTCTAACATCTTTGTCATCTTGCTGTTGACATCTACCGATTACCTTTTTTTCCACTCAGTTTGAGATCTTCGTACTTCTAGGTGTGGTGATTTTCTATAGAAACCTGGACATTCTGGGTACTATGTTATGACTCTCGATCTTTCTTTTTTTTTTTTTGTCTTTTGTTGTTGTTGTTGTTGCTATTTCTTGGGCCGCTCCCGCGGCATATGGAGGTTCCCAGGCTAGGGGTTGAATCTGAGCTGTAGCCACCGGCCTACGCCAGAGCCACAGCAACGCGGGATCCGAGCCGCGTCTGCAACCTACACCACAGCTCACGGCAACGCGGGATCGTTAACCCACTGAGCAAGGGCAGGGACCGAACCCGCAACCTCATGGTTCCTAGTCGGATTCGTTAACCACTGCGCCACGACGGGAACTCCTCGATCTTTCTTAAAGCTACGCTTCAGCTGGCTCCCTCTGACACTACTCCCACAGGGAATGACGAGGAACATGAAAAAAACCTCAGTACAGCCAGCTGATGGGAGAGGCGGCATCCTAATTTGTTCTGAGATGTTTGGCTGTAGGAGAATCCCCACCCCCACCCCGAGCTGTCTTGTTGCACCTTCCCTGGTCCTTTAGCTGGGGAGTAGGCTCCTCCCCCACTGCCCCACAACTGGCCTTTCTGGGTTTCTCTAGCTAGCACTCAATCTGAGGTATCTGAGGCAAAAAGAAAACCAAGGAAACCACTGCTGTGTCATCCTTCAAGCCCCATGGCCTCTAGCTGGTTGGCCTTCTTCTCTCCAGCTCTGAGTCTCCTGTGTTTGCGTCACACTGTGCTCAGCAGGAGGGTTGGTGAGAGTGAGTCCACTCCATCTTCCCAGGTCCAGGGGTCCTTTGGTTATCATTTTCATGTTCAATCAGTTTCTAAGTTGTGTAAAGAGATCTAGGTTTGATTTCACCCTTTTTGGATCACAGAATGGTCTTCTACCTTTGTAAAATATTTTATCAGGAAACATCTTTATTTTTTAGGCGAAATCTCACAAATGATTACATTATATAATGCATATCTATGAATCCTTTAAAAACAGAATTTAAAAATATCACTTCTTGGGAGTTCCCGTCATGGCGCAATGGTTAATGAATCCGACTAGGAACCATGAGGTTGTGGGTTCCGTCCCTGCCCTTGCTCAGTGGGTTAACGATCGATCCGGCATTGCCGTGAGCTGTGGTGTAGGTTGCAGACGTGGCTTGGATCCCGCGTTGCTGTAGCTCTGGTATAAGCTGGTGGCTATAGCTCCGATTCAACTCCTAGCCTGGGAACCTCCATATGCCGAGGGAGTGGCCCAAGAAATAGCTAAAAAGGAGTTCCCATCGTGGGGCAGTGGTTAACAAATCCGACTAGAAACGATGAGGTTGCGGGTTCGGTCCCTGCCCTTGCTCAGTGGGTTAATGATCTGGCCGGTGTTGCCGTGAGCTGTGGTGTAGGTTGCAGACGTGGCTCGGATCCCGCGTTGCTGTGGCTCTGGCGTAGGCCGGTGGCTACAGCTCAGATTCAACCCCTAGCCTGGGAACCTCCATGTGCCGTGGGAGTGGCCCAAGAAATAGCAAAAAAAAAAAAAAAAAAAAAAAGACCAAAAAAAAAGAAATAGCTAAAAAGACCAAAAAAAAAAAAATTACTTCTTAATACCCTTGGCTTCTGAGAGACAAATTAATCTACATGATCAAGTAAAGTGCTGTTTTTTGATGAATATGGGAAATTCCTGCCTAGATCAAATTTAAACAATTATTTTTATTATTAACCACAGATACATAATTTCTATAATAAGTGCTATCAAAACATAAATGAAGTATTTATTTCATTTAAATGTTTTGCAAAGTGAAATAGTAATTTGCTGCTTACAAATAAACATCTACTGTTGCTTGCTAAAAATAAGAAAAATGGGGAGTTCCCGTTGTGGCTCAGTGGAAATGCATCTGACCAGCATCCACGAGGACAAAAGTTCAATCCCTGGCCTCACTCAGTGGGTTACGGATCCGGCAATGCCGTGAGCTGTGGTGTAGGTCACAGATGTGGCTCACATCCTGCGTTGCTGTGGCTCCGATTCAACACCTAGCCCAGGAACCTCCACATGCAGTGAGTGCGGCCCTAAAAAAACCAAAAAATAAATACTAAATGAATAAAAATAAAAATGGGAGTTCTTGTTGTGACAGCGAAAATGAATCCAGCTAGTATCCATGAGGATGAAGGTTTGATCCCTGGCCTCGCTCAGTGGGTTAAGGATCCAGTGTTGCCTTGAGCTGTGGTATAGGTTACAGATGTGGCTCAGATCCCGTGTTACTGTGGCTGCGGTGCAGGCCAGCAGCTGTAGCCCTGATTTGACCCCTAGCCCTGGGAACTTCCATATAACGTGAGCGTGGCCGTTTAAGAAAAAAAAAAAGCAAAATGAACACAAAGGCATTAGAATCAAAACTGGAAATTTAGAGTTAACTTTTCAGTAGTTTGATGCCTTGTCATCTGACTTCACAGTATGGTTTTTCATAAAATACAGACAATTCTGGCTTCGTGGTTCTCAAAAGCAACAAGAAAATCCATTGTAAATAATCAATAAGGATGTGTTTCAGATGTCATGAAACCCCCACAGTAAGTTGGCCCTTATGGTTTTGAATCCAATACCTCTAATAAAGGAATGCTTCACTGAAACAGGGAGCTTTATATGTCTTTCAAGTTAAGCAAAGGATGGATTTCTCTCTGGGTTTGAAGTAGAACATTACTCTTGTTATCAAGTTGTAATTATTGACAACGACAGATAAAACATTAGTTGGAGCCTGTAGGAAAAACAGTAAGGACCATCACAGAGCACCACATCAAGAATGACATCTTACCTAAAATGGAATTTCTCTGTGAAAATACTAATGCTGCTGAATTGTTGTAGTCAATTTCTGGGCTCAGTAATAAATTAGAAGTGCTATGAGTTTCATTCTTAATAAAGATTTACTCATTTTTCCCCATGTTGAAGGCACAGTGCTAGCTGCAGCCTAGGACCCCTGTCCCCTGCTATCCTTAGAACTAGAGATTCTTCAGTCGTTTGCTTTTCTAGAACCCCTTTCTGCAGCTGCTCTTAAGATTCTTATGCAGAAGGTGGTAACTCCAGCATTACTCTGGGCAAACAACATATTTTCTTAGTCTCGTTTCTGCTTTTTATGAAGTAAGAGAATGTAATAATGCATTTATCACAGAGAGGATTAACTGTCTACTCCTGTATGTACAGTAAATAAATATCACACCCAAATACATAAAACATAGAAGAACATGGTGTGTTCAGAAAACTTTCACAATTCAGGTTGATCAATGAAAATAACTGAGATACTACAAATTTTATTTATTAAAGATGGCATAATTCCCATGCTTTCTATAATGCTACATAACCGTAATATAATAATTTCAGTGTTAAGTAGAAGTGGATACAAACAGCTACAAATGTTTAGTGTCTTGAAACATTTCCAGACTTCATTAGTGTTCTTTTTTTCCCCCTCCCAAGCAACATAAAAAAGATTTTAGGGAAAGTATACACAAAGATGTGTTAAAGCATTCTGGCTTCAAGAGAAGGCTCAAAATATAATTTAAGAGTCTGACAGAAGATGAATGTCACAAGCCATTTCAAAGGGAAGAAATTTTCCTACTTTACAACTTTCAAAGACTATCAATGACCAAAGAGCTTCTGGGTGATATATCAGCAAATGTATATTAAAGTAGATAAAAAATTTCTATTAAGAAGATGAACATTTTTAAAAGGCTTCTTATTTACCTCTTCTACATTCGAAGCAGTCTTAGCAGAAGTTTCCATGAAGATAAGTCCATGTTCTCGTGCAAAAGCTTCACCTTCTTCTTTTTTTACTTCTCTTCTAGATTCTAAATCACTAAACATGGGAAAGAAAGGGCCAAGTTATCAACCAACATATTACAACTTGAGGCATCTGTGGAAAGTGTACCACAAAACCAAAAGTCGTGTTCACCATTCTTTCAATTAATTTTTGACACATCACAGCCAACTGCATTATTCTGTATATGATGAGGGTCAATGTACACATTGCTTTGTTTCAAAGAATTAACAATGCAACTAAAGAAAGATTCTAAGTTAGAGTCTGAGAATGCTAAAACTAGAAAAACCCAAAGAAAATATCTAGTTCAAAACCTTACCTTTGAGTACAGTGGGTTCTTAAAGAAGGAAACCATCTAACTCAACATAGTGACTGGAGAGCAAAACTACACTATCTCCTCACCCTTCAGCCAGACTAAGTTTCTATGAATACGATTGAAAATAAGTCACACAAGGCTCAGAAGCAATAGGAAAGTGTTTAATAAAAGTCAAAGTACTACTGAAACAGTAATTATTTATCACAGTTGGTTTAATTCCCAGTAAAATTATAAATGGAAAAAGAGAGAGAAACAAAAGTCTAAGCTAGAAATTTTGTACAAAAATATGGCATTCCTTTTTATCACTGTATTGGTTAAGGTAGGGGTAAAAAAGCAGCAGTCTCCTTCAAGTGTTTTATTGTAAAAAATTTTCAACTTTACTATTATAAATTTAAGTGCCCAAAAAAGGATGGAGTATAATCTAACAGCTATGTACTTTCATCTAGCCTTGACACACTTTATTCTGACAGATTTCATTTTATGTGACACATATTATCTTATCAGATTTCTTTCTTGTTGAGAAATAAAATCAGTAGTTACAGCTGAATGACCTCTGCTCCTGATCACTCTCTTCCTTCTTACCTCAAAGGTAATCATTCCTTTGTTTTTGGTGTTTTCATTCTTATGCATGATTTTATATAGATACTCATGTCTACAGCCAGACAAGAGAGGGTGTTTTTAGATGTTTTTTAAAACTCACATGTACTTAACCGAACTATAGCTTGTTGATTTCGGTTAACATTGTTTTTCAGATTTATCTCTGTAATATACTACAGATCTAGTCTCTTAATTCTTTTCTGCTGTATTATATTCTACTGGATGAATCTAACACAATTTATTTTTAATTCTCCATTTGACAAAGTTATTTACAATTCTGTATTACAATAAATCATGTCAGTGGAAATCTTATGTCCTTGTTGTGTATTTGTGCCCAAAAAGAGGTTTTTTTTTCAAACTGTTCCATAACTCAGTGAATTGTAAAACCACTTTAGCAAGGAAGGCATAATCAGATTAAAAAAAGAAATAGAAAATATCAGAGTATATCACCCACTGTTTCATAGAGTTTTTGTTATATATGTACATCTATAATTTAGGTAAAATTATGTTTTTCCACCCCAAAGTGATCTGGTTTACATGACCATGTTATATCTGCAACTTTGTCCTAATTTTCTTTTTTTCTTCTTTTGCTTTTTAGGGCCACACCCGTAGCATATGGAGGTTCCTAGGTTAGGGGTCTAATTGGAGCTGTTGCTGCCAGTCTATGCCAGAGCCACAGCAACGCCAGATCTGAGCCGAATCTGCAACCAACATCACAGCTCACAGCAATGCCAGATCCTTAACCCACTGAGCAAGGCCAGGGATCGAACCCGCAACCTCATGGTTCCCAGTCAGATTCATTTCCGCTGTGCCACGATGGGAACTCCAGTGTCCTAATTTTTTTTTTTTTTTTTTAGAATTACTTTTTATTTATTTATTTATTTTTGCTTTTTAGGGCCACACCTGTGGCATATGGAGGTTCCCAGGCTAGGGGTCCAATCGGAGCTATAGCTGCCGGCCTACGCCACAGCAACGCAGGATCCCGAGCTGCATCTGCAACCTACACCACAGCTCGAGGCAACACCGGATCCTTAACCCACTGAGCAAGACCTGGGATTGAACCCACGACCTCACAGTTCCTAGTCAGATTCGTTTCTGCTGTGCCACAATGGGAACTCCTAATTTTCTTTGCTTAATGTTAGTATCTATGTCATTACATCTTTTCCATAAGTATAATTTTTAATGACTAATTACCATATCCCATCAAGTGCATACAGTATTCACCATTCACCTAACCATTTCCTTACAGTCTGAGGATACAGTAACACAGGAACTGTGGTGCAGTGTGAATATAATTCTATATCACTCATTTATTATTACAATGTTTCTGCCTTACTAGAAGTTACTCATACCTACTATGCATTGTATTTTACTTTTTTTCCACTGACTACATGGTGGGTTATTTTCCAATGTCTTTTTGCTATCTTTTACAATATTATTTTTACTGAGTACACAGTAAACAATAGTGTTATTTTATGCAAATATAAATTACATAAATTAAGGATAATACAAAACAAAGATGTTAAAGTCTCACTCACCTAATATTAAGAAATGTCATGTTTCACCTTCATAAAAGTCACCAGGAACTGCATTATTTTAAAGTGGCTGATTGGATAAACTATCAATTGTTTTACAAGGTTGCCATTTATATAAGCAGCTCATTATTAGTCACTGTTGTTTCTACTACTGAAACTTCTGTGAATGATTCTAGTAATTGTTTTATAACCTTCACAATTATACTTTAGAAATATTTTACAATGTATAAAATGCCATCTAAGCATTCATTCAGTGGTGTAAGTACTGAAAAAATAAAAACACTCCTAAAAATCTGAAATGTTGGAAAGTAAGTTTGATATAAAATACTACAAAGGGAACTGCAAGGATATGTCTCGTAAAAATTTTTATTTTATTTTTTGTCTTTTGTCCTTTTAGGGCCGCACCTGTGCATATGGAGGTTCCCAGGCTAGGGGTCCAATCAGAGCTGTTGCTTCCGGCCTATGCCAGAGCCATAGCAATGCAGGATCTGAGCCGTGTCTGTGACCTACACCACAGCTCATGGCAATGCCAGATCCTTAACCCACTAAGCGAGGCCAGGGATCGAACCCACAACCTCATGGTTCCTAGTGGGATTCGTTTCCGCTGTGCCACGACAGGAACTCCATTTTTTTTTTCATGTAAAAAATTTTAAACTTTACTATTATAAAATATTTTAAGCATACAAAATGGATGGAGAATAATATAATACCCATGTACTTCCATATAGCCTTGACACATATTATTTGTATCCGATTTCTTTTTTGTTGGGAAATAAAGTCAATAGTTACAGTTGACCATGCTATGAAATACTAGTGATAAGATGAGAAGATAAAAAGCAGGCAATCTCAGTTTGCAAATATTATAGCATAACTGGACTCAGATAATTTATCTAACTATAACCTGGGGGCCTCCTGTGCCAAGCCCTTTCTTGGATCTGGAGACAGACAACTCAGCAAAACAGACAAAAATCCAACCTGTCCTGGCCTCATGGAGCTTATATTCTAGTAGGAATAAAAAATGGGGGTGTAAGGAATGGTAGCAACAGTGATACAAGAATGCGCTCCTAAAATTCACCCCCCTCATCTGACAATCATTCTTGAAAGAAAATCAGCTTTGAATTACACAAAATCTTCAAGAAAAGACCTCTCTTAATTGTCCTTTATTCCATTGTATGCATATGTGTATTTATGCACATGCTGTAGATATTTTAAACTATCCCTTATTTGGAGATATTCAGTTATTCCCAATTTTCTCCTACCAGTATCTCTGATGATGCTTAAGTTTGCAAATGTTATCTGAGCAAAGAGGGTTAAGGATGTGTGGGTTTAAGGGATTGTTTGGGAAAAAAGGAAGTGGCACTTAAGTATTCATCCTTCTGTTTTACCACCCTTCTTTACCTTGGTTGTTTCCTAAGTTGCCAGGTATAAAATCATATTGTTGATGTGCCTTTTCACCTCCATTAATCCCATTTAAGCTGCTTTCATGACTTAAATACCTTTTTTTCCTAAACTATTCTCTTAAAACTTTCATCTTTATAGGTTTTCATATATCTTTTCTTTTTTTCTTTTTCAGGTGCACTCATGGCATATGGAAGTTCCTGAGCCAGGGATTGAATCTGAGGCACAGCTGTGATCTACACCACAGCTATGGCAACACTGTGTGGGCCAAGGATTAAACCCTCAGCTCAGCAGCGACCTGAGCCACAGCAAAGACTGGATCCTTAACCTGCTGTGCCACAGCAGGAACTCCCGCTTCCTATTTCTTGTATAGCCAACTTCAAATGCCGTCGTTAAAACAGCTATGTTATCTGTCATTCTGACTAGGTCACTGTCCTTCTCAAAGCCCTCTACTGGCTCCTACTAATGCTTAATTCATTTAATTAAAAAATTGCTTATTCCCTGTTTCCCTGTTTCCCCCAATTCACCTCCCTCATCTAACAATAATTCCTTCATTTATCTCTGTTCATTTACATTCAGTCTTTGCATGTCATACATTCTTCTTCCCTTGCTCCTTGGTTCTTCCCTAAAACATCTTTCCACAGCTACCACATTTTAATTATAATCATCAGAAACACCTTTATACATACATTATACTTTGCTCTTTCTTGCTGTTTGTTTTTTTTGCTTTTTATGGCACATGGAAGTTCCCAGGCTAGTGGTCAAATCGGATATGCAGCTGCCAGCCTATACCACAGCCTCAGCAATGCCAGATCCAAGCTGAGTCTGTGACCTACACCACAGCTCAAGGGAACACCAGATCCTTAACCCACTGAGAGGCCAGAGATTGAACTGAGTCCTCATGGATACTAGTCAGGTTGCTAACCTGCTGAGCCACAATGGGAACTCCTATACTTTGCTCTTTCTTTTCACAACTGGACTATAAGCTTCTCATGGGCAGCAACCAAATTTAAGCCACCAGCAGTAAGTTGCCTGTTCCCCTCCTTGTTTCAGACACAGGAAAACACTGGCAGAATCAAAGTATAACAATTCTCTTTATTCTTCAAATATTCTCCTTTTAGTATTTCAGAACCTCGTCACTGAACAGTAGTATGAATACTTCCATATTACAAAGACTAAAGCTTCCCTCCAATAACCTTAACCTTAAAAGGATTTTGTTATCTCTGTGGGACCTTGGAACCAATCCCTCGTGTGTACATGGAGGGCCTATTGTGTTTTCTCTTAACATCAAACCTCAATTAAAATAACATTTAAAATCTATGCAGTATAATACTTACTTGCTATATTACTTTTTTTTTACAGCTTTATTGCAAGTAAAAAAATATATATATAGTAAATCTTATACTTGAATACAACTATAACCGTGAATCCACATGTATTTCAAAGATATTCAAGTATTTTTTGTATTTTCATTTTTTTACAATAAAGCCTTAACTCATAAAATGCACGTTAGGTCATTGAAAAGGGGAAAAAACATTTTTCTAAGTTCTGCCCAGATCTTTATTTCTACTGACAAGTATTTTGGATAATATTGAATAGTGACTCAACCCCTAAACAAATCAGTGGATTTTATTTTAAAATACCAATCAGATAAAACTCCTTAAGAGTACTCTTTAAAGTATAGCTTTCAACAAAAAATATTTCAAATAATGATTTCCAATAAAACTTATTATCTATATTTTTAAAACATCTTAGTACTTTTAAAATTTTATAATTTAAGAAATCAGTAACTTATATTTGGACAATGAACAAGATAGGCACTCTATGAGTTACCTCATAAACAGCTATCCAGTCTTCATCATTACACAAAAAAGTTTTAAAAGAGTCTTTTTACCTTTTATTTCCAATAAGCATAATGACCATGTTGGAATTGGAATGCTGGCGGGCATCTTCTAACCAGGTTGTCAAGTGGTTGAATGTGTCTCTCCTAAACATAAATGATAAACTGATTAATATTTTCAGGGTATTTCCCCTAGTGGTGTACATGAATAGTGTATATTCCTTTAACGATAACTGTTTTTAGCCACATCCAATTATGTAATGAGAAAGAGATTGCAAGTATAGCATCCGGAGTCAGAGCTCACTGTTTATGGTTCAGTTTAAAAATTAAATGCAACCTCACTTTATGAAATTCCAATATATAAATAATATTACCAAAATGATCAGCTTGAGGTGCTTATTCATTAAAAAGAATAATTTAGTTACAGATTTCTGTAGTAAATTTAAATTTAATTCAAGACACACAAGTTTAAAAATTTTAAATAGCCAGGGCACAAAGGCAAAGCTAGACTTTTATGACTAATAACCATAGTTATTTAGACAAATTCTCTACATCGATCACTGAATTGAAAAATTCCAAATTCTCACCTTGTAATATCATACACTAGTAAAGCCCCCGCCGCACCTCTGTAATATGACCTCGTGATGGAACGAAAGGACTCTTGCCCTGCCTGTGAGGAAAGAAAAGGTTGAGAGTTTCCTTTAATAAACTGTCTTCTACACCTTCTTATTATTCGCAGGTATAACCTGGGCAGGTAGGGAGGAAGTGCATAAAGGAAAAGAAGAAACTCTAACTTCCCAAGTCTTAGGAAAAAAGTCACATAGTACCATGAGTGCTCAAGTCAACCAGATGCACTTCAACCCCCCCCGCCCCCCCCAAGACCTCTAAACCTTTTTTGGCAATCCCTGACAACCCAATTTACTGAATGGCTTCACAATACATGAATCATTATTGGGGCACAGAATGGACTCCTAGCAACTAAGCTCTGAAGACAAATTTGAAAGGAAGCAAATAACCCAGAGCCTCACATTTGAATTCAATAACCCACTCCCTGGGGCAGCTGTTGACACTAGAATAAATAAAGTCCATTGTAAATAAATGATGAATGACATCTTTACGCCCACCATCTGCTGGTATAAAGGTTGTTGGAAGGCCAAGGATGCAGATTTTATCAGTTATATCATAAACTGCAGTGAGCTTTCAACAGTCATCAGACGGAATTCTTTGAGCAATCATTTTATTATGAAAAACAGAAAATGGCTCTGAATTTAATTTATATAATTTTTTCTCTACACTTAATTAATTTTCTCTGTGTTTGATATATAATGCTTGTCAAAGGCAACAAGATGGAAAAGTCATCTTACATCCACATGTGAAAAGAGACTTCAGAGATTATGCAAAATTAATTTCTCTCTTCTATCACTGGCACTAATGTTCTGGTTTTTCAGAAAAGGCTGACATGGGACATGCCTATTACCTGAGTCCAAAATTGAGACAGTTCTTATCAAAAGTGCTTTTTCATTTGTAACCACTTTTTTCTACCTTTGAGACAAAATAAGCATGTAAACTAAGTAAATACAAAGCCAGTTTTCACAATTTTTTAATTCATAATCAACGAGTTCCTTGAAAAACATATGTCTGAATTATTCTGAATTCCGATCTTCGGTGTAAAAATATTAAGCCCTCCCCTTGGAATGCACACAGACAGCTTAGGCTCTGCCCTGTTCTAAAACTCAACACTGGAATTTCTTATTCTTCTTAGCCCTCCCTCCCACTGCACCCCCCACCCCAGGGCCTAGCACTGGGTCTGGCACACAGCAGGCACGCAGAGAATGCCTGTTGAGTGAAAAAATGAATTCTAATGTCTCAGTCAAATGCACAAAATGGTCATTACTCCATCCCACCTAAATGAGTGGACATCAGTAAGTCCTGACACACTAAGATTCAGTAAGAATAACTTCTATGTGGAGACTTAAAGACTGGACTCTCTTTCGGTAACTCAAATGCAATTCTGGCACTGAGAATAATGTCTTATGGTAAATCAGATACTGAGAAAACCATCACATAAAAGGGCTGCTACAAAGAGCCAACTCATTTCACACAGTGTAAGGTTAAAACACCAGATGATACCAGTTGGAAGAATGAATTAAAATTATCTTTACATAATTTATTGAGACACATGTTTCAAAATAAAAAATCCTTTCAAATCTAAGTTCAAAATGCAAATGCTACGGGAATTTCTTCTTTAATTGCTTAGCATGGGAAAATTAAGGACTAGATTTTATTTTTTAAATTTTTAATTTTTTAAGGATTAGGTTTTTATGAGAGTCATTTCATTGTGAATTATATACGCCAAGGAAGGATTATGTGGTAAGTAATTCCAAAAAAAAATATGTACTTTCCTAGTTCAAAATTAAAACCAAGTTTGGAGCTCTTCCATCTCCCAAGCCTAAACAATGAGCAAAAGTTAAAGTTCTTCAGACCAGTCTTGGTGGGACCTTCTGTGGGATGAGTTAAAATGAAAACAGTTGATTCTTGAACAGACAGGTTTGAACTGTGTGTGTCCATTTACAGGTGGATTTTTTTCAATGGCAAATAACATAGGACTACACAGTTTGAGGTCAGCTGAATCCATGGATGTGGAAAAACGACGGATACAGAGGAACCACGGATAAGAAGGGGCAACTATAAATTATATTCAGAATTTCAACTGTGTGGATGGTTGGCACCCCTAACTCCTGTGTTGTTCAAGGGTCAACTGTACACTGCTACAGATCTTGGAGAAGAACACCACTGTAAGATCTAAAACTACAGTGTTGATAGTCCAGATAAGAAATAGTGAAAGGGAAAACGAATTAGGAAAAGGAGAAAAGCACTTATCTAGATAGCATCCCCATTCCTCCTGGATTGTTTTACAAAGAAAAAGTATGATGCAATATGGAAATAATACATATAATGCATCCCTGAATCTGGATTTTGCCTATCATTAAAAAAAATTAAACAAAAACTCAAGCCAATAAAAAAATATGACGTGTTCCAAGTGAGGACTTTGAATGGAACTATGCATCTTGAAATCTATTATTATTTTATAATATGCAAAGATCAGTATTCAGAATAGTTTCCAAATTCCTGAGACCTGACTTGTAGAAATAACATCCCACCCTCTGGCCTAGTCTCTTTGCTGATGCATTGAAGGCCTTGAAATAAATCTTGCCCAATAAAGTGTTTTATTATGGCCTCCCCAGCTATACACAAGCTGTTTGTTAAACAACTACTAACTGCATAAATGGTTAATTATCTTGATTATAATAAACCAATCTAGTTCTTAAAAAGCACTTTAATATAAACCTGTCCAAACTGTGACTGACCGATATGATTTAAATGAAAAAGAACTAGAGATGTTTTTGATCTTCTTCACTCTAAGATGATGGCTTAAAGAGATTTTAGAAGCTTGAAATTCAACAGCATACACAATTCTTTGTAGTAAGGGATTCCCAATAACAGCTAAAGTGGTAAAGAAAAATGCCTTCAATGAAACAAGAACTGGCTGGGGTGGCCAGAGTGGACCATGAGCTTGTCAATTCACAATATAGCTGATTTCTGAAAGAAAATCAGCAAGGTACCATATATGCAAAAAGAAAGAAAAGAGCAAGTCAGCCTCGAGAGATAACATCTTATTTGTAGTGATGCTTACTAGTAAAATCAGAGCCATAGAGTATTTGTGAAAAAAGCCTTAGTGGGGTCTGGTTTGGACCACAGCAAGGCTGGTAAGAATCAGCAATTTTTAGGTCACCTCAGTGTCCAATTCTCTTCTATGTGAGGATTGTTAAATCAGATAAACTTGAATCTTTGACCCATAACCTTTAAAATTTACCTCCAACTGCCAGATGAAAATTTCTCCAAATTGGCTTTCCCATGTGCCCAAGTCTTTCCATTGATAATAATTTTTATAGTAACCAGTCTGGCCATTCCTCCTCGTCTCCTGTTAGGTCCATAGTATACAACTTCACACACATCAAGCTGTTGCTCAAAGAATCTCTACCTTGAATGTTAAGTCCTAAGTTCTTCAGAATCTTATCTCTATTTGTTTCTCTACAAGTTTATAAAAGTCTTGCTCATATAGCCATTTTTTCCCTACTGGTATTCTGAATATTCCTGCTTTTGTGCCTCTGTTTAACTCCTTGCCTGAAAAAATTTCTCCCCTCTACTTAGCCAATTTCAATTCCCTTTGAGCACAAGCTCAAGGCCCTTAACCCTCTCACAAAGCTAGGAAGCTTGTCTACCACAGCTTATACTTAACCTTCTCTCCTCACAAATCCAAAGGCAATTTCATGTGATCATTTGGATCTAATACTATTGATCAGATAAAATGAACACACTACTCAAATGCTTATCTTTTTTCCTCTTTAGCTCTCCTTTAGGGACAGCCTAACTCAGAATACTGCAAGCACTCAAATATGTTATCTTGATTGATCCCAAAGAGCCAATACAGTTATAAAATTAAGATCTGTGAGAATGAGTATTACAGGAATACCTTTTATTTTCATTATTAGTCATTTATCTAACAACTCCAGCTACACAGAACACAACCAACAGCTAAAAAGGAAAAGGATTTTTTTTTTTTGGTCTTTCGTCTTTTTAGAGCTGTACCCGCGGCATATGGAGGCTCCCAGGCTAGGAGTCTAATCAGAGCTGTAGCTTCCGGCCTATGCCACAGCCATAGCAACGCCAGATCTGAGCCGCGTCAGATCTGGCATATGGAGGCATATGGAGGTTCCCAGGCTAGGGGTCTAGTCGGAGCTGTAGCTTCTGGCCTAGGCCACAGCTCACAGCAACGCCAGATCCCCAACCCACTGAGCGAGGCCAGGGATCAAACCCGCAACCTCATGGTTCCTAGTCAGATTTTGTTTCCACTGCACCGCAACGGGAACTCCAGAAAAGGATTTCTAAATAGCCAATAAGTTGTCCAGCACCAAAGCATCGATCTCAGGCACTTTACTAAACAGACTCAACTTAAAAATCTAGACCTGTGATCAAGGAACTGTTATCACTGAGAAAACAGATTTTGGGATCTACATGCATGAAGACTTCTGGTTTGGACCACAGCAAGACTGATAAGAATCAGCAATTTTCATGCTCCCTCAGTGTCCACAGCAAGCATGGAGAAAAAAAGTCAAGCTGGACTATTCTAGGTCTTTAAAGGGAGTCTCAAATATAAACTCAAGTAGATTCTGAGAAGAGAAATAAATATCTAGCAAAGAAGAGATGTTGTAAATATCTTGCAAAGAAGAGACGCTGGATGCTTTAACACATTTAAGAATATTTACTTTGATACATGTACAATAAAGTCACTTTATAGCAAAAATTGGCACACACTGCAAGTCAACTATATTTTAATAAAAAAATTTTAAATAAAGAATATTCACTTCGAAAAAAAGACTTAGAGGATGTGTTTGCTGACTTCGGATTCTTCTAACACTGCCATGTAAGAGAAACTGAAGATCACAGGTGGCAGGTAAACTTTAGGGTAGAATGACATGTTGAAGACAGTTACCTGCCCTGGGTTGCTCAAGAAAAAGTTGATCAACAGCTGCCAAAAGAGGTGAAACAGCTGGATCTCCAAGAACCCCTCCAGTCCTGGGGTTGGGGGATGGAGCAAGAAGAGCAGCAGAGGCAGGCCTGCCTCCCGGGCTCAGCATCAGACCCCTTCTCTAAACCCCTGACTTCTGGGCATCCCTCTCGCCCCGCTCCACTGAGACAAGAGACAACACAAATTCTCATTTGGGGGCAAGAAGGTGGATATGAACTGACACATTTTACAAAGGACCAAAACACCTGTGATTTGCTGAAAAGGTACTTTAGCATGCAGGCTTCATGTATTTTTTTTTTTTTTTACATAGTTTCACTAACTCTTATTTGAGGGGAAAACATTTTCAGGGAAGCTGAACAGACACATGGACTCAAAACATCCATTCAACAAATTCTGGGGGAAGAATAAAATTTATCTGAATATGCTTGGAAGGCAACCAAAAAAGTGAGAAAAAGCAGAAAGACAAGAAAGAATAGAGAAAGATGGGATAAAGGCTGCATGAGGGTCTAAGAGAGAGAATGGAACCTGGTGCAAATTACGTTTCTCCTCTGACTTACCCTGAAAATACTAACAGTAGCAAACACTTCCCCTAAGAGAAAAAAAGTCACACAGGGTCAATGGAAAGTGCTTTAGGGGATGCACCGGTAACTATTACCACTACTTCCAGCAATGCCTCCAGGGAGTATCTGCTGGTGGCCATGCTTACTACTTCCAAAAGAAAGCAAAGATGCTGGATGTGGAAATTCTGGAAGGATAACCCCTTATTTCTATTTTTATTGTGAATGCAAAGAGATATACAATGAATGATAAACAGTCTAAGATACCGAGACTCTTGTCTGTCATCAGGAACAAAAATTCATTTCCTTAAAGTTGATAAAATAATTCAAAACATTTGGCAAATTTTCCCTTGAAGGACCCTAAGACAGCTTTATAAATCTCCTGGGCCAAGAATAGCCATGACCCTTGCTACTAAAAATGTGGCTTGCTATACACATGTACAGCACGCTGCAGAAACACCACAAAACATTAATGATATAGAAACTGTGTTCCACCCAGACATAAACTATGCGTGGGGCCAACCACACTTAGTTTGGAAGTATGAAGGTAAGAAGGTATGACAGAAAGAGGAAAACCTGTAAGGTAGAGACTCAAGAAACTACTTTGAAAAGTAGTAAGTTAACTGAGTTTTTTGAACAGGTCCTTAAATTCTGGATCGGGCCGTGGTTGCTAGCAACCTCCATGTAGAAGCCCTGAAGTCTTTTGAGGGGCCATGATGTCTTCAAAGACACCACAGTCTCTCCCTGTTAGAAAGAGGGGAAGAAAACTACCCCTTGTCGTTCCAGAGGAAGTGTGAAGAAGTTTTTTTTCCTCTTTCATACTGTCCAGCATTAAGTAATTATTATAGATTTCTTCTGAAAGATCATTGCAATGTAAAACAATTACCACATAAGCTAAGTGGAAAAGGTTCTTATCAAAAGAAGGCATGATTAACCTAGAAAACAACTGGGGGATGAATGTTTGATTTGTTTCAAAAAAGGATAATTTTCTATTTAAGGATAGAAAAACAACTGAATAAACAAACTACAATGAGGTGGTCTGTGCCTAAAATATCATACAATTTTCATTACTATATTAATCTTTCCTGAACATATTCAATGATCCTCCAAGTTGCTTAGAATGAGATGCTTTCCTCATTCATTCAATAAAATGTACCAAACACTGTATCAGCCAGCAAACTAAGAATACAAACAAGGTACAAAGCTGGTAAGATATGTAGAGGGCTCCTTCCCTTGTGAGGCTTATTCTGAGGAGGGTAAACATATGAACAAGAAACTAAGCTAACAACTGGCTAAAAGCTCTAACAGAAACACGCATGAATATTCTGGGGGAGAGGCAGCTATCCCATGGGAGTCAAAAAGACTCCAGGAGAGGTGGCATCTCAGTTGGTCTTCAATGAAAAAGGGGGGAAGAGGGTAATTCAAGCAAAGCAAGTATTTATGCAAAGTACAAGGCATGAAAACCCTACTTATTAAACAACAACGAGTCATTTGGTTCACACCACAATGAAGGATGTGAGCTGCACACGTTTGGCAGCTAAGAAAGCAACCTGGTTTATGGAACACAGTCACTTCTGAAAGAGAAGAGAAACTTGTAATACAGAAGTATGAAATACTTCCTTCTGGTTGGAGAGCATTCATTTTAAACCTCTACGAAAGAAGGAACTGTGCATATTTTATTTTTCTCTTTTTCTGTGCAGATTTGAAATCATGTTGCCTGAGAGAATATAAATCCAAAAAGTAATGAGATGGTTTGGGCTTGGGGTGAAAACACTAAGAAACGGTAAAAGCGCAAATCTTCACTGAAAGGCAGGAAATAAGAAGGCATAAAAACAAAGTCCATAACTTTGGGACACAGCAAGATAAAAGATTTATGGTTTTCCATTTCAGGACTGACTGTGTGACACATGGAAGTAACAGGAAATCTAGATCTCACAACAGCCTTCAGAAACTTGCTGGGTCTTCTGGGAATCTAGCCTGTGGGATCAGATATTCTCCAAGGTGCCTTCCTTCAGTAATAGCTATTAAAGGTGACAGGTGAGACACTAAGACTATGTGGTTAGAAAAAAAAGACCAGGGGTACATGACAATAAATTTTATATTTCATTTATTAAGAGATACAGTCCTTGTCATAATAGAAGACCTTCTGGTTTTTCTCAACTAGGGTTCTGTGAAGAATGAAGTGCTAATGTCCCCGCCCCTAAGGCAGTGGTGCTCAAACTGTGATTCCAGGACCCCTGGGAGTCCTGAGACCTTAAGGGTCCATGAGGTCCTCCATTTCCTACCCACACTACCCATTTGTGAGAGGTTGTATTTTCTTTATAAACAACACACAGAGGACTCCCTGCAGAGGCCGCTATCAGTCCAGCTGTCTTCGACTACGCAGACAGTACAGAGATTTTTCAAAATGTAACAAAATGACACTCTTCTCACTGGAAAAACATAGTTTTTTGTTTTTTAAAAAAGCTAATTTCCATAAAAATTGCATTGTTTATCCTAACATATAAGTTTATTATGGTTATTCTATAATGAGTTAATAACTGGCTATTTAATAAGTTTCTCACTTTTAATTTCTAATATGGTAAACATTCAGAGCCATAAGTCACATAAGCAAAGGCTCTTTTTGAGGTCTCCACTAATTTTAAAAGTATAAAGGGATGCTGACCCAAAAAGTTTGGGAACCACTACCTTAAAGCATCCATTATGTATAATAAAATAACTTTGTTTGTATGCATAAGATGGGAAAATAAAAGAGTCACTCCTATCATGCTCTGTGGTTTAGATGAGAAACATTAAAAACTATATAGCATGACATGTAATAGCCACTTGAGGAAGGTAAATGATGGGATTAGAAGGAAACAAGGGTAGCTTCAGGTAGTTGAGACTAAATCATAATTTACAATAAATTAATAAATTGTCAGATCAAGTGATTCTAAGGTATTGACACGCATACTTCACTTCATACATGTACTTTAGACATACTGCTTGTTTTCTTAAAAACACTGTTTCTAGAGCATCCGTTCAGACCACACAGCCTTAGCATCCACTCAAATATGGTCACCAACACCCAGCACCTGGGTTCCCCTGCTGAAAACACTCTACAATAAAAATAAATCTTTTCTAGTACCACATTTATCTCATGGCTGCAGGGGTGCAGGTGTCTAACAAAACATAACAGGCATAAAATAATACTAAAACAAAACGGACATAAAATTTACTTTCATAAAACAACTTTATTGAGATCATACAATGTATTTTTGCTATACTTACCGTATCCCATATTTGAAGTTTTATCTGTTTCCCATCAATAGTTATCATTCGAGCACCAAACTCTACACCTGAATAAAACAGAAAATGTTTTGTTACACAAACTAGTGGGAATATATTTCATATTTAAAGATTTTTTTTAAAGGATGTATATTTTTAAGACATGCTATGCCAAGTAATATACAGATTAACAAATAAAGCACCTATTGTTAGAAAATGTTTAAGGAAAGGGAGTGGTGCAATAAAACCTGAGCTAAGGATATAATTAAAACACGAAGAGTCTAGTAGAGTGAAGAAACCAACTGTAGTCTTTATGTTTTGCAGGCTCAGTATTATTAAAAAAAAAACTAGAAATGAGATTCAAGAATGCTTATTATTAGTCACAAATATAAAAATTTCTCATAAAATTTACTGAAACAGATAAATGAATTTCAATATCACAATCCTGGTTCCCAGCACAGGTTATCAATAGGAAAGAAATCTCCATATCTGCCCCTAGAAATCACCACTGTTTAAACATATTTCAGACACTGCTCCATGAATAAACAGAAGGATACAATTTTTTTTTGGTCTTTTTTGCCATTTCTTGGGCCGCTCCCATGGCATATGGAGGTTCCCAGGCTAGGGGTCCAATCGGAGCTGTAGCCACTGGCCTACGCCACAGCCACAGCAACGCAGGATCTGAACCGCGTCTTTGACCTACACCACAGCTCACAGCAACACCAGATCCTTAACCCACTGAGCAAGGCCAGGGATCAAACCCGCAACCTCATGGTTCCTAGTCGGATTCATTAACCACTGAGCCACGACAGTAACTCCGGATACAATTTTATATAAATGAAAACATAAACACTGTTCTGCAATTTGCTTTTTGGTCACTGTGTCATAACCATTATTACATACCCCAAGTATCTTTATAGTGAATAACACATAAAACCATACCATTATTTGTGATGACTGCATAATATTTCTCTGTGTGTATGTGTGTCTACATAAATACACCCATTTAATTAAGTTGGTACTCTACTACTACAAATTTTGGTTCTTCTCAAATTTTCACTAAATTGTTAATGTTGAAATGAATTTTCTGCATACAATTTCAACTTAAGATTTTTGGCAAATTTCAGTAAATAGGATTCCAGGTCATGCGGTGCCATGCAGTGGCCAAAAAAGAAACAAACAAAAAAAACATCCTTTACACTTAGAAGTTTACTACTTTGGCTTTTTTCCTTGAATTTTTCCCATCATCTCTTTTGGAAGTTCAATCATCAAAACAGGTGGAGGAGAAAAGAGATGATTTCAGAGCATCAGCCAGCTGTGAAGGAGACTCTGCAAGAAGCCTATCACTTCCATTACACTAAATCATCACTGCTTGGAATCTTTAGAGCAGAGTCAGGGTGAAGGGAAGACACACATGGTCCCCAGAAACCAGATGTCATCCTGGCAGGAAAACAGCTTTTAGGTGCCCAGAGCAGGGCATACTGCCCAGTGCCAGAATTCCATTTCAGCATCTCCTGTAATTCCCCCAACTGTGATTAGGAGAGGGAGAAAGTAATCTGTCCTCCCAGGATATGTAACTCAATAGTTTTTACCCTATATTTTAATACTTATTCTATCCTACAGGCATAGTCAACTTGAAGAACTTAATAGTATGTTTCTCAGACCAAAGAAATGAGACCTAGGAGTCATGATGTACTAGAATGAAAAACTCAAACTTGTCAAATCATTCCATATAAAACCATTATAGTGCCTACATATCTATTTATTTATCTATCTGCATATATTCACATATATTCTGCACCCACAGGGTAGGAGGGGACACAAAACAACCATCCACCAGCTGACAATTATGATGTGAAGACAGGATAGCTGAGGAAGGAAACCAGTGGCTAAGTATGGTACAAAGGTACTTTGAAATACCCTGTATTTAAAGGAATGTACTAAAGTATAAATTCTACATATCGGCAAGATAGTTGACAAAATGGAAGTCTTTTCATGAATATTTTGTTTTTAGCTAGAGAGAAATCCTATTTCTCCTTCCACTGTCATGGATGGGCTTTTAACCACAACTCAGAAACATCTGCACTGCTCGATGGGATTCAAGATTTCTTCAATCCAATGCATAATGTCAAATTTGACAATTACTACACATTAGAAACAGACCCTTGACTGATATCCAGAGTGGGTGGGCAAGGCAGGCAAGGCTCCTTCTCTGGAAATGGCATGCTGAGCAGCAGGATAAAGATACTAAAACTGATTGGCAACCAGTCTGTCCTCTGCTGCAGGATGGCTGTTATGGTTCCTGCCCTTCTCAAGTCTGCACCCTCCTGCAGGTTCTATGTAAAATTCCAGATAGTCTAATATAGTCCCTCTGCTTAACCTCAGCCTTAATTGAGTTTTGGTATATTTATTTCTTTACCTGAAGTAAATTCATAG
Source organism: Phacochoerus africanus (assembly GCF_016906955.1). NCBI lineage: Eukaryota > Metazoa > Chordata > Mammalia > Artiodactyla > Suidae > Phacochoerus > Phacochoerus africanus. The sequence goes on from NC_062549.1 coordinate 73,111,669, forward strand.
AGATTACTGAAGCTCGAAAAGTCCCGGAGTTCCTGTTGTGGCTCAGCAGGTTAACCCAACATAGTATCCATGAGGATGCAGGTTTGATCCCTGGCCTCCCTCAGTGGGTTGGGATGAAGGATTATGAGTTGCTGTGGCTGTGGTGTAGGCCAGCAGCTGCAGCTCTGATTCGACCCTTAGCCTGGTAACTTCCATGTGCTGCAGATGCAGCCCAAACAAAACAAAACAAAAAAAAAAACAAAACCCACAGATCTCAAAAGGAAAAACTGGTAAGCACTACTGATTACTGAAAAACCATGACTGTTTTCCTATCAAGTGAAACAAAGAATTCAATTTCAGCTTCAAGAAACAAAACTCTTTCCCATTTAACTTCTCATAACTGGGTTTGATGCCAGTTTTACCTTTGTATTCTACGTAGCAAAGGAAAATACTGAAACCTCAAGTGTCTTACAAGTCTCAGAAACAAATAAAATACCCCAAATTTTATTTCTCTTCTGGATTCTTAAAGACCTAAAACCTTTTCCCTTTAAGTGTATATACTCTTGAGAATTTCATTCACAAAGTTTTCCTTACCTTTTTTTCACTGGGATAAGCCATCATCCCCTATGCTCTTGAGGCTCCCTTCCCAGACACATTTTCAATTAACAGCCAATGTGGTTGCCAGAGAAATTGTCTGTGGAACCAAAGGCCAGGCTTCATTTACCTGACACTGTCAGGGAGTGATGCTTATTTTTTCAGATATGTTACTCACTTCCAACCTTCCAGGACAAAATACTCTGAAGGTGAATACACACCTAATAACTCTAGGTCATTATCACCCTTATAGAGTAAGTACTTGCATCCTTGCACAGCAACCCGTTTATTGAGCATTCAACGATCGATACCTACTAACTGTGTGACCCTAAGTTATTACATCTCTTTCGTGTTTTAGTTTTTTTTTATTTGTAAATAGTATTAATGATTCTCACCTTGTAAGACTTTTTTTTCAAGATTGAAAGTTATTACATACAAAGTAAGTGCCTGGCACACGTAAGTACTCAGTTTGGGTCCACTATTATTTCAAATGGTACACCAAAATTTCTAAACCACTGTTCATGTAACTAATGATGAGAGAGCCTCAAGGAGAAAGGGCCACCTATCAGAGCCAGGGGACTGTGGAGATGCAGAGGCAGAATGAGGCTCCTCCCTGAGGTGAGTGGGGTCGGGGTGGGGCTGCGCTGCCAAAGCAGACAGAGCTGGGGATCAAGCAAACAGGCAAGCTGAGCCTCCCTTAGAGCACAGGAGAAAAAACAGACCCACATCTGGACCTAGACACTGCAGAGGTTCAAAACAAGACTTGAGGAAAGAAAGGCTTTTTTTCCCTACATCTAAGAACAATGGGAAAACTAGATATAAAAAAGTAATTTCCTTAATTTTCTATGAGAAATATACAGGAAATGCCATACTTAAAGGTAAAATACTAGAGGAATTCAAATTACATTGACAAAAAGATTACAACACCCTCAACTTGTAAATTATTACAGAGATTGTGGTTATAGATGACAAAAGCAAAACTAAAAGGTAAAGATTTAGCTAAGAAAAAATTATGACTTACAGATAAACCAAACTATCTCCCTAGAACATGCAAAATAATTAATTTAATGATAATGGTGGGAAAAAAATCTATTCATGACAGCAAAAAAATCTCTAAGATACCAAAACAGACAAAATACAAGGCCTGAGAGTGTACTGAGGAGCATTTAAAAAGTCGAAATAAATGAAAACAGGTATTACGTGCATAAGTAGGTAATCTTAACACAGTAAAAATATAAACTGTCTCCAAATTAATCCATAAATTTAATATAGTTCTTACCAAATTTTAAGCCTCACTAAAAATTTTGCAATTTGGCAAAAAGAATAAAGTTCATCTGGAAGAACGAACATACAAAAATAATAAAAAAAATAGAAAAGGAAAAATGTCAATCACATATTAAATATAATACCGTGTTAGTATAAATACCAGTGAGGCAGCTTCATGAAATAGGGAAAACAAACAAAAAGAAGGAAGAGATTTGAGAGTCCCCAGACAGGATCACATACATACAGAGATTCTGCATATGACAAAGGCAACAGTTCAAATGGGAAAGAAAGAATGGTTTATTTAGTTAATGGTGTAGGGCCAAAAGTTAAACAGGGATTAACGAAAGTCACAATACATGACCACATACCCAGTGGAATACAAATTTATAGTATTAGAAGAATATTTAAAGAATATGTAAGTAATTTTTGCTTAGTAAGGCTTGAAAGCCATAAAGAAAAGATCAATGGGGTTCCCGTCATGGCGTATTGGTTAACAAATCCGACTAGGAATTCTGAGATTGCGGGTTCCATCCCTGGCCTCTCTCAGGGGGTTAAGGATCCGGTGTTGCCGTGAGCTGTGGTGTAGGTAGCAGACACCGCTCGGATCCCGAGTCGCTATGGCTGTGCTATGGCTGTGGCGTAGGCCGGTGGCTATAGCTCCGATTAGACCCCTAGCCTGGGAACCTCCATAGGCCGCGGGAAGCGGCCCTAGAAAAGGCAAAAAGACAAAAAAAAAAAAAGATCAATGACTTTGACTAAAGAAAACTAGTAGAAGGGCAAAGACATAAACAGGTAATTAAAAGAGAAGAAACAGAGGTAGCTCTTAAACATAAAAAAATTGCTCAGCCTCACTAAAAATCAAGGAACTGCAAAGTAATAACCACTTTTCCCCACTGATTCACAGACACAAAACCACTAACATGCAGTGGCGGAGGCAAAGGTGGGGAGAATCAGGTTCTTGAGTACATCAGTGGGGAAAGTGCAAATTAGAGCAGCTTAGAATGGATGTTTATGATACATTTAAAAACTCTGGAAGGTGATACACCAAACTCTTCACAGTGGCTGCTGGAGGGCCACTGCCAAGTTACTCAGGGAATTTATCTTTCTCTGGATTTTTACAATGTTTTCATAATAATCACCACCTGTCAGGAAAATACATTTATATTTTAAAATCAGGAAAACAGTCTATAAGACATCTCAATCAGATGCCCACAAGAGGTCTTTTAAGCTATCTTTCTAGTTTTTGGCAATGATATTTTAGATAATTTATCAGAAAACTGAACCTCATATAAAATAGTTTTTTGTTTGTTTGTTTTTAAGGACCACACCTGCAGCATATGGAGGTTCCAGGCTAGGGGTCCAATCAGAGCTACAGCTGCCAGCCTACACCACTGTCACAGCAGTGCAGGATCCAAAGCACACCTGTGACCTACACCACAGCTTGAAGCAATGCCAGATCCCCAAACCAATGAATAAAGCCAGGGATTGAACCCACATCCTCATGGATAATAGATTCAGCAAGAATTCCAAAGGAGGTGTTTTTCTAATTGCTCCCCTGTGGGAAGCCGGATAAGGGAAATGATGCTTCACTTCTACCACCTTTCCCCTACAGTAGTATACTTTCACTCTCTGTAGTCACTTCTTACAGGTTTAAGGAAGTAGGGGAAAGAGGTAGAAAGGTGGAATGAACATATAAGTGGCCTGGCCTCTAGACCAGTATTTATCAAACTGTCCATTGGCAGGTAATGAAATAAATGTAGTGGGAATTAGCCAGTGTTTGTAAATAACACAACTAAATAGCATTAAAGGAATGCATGCATCAGCACTGTAATGTTAAATGTGACTTCATGAGGCTCTCCTCCAGGTAGACAGTATATCAACACAGCAAATACTGACAGAGTCCTTATACATACCAGGTAGTGGTATATGTGAGCAATGAACAGAACAGGCACCTCTGCTGGCATGGACTTGCCTTTATACGGTGGAAGACCGTGTCCCCTTACACTTACTTTTATGAGAAATTCAGGAGACGAATCTAGGTGACAGGGTAGGTATGGCGGGGTGGGCCCATACCCTTGTGAAGATGCGGGAAGAAAATAACGTCAGGAGCTCTTTGGGACACGTTATGCCTGGATGCCTATCAGACATACAAGAAAGGAGCTGCTGAGTGTGTATTACACAGGAAGGAGACAGCCTCTGCCAGAGTGGGTTTAAGAAAGAAGGAATGGAGACAAATTAGAGACAGAAAATATGAACATTCTGAGGACTTCTGCTAAAAGGAGAGAGAAGGATTCAAAGCTGGAAAAGAAAACAGAGTCATGAAAAATAACCACCAAAAAGGGAAAACTTAATGAGGCCTGGAAGCAAAGAAGCATTGAGGGAGTGCTCCTGAGTGGACCGTGACTTGCAGCTCAAAGGCCACCCACAGTAGTCAGGATGAGGCTGAGTTTACGGGAACAATGCTGGTGGGTGGGTCTACTGAGCGGTGGAAACCTGTGAAAATGCTCTTCCACTTGCCTCTATTTTCTGAGTGAAAGAGAAACCAAGGTTATCATCTGAGGGTGAAGACAGGAAAGGCGCCGTATGCTTAGAGAGAGAGTAAGAAGGTGTAATGTGTAGTTATGCAGGTAGTGGAGAGTGAATGGACTGGAAATAAAGCGTGACTGTTGGGCAGTTAGAAGTCAGCATCCAAGAAATGATGAGACTAGTTAGCATGGCTCTACACTTTTCTCCACACATGCTGGAGTCCACGGTTGGATTTAATGATGGGGTCACCACAAAAGAATGATGAAACAAGCAGGGGACAAGGAGGCCGAGGGTGAACGCAGGGGTGATGTTAATGACATCTTACAAGGTTTAGAATTAAAGCTGGGTAAGGAGGGAAGTAAGAAAGCAGGAGGGAAGTGAGAGTAAAAAGATGGTAGGAACCAGAGGCTATGAGCTGAAAGGATGGCAGGAGTTGGGGATGGATAGTCAGACGCATGAAGCTGAGATTCTGGAGTGAATCCAGAAATGGGTGACATGTGTGACTATGGGAGTGAGGAGCTGAGGCAGACTGCAAGCAAGATCACAGGAGGAGCAGAAGTAAGGAACTGAGAGGCCAGGACGGGGGTGGGGCGGGGTGTGCTCACATGTGTGCACAAGGTCAACAATACAAGAGCTATTTTTAGCTGGGTAATCAATACCTTAAAGCCAGTGGTCCAAAGCTTCTCAAACTTGGATAATCACATAAATCACTTGGAGACCCTGTTCAAATGCAGAATCTGATTCCACAGATTCCCCCACCCCCCACCCCCATACAGCATGGGGACCAAGTTACTCTTACATGTATACATTTTTTCCCCACCCTTTGTTCTGCTGCAGTATAAGTATCTAGACATAGTTCTTGATGCTACTCCGCAGGATCTCCTTGTAAATCCATTCCAAGTTGTATCCGCAGGATCTCCTTGTAAATCCATTCCAAGTTGTATCTGATAACCCCAAGCTCCCTATCCTTCCCACTCCCTCCTTCTCCCCTGGGCAGCCACAAGTCTATTCTCCAAGTCCATGATTTTCTTTTCTGTGTGATTCCACAGATTTTTAACATCCCTTGAACCATTCTCCTTCGGTGGCAAGGCTCTAGTCTGGATCATCAATGTAACTGTATCCAGGAAGCTATTTATAAACTGCTTCGAGTCAGAGCATAACAATTCTCACTGAGGTGGCAGTCAAAGGGTAAGGAATATTTTATAGTCTTTCTTTGCCTTTTATTTCCTCTCTTCTACTATTTAATACTTCTTAGTCATGACACCAACCTTAACCTTTTCACCTTCCTCTATTCATTAAGGCAAATATGCAGCAGAAATCAAGATACTGCCTTACGCCTATTTGAGCAAGCACTCTTAATGTTCCTTTAGAAAATTTGTGCTCATGACTTTCTAAATTGTTTTGATGTCAGAAAAATAAATCATTATGATGGGTGTTGTAAGGGGTGGCAGTTAGGGTGCAATCAGAAGAACAGAAACCATACTTAAGTATTTAAAACAAAGGGGATTTAATGTAGGGAACTCGTTACACTGAAGGAAGGGCTGAGAAGCTCAAGCAGCAGAAGGTAAAGCCATTCCCCCAGCCTAGGGGTGGAAGCTGCTGTGGCGGGTGAAGAGAGAACCTGGGTTCCCAGGGCCCAGGAGCCAGATCATCAGTGGGTCTGTCAGGCAGGGGCTGTGGCTAAAGCCATGGAGCCCAAGTGATTAACCCAGGCAGAGAGAGAGGAAAAGACCCCGGGCTTCTCTTTGCTTTTAATCTCTTGCCTCCCAGTGCCTCCCATCAGTGAAACCAGAGGGAAGCACAGTTATAGGAGCTACAGTTTTCTAAAACCCCCTCTGGTCCACTCCCTCGTCTCTCTCCACAGTAGAGCCCACGCCAATTTCTGACAGCATCTTCTGATCAGGTGTCCCAACAACTCAAACAGTGACATGAGAGCTTCAGTGAAAAGACAGGCACTTCTACTCAGTACCCTACACCAAGACCAACTGGTGGCTGGCTGTCTTGGGACTGAGTCATGCCTAAGAGACAGCCTCCAAGGTTCAGACCTACTGAACAGCAGATCCTACACCAAAAGCTGAGCTCACCAAGTTAAACTGCATTACAAGGACAAGCATAAAAGAGCAGTACCTGTTTTACTCATTGTTAGAGTATATAATCAAACTATTAGAACTAAAATTGAATCTGCATGTTCTTATTGACAACAGCCACTAGGGAAAGACTTTAACAACACCGCAAAGTATGAACACAATTAACAGATCGAATAGTTTGATTCATAAACTCTAACTCTGATTTGGTATTTTAAAAAATTTACAAGTCATGAAAACCAACTTGTTATTAACACTGAGTTAATGACATCTACAGAAAATAAGCAGTCACTGGCTGAAAAGATACATTAAGCTACCAGGTGTAAAGTCTAACTAGATTCCAATTACCTTATTTCTTCAGGAATGACTACTTGCCAGTTGCTATTGGGCTACGGCCATTAACGAATAATCTAGATTCTTCAGCTTTCGGGGTATAATTTTTTTAACAGATAAGAACTCAAATAGTATGCCTACTTAGCCTTTAGTTCCTCACTTACTTTTATACTTTGCACATTAACGAATAATGTCAGTAATAATAACAACTAGTATTTGTGGACTACTACACACTAGTAAATGTCTCATTTATTCTTCATAATAGAGGAAACTAAAAAATTCTTGATGATAAGTTTTTCTCGATTAATAATTACAGGTAAGCCTAGAGCACTTACCATGTTGCCAGGCACTGTTCCAATGCTGCATGTTTATTAACTTATTTACTGCTCACAGCAATTCTGTGAGATTGGTGCTACTATTTTTCCCATTTTACAGAGAAAGACACAGGCATGGAGTGGGAAAGGGGCTTGCCCAGCTGCTTAGTGGCAGAGCCCTGATGTGAATGCTGACAAACTGGTCCAGAGTTCCTGCTCTTACCCCTCCCTAAGATACACTGTCTCTCAATCATTTGTTTCATCGTTAAACACAACCAAAACCAAGAATGAATGCCCTGCTGCATTCCATCCACTTTTACAAAGTGAGGTAACATTATTTTTATGACACATACTTATATTTTTAAAAAGTGATGGAGACTAAACTCTGCACAGCAACAAACCTAGTTTCACTGATTTTAGACTCATCACTAAAGGAACGGGCCCTCCAGCAATATATTCCCTTTCCATTACCCCAAACTTTTGAATGCTTCTCATCTCTTTTATCCAACTTACCGATAGTAAGGTCATGCACTGGCTGAAACCTCTTGTCTGTAAACTGTAGCAATAAGCATGATTTACCAACACCTGAAAGTTAAAAGAAAAAAGAAATTAAGAGTCAAAATTCACAGAAATTAAGAAATGCTTTATAAAAGCACTTGGAAAAGAGGCAGGTAGTGTTTCAGGTGCTCTGAGAACAATCTGCCTTGATTTGTCAGTGCTTTAATCTCTCGGGGAATTAAACAGGACTGGGGGACCTAGATGAATGGGTGGACCAATGCAAAACAGCCCTTTTCATCCTTTCTTACTCACTCAACGTTTCAATCTGAAAGATGAAAGTGGCAGTAACTCCCAGAAGACAACCAATCACATCCTCCCAGTAGCCTCTGCCACAGCACTCACACAGGGAGGGGTTCATGCACTTTCGTTTTTTTTCTGTAGTAGCGAAAATATTTAAACACAGAGTACTTCTCTTTTTATAGTTTTAATTTAGTCTTCTACAAACAAATAAGTAAATGTTCGGGATCTACTTTTCCAGGAAAAGCTGCTTGCTCTCTTTTCTGGCTGATTCATTTCGGGATGAACACTAATCTGAACTGCATTCCTTCAACTCTATCACTGAGATCTTGAATAACTTCCAAATTCCCAAATTAAAGGCAAATTTTCTATATGCATCCTACTTGCCTTCTGAAGAAACTGAATACTACACCACTTGCTACTCATTTTTAGGCCTCTAACCTCACACTAGACCAAACTTACAAAACACAAAGGCAGTCATCATTCATTCATTCACTTAACTCAAAAAGTCTATCAAATACTAACTGCACATGGAAAACCGACACACTTCCTTCTTAACAGCCTAGCTCAGGGAGAGAAAAGAAACAAAACAAATGCCCAAATAATCTATATGAACTGTAATATGAAATAATTATAATAACGACCACATGAAAAAAGAAATAAAAATGCTATGAGGAAAAATAATGAGAGACTTCATTTAAACTGAAGGGCTGGATAAATAAGGCCTTTCTTAAGTGACACAAACTAAGATGTTCAATGTCTTCTAGATTATCGACTCAGTGAGAGGACAATGACTACCACCATGTCACTAGCTGTCTTAAGGCAGAGATAAGGCATGATATAATTTTGCTGAGTGACTGGCCCTAGTGTCAAATGTTACAACAACTGTCAAAATGCCCAGTAACAAACCAGAGAAATGTTCTGTGTATGTGTTTACGGCTGTGTTCAGAAAATATTTTATTTGTTCAAAGTTTTTTGAATGTTTTAAGATTCTGGTTAGCTGAAAATAACTGAAATTTCAAAGCATTTGACCTTGGTTTTCTTCACTTTCATTTTATCCATTATTTCTTTTTACATTACAAAAGGCACAAACTCATTTTATTAGATTTCTCACACCGTTGAATAACCATTCAGGTCTAGGAAAGAAAAGAATTATTATTTTTTACATGTTAAAGGACAAAATAGGTGAACAACTGAGATATGGATCTTCAGCTGTTTTTAAAAGGCAACTTTATTTTTAAGAGTTTTAGGTTCAGAGCAAAACTGCTCAGGAAGTACAGCAAGTTCTCTACTCCCTGCCCCAGGAGAGAGAGCCTCCCCCACTATCAACATCCTGTAACAGAGCAGTAGTAACACTTGTTACAACTGATGAACAGACATTGACACATCATCACTCAAAGTCCACAGTTTACAAATGGGTTCATTCATGGTGCTGTAGGTTCAGTGGGTTCTGACAAAGGTACACTGTATCCACCATTATGGTATCATAGAATTTCACTGCCCTGAAAATCCCTTTGCAATTGCTGCCTACCAGTCCTTCCCCCACTCCTAACCCTTAGCCACAACTAACCTTTCACTGTCCAGAATATTCCTGGAATCACATTATGTAGCTTTGTCAGACTGGCTTCTTTTACTTAAGAATGATACATTTAAGATCTCCCTTTTCTTCATACATTTAAGATCTCCCTTTTCTTCATTTCTATTTTTAACCTTTAAAAATTTGCCATTAAGGTGTAGAAAATTTTTTTTCATTGGAAATCACATGTTATTATTTAGAGACCTCAAGAATCATCTAATAGTCTGATAATCACTAAGTGACAGAGCCTGAAGCCCCCTTCCTACTTCACAAGGTTTCACCTCTAGTGATAGCAATACCACTTATTCTGACCAAGTACTGACTTCACTTTCAAGGTAGCATATTCCTTCCCAGGTAATCTAAGTCTTTTTCAATGCAGAGAATACATCCAAGTGCCACTGTGCTGTTTCATCAGTTATCTACAGACCATCTGTCAGGGCTGGTTATCTTTACAGATAGCTTATCTTCAGTAGATGTTGACTCCTACTATTTTAATTCTGGATAAAACTGTCTCCAAATACTTGGGATTTTTAGCTCACAATCACCAAAACTTTTCTCAACTGCCAAACTGAATTAGCTTAGTCTTCTCAGTGCTCCACTTACTTGATCCAGAAATATGATCTATTTGTGTATAAAATATTTCTGTATAATTTATCTGCTACAACCTCCTTGAAAGTGATTGACTCTGGCTTTCTCAGGCTACAACCATCTCTTTGGTTCCTTAATTCTGTGGCAGCTGCTCCTCTTCTTCCATATAAGCCTTAAATACTCAAGGTTTCACCATCTCATCTCTGGTTAATTTTTCTCTTCAGCGGTGAGAACTAATCCAGACCTACAGCTCTAACTACATCTATATTAGCTAGTGACTGCCAAATCCATCTCCCCAGTCCCCATCTTAAGTATCTTCACTCTCATTGTATCTAACTGCCTACTGAACATGTTCACTCTAATCCCTTCAGGCCTGAAACTCAAACTTCCAAAACCATCTTCTTCTTCATTTTCCTGCCTACCATGCTTCCAACAACTCAGAACAAACTCAGCTTCTCCTTCAGTATTCCCTTATCTCTGGAGTTGGCTCCCAATAGATCACACCAACAAGAAAATCACCATCATCTTTAATTCTTCTTCCTCCTTTATTATCTGCATTTAAAGGCTCACCAATCTCACCAATTCTCTCAGAAACATACTGAATTCCATGTTCCTGCCTCCTTAATCCTGCTTGCTATAGTTCTGGTTCTTAATGAGACATGATCTTTTTGCCTTCGGCCTTTGCCCTTTCTCCAAACTATTTTTATAAACCACTGTGAACATCTTTGCTAAAAAGCACCCCAATGGAATATTGTTTAAAATACAAAATTAAAACTCTTCAAAATAAGCAAATAAAGTTTTTTGCATTTAGGCTGAAAAACTGTCATGTCAATAGATCATATTACTACACAGTCAACATACCCTATAGTTAAGCATAACAAACCATCTCCTGTCTTCTGAAATGACACCATATTCTTTCCCTGGTATCTCCACACCAAGGAACATTTCACTCCTTAGCAAATATAAACTCCTGCTTTAAGATCTAGCTTAGGAACTCCTATGTCTTCTTCACTAAAGCATTCTTCTTCCAAAGATTCTAGTAATTCTCATGCAGAACTAATGGGACCATGGGTTTCCATCATATTTCATATATGCCTCAAAATCCTGGTTAGAGTTCTAGCTCTTTCGCTTACCAGCTGAAACATGGGGCAAGGTACTTGACCTTTTTGAGCCACAACATCCCATCTATAAAATGGGGAAAACTACTGTACTTTGGAACTATTTTAAGCATCAAATGAAACAAATAAATGTAAAATGGGGAGTTTCCGTCGTGGCGCAATCCGACTACGAACCATGAGGTTTCGGGTTCGATCCCTGGCCTTGCTCAGTGGGTTAACGATCCGGCGTTGCCATGAGCTGTGGTGTAGGTCGCAGATGCGGCTCGGATCCTGCGTTGCTGTGGCCCTGGCATAGGCTGGCAGCTACAGCTCCGATTAGACCCCTAGCCTGGGAATCTCCATATGCCGCTGGAGCGGCCCAAGAAATGGAAAAAAGACAAAAAACAAACAAACAAACAAAAAACTAAAAAAATGTAAAAGGGCCCCTCCATGCTCCCTGCACAGTGCTGGTTACCTGTGTCCAGTTTATAAACATTTTCTGAGCTGTGTATTTAAGGACATGTGCCTTTTTCTATAGGCACAATAAACTATATGCACAAGAAAAATGAAAACAATGTGATGGTCTTCTTGAAGCATCAGTTTGGCTAGCCCCCATCCCCACCCCCAGTCATTCAATCAAACACCAATCTGGGTGTTGCTGTGAAGGCATTTGGAAAAGACAATTAAAGTCCATAATCAGTTGACTTTGAATAAGGGAGATTTCTAGATAATATGGGTGAGGCATGTTCAAAGGCCTTAAAAGCAGATTGAGTCTTCCAGAGAGAAGAAATAATTCTACCTGTGGACAACAATTTCAGCCATGCCTATGAGTTTCAGATTTGCCTATCTAGCCCCCACAAACATAACAATCAATCTCAAAACTACACAACCCAACCACCCCCCACATGCACACCCACACCCACCCACCATTAGTTCTTCTCTGGCTGAACAGTGAATCTCACAGAGAGCTATCACTACCGAAACATACAGCGTAGAGAATACAGAAGACCCTCAAATAAATGCTATTATTTTTACTGATCAATTGTATCAAAATGCTCCCTTTACAGGCTCTCCCACAACAGAATGCAACCCTAGAGATCACATTCCACAACATATCTACAGCACGTAACAGATATAAAGTGTTACAAGGCCTCTTTCTGGCTTAGCACACACACACACACACACACACACACACACACACGCACACAAAAGTAGTTGTTGATTCAAGAAGAGAAAAATTGTACATCTAGCTAACGCTGAATTTTTCTTACTATCTCAGGAAGATGGCTGCCTGAGAGATTTAACTAACATGATTTTGTACAAATCATTTCATCGTCTTGGACATAAATTATACTCTAAGTACAGAGAACTGAGCCAGATAATCATTAAACTCCTAACTCCACTAGCTAGACTCGATGATTTGTTATATTACTTAGAGTTCTAAAACTGTAGTAAAATTTTCTTTTTACCACGGGTAGATTTAAAGTTAACAACTGAGTATCTGTTTAAATCTAGATGGAAAACAGTGGCTCCATTATGCTACAAAGCACAGTAACATGGTATAAAACAAACAACACCGGAATTTTTCTAGTCAACTTAGCAAAGTATAGGTCAGATTCTTGTGTTGGAATACAGCAAGAAAACTAAGTCGCCAAACTGTAAATTCAATTTCAAATAGACCTATACTTCCAGAAGGAAATGCCGGTCTTTATTTTATGATTGAGTATGCTAATTTGAAACTTTAAGATAATTTTTACTACATCTTAAAATCTAAAAGCTCCTGGATTTCTATATTAGGCTGGTTAAGTGCTCCACTATATGTATTATGACCCTACATAGTTAATTAAATAAGCCATACCTTTGTACACTCAAGTCTTAATTCAACAGCTTTAAGAAATATCAACATCCATGGAGTTCCTGTCGTGGCTCAGTGGTTAACGAATCTGACCAGGAACCATGAGGTTGCGGGTTTGATCCCTGCCCTTGCTCAGTGGGTTAAGGATCCAGCATTGCTGTGAGCTATGGTGTGGGTCGAAGATGTGGCTCGGATTCCGAGTTGCTGTGGCTGTGGTGTAGGCTGGCAGCTACAGCTCCAATTAGACCCCTAGCCTGGGAACCTCCATATGCCACGGGAGAAAAGAAAAGGCAAAGAGACAAAAAGAAATATCAATGTCCTGAGAGACATTGTAATGGAAAAGACTATTAAAAAAGAATGTTTGTATGTATATATATGTGTGCATATATATAACTGAATCACTTTGCTGTAAAGCAGAAATTAGCACAACACTGTAAATCAACTATGCTTCAATTAAAGAAACAAAACCAAGAAACATCAATGCTCAGATCAGGTAGCTACCTCCACAAGATCGATGTATAGATTTTTTGAGAAATTCTTTTTTTTTGTCTTTTTTTGCCATTTTCTTGGGCCACTCCCTCGGCATATGGAGGTTCCCAGGCTAGGGGTCAAATCGGAGCTGTAGCCGCCGGCCTACGCCAGAGCCACAGCAATGCTGGATCTGAGCCGCATCTGCGACCTACACCACAGCTCACGGCAGCACCGGATCCTTAACCCACTGAGCAAGGGCAGGGATCGAACCCGCAACCTCATGGTTCCTAGTCGGGTTCGTTAACCACTGCGCCACGACGGGAACGCCGAGAAATTTTTTCTAATCTCTATCAATTGATCAGATATGCAGAAAGGAGATCTTTTACCAAAATATCACACTTGCTACATCTGAAAAATGCTCTAAATTGAGTCTAGATTTTTAAATGGACTTTTGGAACTTATGACTCTCTGAAATATCTGGAATAGAGAAAATAGCTATTTCAGCACAAGAAATGACTAAACTTGTGTCCAAATCTGAGGTTTTCTTTAAGGAAGTTTCTCCTATTTTCTGGGAGAAGAAAATACACCTCCAAAATGAAACCCATACACTAGGGACCAAATTTCAACATAAACAGGAATCAAAAATCCTTTACTGGACTTCATTGGGAAAAAACCCTCTAAATATTAAAATAAATTTTATACATAACAAAGTTTAATTTATAATTACAACTATTCCCTTGTGTAGTAGGGGTAGTAAGGCTGCAAGGTGGGGGTGTGTTGAGAAGCTGCAACGAGGCTGATGAAGCTAAAGCTTAGAAGAAAGGGAGAGTCATGCCCCTAAGAGCTGAGGTTGCAGGACTTTCAGGGGCCTAGTCACATACACCCCACAGGACTTTCTAATGACTTGTGATAAAGATGGGAGATTCACTGGAGGGTTCTGAGGAGAAGAGTAATATAATTGGACTTAAATTCTAAAATAATTAGTCCAGCTGCTACAATAAGAATAGCCTCTACGTAGAGGCAGATGAGAGTGGAAGCAGAGACCAGCTAAGGAGGCTTTGCCAATGAGACAAGAACTTAGAGCCGGTAGCAATGGAGGTGGTTACAAGTGACTATATTCTGTACACACTCTGAAGCAGAGTCAAAAGAATTCGTTCATAGTGTGGTCGAGGGTTCTGAGAAAAAGTACACTGAGTTATGGTTCCAACAGTTCTGCCTCATCTGGAAGAATCAATGAGATGGGGAAAATTGTAGGTACAGTAGGAAAGACCATGAGTTCCAGTTTGGTTATTCGGAGTTGACATGTTTATTAGACATCCCAGTGGTAACGCTGAGGAAGCAATTGGATATATGATGGAGACCTCAGGAAAGATGCTCAGGTTGAAGGTATACGTTATAGAACCATCGGCATGAGATGGTGTTAAGATGGCATTTAAAGCCATACATAGAAAAGAAGAACCGGCACAAAAGACCTATTTGTTTTTGTAAAAGCACATCATTCTTTTTATAAATACAGAATTAAATAGACACAGAGCCAACATAAAAGTGGCCTCCCCAAATCCATCTCCTACCACCTGTTTTCAGTCCACACCTGGAACCTACAAGGCCTTCACTCACCCTCTTCCCTCTCTCCATGTAGACAGACTCCCATGGCTGGCTTCTCACCACCACAGGCACCTGTCCTGGCGAGTCTGTGGGAAGTAGCTCACATTCCCAACCACTTACTACCCATCAGAAGTTTTTGATCTTTACCAGAAAATCCCCACATCCCTATCAGGCCTCATCCCCCAGAGATTCTGACTGAACTGTCAGTACCCTGTAGTGCAGCGTTACTTAGTTAACCCTGAATAAACCACTGGTCTCTGCATGCTTTCTTTGCTAGTGCAGAAGCTACTCAGTTTGATGGAGTCCCATCTGTTTATTTTATTTTTACTTTTTAGGGCTGCATCCACACATAAGGAAGTTCCCAGGCTAGGGGTCAAATTGGAGCTACAGCTGGTGCCCTATATCATAGCCAGAACAACACAGGATGGAAAACGTTTCTGCAACCTACACCATAGCTCATGGCAACGCCGAATCCTTAACCCACTAGTAGGACCAGGGATTGAATCTGCATCCTCATGGATACTAGTCAGATTTGTTTCCACTGAGCCATGATGGGAACTCCCCATCTGTTATTTTTGCTTTTGTAGTCAGAGCCAAAAAAAAATCTTCACCAAGATTGATGTCAAGGAGCTTTCCATCTATGTTCTCTTCTAGGAGTTTTATGGTTTCAGGTCTCACATTCAAGTCTTTGGTCCATTTGGAGTTGATTTTTGTGTATGGTATAAAATAGTGGTCCAATTTCATTCTTGCCTACCTGGCTGTTCAGTTTTTCCCACTGAACGAAGATACTGTTCTTTCCTCATTGTATATTCTTGACTCCTTTGTCATAAATTAACTGGCCATAAATGTGTGGGTTTATTTCTGGGTTCTCTATAGTGTTCCATTTATGTGTGTTTCTATACCAATGCCATACCATTTTGAGTATGACAGATTTTTATTTTGAAATCAGGAAGCATGGTGCCTCCAGCTTTGTTCGTCTTTCTCAGTACTGCTTTAGCTACTTGATGGCTCTGTAATTAATACAAATTAATGTGTTAATGATCCTACCATGAATTCACTGTACCTTCTTCCTTTATTCAGGGTCCAAGACACTGGCCTCACTAGGACTCGAGTGTTGTGGTGAGAACTAAATACCTGAATACTATATATCCGTGCCAAACAAATACAAAATAACACTCATTAAAAATTTAGAATCCCAGGCGTTCCCATCGTGGCTCAGTGGTCAACGAATCCAATTAGGAACCATGAGGTTGCGGGTTTGTGATCCCTGGCCTCATTCAGTGAGTTAAGGATCTGGCGTTGCCATGAACTGTGGTGTAGGTCACAGATGCAGCTCAGATCCCATGTTGCTGTGGCTCTGGCATAGGCCGGCGGCTAAAGCTCCAATTAGACTCCTAGCCTAGGAACTTCTATATGCTGCAGGTGCGGCCCTAGAAAAGACAAAAACAAACAAACAAAAAACAAAACAGAACCCTAAAACCCCACCCCAGAGATGCTGATTCAGTTGGGCCTTTGATTAGGCCCAAGTATCCAATTAATAAACCTCCCACTGAGGCAATGAGTCGTTCTCCACAAGGAACACTATCCTAAGTTTATTTCCCTAGTCGTAGGCCAACTTCCACTAACTTCAAGACAATTAATTAAAAAAAAAATTGATGATGGCTCCATTTTTAAAATCATAAGACAAACAGCTTTAATTTAAAATACATAGGAAAAGCAAAGGTATAAAAAGTTCCAGGGTCAACTCCTCACTATCAAATAAAGTTCTGTCCAACTGTCATCCTGAAATCATGGCTGTATACTGTTCTCTACAACACTGGGCCCTCAAAACAGAAAGTAACAAAAGTTCCATGAATGAATGACCTCTCATCATCAGTGAAAGTAATTCGCTGAAGAACTATGTGTTTTAAAGTCATACAAAAGACAGACCTCAAACACAGATCATGGAGAGATGTGGCAAGTTGGTTTAAATGTCAGTAGCTTATTTTGCAAACATGGAAAATTCTATTCTTTTTTTTCCCCCTGCTGTACAGAATAAAATTTTATTCTTTTTGCTAACATTCCAAATTGAGAAATCTGTGAAACATGGAAAATAAACTCTATTTTAAAATAGAAAATTAATTAACTCAGCATGGTACATCAGAAAGAACACAAGCTTTACAGTAACACCAGCATTCAAGTACATCTGTATTGTTTTGTATCTTGTAACCTCAGACAAATTAGTTACAGAAACTAAGCTCCATTTCTGCATCTGTAAAATGGGAAAAACAAAACATTCAAAGGAATTATCTTAAGGCTCAAATACAAAAAGTTTGAATTTTGCTTAAGTTTTAATAAAAATGCTAGAGGATTCTTCAAGATAAATAGAGCTGAGGAACAAAATCTCCAACCAAACTAATCTGACCTCAACTTCAAATTTTTAAATACATGTTTTCTGAAATTGAAGAAAATATTCACAACCTATAATTTTCTTTTAAATAAAACGACTACAGTGTTGTTTTCATGCTGTTGATTTCTACACCTCCTCCTCTGGAATTTAAGGCAGCAATCTTCTCAATGACTGCAATTAGGTATTCACCTGGTGGCTTACTACAGTAGGCCAAAGAGGGATGTTCAAGTCCCAACCCCTAGAAACTGTGGATGTGACCTTATTTTGGAAAAAGGACCTTTGCAGATATAATTAAGGATTCTGAGATGAGATCAGCCTGGATTCAGGTTGGTGGATTCTGTGACACAGGTCCTTATGAGAAATGGAGAGACACAGAGAGCAGGGGAGAAAGCAGTAGGCTATATAAAGTTTTAAACTCTGTACTTCCTTTGACCTGTTTCTCTTGGTATAATGTCATCTTTCACCTGCCCCATATCCAATCTTCCGCCCTTCCACAAGTTTAAATACTCTCATGTGCATCATTACTTTTATATTAAAAATAATTGAAAAATAGCCCACATTTGGAGTATGTACTCCTGAGATGGAAAAGTGCGTGAAAACTACTTTCACCTTTCATTTTTTCAGCCCCTACAACATCCTGTCTAAACCCTGTTAATTCCAACTGTCACCAATAAACTTTTCTTTTTTTTTTGTCTTTTTGTCTTTTTTTTGTTGTTGCTATTTCTTGGGCCGCTCTCGCGGCATATGGAGGTTCCCAGGCTAGGGGGTCGAATCGGAGCTGGAGCCACCAGCCTACGCCAGAGCCACAGCAACGCGGGATAGGAGCCGCATCTGCAACCTACACCACAGCTCACGGCAACGCCGGATCGTTAACCCACTGAGCAAGGGCAGGGACCAAACCCGCAACCTCATGGTTCCTAGTCGGATTCGTTAACCACTGCGCCACGATGGGAACTCCACCAATAAACTTTTCATTTTCACTACTGTTGCTTTAGATGAGGCCTTTACTACCTCCTACCTGGACCACTGTAATAATCGTCTACCTACAGCCCATCTTGCTAATCTGTCCTACATAGGGCTTCAGCAGAGATGAATGAGAAGCTAGAAGGAAAGGATTACATGTAACATCTAGGATGTCTCTGCTGCTTATTACAACGTGAACACATATATACACGTGTGTGTAGATAATTTATAATTTAGTCGTAACTCCAGTCCTATACTTTTTCCTTTAAAAACTTCAGTATTTTCAACTGTGTTTGTAGTTCAAACTCTACCTTAACCTGTCACAGTCTAATACTTAGGTCCAACACATCTAATGAGCTTATCTTTTATTTCCAGTAACTGCCTGACACATGGTCTATACTACAGTGAAGCTGGATGGCTTATACTGAGGAAGGTATGAGGTATGGCACTTAGCAGATGCACAATAAATGACAGCTACCTTTCTGGTTGTTTTTTTTTTTTCTTGCCTTTACATTTTGATTATTCACCATTTCTACTTGTCTAAACCCTGTTCATTTTTCGAAGACCAGCTTAAATGCCATCTAACCCTTAGTTTTCCGAGGAGGAGGAAGGCACTCTGGACCCTATGAAATTCCAAGCTTCTCCAGTAGCTCAATCAGAGCCCCTATGACATTCTACCAGGACTGCTGGACTACATTAAGGGCAGGGACACAGCTAATTCACTTTTTAAATTATTAGTCCTGTGTTCTATATTTGGTAAACTTTTACTATCATTGCCTCCTGCATTTCAACGTACATCACCAATTTAAGAGATAACAGATACCGGACTAAATGTGGATCCTGAGTGTGACGATGGTTTCAGGTCTCTGTGCCTGTCTGCTTATGTCTATAATGGTAATCGTTACCACCCACCTTATTCAGAATACGACTGCGAGGAATAAAAGAAACAGCATGTAGAGAATAAAAGGTAACACATCTGTGCTTTTTCCTTCCCCAGTGCCCACAGGCAGACTAGCACTCCATCCCACGCTATAGCCATACCACTTCTCACCGTATACTGTGATTATCATCTCCCTGCCTCCCTCAGGAGCAGTAACATTTCGTATTCTGAAAACCACTCTGCTCTGTGGCCTGGCTTACAAAGTAGGTACTCAGTGAATGCAAAACCTGTGTACTGCATGCCCACTGAAAAGATCACAAAGGGACTGACTTGCCTTTTCTACATAATGACAAACTCAGTCTTTATTTTAAAAAGTAAATTCTCAAAAAAAAGCGTTATTCAACAGTAGATTTTTCAGATAGAAAAATGATACTAGAGAATAAAAGCATGACTGCACGAAATTAGAACTGCAACCCTGATAGAACCTGCCCCTAAGTATAATGTCCCTTTGAAAACGGCAGCTCTAGCGAGCACGCTGGTGCGCCATTCCTCAACCCGGGGCCTCCAGCTTCAAACATTCTCTGCCCTGCTGGAGAGACTAAGAACTCTCTCCCTTGACAGCTGGTGCAACAGGAAGTGTCATCAGCAGGAAGCAGCACCCACAGCTCTCTGTGGGCCCCCAAGAACAGCACCACACACCCACCCCCCAAAGACGACCCACAGCTTCCCAATCCACCATGGCCCTCAAGTGCAGTTCTCCGCCATCCAGAAGGCCTCAGCCGCACCCCTCCATAGGTCTGGCTGTGCCTTCTGCCTGCTGTTGCCGTATTCTTTAGCATTCTCTTAGCCACCTCCCACCATCAGAATCAATGATTCTTTACACCAGACTTCCCCTATGCAAATTCCTGGTTTTCTTTTTCCTAGCTGGACTCTGACAGAACTTGTATGATTAACACATCCTTCTTTAAAATAAACCAAATTGAATTTGGTAAAGATGAGCGTTTTATTTTTAAATATAAACTGAGTTTAGATAGTCTTAGGAAAGACCTAGTTTGTGTTTTTTCAGTGCATATTTTCATAAAAACAAAGCAAGGAGCAATTTACATTTTAGAAAACTGAAACAAAGTGGAGCATTTGCAAATGTTATAGGGAATAAATGATACAATGCTAAATTTAATAGCAAGGAAGATAGCAGAATGTGGTAAAAATAGCATCCTTTTCCTTTCTTCCTCCCACTCTTAGGACTTTCCCAAACTAGTTTGTTTTACTGGTGGAAAAATGGCTTAAGAGTGAGAAAAATCATAATGAAGAAAAATGAATCTCAGAATGTCACAGTATGTTGGAACCAAAGAGGTCCTCTGTGTAGTGTTTTCTAAACAGCAGGCTATAACCAGTTAGGTTACAAAATCAACTTAGTGGGTTACAACTAGTTCATTTAAAAAGTGAACTGGACAAAAAAAAAAAAAAAGAATCAGAATAGCAAATATTAACTATATACTAAGTAAGGTTAGGTTAAGTGCTGTTTGGAAACCACTCTTTTAGAAATATATATGCACTCACACACATATCTGAACCCTGGGAGGCAATGTAATATGTACCTGTTACAACAGCTTGTAAAAGACAAATTTGAAAAGTTTTCTCCAGGAGTTCCCGTTGTGGCGCAGTGGTTAATGAATCTGACTAGGAACCATGAGGTGGCGGGTTCGGTCCCCGGCCTTGCTCAGCGAGTTAAGGATCCGGCATTGTCATGAGCTGTGGTGTAGGTCGCAGATGCGGCTCGGATCCCGCGTTGCCATGTCTGTGGTGTAGGCCAGCAGCTACAGCTCCGACTGGGCCCCTAGCCTGGGAACCCCCATACGCCATGGGAGTGGCTCAAGAAAAGGCAAAAAGACAAAAAAAAAGTCTTCTCCAGTATCTCACTAGATCACATAGCCAAGAGAAGAACTCATCTACAATATTTATGCTAGTATTCATGGTAAAATAAATCAGCTGAAAACCTCTCTTTAATTCACAATTACAAGGGCAGGGATCGAGGAAAAATGTGACTGAATCATCAGTTGGCAATTTAACATAAACAAATAAATGCACCTCGGGCACTGTGAGTCATCCACCAGGTGACGATTTATTATACAAACCTCCTTGTAAAAAGACTTCTCCATTAGGTAAAATTAGGATGACCCTAATCCTGGTTTGCCAGGAGCAGGCTCAGTTACTTCTGGTGTCCTGACAAATGATGGATCAGTTTGGATGATGAATTATATGGTTTTATTAAAGTGCTGATTCTCAGAAGTGTTGTGCCCAGATCAGCAACATCAGCATCATCTGGAAACCTGTTAGAATGCAAATCATCAGCCCCACCCCAGACTTAATGAATCAGAAACTTTGGGGTGGAGTCCTGAAATCAGTGTTTTACCAAGCTCATCAGGTGATTATTCTGATGTGCCTTCCACTGCTCTAGAAAGAACCAACTAAAATGTTGGTTTCAGTGTCCAATCCTCTAGACTCTGGTTCCTGAAATCAGTGTTTTACCAAGCTCATCAGGTGATTATTCTGATGTGCCTTCCACTGCTCTAGAAAGAACCAACTAAAATGCTGGTTTCAGTGTCCAATCCTCTAGACTCTGGTTTTACGGCTACAAGAAATGTGACGCCATTACATGCTTGGTATGGCAGATAAATAATGGAAAACACTGAAGATACGTATCACACTACAGTACAGGTTTCAAAATAGGGTTATTCTGGTTTCCATTTAGTATCTTAAGCAATTATTCAGCTTAGACTACATGATACCTGCCAGACACCCAAATATCACTTCAATATAAATTAAATAGTTTTAACTGAAGCTATGTAGTTCTATAATCAAGTTTATGCTAACACAGTCTTCTCTTATTTAAAATATATGCATGACTTTTGACAGTATGAAGGTGAAAATAAATTCTCTTCTTATACAGTCTTGTTTGACCATAATAGTAAGCTTAGGAGATCAGTAAAACAGGAATGATAATGCCATTTTAAAGATGAATAAACTAAGGATTAAATGATATGCCTCAAGTTAACAGAGTAAGAGGAAGAACTGAAACTCAAAACTGGGTCTTTAACTTCCAAATCATATTTTTCCACTGTACCATCTAGCCTCCTGAATTTGTTCTTCTCAGATACATATTACTATTTGCAACCAATACCTCTCCTAACTTTTAGAATGCTATCTCACCTTCCTTTTCCTCTTAGTATTGCTAAGAAGTAGCACTGCTAAATATTAGTAGCAATACTAAGAGGAAAAGGGAAATACTCTATAAGCTAAATGACCCTGACAAAGCAGAAATTTAATAAAGGTTTTTAAAAAAATGAATACTATTTCCTTGATGCTGACTGTCCCAAACAACAATGTTCCAGGTAATATATCATGTATATTAACATACTTTAATCCATTTTCCTAATCCTTTCAAACGTAAATATTCCAAATAAGACCTGCAACATCTCAGAAATATATTTCAATGAAGCGCTTGAAGAGGACACTTTTTCATGATGCTATGGAAGGAAAAAGGTATTTGGATGTAAATACAGAATATAATTACTGTACAATAAGTTTATCATATTTGATCTCTAAATAGTCTGTTACCATATAAATGGCTCTAAGCAAAAAGATCTACTTCATGCAGCTTGCCGGGTTAAACTAAGGAGAAGTACATGGTAACCGCAACTAAATCAAAGTACTAAATCCCCAAACATAGACTAGGTTATCAGTTGATATAAACAATGTTGAGACTAGCCTGTTGAATTTAAGTATATGAAATATATACTGAGCTCAAAATTAAATATTCTAAGTTCTTATTTTTAACAAAGTGATTTGTAGCCTTCCATTGTGGTTACATGTGACCTAGGCTGAGCCAATCAGATGGTCCTGTTCAGAATTTGGGAGTCTTGAAGGAATGTTCCAGCGTCAGAGACCAACAAGAGAGAATCCACAACGGCTACAGTAGAGGTGAGACCACTGGCATCATCAGCATCGGCTTCAGAAAGTTGTTCTAACAGCAGGAATTGGATGTGCCTTGCCTTCCCCAGCTTTGCCACTTTCAAGCTTGATTTTACTGCCTTCCTATCAATTCTACAGAGCATCCAGTCTTTCCAATAAAATCTTAAGTTAACTACAGTAGGTGTCTTCCACAGACCAGGATCAAGAAGTGATGGAATGGTTCAGCTATGCAGGTGTTTAAAAAGGTAAGAGAGATTTATATGTGATGATATGTTGAGACATCTAAGGTTTACCTTTAAGTGAAAAAATGTAGAAAAGTGCAAACTGTGTACTGATATTGGTGGATTGAGAGACACGCGCACACACACACAGGCTTAAAGATGTAGAGCAAATTTCTAGAAGGATACACAAACCACTTCTATACTACTTAAAGTGGTATTTATTTCATTTTTTTCCATAAGCATTCATCATTTTCACCATAATAAAAAAAAAAGAGAGATGTAAGTTTTTCAAAGGTTCCATTTTAGCATCAAACACTATATAAGCAATACTTTTCCTGGCCTCATCCAACGACTTCCACAGTGATGTGGCTTTTAAATAACAAAAGTGACCAGAAATAGTTACATTAAATATTGGTCAGCTAAGAAAATTGGAAGGAAGCCTCCAAGTGTGACCAGAAATAGTTACATTAAATATTGGTCAGCTGAGAAAATTAGAAGGAAGCCTGCAAGTAAAAAAAATGCACTGTGAAATAGAAGATTTTGATTTCCTTTAACTCCTAAAAGCCAGTAGAGAGTAACTTACCAGTAGTACTTTTAACAAGACTTACTCATAGCTAGGACTCAAAATTCACATACTGACACTCAAATCCAATTATGATTTTTCCATTTCTCAGGTAAATTCTCCAAGAAAGGAAGATCTAAGCCAGAAAGGATGGGGGGGAAAGACCAAGAAAGAAAAAAAGGCTAAATGGTGAAAAGACCTCAATAATTACAAAAGGCCAGTAACTGGAGTGAAGAGTAGAAATGTACCCCATTTAGAGCCTTCCTCCACGCCACCCTCCACTCCACACGCACAGTGCTCTTCTCAGCACGGTCCCAAAATTCCTTCAGGGTCAAGTTCCCACAAAGCCTGACGGGATGCTATATGCCACACTCTGCATAATGTTCCCGGTACAAAGTCATCCAAGCTGCTTGGCAAAATAAAAGGCTGAGGAGCTCAGCTCAATTCTCTGCTCTTCACACATAAAACAAATATAAAAATTGGGGCAAAAGCACAAACATTCTACAGGATTAGGTGGGGGATTTTTCAGACAAACAAGACCACGTGTGATGGTGTCACAGCTTATTTATCATTTGTAAAAGAGGTCAACAGCTATGGAGGATTACTGTGAAAAATGTGTATGAAAGCCACAGCACAGTGCTCAGCATACAGTAGGTGCTCAATAAATGTTTACAGAAAATCTGAAGCTGTTACGATCCATTCCCTCAAATGAACAAATCTTTTGCCTACTCCTTTAGTACTCTACACACACAAATCTCTATTACATCATTCTGTAATTACTGTGGCAAATGGGTCTTCCCCTTAGGGTGGGGCAGTCTTGTTCATTTTTCTAACCCCTGCACAGGGAATGCCCACACAATATCTTAAATTTCCTTAAAAAGAAGACAAAATTTCAAATCCAACCCCCTACTCTTTGCCCTAATGTGTCAAATCACACCTCTGCCCCAGTAACAGACCAACTCACCACTGAACACAATCTTTCCATGTCACACAGGGAGTCCAAATCTATCTTCTACTCATGGACCTGTCCTGTCCACAAAAAGCCACAATGGGTAAGTTATAGCCCTCTTTTAAATGACAGTCACCTAAATATTTGAAGGTCATTATTATATTCTCTTTATTAAAATTATAGTTGATTTACAATGTTGTGCAATTTCTGCTGTACAGCAAAGTGACCCAATCTCATACACACACACACGCATTCTTACATTATCTTCCATCATGGTCTGTTCCAAGAGATTAGATATAGAACCCTGGGCTGTACAGTAGGACTTCATTATATTCTCCTTTAAAGTCTTTTTTGTTTGTTTGTTTAGATCAAAATGTTTCAGCTATTTCCATCTCTCCTAAAATGGCACAGCTGAAATAGCCTTCATCCCACCCCGAGGGTCTCCTGAGCAGACTCTGATGTGCAGAGACATCCGTCTCAAACAAGGGTTTCCCTAAGTGACCTGCAGCTGAGTCCTGACAGCACAACCATCACCTGCCCAGTTTGTGCATTATACTTTTAACTAACCTAGAGTTCTTTGTTAGCTTTATTGCTTACTTGACTTATACTGAACCTAATGAAGTAAAACCTTTAATTTTTTAGACATATGCTGCTATTGTATGGCTGTTTTAAAAGTAAATACAGAGCTTTCATTTCGTTTTTAGTAAATGCCATTCTGCTAGAGTTAGCCAGTCATTCTGCCTGTCAATGTTATTTCAGATTCTGTCTGGTATCATCTGCACATTAGCTCTTTCAACCAAACTGGCCTTCATCGAAGTTGATGCTGCTATGAAACATAAAAAACCCAGTGTGCTCCCCTGAGCTTGCCTACATGGGCAGCCCTTTATGGGTACATTTAAAATTTCCCTTAGCTACGAAACCTAAAAATTTCTTCACCTCATATCAAAGGATATCCTGAAAAAACATAATACCTTTCTTTGGTGAATCAACTCACCAGACATACAACTTATTACTGCTTTAATTTGTAACTAATAACTAATCCCCCATTTATTATTTTTGTATCAAGTACAGCTTTTGAGCATAAGTGATTTTAGACACATGTACTTGTACTTTGCCCTTTGAAATGATTAAAACTGAACCAACAATACTCTGTCAAAGAGATAAGAAGATCACTTTTGATCAGTGTTTGATCAGTGTATTCATTTATATTGAAGATGTCTGTTTAGTCATAGAACTGCCTCTTTCCAGAGGTGTTCCAATGAGAGAAGCCATTCAAGAGGTGTCTCAAGGTACCAAGACTGAGTATAAGAGACAACTGTGGGCTCACCACCTCTTCCCTGAAGATCAGTGAAAAAGAGCACCTCCACCTGCTGTTCTTCTCAACCTGAAGGGGCCCACGAGGACATCTGAGTTTGGAAAAGCCCTTTTCCTTTATGGAGTCCAGGGAGAATTTCAGGATCAAAGAAGTGCCACTTTGCAGGTGAACATGTGAGCTTGTTTCCGTCAACTCAAGTAATTACAGTCTGAAGTCAGCACAGTAAGTAAATAGATTTTTCTGCAGGCAAGACCTTCCTCACTAATTTACCTTTAGGATACTCAATAGATGAGAAAAATTATCTCTAAAATATTACTATTAATAAAACACTTTGTAGCTTAAAGGCATCTGTGCACAATGTTTATTTCAAACTCACAATAATCCAGTGAGGTAGACAAGACAGACATTACTACCGACTTTTTCTAGATGAGAAAACTGAGGGTGAAGACATCTGAATTCTGCCAAGGTAACAAGTAAGCACAGGAGCCACCATACTCATCAAGATGAGATATCCTAATTACAAATACTAGGCTCTAGGAAAACTTTCAAGAGTGCTGTCTAAGCTAAAATAACCAGAGAGGACTTAGAATAATACATTATTTGCCTCCCAGATGCAAAATAATTATTGCTAAAGGTAGACAAATGTTAAAGGGGGAGTCGTCCATCAAGGTTAATAATGCTGGAGGCTGCAGAGCAAGCATAAATACACTACTTACACTGATTTATCAACTGTAAATAAATGAAGGGAAACAAATTACTGACACCTGAATTTCAAAGACAGCTACAAATTGGAGAAGAAACCTCAAAACCAAGAGCACCAGAGAATAATCCTACAGACTGCACAAGGCAGGCACTATACACATTTTACAAACAGAAAACTCAGGAATTCGATTAACTGCTCCTGGCACAAATAAGAATTACTGGTAGGTATCCTCTTTCCACACTGTCATACAAGGAACAGGTGACACTGGAATGCTTGGGAAATCTGACCACCATATTGCTTCCTGGGTGGGACAAAAGCCCCTGGCAAAAGGGCATGCCTGTCATCTATGCCTGGATCTCTGCGCATATGATTGAACCAGGCTGGTACCTGAAAGTAGAAATAAATTCAGATTCATCAATGATTAAATTCTCCTGGTAAAAGACATCTCCTCAGACTGAGTTTTTAAAAAGCAGAACAATGAGCTGTATACAAATCAGGCTTAAAAGAGAGGTGACATAATAGGGCTAAAAGAATGAGGGTTGACTGGTTAACTTCTGCGGGCAGGTGATTCAGATGAGCTGGGAAAGCTGAAGAGGGAGGAGCACCCCTTCCACCCACAGCTCCACTGGAAGGTGCATCTCTCCCAAACTCCAGCACAAGCGCTCAAGGAGCAGCCACGAGAATACCATGCAGTACAGTCTTTTACAACGCAAGAGAATACAATGAAAACTAAACCAGTCAGGCAATAAATATCAACAAAATAAAGCAAAACATATTAATACAGATAAAACTCTCAACAAAAAAAGCTTCAGAGCAAGTACAGTAATACTTCAGTAATGTGAAATTGAAAAAAATACATAAACTACCATGCACTGTTTACAGATACATACATACATAGTAATCATTTGGAAACTTTCACAGTAATAATAAACACCAAATTCAGGAGACTGGTTACCTCTAGGGACAAAGAGAGATGAGGAGTATACAATGGGCTTCAATTCTATCTGTAATGTTTGTTTCCTAAACGAAACAAAACAAAAAAAGCCTGATTCCAAAGGAAAAAAGGAGAGATGAAAAAGTATATACTAGGCAAATATGAACAAAAAGTCAGCAGTTGATATAAAATACTTGAGTACCAAAAATTACACTCCCAAATACTCAACATGTAAAAAGTGGAAGGGGACTTAAATAGCTAAGGAATGATTAACTCTCCAGCTAGACCTAAAGCCTATACACACCCAGCAAGTCAGCCCTCAAATTTACTGGGGGTGGGAAAGGGGATCAATCTGACAAAATTACAAAAAACCAAAAAGCCCAACCAACCAACCAAAACCACCCAACCGTCCTAATAGATGATATTTACATCTCACCCCCAAACTCAAAAGGCTAGTAGGAATAGAGAAGACATGGCCCATGGAAATAGCAAGACTGATCTAAATGGACATGTAGGGGACCCTGAACCCACCACACACATAATCATACACTTTTCAGGCACACATGGAACATGTATAAAGAGTGACCAAGTACTCAGCCACAGAATTAGTCTCAAATAACTTAAGAATCAACACAGTCTATATACTCTCTTATTTATATGAAATAAAGCCAGAAACTAATAATAAAAAGAATGTTTTTAAAAAAAGAGAGAAAGAAAACACGTTTAAAACAAAAAACACACATTCCTAATTATCTTCAGAGTCAAAAGAGAGCCATGTGAGGAAAACAAAGATTTCAGAGTGTCTACTTCCCCAAGACTTGTTTACAAAGTTTTTCTTGGATTCCTGAGCACTCCTTAAATTCTCATGAAAACCTCTCTTCTTCAGCTAGTTTGAATAAGCTTATTCTCCTCGTAATCAAATGGGTCCTTCGTAACACAAAACCGTAGTCTTTCTCAGTTAGTGGAACTGGATAGTCATATAGACTACACTAAGTAATAAAGCTGATAAAAATAAAGATATCTGGAATAAAATGAATCTTGCTAACCAATAATCAATCTTGTTAAAACAGTGTTGATAAAGGAACCTCCCATAAAACACTGAGTTGCAAATGAATATGTTAAGTACAAAAACCACCACCACCTAGGCTAGGAAAGCAACAATTAGAGTCCAGGATGGCAGACCCTTCAAAGTATCAGCTGGCCACAAATGAGCAAGCTAAGCAGGGAAGTGAAATAAAATCAATATATCCAGGACACATGGTGAGCAAAAGAAATTATTTTTGCTATGAACAGCATTACTCAAACACTGTACAGCAGTGGTCAAATGTGAGTTCGTTTTTTCAAATGCATATGGGGAAATTATAAAAACATTCAAAGAAGCAGGATAAAAAGGAGGGCGAAATACTAACTATTTCTTAAGTCAAGTGTTACACACTTGACCTCATTTATTCATTTCATTTTATAGATGAGGACACACCAAAGAGGTTGCCTGAGCTCGCAGAGAGGGTGAGGAGCAGAGAACAGATGTCATCCTTGTGTGACACAGAAGCGTTCTGCCCTGGTTTGCAGAGTGGAGGTGGCATCTGTTCAGTAAAGGAAACTGAGGGAGTGTACTCCCACATCCATTCAACAGCCTCAGCACTTGGTAAGCCAGAGAGAGAGGTGTGATGTGGAACTTGTGGGAATCAAGCAATGTGAACATACGGAGGAGAGAGGGAGCGTGGACTCTGGAGTCAGAAAGACCTGGCTTCAAATTCCAGCTTGGTCAGTTATTGGTGTGATGGGACACCTGCACAACGGAGCCTTCCTTGTGGCTATTACTGTTCAGATTCAATGAGTTACACCGTCAGAAAAGGCCCTATATGTATAAACATACTACTCGTACATTTACATTTTCACTACATTCCACTGCATTCTTTTTAAGAATCAGAAAAAAAAAAATGCCTTTCAAGACTCAATTAAGGAATAATTAATTCTATGAATGCACAAACCACGTTCTCTGCACTGCTCAGTGCTAAATACAGTGCCCACAATGTGGATATTAGTTTTGTTTCTGACTTCAATTTACTCTACCTACTGCTTCTCCCTAGTCTGCCTACACACCCTAATCCCCAGAACCTGTGAATATGCTATCCTACAGGGCAAAGGGGACCCTGCAGATGTGATTAAGATTACAGACCATGAGATGAGAAGATTATCTTGGATTATCCAGGTAAACCCAATCTAATTACATGAGTCTTTAAAGGCAGAAAACCTTTACCAGCTTCAGTCAGAGAGACGGGGTGACCCAAGAAGAGTCAGAAGTCATACAGAAGGATCTGATCCACTGTTGCTTGCTTTGAAAATGGAAGAAGGGGGCCATGGGCCAAATTATGTGGCTAAGTGGGTGGACTCTGGAAGCTGGGAACAGCCCTCAGATGACAACCAGCAAGAAAACAGAGAGCTCAACAAGGAACTCTTATTCTACAACAACCTGAATGAGCAAGGGCCCTTCAGAAAGGAACCCAGCCCTGCCAAATGTCAGCCCAGTGAGACACACATCAGACTTCTGACATCAACATGAATTCATGCAGAACTTCGGAACTCCAAGATAATGAATTTGTATCTTTTGAGCTGCTAAGAGCATGGTGGTTTGTTACATTAGTTAGCAACATGAAACTATACTCTCTCATCTGCATTAAAAAAATAACTGTAAAAAATTTTAAAGTAAGTGCCCTTAAATCCTTTTAGAAACAAGGAGAATTAAACTAGTTGAAGCATCCAGCCTACAGAGCAGAGGCCACCTAGCAGATTCATCATTTTCTGAAGCACTAACTCGGTGCCACACAGAGTCTTGCTTTCAAGAACTTCACTTAGCATGATCCATCAATATTCCTTTTCTTCCTCCCTCTCCTCAGATTTGACCAGAAACACAGTAACTGTCAGTCACCCCCGAAAATGGCCACCATTTTCAAGAGAGAACTGGAGAAACTCAAGAGCTACATCACGGCTATGAAAAGTAGAAGAGGTCAGGGGAGGGAAGAAATAACGTTTGCTCCAAAGAACATAGCTCAGTTTCATCACCTGTGAAATGGTAACCTCATAATTACCTGTTGAAGACTAAAAGATAAAAAGCTTCTGATAGTGTGTGTGAACTATAAAACTGTGGAGAATTCCTTCCTCATGACAATCTACTGCACAGACGCAGAGCCGAAAACTAACATGATGGAGAATTCCATATAAATTCACCCTAGATATGCCTTAGGGATTACTTAAACAAAACCCCAGAAAGCGGAAAATCTGATAGGAGGAAAGAAAGAATCAATTTTCGAAAACCAGTCAGGCAAAAACAAGCCCAAAACTGACTAGCAGAAGACTGTCATACAACAACGCTTTGAAAAAATACAGATGGCCAGGACTCACTGCAGATCTACTGGAACAGCATCTCCAGCGACAAGACTCAAGTCATTTGAGTTGAGACACATCGTAGGAATTGAAGGGGGCGACTACGAGTGTATGACAATGGAGGAGATCTAACATCTTTTTGCCAAGCATCCTTTACATACAAGTGAGGAACAACAGCTAGAATGTGGGGTATTTTAAGACTTGCAAATAAATGAGGTGGTTGAAATCAAATGGGAA
Organism: Phacochoerus africanus; assembly: GCF_016906955.1. Classification (NCBI taxonomy): domain Eukaryota; kingdom Metazoa; phylum Chordata; class Mammalia; order Artiodactyla; family Suidae; genus Phacochoerus; species Phacochoerus africanus. The sequence continues at coordinate 73,143,261 of NC_062549.1, forward strand.
AGTTTCTCATAAAAAATGAAAAGTCAGAAAGAGGAACAAGGGCGGTCAGGTATGTGGCTGCATCTTCTTCTGTGGCAAAGGACACAGCCTCCCAGACTGAGGATGAGCAGAGAATAACAAAATGGAGTAAGTGCAGCTGGGCCAGAGTGAGAAGAAAAAACAGCTGAGCTGGCAAAATTAGGAGCTGCTCAAATCAAACAGCAAAATGACTGGTGATGGCAGGACGAGAGCTGTCGAGATAACACAAGGGAGGGGGAGCAGTGGGGGAGATGAAGAAGGAAATTCTTGTTCCGTTGGAGCAGGAGCAGGAATGGAGCAGGGACATGAAGCACAAGAGCACTAGATGGAAGGGGTCATTACTGGAGATGAGGAGGAGGTAAGGAAGGGAAAAAGGAACAGGAACAATAGGGCTGTGGCCTCTAGAGTTAATAGAAAGTGTCAGGAGCAACAGAAATATTCGGGAAACTGGCTGGAGAGAAAGAGAAAAGGAAAGGGTGGTCCACAATCCTGAAAGACTACAAACAACACACATAAAGCCAAAACTTAACATGAATTCTAGATGACGGTAAAAGGGTATGTTGTAGGCATAGCACACTCATTAATGAAACAATTAAGCACATCTAAAACCAGGTAAAACTAAACAATACGGTTTAGGGATGTGTTAGTGCTATAACTATGAAGAAAAGTTAGGGAAGGATTAATACAGAATTCAGGGTAGTGGAAGCCTGGGAGAGAGAGGTACATGATGAGGCTCTGTACACTGCTGGTGTGGGTATCTGTTATCTTTAAAGCTACTAGACTGTACACACATATACTTATTTTTTACATGCATGATCTATTTCATTAATTTTAAACAAAGCTAAGAGAATTTTTCTACCACTCAATTACCCAGTTTGTTTTTCTACTGTTTGTTTTTTGAAATAGTCTAACAAACTTGGTCATATAATTATATAAAATGATTAGTGTTTCCGGCCTCAGGCTTTGCAACAAGAAACTCCGTCTCAGGTCTAGTGAATCAAAATCTCTGAGGGTTGGGTCACTGCATCCTTAAAAAAATAAATAAATAAATAAATCCTCAAGAAAAAAAAAAAAGCAACAAACACCACCACCCTAGATGACTCACAAGAATCTAAAGAAACTCGAGTTTCTGAGTCTCCCACAGGAAGGGGTCTTCCTTCTGCTACAGCTCTAAAGCTCTGGAGAATCAAAAGCCATTCCTCCCCCAAGTTCTCTAGAATTTTGCTCCTGTCCTCTCTCTAGTACTTTCAAATGTTCAACTTCAAGTCTCCCTTACCCTAACACCACACACTCACACACCAGCCAACTTGATCTTGCAACCAACTCTAAACTTTTCACTCTTTCCTTCTCTTTCACACTCAGTTTTCAATAAAACAGCCCACAGTAGGGCTCTGTTTTTAGTTTCCCAATATCGCACTCTCTTTTAAAAACCATCACTGACTGAATGAGTTGCCAACATGTACTTCCAACTACCTACTAGATATTTCCCCTTTGCCCACCTGGCAAATCTTTGTGTCTTTCTCATTTCAGCGCAAACATCACTTTCCAGGTAAAGCCCTACAGCACCTCCCCCAAGGGCCCATCCATTTATCAATTAAACATTTCTGATCTCTTACTTTTGAGACAAAGTCTAAAGATTTCCAAACAAACAAAAAGATTATTTAAGATGCATGTAGTAAAGGTGGCCAGAAAGTACAAACTTCTAGCTAAAGGACAAGAAAGTCCTGGGGATGTAATACACAGTGTGATGAGTACAGCTACCAACACTGTATTGAACAGTGCAAAGTTGTTAAGAGAGAGTGTATCTTAAAAGGTCTCATCACAAGAAAAAATGTTTTTTCTAACTATGTGTGATTGATGTTAACTAAATTTATTGTGGAAATCATTTTGCAATACATACACATATCAAAACCACCAGGCCATATACCTGAAACGAAGACGAAGTTGTATGTCAATTACATCTCATTAAAAAATACATTCAGATCATGTGTGATCAGGCTGGTCTTAGTTTATTTTCTCGTATAGCACTTGTCCTCAGAAGAGTTTAAGCAAAAACAAAAAGCAAAAGAAACAAAACTGTGGGGTAGATAAGGAAGGAAGGAAGAGCGGAGGGGACTAATATAAGCCAAGGGGGAACAGGACGGTTTGTTACCATCTTAAAAGAGTGAATGGGAAAAAAAAAAAAAAAAAGAATCAATGAATGGAATGGCTCAAGTAAGAAAGTTTTAACCTAGGAGTTCCCTAGTGAATCAGTGGGTTAAGGATTTGGCATTGTCACTGCTGCGGCATAGGTTCAATCCCTGGCCTGGAAACTTCCGCAAGTCCTGGGTATGGGCAAAAAAAAAAAAAAAAAAAAAAGTTTGGACCTAGCTTTTCTTTTCACTTTGGCTTGGGGTGGAGGAATGAAGCACAGTAAGAAAGAGTATTTCAGATAGAACACAACAGGGTTTGTGCTTTTGTGTGCCCAGCTGAGAGGCAGGAAAGGGGAGGGATTAGTGACGAGATTAAAATGGTAGGCAGATGCCAGAATTTTAGGAGCAATTATAGGTTTATTATGATTTTCCTCTCCCTCTATAATTATCTGCTTATGATATTAAGCCAGGCTTGTTAAAAACCAATTTCTACTTTATGTCTAAATTTAAATGACACATTTTCCTGAACGATCTTTTAGGAACAAGGCACTACCAATGAAAAACTTTAACAGCATTTGGCCATATAATAAGAAAATAAATATTTCAACAGTATCATCATGATCGTGTAAAGTATTTTAAAAATTTCTTCCATAAAGAAGGAACTCTGAAAAGAAAGACACTTTCATATTTGTCCTAATTTTATCTCACTACTAGGAGAAGGGAAGGCTAACAATGATTGTTTCATAGGCCAGGGAAAGTGAGAAACAGGAAAAGTAGTGATTACTTTCATTCTAAAATGCATATTTTTCAAACTGTGACTTTTTAAAAAAATCAGGGCAGATTTCCCACTATTGGTTTAATATTATTTGGTGTGTGTATGGGAAGGGCCATATTAACTGTCCCTTACCACTCTGAGTATACTCTGAAGTAAGAAAACATGGTAAAGAATTTTGGCCCAAGTTAATATTTATAGTAAGAAAGTGGCAGAATTGGGCTAAAAAATTCTTCTGTCAAGTTATTAGTGTTATTAATATGAACATTATGGCCTGTTTGGCTATTCTCGCATTAACTTAATTAAATGTTTAGGGTCTACCTTTGACTAGGCTCTTCCAGGAACACAAAGCCGAACAAAACACCTTTTCTGCCCTCAAGAAGTAGATCATCAAATAAAACGCCTACACAAGTATCCACAAAACAGGCATTAACATCGGAAAAAAAAAGATACAAAGTGGGACACATCCAGATAAGCCAGATAAGGAGTAGTCTCTTCCAGCCCAGATCCCAGGAAAGCCTGACATATCAAAAGAACTTAATAAATGTTGACTCTGAAAGCATTATGGAAGACGCGAATTAGAATACTGAAGGACAGAGAGAATTTCGACAGACAAGGCATTCTGAGCAGAGGGAGCAACAGGAGCCAGGGAAGAAGCCCTGGGCCTTGCTGGCAGGAAGATGGAGAATAGTGGAGACTGGGAAAGAAGGCTAGAAAAGTTAAAGGCGGGTGCTGAAATGCAGAGTTCCCTGAAGGCTGAACTAAAGAATGTGAAGAGAAGAATAGCCTCCTAACAGCCATGTTTTGGGAAGATTACTCTGACAGTCAACTCTGTCAGCTGAACTCGAGTGGGGAGAAGGTAACACTGCAGACAGGCTAATGTCAAAGGCTCAGGCAGCAATGGCAGGAAAGGAATGTCTTCCCTTTGAACTGCCAGGGGATTGTTTTTGCACTGGGCAAATTCCAAAAGAACAGAGCACCAACCTGTTCATATTTGTAGTCCCACTACTTCCAGCTGAATACTTTACGTACAGTTGATGCTCACTAAGAAAGTTGAAAGAAGGCAACCTGCGAAGCCTAATTTGAATTGTCATTATTGCTAAATTTCCATAATCGCTCTTCTCTCTACTTCTTGAACCCATTCACATTGTAGTTAACGTGAATTCCCTCTTCCAATCTTAATTTTACAGCCTAAATCAAAATTAGCCAGTGGGCTTTAGAACGCCTGGTCCTTCTTCAAGTAAGCTCAGCATTTTTACAAGTATATAAATTTGCTACTGAACATGTGCAAAACACAGGACTTTATGCAGAAAACCATCCTGTTTCCACACACACACACACACACACACACACACCAAAAAACCTTGCTGAAAAACTATATTTACAGCATAAAAGCTTTCCTTTTAGGAAGCAATGATTCTTGTGTTACTTATTCAATCTGCCGTAACACTAGTGCAACCACAGGCTGCTGCTTACATTTCCAAAGTTGTGCAAAGGTTCCAAAGTTGTGCAAGAGTCATCACTGAAATCAGACCCTGGTATATTAATAGTTATAATACCTGAACAAGTCTTAGTTTTATTATTAGATGAAAAGCAATGCCAGAAATCACAGATATTAAAAATATATTTTCAATGATTTTTATTACTTTATCGTGAAATGCATTGGGATGTTATTTTAAGTGAGAATAATTGAATTTCTTTCTGCTTTAAATGGACATCAGGTCACCTGAACACTGGCAGTTGTGAGCCTGGATTTGAGGTATCAGAAAAAAAATCTGTGTCCCCAGCAGACACACCGACACACGCTCATTAGCAAACACCCAGGGCAATGAACGACCTTGCATTACTATCAAATAATCCTAGTTCACACATGGCAAAAGTCGACAGAACTCTTTCATGCTTTAATGACCTCGAAAGGGATCCCCCAGGTGTCAAGTAATGGAATGTGACTTATCCTGATTTATGCGTTGAGAGGAATAAGAATACACACATACATATATATATAATTGTTTTTTAAGGTTCCCGTCTCTCCCTCAGCTGGCTTTCCCATACCAGGGAGCGCTTTGCCCAGGCCTGGGCAAATGCCTGGTGGAAGGTGGAAAGGGTCAGGAAACCCAAGACCCTCCTCCCATCATCACCTTCTGCTCTCCTCTGCCCCCTTTCCCTTTCTCGAAGGCGGCGGAGAGGCCCAAGGTGAGGGGCCTTGGCCAGGGAGTGTAATCATCTGAGTCAGGCTCTGGCGGCCCCGGACTAGGTCGGCCCTCCTGTCATACGCTCCGTAGGCCGCGCGTCGAAACGGCTGCTGCGGTCCCCAGGTGCGCAGGGCCGGCCGGGCTGGGGGTCTGCGGGCCAGGCCCCGCCAGGCCGCGGCCGCTCGCAGTGCCCACGTCACCAGCTCCAGCACTGCGGAAATGGAGCTGCGCGGCCGGCGGGGAGGCGCCCGGCCGCGTCGGCGCCCGCGCCGCGGCCAGACGTCGTTTGCCCCTGAGCCCCGGCCCGAAGGCCGCCGCCACCCGCCCGGATGCGCCCGGGGCCTCACCTGTGTCGCCGATGATGATGTACTTGAAGAGATAGGCGTACGCCATAGCCGCGGCCGCTCGGTGCCAGGGCACACGGCTCCTCCTCCTGCTACTGCTCCTCCTCCTCCGCGCCCCTCACCCCGGCGCCGCTCGGCCTTGAAACGCCAGGCCCCGCCCGCCGCAGCCGCCGCCGTCGCCGTCAGCCGTGGGGAGCGAGGTGCCGAGAGGAAGCGGGACAAACCGACAGGAGAGAGGGGCTGAGCTGAAGCGCGACAAACCGATACCCACGGAGACCAGGGAGACAGCGCCCGGCCCAGCTCAGTCGAACAATAACAGCCGTCGCGGCGCCTCCGCCCCGCCTCCGCGCCGACCCGGAAGTGCTGCAGCCGCCGGCGCCGCCGGGGGAAAGGGGAGGAGCACCGCACGCCGGCCGCACCCCGCCCCGCTGGCCGGAGCCCCGCCCCTCCGGAGCCCCGCCCAGGGCCGCGCTTGCCGCGCCCGACCGCCCCGTCCGCCCCGAGCCGGGCGAGGCCGGGCGTTTGTCGTTCTCCGGCACTTTTGAACGGGAGACCGCGGCGGCTGGGAGACGCTGGGGGAGGGGAGGGGACGTGCGGCTCCGTCGCTGCGGCGCGCGCGGTGCCGCGTTCTTCCGCCCTGCGGTGGGGACGCAGGGCACGTGGTGGGAAGCGGGCTGTCGCGTTAGGCGCAGGGCCTGCCCCGGGCTGGTGAAAGATGTTAGGAAATGATCCGGCCGCTCGGGGCGGGGTTGGAGGGCGAAAGTATTTCTGCGCTGCTGGACAGGACTTTGACAGTGAAAATGGAAGTATTTGTAAATTTGAAACCAGAAATCGGGGAATGTGCGGTGAACCATGGTATGCCCCTGTGGTGGAATACTACGCTGTCTTAGTTTTTTTAGAAAAAGCCTGACTTAAGAACAAGGCATAGGACTCATATATTTATGTTTTATGCATTATTTATGTTATATGTATTATCAATATACAGTTGTCTAATATAATGTATAATAAGTGACAGAATATATATTGTACATTTATAAGCAATATTTTTTATAGCTATAAATAATTTTTTTACCGTTTTGTAGAAAAATAAAAGAGCTGCACTTAAAATACCCATATGTACTTAATCGGAAAGGATACTACTGGCACCACGGGAAGGTGGGGGGGTATGGAATTGGAAGAAAGATCTACTTTTCACTGATGTTTTGAGTGCAGTTTGAAATTTTTGCTGTGTTTATGAATTACCTGTTGAAAAATGCCTTAAAAGGGAAAAAACAAAGTAACTTATTTGTTCATTCCAATAACACTGAGTACGTACTCTTTCCTGCACTGCTAGGCACTAGAACTAAAGGCAGACCCTGTTCAAAAGGAGCACTGATTTGGGAATGAGGTGGAGGACAGAGTTAGTTTTAAGTGTCAGGATAGGTTACCAAGAGAATAGGATGTCTGAACCAGAAATATGAAGGATGAGTAAGTGTTTGTCAAAAGGACAAAAAGTAGGGGATGGGAACTGAAGTCAAGTCACAAGGAACCATGTGCAAAGTTCCTGGATCTGTTAAGGGAATTTCAGGTTGCACAAGGAAGTGCGTCTGCTAACCCATGGCCTCTGCTGTTGGCAGTGGAAGGAGAGTCAGTGCTAGGGCAGAAGGGACTGGGATTTAGTGGCTCAGGTTCCTGTTGCCCAATATTTTCCTTTCCCTTTTGGAATCTGTCATTCTACCGACCCCTCTGTGCTGGTCTGGCAGTGGTTGGTTGCTGCATAATTTGAATGGCGTTTCCAAATGTCAACTCAGGCTTTTGTGTTTTTATTTTTTTAAGTGTTTGGAGGGGATTTTCAGATAGCAGACGAAAGCTTGACATGAGAAATTACCTGGAATTGCATCATCTAGCTCACTCATCTTTAGTTTGGGAGAGAAGAGGTTCCTGCTCAAGACCTCCAATGTTCCAAAGGCCATTTTGTCCCTCCTCTCCGAGTGCTTTCCCTCACGTCTTTCCTAGTGATAGATGTCCAGAAAGTCCCCACCTTCCAGAAGAAACTCAGTTCTGTATTATTCTCAGAGGTATGTCCTCTACCCATAGCCTGAGCAAGGCATCTCTATGAGGATGTTACGTGAAAGCCTAGCATCCTTACAATCAGATCTATTTCTATATTGTTAGCAGAGGTGAGCAGTGGGGGTCGTCCCTGATGCCAGGTCATGCGAGGCCCTGTAGCTGTGTCAGTATGCATGCAGAACTTTACCCAGGGAACACATGAGAAACTGTGAAGAGAAAGGTCAGAATTGCATATGTTAAAAAAAATCATAGAAATGGATATGTATGGAGCTACAGAGGCCATGCGGTGCCAAGAAAAGAATTTAGGAAATCTGCTTTTGACCTTGGTCTTACCACAAACTGATTGGATCATTGTGACAAATGTTTGGCCTCTTAGAGCTGAGATGCACTCATGTAAAGCCAAGGAGTTAAGTGTTACCAGAAGGGTCTGTCCCAGATCTAAAGTCCTTTAATTTTAAGTCTTTCCACCTCCAGATCGAAAGCACCTGTAAAGCAGATCAGGGCCACAGGAGTCAAGTGTATATTGTTCTTACACAGAACTGAAAGGCATTACTTATTAGTGCACAGGAATTGTAATGATCAGTAGTTTTGAAAAGAGCAAGGACTGGATTTTCAAGTCCCTCCATGAGCCTCGGTTCCCTTGTCTGAAAATGTAGGGAATAACTGCCTCACAAAGTCAGTTTAGGATCAAATGAGATAATGTATATGAAGATATTGTGTAAGTTATGAAAAATTATACTTAACACATGAAATTCTTTAGTGCTCCAAAATTAAAAAAAAAAAATTGCCCTGAGTGAATAAAGGCCTGATCACTATACAAATTCATGTTTAAAAATCAGCTCCATACTTGTTGCTATTTTATCTCTATATTTATTTTTTCTACATGTAATTCATAGTATTTTGTTATATTTTCTCTAAGCCCATATGCTAAATTAAATTCTCTTTGAAACCATGCAGGATATAAATAAAAACCACACAAACTTCATTTTAAACATTTTATTTAGCACCCACAATCCAAAATGTTTTTCCAAAAAAATCCCTTAGTCAAAAATGACGGAAATAAATCTCTTTTCCCTTATTATTATGGACTGCTTCCTGGGATTCTCATTCCATTTGATTTTCAGCTCTTTCACTCCTTTGGGAATGAATTCTGATATCCTTATCTCAGTCTTAACCTCATACATGATCTGAAGGTCATAACTGTGAAATTTAAAGATTGTAAAACTGCATTCTTCAAGATCTCCTTATTAAAGTTCTTCATGACTTCTTTTTTTTGGCTGCACCCTTGACATATGGATGTTCCCAGCCAGGGATTGAACCCATACCACAGTAGTGACCCAATCCACTGCAGTAACAATGCTGATCTTCAACCTGCTATGCCACAGTAGGACTCCTCCATGACATTTTTTTTTTTTAGTAGCCACACCCTCAGCATATGGAAGTTCCTGGGCCAGGGATTGAATCTGAGCCACAGCTGTGAACTGTGCCACAGCTGTGGCAACACCAAATCTTGTAACCTACTGTGCAGGGTCAGGAATCGAACCCATGTCTCCACAGTGACCAGAGCCACTGTAGTCAGATTTCCCACTGTGGTGCAGTGGATTAAGAATCTACCACAGCAGAGTTCCCGTCATGGCTCAGTGGTTAACAAGTCCGACTAGGAACCGTGAGGTTGTGGGTTTGATCCCTGGCCTTGCTCAGTGGGTTAAGGATCCAGCATTGCCATGAGCTGTGGTGTAGGTCACAGACGCAGCTTGGATCCTGCATTGGTGTGGGTCTGGCGTAGGCTGGTGGCTTCAGCTCCGATTAGACCCCTAGCCTGGGAACCTCCATATGCCACAGGAGCAGCCCTAGAAAAGGCAAAAAGACAAAACAAACAAACAAACAAATGAATCTGTACCACGGTGGGAACTCCTCCGTGACATTTTTAATAGAGTATTATATTGGAATTTTGAATTTACTCTTCCCAACCAAACTTTTCATGTGTTTAAATTTGCTCTGGTTTTGATGGCTCTCAGACTGTGGGGGAGGAGGAGGGAGCATGGGATGGGAGACAAGTGGCTTGGAATGCTGTAATCCATAGGTTCTTTCTTTGGTTTCCTTAGCCAGCTCCCAAGTGCACTCTGGGAGCTTGCTGATCCTCCAGAAACGATATGCATGGTGTTGTATGTATTTGCATGTATGCAATTTTATGGGAGAGATTCTTACACAAGTCTATGACCCAGAACCACTGTGAGGAGTTCCCGTTGTAGCGCAGTGGTTAATGAATCCGACTAGGAACCATGAGGTTGCGGGTTCGATCCCTGCCCTTGCTCAGTGGGTTAATGATCCTTGCTGTGAGCTGTGGTGTAGGTCACAGATGCGGCTGGGATCCCGCGTTGCTGTGGCTCTGGCGTAGGCTGGTGGCTACAGCTCCGATTCGACCCCTAGCCTGGGAACCTCCATATGCCGAAGGAGCAGCCCAAGAAATGGCAAAAAGATCAAAAAAAAAAAAAAAAAAAAAAAAACAAACCACTGTGACAATGCTTTCTTTCTGCCATTTCTAAATACCTTGACCCAATTAATTTTCCCACAGATACTGATAAGCTCAGTACCGGTTTGGGAGGAAGAAAAGAACTAGGTTCCAATCTTGAATTTAACCCTTATCAGTTGAGTGATCTGGGATAAATTACTAAACTCTCTACACTAAGCCTTAGATTCCTCACAAGATGACATTTAAAGTGTCCAGAAAATGTCAAGTTCACAGTAGATGCTAAATAAACATTGAAGTCATTTCTCCCTTCTCCTCATCTTCTCCCTGTGCTTGATCTCCAGCCTGTCATGAAGGACTGTAGGAGTTAAAGAGCCCAACAGAGACCCTGTCCTAAAGGAGATGAGTCTCTCTGTGCTGAGTCATGGGTGGTTTAGGCCTGATGAGTCTCTCTGTGCTGAGTCATGGGTGGTTTATGCCTGATGGGAGAGGCAGTGTTAGAGGACAGAATTGTGTTCTGGGAAATGAGGGTAGATTTTACAGAAGGAGAGCCATCTAAACTGAGCCTCAAAGGGCATTATCTTCCTTCCATAGTTACTGCTTTAACTTAGTCCTTCCAGATGCTTCCACAGCCATCTCCACTCTACTTTGTCCACTGTATCCACCTGATTTGCCATTTGTATTCTTGTTGGATAACATGCAGTATTCCCTCTTTTACTTTTCTACTCATAACCTCTGACCACATGTCAGAGCCAGAAATGACCATTTCTCTCTTCTGTTCTACTCTGCTCAGCCTTCAGAAGTTTACTTGAGTCCAAACAGAATGATTGCAAATTCACATCCTTAGTCAATGTGTGTAGGTGAGTGAAGAAACTTCCTTTTTCTTTTCTTTTTTTTGGTCTTTTTAGGGCCAGACCCAAGGCACATGGAACTTCCTAGGCTAGGGAAAGCATAGGAGCCATGCTGCCAGCCTACGCCATAGCCACAGCAATGCGGGATCCTTTACCCACTGAATGAGGCCAGGGATCGAACCTGCCTCCTCATGAATTCTAGTTGGGTTCTTAACCCACTGATCCACGATGGGAACGCCTAGATGTACCTATTCTAAAGCTTTTCAATTCAGAATACATATCTTCAAAGACTTGGAAGAAAAATTCAAACATAAATAAATGAAAATTTATTCTAAAGTTGACACATACCTAGCAAACCATTTTGGGGGAGGGGGCATGCCGAGGCATGTGGAAGTTCCCAGGACAGAGATCAAACCTGAACCACAGCAGTGACAATTCTGGATCCTTAACCTGCTGAGCTACCAGGGAACTCCTCTAGTAAACCATTTTAATTGCAAATGTTTCTTTTAAAACTAATAAGAAATTATAGGCTCCTAATTTATTTATTAAAGGCCTAGATATTATTATTTATTAAAAACCAGTAGTTCGGAGTTTCCCTCGTGGCTCAGTGGAAACAAATCTGACTAGTATCCATGAGGACTCAGGTTCAATCCCTGGCCTCACACAGTGGGACAAGGATCCAGAGTTGCCATGAGCTCTGGTGTAGGCTGGAGGCTACAGCTCAGATTTGACCCCTAGCCTGGGAACTTCCATATGCCGTGGGTGCAGCCCTAAAAAGGAAAAAAAAAAAAAAAAACCAATAGTTCATAAAAATTAACAGAATATGTAATAAAAACAAAGATGAATACTAAAATTAATAAAAATTACCCTGTCATAGAGTACTAAATTGTCACAAAAGTCCTTACAAAACACACTGAAGGCATAGTTCATTTTAAGGAAGAAATTAAATTTTGAAAAGGAGCACTAAGTAGGCTCACTGCCTATCTTGGACTCTGACAGAGGAGGGAGGAGGCCCTGTCCTGACCCCTGCACTTGAGAGCACCTTGTCAGTCACAAACCCTGCAGCACAGGGGTAGTCACCTTGCTTTTTGCCCTCACAGGAAGGGTTCCGGAATGTTTGGCAACCAGCAGAAGACTGGAAATTATAAGAAGGGGCCATGCAAGGAGTTGGCCCCGAAGCCAGAGGAGAGCGGTTGAAAGCAGAAAAGAGCAGGTGGAATGAGCAGCGAATTGCCACCTTGGCCCTTGGAGACCAGCGACTGAGCTTCAAGCTGGTCACCTCACCCCCTCCTGGTGGGTGACAGGGTCCCTAGACACTCGTTCTTTTCTCTCTCTGCCCTGCTGGCATTGTTTTGAGAGGTGAACTTCCAGAAGGGACAGGATATTTTGCAAAGAGGGAGGGTATGTGCCCACCCTGACTTCCTGAGGAACTTAACCCCAGGCCCTCCCCTCCGCTTCTGGCTGGGTCCAGGCAGTGCCTGCGACAGGTGCAGTCGCTGATGTGTCCATGGAAGGCCTGGGGAGGGAACAAACAAGCACACTTCCTGGGTGTCTGGCCTAGTGCACAGACAGGGTGATGCACTAGGCTAGACACGTCTGTGGCGGAAGAAGACCAGGTGGGTGGGAAAGAAGGGAGAGAATGAAAGATTCTGTTGGTGGCACATTGAATCGAGGTGCCGGTGGTCATGCAAGTGGAGAGATCAAACGAGCAGTTGGACACTTGAGTTTGGAGCTTGTATTAGTGGACTGAGCTCCAGATAGAAATCCCGTCATGGCTCAGCCGGTTGAGAACCCGACATAGTGTCCCTGAGGATGTGGGTTCGATCCTTGGCCTTGATCAGTGGGTTAAGGATCCTGTGTTGCCACAAACTGCAGTGTAGGTCCCAGATGCAGCTTGGATCCATTGTTGCTGTGGCTGTGGTGTAGGCCAGTAGCTGCAGCTCCAATTTGTCCCCTAGCCTGGGAACTTCCATATGTTGCAGGTGAGGAGGGAGGGAGGAAGGAAAGGAGGAGGGAAGGAGGGAAGGAAGGAAGAAGGAAGGAAGGAAGACTATAGAGCTGGTATGGTTGTTGGGGCCAAATCTTTTTTCAAGTGTCTGATAGCCATTTGTTGTTCTTCTGTTGTACATTGTCTGTTTGTATCCTTGTATCCTTTACCTATGTATCTATTAAGTCTCTGACAATTATTGTTAAAATTGGTGTAAGTTTAATACAATTGAAAATGTGTAACAAAACAGCCAAGTCAACTAATCCTCACAACACATTTGATGGTTTTTTCATTTAAAATCTTTATTTAAAGAAAAAGAATAATATGGAGTTTCTGTCATGGCTTAGCAGGTTAAGAACCCTCATATAGTGTTCTTGAGGATGTGGGTTTGATCCCCGGCCGTGGCTCAGTGGGTTAAGTATCCGGCGTTGCTGCAAGCTGTGGTGTAGGCTGGCAGCTGCAGCTCTGATTCAACTCCTAGCCTGGGAACTTCCATGTGCCACAGGTGCGGCCTTAAAAAGGAAAAAAGAAAAAAGGAAAAGAATAGTAATCATAAATGGAAAAAAAAAAGTGGGGAAGTGAGAATTCTTTTGTAAAACTTTGAAGGGGAAAATTGAATCTTTTTTAAAAAAGATAGTGAAATGAGGATTGATTCTTTTAATATATTTAAACTCTTTAACCTATACTTCCAAATTCTGATAATTTAGCTAAAGGAAATAAAAATAAATATACAGAGAAAAAAAATCTTCATTTTATAGAAAAAGAGACAGAGATTAAATGTCTCATGTCATGACAACCAGTAAGTGATGGTGCTGGAAGCTGGAAATTGGGGTCTAATGAGAGCTCTGACCTCCACATACAAATTGGGAAGTCATCAGCATAAAACACATAAGACAAATATATTTGTCCTCTTCAAGGAAGTGATGAATGCTTTCTGTTCATGAAGAAGGGTTATGTGGAGGCTCCCAAGGGAACTGGAAGACGGCATATACAGTAAATCAGGCTTAGAAACCTATTTCTCTCTATCGGAAGCGAATCCATCTTTCAGGAATGGACTTGCCTTAACCTAGTTTATGAGTCTGATTTTTTAAAGTAGAATGTCAAATTGCAATGAGAAATCACTATCCCAGAGGCAGGAAGTGAAATTCATGCCACTAGCTTTTCCTTCTCCTGGACAAAGAGTAAAGTGATTGACTTTTAGCTGAGACGTGAAGCATCCACCTCACGTTTGGGATGGTCTTGGCTGGGAAGAAACTCTGTAACTCTTTGGCCTCCAAAAGCATTTGTAACCCCTGCCCAGTAGCCTTAACCAAGTACCAAATAGTTTGATGAGTCAAAAACTCACCTGAGGACTCTACCCAATATTCTGTGATGATCGATGTGGGAAAGAATCTGAAAGAGAATGGATGTCTGTATATCTAACTGAATTATTTTGTTAAACAGCAGAAATTATCACAACACTGTAAATCAACTCTACTTCAGTAAAACTATAAAAAATGAAAAAGAAACCCTCCCCTGAGTATATTTCAATAGAGAATACCGATTTCTATCAAGATCTTCCTTTTTTTAGTATCTAAGTCTGATCAGCCCTCCTTTTGATGGATTTACCCAATTCAATCAAATTGCCATCAAGGTCTGGCCCCGGGATTCAAGCTGGATCGTTAGGTCCCCGCATAACTTCATTTTGCAGTATGTTAAGCCCCCTGTCTTATTAATTACCAACCACCTAGCTAAGACATTGATTCTGTCTACACTTGAGTTTCTTCCTCTGTACGATGGGGAAAATATTGAAACCATAGGAGGACCGTGTGGTGCAGATGGTGTGTGAAGCTCAGTATGTTATCTGTTATTTTCACTGCATGCCTGTCACCCTTATATGCTTAATATTAACATTAACTCTCAGGGCACAAACTTACTCTAAGTTGTGACCACTTGCTGTAAAACCCAATGACTATAATGTCCATCCCACACGGTTCTGAGTGAGACTAAGAGAAAGAGGGGACCATGGGCCCCAGTCACACGAGCTTCAAAACTGAACTGAGAAGTTCAGAGAGGTTTTTAAAAAATGAGATCCCTTTAGCATTCAAGTAAAGCTCATGGATGCCTTCTCAGAATAACGTTATCAAAGGTATACAGAAAAAAAAATACTAAGGATTAAATTATATTAGAATTGTTATTAAAAGATTCCAAAACCAAACTTGGGTTGGACTAATATGTGTGTTTCTTTATTAATACATTAAATACCAAGATCTAACAAGAGGTGCAATAATGACTGTCATTTAGCAGTTGGTATGAGTGTATGTGATATGACAAGATATTTACATCAATGGTATTTTGAGATCACAGCATCCATATTTCTGTTAGTGACAAAGCCACAGATACTGCTGATACACCATGGTGTTGACAGCAATCATAACTGAATAAAATACTAAATTTCAGTCTGAGTTAGTGCATGTAAAGAGCAAACTTCCCCCATCCATTCTCTGTGATCCATAGATCCCCCAGATTAACAACCTATGCATCAGAGGATGGTAAGTACAGACTCCAAAAGAAGAGAGGACTTTTTTTTTTTTTGGTCTTTTTATGGCTGCACCCACGGCATACATAGGTGTTGAGTCTGAGCTGCAGCTGCTGGGATGGCCACAGCCACAGCCACAGCAGCGCCTGATCCGAGTCATATCTGCTGACCACAGCTCATGGCACAGCTCATACACCATAGCTCGTGGCAATGCTGGATCCTTAATCCATTGAGCGAGACCAGGGATCAAACCTGTGTCCTCATGGATGCTAGTCAGATTTGTTTCCACCGAGTCATGACAGGAACTCCCAGAAGAGAGGACTTTTGAAGGAGGAACTGATTGTCACATTTAACAGAAATGTTAGTAATTATAAAGATGGGAGTTCCCACTGTGACTACCCGATGTAGTCTCCGTGAGGAAGCGAATTCTATCCCTGGTCTCTCTCAGTGGGTTAAGGATCCAGTGTTGCCACAAGCTGCGGTGTTGATCACAGCGGCTGTGGTTTAGGCCAGCAGTTGCAGCTCCAATTTGATTCTGAGTCTGGGAACTTCCGAATGCTGCAGGCATGGCCCTTAAAAAAGAAAATTATAAAGACGAATTTGTGCTTATTGGGTTCATCATTTAGGAGTGTATCTGAACATCGCCATTGAAGTGTCACTGGAGATGTTGGCGGCATAAATCAGATCATCGTAGTTTAAGGATTAATTGGGGAAGGGGAGAGCACACCTGAGGAGGTGGAAAAATAGATGAAGGTGGCACTTTGAAGGAGCTTGACTGTGATGGGGGCACGCCAGACGTAAGCAGTGAGTTAGTCTGGAGGGGTTTGGTTAACAAGGGAGGTCTGGGCAGAGTGTGTGTGTTTTGGGTAAAGAACCATAGACGTGGACACTCAAGGCAGAGGGAAAGGGTTTTCTGGCGGCACAGTGGTGATGTCAGCGCTAGGGCTCGAGTCCAGTCCCCGGCCCCAGAACATCTGCATGCTGTGGCCGTGGCCAAAAAAACCCAAAACAAAACAGAGGGAGGCTGATGCAGAGGGCTGCTGGACCGAGAGCATGAGTAAGGGAGTTCCCCCTGACCAAGTATGGAGTGTTCTTCTATTGCGAGGAGGGGGCGACACCAAAGACAGATGCAGAAAAAAGGATGTAGAGAAAAGAAAGTTGCCAAAGGTTTGACCTTGAAATCCATGCCTTGATCCTGCCCTTTGCTGTCCCTGGCTCCAGGGGGCATGCTCTTTGCACAGCGACAGGAGGACCTATACTCTATCAGGGAGGTTACTTGCCTTGGTAAACAAGAGGAAGTCCAACATTTGGGATTTATTGCTTAACTTCATTGACTTAAGGAAGAAAGGTGATTTATTGCCTCATTCAACAGAAACACTCCAGAGATAAGCGGGGCAGTCATGAAAAGTTTTACATGAAAAGTTCTAGGGTGAGAAAGCTATTTCTTCCAGGAATATTTCCTGCAGAGAGCTCCCTTGCAAACCTCCCCTTACGTCCCATCGACCCAAAATGGATTCTTGTTCCCGGACAGTTGCCTGTGGCAGAGAAGCTCCCTTCCATGATTGGCTTATGAACCGCTGGTAAGTTCCTGAACCATCACTGGCAGGAAGCACTGTGCTCCCTATGGACCAGCTGTCCCTCCTATGGACCAGCTGTTCCAGCTGAGCTTTGGCATCCACGTGTGTGTTGGGCATGTGGGGTTGTTAGAATAATTGCAAGAGGAACTTAGGGATGCATAACATCCTAAGATGCATGGGACAGTCCTGGAGAGCAAAGAGCTGGCCCATCCCAAATGCCCCTTTTGCCTGCTGCTAACGAATACTACTGTACCCAAAGAGGCCTGCCCTTGAATTTCACTGGCTTCATGAAGAGCTATGGTATAATAAGAAATACATTGGGTTTGTCCCCATTGCTGGCACAGGGCTCCTAAAACGCTTGGGATTTCCCGAGTGATAAGAGAGTCCTTTGTTATTTGTAAGGAGCCCCTTTTTGATCACCCAAGAGTTTGTGCTAATGAGGTGACTTAAAGTAGTGTCCTTACTTGGCCTCAGGATGGGGCTGGTCACCAGAAAGACTGAATGATTCGAAAGTTGGAGCTTTAGGTCCACCCCTCCCTCCACCAACCTGTAGGAAGAGAGGGAGAGCTGTAGATTCAGCTTCATAAAAAAAATCTTGAACAATGAAACGTTCTAGGAGCTTCTGGGTGAGTGAGCACTGGAGGTGCACCCCAAGAGAATGAATCTCCTTCATCTGGCTGTTCCTGAGCAGTGTCCTTTTATAAAAACAGGTAAATGCTAATTAAATGCTTCCCTGGGCTTTGCAAGTCATGCTAGCAGTTTATCAGACCCAGGACCCCTCAGGTTTCTGGCAACTCCAATTTTTAGCTGGTCAGTCAGCAGGTGGCCCCTGGACTTGAGACTGGCATCTTAAGTGGGGGAATCTGGAGTTCCTCTGTGCCTCAGAGGGGCAAGGACCTGGCGTTCTCACTGCTGTGGCTCTTGTTGCTGCTGTGGCATGGGTTCGACCCCTAGCCAGGGAACTTCCACATGCTGTGGGCACGGCCAAAAGGAAAATAAATGTATATATGTAGAACTGAATCACTTTGCTGTACAGCAAAAATTAGCATAACATTGTAAATCAACTACAATTAATAAAAAAAAAAAGGTAAAAAAGAGGTTCCCATTGTGGCTCAGTGGTTAATGACTCCGACAAGGAACCATGAGGATACAAGTTCAATCCCTGGCCTCACTCAGTGGGTTAAGGATCTGGCATTGCCGTGAGCTGTGGTGTAGGTCGCAGACGCGGCTACCTGTCCTGGACAGACACCAGTGATGTCTTCCACCAAACAACATGAGCCCACTCACCGAGTGCCTCTCCGATTCCAGGGATGTCCTAGCTGTTTCTTCCAATTTGTATGACAACCCTACAAGGTACATAGGTTTCATTCACATTTTACAGATGAGAAAACCAAGTAAGGTTGAATTACTTGCCAATATCGCATAGCTAATTTTGATCCCAGGTCCATCTGTCTTCAAAATTCCTTTTCCTTACACTAGCTCCCCCACCCCACCCCGTTACAGTTCAGGCAGATGCGGAGAGGACACAGGTCTTCAGAGGCAGACACCGGGACTGAGTTTGGGGTGTGCGATATGCTGTAGGGATCAAGGCAGCCTCGGGTAGATGGAGAAACTGCAAGGCAGGCTTCAGCTCTGGAACAAGTTGTCAGTTTGTGTGGTACCCCTTCAGATGAAAGGCTCGACGTCACACCTCTGCCTGGTTCAGGCACAAGGTGCATGTCATCCCCCACCCCCCAGGGGGCGGGGGATGGTTAATTTTGTGTCAGCTTGCCTGGGACATGGGGTGCTCAGATACTTGGTTAAACATTATTCCTGGATGTGTCTGTGGGGTGTTTCTGATGGCATCAGCCTTTGAACTGGCAGAGTGCCGTTGCCAGCGTGGGTGGGCATTGCCCCATCAGTTGAGGGCCTGAACAGAACAGAAATATCAGGGAGGCTGAATACACTCTCTCTGCCTGATGTGAGCTGGGACATGGGGATTTTGGACTTGGGCTGGGATTTGCATCATCAGCTCCCCTGGTTCCCAGCCCTTGTGATTCAGACTGGAATTTATGCCACTGTTTTTCTTGGGCCTCCAGCCTGCAAATGACAGATCATGGGACTTCTCAGCCTCCATAATCCTATGAGCCCATCTCTTGTAATAAGTCAGTCTCTCTCTCTCTATTATCTCTACCTCTAGCTCTGCGTCCTATGGGTTCAGTTTCTCTGGAGAACCCTAACAGAACCAGGACATATATGTCCTCAGGCAGAGTAGCTCTTTGAAGCCAAGACCAGCCCCAGAGCAGCTGACAGCTAGGGGTTATCTGTGAACTGCATGCCCCACAGCTGGGCAGCACATCCTTCCTGCCCTTGATGGCATAGCCCATGGCCACCATGCCATTGAGATGGCCATTTTAATTTTCCACTTGGTATTTTTATTTTCCTTTTAAAATTATTATTATTTTTAAATCTTTTGGCTCTGCTCACAGCATGCAAAAGTTCCCAGGCCAGGGGTTGAACCTGTGCCATATCAGTGACCCACGTCACAGCAGTAACCAGAGCCATAGCAGTGACAACACTGGATCTTAACCATTGAGCCTCCAGGGAACTCCTGGTATTATTTATTTATTTATTTATTTATTTATTTTCTTTCTTTCTTTTTTTTTTTTTTAGGGCTGCACCTGCAGCATATGGAGGTTCCCAGACTAGGGGTTGAATTGGAGCTTCAGTTTCCAGCCTATGCCACAGCCACAGCCACACCAGATCCTTTAACCCACTGAGTGAGGCCAGGGATTCTTAATCCTGATGGAGTCTTAACTGGCTGAGTCATAACAGGAACCCCCTTATTTATATATTTATTTTTGGTATCTTAATTTTTTGACTTCAAAATGATACTATATTATTATTTATGTTTTAACAATGGTATTACCTTGAGATGCATTTAATAGCTTGTCCGATTTGAGCCTATGACCCCTCTGGTTAAAATCTGACTGCTGCTTAAAATGGTACATTTTATAACACTACAGCCAGTCTATGACTCCTACACATTATCTGGATGAGTTTTCGTTCGTCATCATGGTCCATGACACCTGTCAGAATCAGACGGTAAACTACATTTATGAGCTTCTACTTCTGAGCAGTCCGCCTCTGTTCTCAGGCTCCTCTCACTGCCTCCTCCTGCTTCTAGACAATGAGTGAGCAATACTCAGCTTTTCACCAGTTCCCAAAGAATCCACCTCCTTTAGCTACGGAGTGTTTTTGCACATCCTGGATGGTTTGCATTATGCTTCCCTGACTGCTCTGCCTGATGAAATCCTACCGACCCCCTTCAAGATAAAGTGTAAATATTATTTGACTCTCTCAGCATTTGTTTTGCTATAGCCTTGTGTTTTCCCATCATGTAGGCCCTAAGTATTTTTGGTTGACATAAATATGCATGTGCATGATTACGTTATACATACATGTTTCGACATGGTATTGTGTTAGGGTGGGTTTGGCTGCAAGTAACAGAAAAATAAGTCTTGCCTCTCTATTGGCTCTACCCTTTTAACCTATAATTCTGTTTAGTGTAAACATTGCAAACCCAGTGAATATGTTTCAGTTCCTCATTTACTTGACTTCAGTTCTAGTTACCTATTGCTGTGTGTGGTACCACAGAGAATTCCTCTGGTTTTTATCCCAGGTTCCAGGCAGAGAGCTTCACAAATCCTTGGAATTTCCTGTGTGGTAGGAATGTCTTTCTTATGCTAATGCAACGAGTCATTATGGGCCCCCTACAGGCTTTGGGATGGAATCTCAGCACCAGAAAGACCAACCACGTCAGATGGTGAAGCCATTCAGCGGCCACTAGTGGGGAGAGCTGGAGATTGAGTTCAGTCATGGGGTCAAAGATTTAATCAATCATACCAATGTCATGAAGCCCCAGTAAAACCTCTGGACCCCGAGCCTTGGAGGATCTTACTGGCTGGTGAGCACATGGATGTGCCAGGCTGTGCCTCCATGGGGAGGGAGCAGGGAAGCTCTGCATTTGGGACCCTGCCAGCCCTTGGCCTGTGTGTAGCCATTATAATAAAACTGTAATCCTAAGCTTTGCCCTTTCCTCAGTTTTGTGAGTCATTCTGGTGACTTGTTAAACTTGAGGGGGTTGTGGGACGGCCTGAATTTCCTGTCAGTCACTCAGTGGTAAGGGTGACCTAGGGACCCCCCCCCATAGCAATGTAGCTGGTGTCTGAAGTGAGGGTTGTCTTGTGGAGGACTTTGCCCTAACCTACAGAGTCTGTGCTAACTCTAGGTGGATAGTGTCAGAACTGAGCTGCAGTACACCCTGTTGGTGTTGCCCAGTTGGAGTTGACATGAAAGACTCTCCCATTAGCTATCCAAATATTTAGCAGTTTAACATGATTTAAAAAAAATCATGATCTCTCACAGTTCTGTAGGTTGACTGGGCTCAATCAACTGGTCCTCACCTGAGGTTTCCTGCAGGTACAGTGAGATGGCAGCTAAGGCCTGGGCAGATGGTGCCTGGGTGGGCCGGCTGGGCACCCCCCTCTCTCATAGCTAGCTTGGCCTTTCTCACAGTGTGGTCACCCCAAGGTAGTCAGACTTTTTACGTGGTAGCTGGAGTGTTCCAAGGACGGGGATTGGAAGCTGCCAGTCTCTCAAAAGTCCAAGCCTGAAAATGGGCACACCATCACTGCTACTGTATTGCATTAGACAAGACGGTAACAAAACCCACTCAGACCTAAGGGGAAGGGACTTAGAACCTCCCACTTCTTGATGGAAGGAGTTCCAAATAATTGTCCACCTTCAATCTGCCTCATCTTTCCTTTGGCATTTGTCACTGTTCTCCACAAATGATGTTACATCAAATTCCCCGTTTTTGTTGCTGGTTTTTTTTTTTTTTTTGGTCTTTTCTAGGGCTGTACCTGTGGCATATGGCAATTCCCAGGCTAGGGGTCTAATCAGAGCCATGGCAACACTGGATCCGAACCACGTCTGTGACCTACATTACAGCAACACTGTGGATCCGAACCACGTCTGTGACCTACACCACAGCACATGGCAATGTCAGATCCTTAACCCACTGATCGAGGCCAGGGATCAAACCCGCAATCTCATGGTTCCTAGTCGTATTCATTAACCACTGAGCCACGATGGGAACTCCTGTTTTGTTTTTTTTTAATGGCCACATCCTCAGCATACAGAAGTTCCCAGGCCAGGGACTGAATTTGAGCCACAGCTGCAATCTATGCTGCCACTGTGGCAGTGCTGGATCTTTCAACCCACTGCACCGGGCTGGGGATGGAACCATCCCCTCCGCAGCGACCTGAGCCACTGCAGTTGGATTCTTAACCACCTACACCACAGTGGGAACTCCCCTGGTTTTTCTTTGATCCCTGACTATTCTCTAGACCCTTCCATGGTATTTTGCCCTGATGACTGAACAGCCGCTTCCCTTTTCTCTCTCACCACTCATTTACCCACAACAATCATACCTGCTCCTATGACTCAATCACCACCTTTAGTCTGACGATGCCCCAAATTGCTAAGGATGTCTCCTCCAGCCTTCTGACTCACACTGCCGAGGAGCCTTCACAACGCCTGTGGGAGGCATCTGACCAGGCTTTGTGTTCACCCACACAAGGCAGAGCCCTGAGTGTTGTCCTAAAGGTGGCTTGGTCTTCCATGTATGGTGTTCCCGAGAATCTTTTGCTTGTCCAAATGCACCACATTCACTGCAACCTTCGTGAATGCCCTTCACTAATGACGACCTAGGATGACGCAGGTCATGGGGCCCAAAATTGTCCAAAAGATGTGGGAAGGCTGACTGGCTGAGTGAATAAGAATGATTCACATGAACTTTTAAAAATCTTTCACTTAAAAAATAAAAAAATAGGGAGTTCCCGTCGTGGCGCTGTGGTTAACGAATCTGACTAGGAACCATGAGGTTGCGGGTTTGATCCCTGCCCTTGCTCAGTGGGTTAATGATCCGGCATTGCCGTGAGCTGTGGTGTAGGTTGCAGACGCGGCTCGGATCCAGCGTTGCTGTGGCCCTGGTATAGGCCAGCGGCTTCAGCTCCGATTAGACCCGTAGCCTGGGAACTTCCATATGCTGCGGGAGCAGCCCAAGAAATGGCAAAAAAAGACCAAAAAAAAAAAATAAATAAATAAAATAAAATAAAAAAATAAAAAATAAAATAAATAAAAATCTTTCACTTAAGACCTGCATTTAGTGATTTCTAGATCTTTCAACTGTAAGAAGTACAGTTTGTGTGTTCCTGTGAATTACATGCCGTCATAACTGCATCGTAAATGCATAATTATGCATAGTTGCATAATTCATCTTAGAGTTAAGAAATGAACAACTGAACAGCCAGTTCACAATCCACACACTCATTTCTATAAAAACAATGTTTAACTATACACCCTTTCTCAGAGCATGTGGACATAGCATTCTAGTAAAAACAAGCTGGTAGTGGTTCCTGAAAACAGACTTAAAAACAGATATAGATTTGAAAGGACAGCTTGCTTAACAAAAAGAAAAAAAGTAAAAAGAAAAAGACTATGAACATTATTTAAACAAATTCTAATTTTGTTATACTTAGTTGATGATTTGAGTTAATTTGGTTTTATTTATACTTGAGTTCTGTGTTGGCAGACTATTTCTGTGTCATCCCACTTATTAACTCCAAAAAGCAAGGACTTTTGCTCTGGAATGGGCACTTGATGTGGTTTCTTTCCTACAACTGGTCCAAATCGGGGGCTGACTTCATCGTCAGTCTATCGTGTAAGACTCGCTCTTTACACATGTACCACAATTTGGCTCCCCTGGTCTGAGGCCATCTTCAATGAAACCCAACAAATAGTTGTAAGGCACAGTGTTCCATCCTGTGGAAGATGTAAAGAGCCTAGGAAGTGAAGATTAATGAGGAAGAGAGGAGTCACAGACATCTGTGAGATAGTACAGCTAGGTGGCTGGGGCACAGAGATGCAGGCTTGCTGTTATGTGCAGGAATTGACTGTTGCAACTCATTTGAGGGGCGAGAGGAATAGGGAAAGGCTCCCAAAAAGAAGGAACATGGTAGAGGCATGGAGCAGTTCAGGCCGTGGTTGGAATGATGAAATCCTCAGCTAGGGCATAGAGCATCCGCAGTGGCTACCAGGGACATGGCTGAACAGAGGACTGGACCAGCACTGTGGAAATGTGGTTGAGAGAAAGCTGAATCACCAAGGCTTTTGAGCATAACTGGGGCTCCCTCCCAGTGCTGCTCTCTGGCTGTTTTTCATCGAGAAGCATGTTAGCCCCTGATCACAGGGGCATCGCATTCTTACTCTCCCCTGGTGGAAAAGACTCTTTTTTTTGGTCTTTTTAGGGCCACGCCCACAGCATATGGAAGTTCCCAGGCTAGGCGTTGAGTTGGAGTTGTAGCCACCAGCCTATGCCACAGCCACAGCAACACAGGATCTGAGCCGCATCTGCAACCTACACTGAAGTTCACGGAAACGCTGGTCTTTAACCCACTGAGCAGGACCAGGGATCAAATCTGCATCCCCATGGATACTAGTTGGGTTTGTTACTGCTGAGCCCCAATGGGAATTCCAGAAAAGACTCATTTTAAAATAAAAAGCAAAGTGGAGTTCCCATCCTGGCG
The DNA here is from genome assembly GCF_016906955.1 of Phacochoerus africanus. Taxonomy (NCBI): domain Eukaryota; kingdom Metazoa; phylum Chordata; class Mammalia; order Artiodactyla; family Suidae; genus Phacochoerus; species Phacochoerus africanus. Next base: position 73,167,802 of record NC_062549.1, read on the forward strand.
CAGCAGGACCGAGTCCAACTAGGAACACGAGGTTGCAAGTTCGATCCATGACCCCGCTCAGTGGGTTAAGGATCTGGTGTTGCCATGAGCTGTGGTGTAGGTCACAGACGTGGCTCAGATCTGGTGTGGCTGTGGCTGTGGTGTAGGCTGGCAACTGTAGCTCAGATTCAACCCCTAGCCTGGGAACCTCCATATGCCACGAGTGTGACCCTAAAAAGCAAAATAAATAAATAAATAAACTAAAAAGCAAAGCAACCCCCTCCGCCCAAACTGTCCTTGAACTGAATCTCTTTCTAATAACTTTCTCCCTAAATAGCCAAGCTCATCAGAATAGGCTAGAATCTCTATGCCTGAATCCCCCATTTCTGATGTATTTATTTCTCAATATTATCTACCTACCTATTTATCTATCTACACACAAACACACACACACATATCTCCTGGTTTTATTTTCTCTAGACAACCTAAACAAATATACCCGTGGACCTCAAACTCCAGTTGCATTAGAATCACTGAAGGTGTCTTTCTCATGATACAGTGAATTCTTTTCTCACAATTTGGCTTCAGGAAGGCTGGAACTGGGCCTGAGAATTTGCATTTTCACAGGCTCCTCGGGGAATTCTCACGCATGTGGTGGGGAAGTCACACTCTGAGACACTGCTCTGCGTACTCTTTCTGGATGAGCCCTTCTGGATGCTGCTGTCTTGAATTATGGTCTATAGGATGGTTACTCCCAAATCTACAGCTCTTGGCCAGAACTCCCCTGAAGTCCAAATCCTCATGCCTGTCTGTTAAACATTTCACCTATTTGTTCCTTAAGCAACTAATCTCACCATTTCCCCGGGTAACAATTTTATTTAGCCCCCATTTCAGTGAATGACACACACACACCTATCCATTCACTACAAGGAGAAAGCTGGGAGTCCTACGGAGCCCCCTCCTCCCACTTCTCCTGTTCCTTAGAGTTGTTCACATCTTCACACCCCTCCCCCATTGCCATTGCCATGGCCAGAACCACCTGCCATCTGCAGCCTGGCAGTTGTAATTAACTCCACCCCCAGGCTTTTGTCCCTACCCTCCCAATCTGATCTCTGCTGCTTTGCCAGATCCATTTTCTGAGATCCAATCTGATCTCTGCTGCTTTGCCAGATCCATTTTCTGAGATCCAATCTGATCATGGTTAAACCCTTTAATTGCTTCTTCAGCAGACAGGCTAAAGTCTAAATTCCCAGGATGACCTAAAATCCTTCCTTCATATCTAGCTCTGCTTTAATGTAACCTTTATAGGCTTTTGCCATGCCCAGCTGTTTGTAGCTACAGAGACACAGGAGGCTATTTTTGGCATATTCATGATACTGTTAAAATGATCTGTCTCCCTAGAATGTGTTATTTCCATCCTCATACAAAACATACAGTCTTCCTTCAAGACTCAAGAATTATCTTTGCTGCCAAGCCTTTTCTTTTCCTCTTCTTCTTCCTTTTTTTTTGGTCTTTTTAGGGCCACATCTGCTGCACATGGAAGTTCTCAGCCTAGGGGTTGAATTAGAGCTGTAGCTGCCAGCCTATACCACAGTCCCAGCTATATGGGATCTGAGCCTTGTCTGTGACCTATGCTACAGCTCACAGCAACACCATATCCTTAACCCACTGAGTGAGGCCAGGGATTGAACCCCTATCCTCATGGATACTGGTCGGATTCCTTACCACTGCGCCACAACGGGAACTCCCGTTGTGATATTTTCTGATATTCCTGGGTAAAAGCAAATGTTCCCAGTCTTTCCCATGCCAGGGATTGAGCCCGTGCCACAGCTGTAACCAGAGCCACACCCGTGACAATACCAGGTCCTTAACTCTCTGAGCCATGAGGGAACTCCTTCCCTGTCTTCCTTTGATCATAGCATCTGAGATACTTTAGGCACTTATGTACTTGAATGTGTAGTAGTAAATAATCAGCAGATAATTCCCTACTAGACTGGGAATTAATCGTTCGCTTTTATATCCTGAGTACCTAGCACAGAGCCGGACACACAGCACAGATATGTGCTTGTGCCTGTTGAATAAATAAATGAATTAATTATAGTGTAAACAACATTGTTTTAAATAAGGTCTGAGGATCTAATGTATAACATAATGACTATAGTTGACAATACTGTATTGTATAATTGAAATTTGCTAAGTCAATCTTAAATGCTCTCACACCATAAAAAAAAGAAAAAAATATAAAGATGCCTATGAGGTGATGGATGTATTAATTAACCAGGTGGAAGGAATCCTTTCTCGGTGTATACATATATCAAATCATCATGACGTGCACTTTAAATATCTCAACAATTTTTTTTTTTTTTTTTTGCTTTTTAGGGCCATACCCTCTGCATATGGAAGTTTCCAGGCTAGGGGTCAAATCGGAGCTGCAGCTGCTGGCCTATAACACAGCCACCACAACACAGGATCCCAGTTGCGTCTTGCAACCTATACCGCAGCTCACAGCTATGCCGGATCCTTTAACCCACTGAGTGAGGCCAGGGATCGAACCTGCGTACTTGCGGATACTAGTTGGATTTGTTTCCGCTGAGCCATGACAGGAACTCCAAATACCTTACAGTTTTATTTGTCAGTTATACCTCAGTAAAGCTGGAGGGAAAAAAAGAAAGAACATTATCCTAGAAATTCAATTATGTGAGTCGACTCCTGGCTCAACCACTAATTAACTTACCTTGGACAAGTCATTAAACTTCATGCAGTACAGGCAGCTTTTGGGATTCTCTGGAAAGGAAGTGGCAAAAATAGCTTGACGATAGAACAGGCTTACAGATCCCACTGTGACTCTCACAAACCTCTCTAGAAATTATTTGTCATCAATACTCATTTTATGTGCCAATAGTCCATGTTTGGCTGATGTCGTAAGGTTTGGAGTCCTAAAAGAGTTGGGGCAAAGAGGAGTTCCCACTGTGGCTCAGTGCTAACGATTCTGACTCTTGCGCATGAGGATTCAGGTTCAATCCCTGGCTTTGCTCAGTGGGTTAAGCATCCGGTGTTGCCGCAAGCTGCAGTGTGGGCCAGAGACGAGGCTCGGATTTGGCATTGTGGCTGTGGCATAGGCCAGCAGCTGCAGCTCCAATTCAACCCCTGGCCTGAGAATCTCCATATACTGCAGGTGTGGCCATAAATAAATAAATTAAATAAATAAATAAAAGAAAAAATATCCTGGGTGAGAAAGGAGTGAGAAGACCAGAAGAATTAGGAATTCAGTACTACTCCACGTGTCATGTGTTCAGGAATTTCATTACACAGACGGTGAAAGGGTGACAGGTGGCCCTTGCTGGGCAGCACTGAGAAGACCCACGCGTGTCAGCCCCTAGAAGTCCTGGAGTGAGAAAGGGCCTGGGTTGCCATGGGTCTGTGGTGCGTCGTGTGACAATCAAAATTAGGAAGGGGCTTATTCCACAGTTGAGCTTTTCTCTTGATGTAGTGGACACAGATTGAGACGAGGAACATGAAGGGAGCATTCTTCAAAATGGCCCTTTTAAAAAAAAAGAAAAAATTGGGCAATATGTGACTCATGGTGCAAAAGTAATACAACTCTCCTTCTTGTCAATCCAGTAAACACTCCCCCTGCCCTGCAGGGTGTCCAGCCTGCAGGGCAGCTGAAGACCACAAAACTTGCAGTTGGTGTAGGACTGTGTAGGGTCTTTCCCTTGCCTCAGTGCAGGGCACCTTGCCACCACAGGAAGGAACCAGAAACCCGGCGTGACAGCTGGGTTTTCTGAATCTATCCGAGGTTTAGGGCTGTGCTTTAGCTTCCTTCCACTCAACTGCTGGGAGACTCAACAAATCTTTGTTTAATTCCTTTTCCTTGATGGCACACTCTCCCCCAAACTTTCCTCCTCTTCTTTGGCCTCAGCATATGGAGTTATTGGGCCAGGAATCCGATCTGAGCCACAGTTGCAACCTAAGCTGCAGCTGTGGCTGCACCAGATCCTTAACCCTTTGTGCCAGGCTGGTGCTCCCAAAACACCACCAATCCTGTTGTGCCACAGCAGGCACTCCTGAAAGCTTTCTTCTGGAAGCGTAGGTAGGAAGGTCCCCCTTTCTTCAAGGAGGGGCGGGGGAAGTTCTTCCAGTTTAGGCTTAGATGTTATCAGAACAACAACAATGACAACAAAATAACAGTAGGAGCTGCTGTTTGGGGGACAAATACTGTTTTCCAGGCTAATATTTTATATTTGTGATATTAAATTAATACCTGTGATTGAATATCTGTGATAATCCTGTGTGATGAGGATACTTTCCCTTTACAGATTTCACCTTTACTCAAATAGGCTCAGAGAGATTAAGGAACCTGCCCAAAGCCACACAGCTAATTAAGAGGCAGAGCCAAGAAACAACCCAGGTCTGTCTGACTCCAAATTCCTCTTAACTGCAGAGTCTTCTCCTGAACGACTCCAATTCTATAGCATATGCTCAAAAATTGATGCTGATGATTTTCTATTCCTTGAATTCCAATCTTTGACTTGATTGAGCAGTTCAATGCACAGACATGGACATGACATAAGAAAACTTAGGACAACTTGAAAATATAGGTCCTTGGATTTTTCTGATTAAAAAACCCCCAGACCACCACCACCAACAACAAAACCCAAAAAATCCAACCAACTAACCAAACAGCCAATAAAATCTCTTAGGTTAGAAACCTTGTCCTAACCAAAATAGCATCCTAAAACTTGGCGATGGCACTGGCTCATAGATTTGTGAGTCATCTAGTGAATCATGTTTTACCTTTAATATGAATCCATTCCCAAACACCTTATCAGTTCGAGATTAATGAGTGAACTCTGAAAGTCTTAAGAATTATTCACTATACGTCCTGCTCATTCACTGAGTAGTTTCCCCACCTACAGTTCTGAACAATCACTGCTTCAAACATGTTATATTTCCAGCCACGATGTTGTTCCTCCCCTGCTCACACCAGTTCATTTCTCCTGTGCCCTGTCTCCTACTGAGTGCTGCTTTTAAAAATTGTTCTTATGATTAATCATCTCTCACTGCCAACTGCTGTGATTCATGGGTCATGACAAGCCTGGAGGTGAAAGAAACACTTTCTTATTTTTACCTTAGCGTGGCTGTTCTAGCACAGCCCTCAGGGGTCACCTTCTATCTACACCCCCCAGGCTGCGAGGACACCTGACTGTTTTCAGTTGAAATCGTGAGATCTCTGAGTTCCAGGGAAAGATGAAGCCTGTGCTCTGTCTAAACGCTGAATCAGTCCAGATACAGATGATTCAGCCTGAAGGACCGGCTGCGCTCATCAGCCCCGAGCGCGGGCTATTACTCCCCCGCCTTGGAAGTCATAAATATCGCCAGGTTGTAGATCTTGGCTCATCTTTATCCCTTTGGAATTAGGCAGCCAGGTTCCACGCTGCGTCCATCCATGACTGACTCAGAATTTCCGCAGGATACAACCATAAACATTGCCCCCAGCGGAGCCCGAGCCATTTGGGAACTTCCCTCAAGTCACCTTTGTAATTTTAACCTGCCATTCTTACTGACTGGGTGATAACATTGATTAAATCACTATTAACGTGAGGTCTTCTCAACATTTGGTGGGGAGGAGAGGGCTGGGACAAAGCTTTGCCACCCCTACCCTTGCTCGTGTGTCCCTCTGGTGGGCTCTGAAGGCTGCCCCAGGCTCCAATTAATTAATTCATTCATTCATTTCCATTTTGGTCTGCCCCTTGGCATATGGAACTCCCAAACCAGGGATCAGATCCTAGCCAGAGTCTCAATCTAAGCTGCACCTCGGGATCTGTAACCCACTGTGCTGGACCCCTTCTGGACCCCTGCCAGACTCGCGTCCCAGAGCTCCCAAGATGCCACTGATCCCAATGTGCCACTGGGGAAGCTCCAGACTTCCTTTAGGAAGGAGGGATTTATTTGTGTCCTCACTGTCTTCAGGAATCACCTCAGCAGAGGAGAGCTGCCTTGCCCAGGGTCTCACCCCATCTGCGTGGGGCAGGCACCTAGTGACTAAAGGCTGGCAGGGTAGACAGGCAGGTTCTCTCACCCCTGCCGGGCTCTTCTCTGAAGGGCATCTCTAGCTGCAGAGCTCCCGAAGCTGTGGTGGAGGGTGTCAGCTCAGGCTGCCTTGAGAACTTAGCACGATTGGACTTTTCTCCTTGCCCTATCCTGCTTCATCTCCTCCCTTCTTCAGCCTTGATGGTCCCTAATAAACAGCCAGGTAACCCAACCCCTGATAGCCCCCAAGCATCAGGTTCTGCCTCATGCATGAGCGTGGCACCAAGCAACCTCCCTCTCCAGCAATTAGGTCCATCAAGAAACACATCTACCGATGATGAATTGGCATGTGAGGTTGTACCTGCCAGCGCCCGCTCCCTTCTGGTAAAGGAGTCCAAGTATTCTTTAGGGATTCACTAACTTCCCCTTCCTGTGCATGTGGTCCAGGTGGGTTGATCTCAGCCTGGGCTCAGGTATCACCAAAGGCTGGTTAATCAGACCATAGTATCCATTCACTCTGGCCACAGTGATGGGCACAGCTCCCAAAGTGGCCTAATGTGACTCAATCCCAGGCTATTATTTATTCAGATATTTCTTCTTCTCTTTTCTTTATCTTCTCTGTCACCTCAATGGCATGTATATTAGACTGTTGAATATTGCTCTACCCTTTCTGCTGTTAAGTATGTATAAAGAAGTCTTCATTTCAGATACTATGTTTTCACTTCATGATTTCTATTTGATTATTTTTTTGCAGTTTTCATTTGTACTTTTTTTATGTTCACACATGCTGCATGTGGAAGTTCCTGGGTCAAGGACTGATTCTGAGCCACAGCTTCAAACTATGTCGCCGCCGTGGAAACATGGATGCTTTAACCCACCCTGCTGGGCAAGGATCAAACCTGCACCTCTGCAGTGACCTGTGCTGTTATAGTCAGATTCTTTTTTTTTTGTCTTTTTTTGCTTTTTCTAGGGCTGCTCCAGCTGCACATGGAGGTTCCCAGGCTAGGGGGTCTAATCAGCTGTAGCCACCGGCCTACGCTGCAGCCACAGCAATGTGGGATCCGAGCCGTGTCTGTGACCTACACCACAGCTCACGGCAACGCCGGACCCTTAACCCACTGAGCAAGGCCAGGAATCGAACCTGGGTCCTCATGGTTCCTAGTCGGATTCGTTAACCACCGAGCCATGATGGGAACTCCCTGCAGTCAGACTCTTAATTCACTGCATCATGGTGAGAACTCCTCCACTTGTATTTTTAATTCTCTTCTTTTGTCTGTTTTCCTTTTAATTTTGTAACATATTTATAGTATTTTTTTTTGGTCTTTTTTGCTTTTTCTAGGGCCACTCCTGTGGTATATGGAAGTTCCCAGGCTAGGAGTTAAATCAGAGCTGTAGCCGCTGGCCTATACCACAGCCACAGCAATACCATATCCAAGCCACGTCTGCAACCTACACCACAGCTCATGGCAATGCTGGATCCTTAACCCACTGAGTGAGGCTAGGGATCGAACCTGCGTCCTCATGGATGCTAGTCAGGTTCATTAACCACTGAGTCACGACAGGAACTCCATAGTAGTTATTTTTATTTCTTTCTTTATTTTGCTTTTTAGGGCCACATTTGTGGCTTATGGAAGTTCTTGGCTGGGGTCGAATCAGAGCTGCAGCTGCTGGCCTATGCCACAACCATTGCAACGCCAGATCTGAACTGCGTCTGTGACCCACACTACAGTTCCAGGCAACACCAGATCCTTTAACCCACTGAGTGAGTCTGGGGATTGAAGTAGTCAAGTTCTTAACCCTCACTACAATGGGAACTCTGTATAAAATCTGCATCTGCTAATTTCAATATGAGGTTCAACTATGGGTCTGCTTTTGTATAGTGTTTTTTCCTCTTGATAATGGCTTACATTTTCCTGCAAGCCTCATAATTTTTTTATATTTGTATAAAAAACAGGAAGGGTTAAAATAGATAATATTATCCCTGCAAAAGAGCTGCCTCTGTTCACATGGGCAGTCTGTGATGGGGTCCCAGTGAAACTCTGAATAGCAGTGGCTGTCAAAATGGCCTGAAAGATGCTTTGTTTCATTCATTTCCACCTTGGACTCCTTCTTCTGATCTGTGAGGTCTCAGTGCAGGAATTAGGATCTGTCTGAATGAATGATCCCATCTGAATACTTGAACGTATATGTGCATATATGTATGTGTATATATTTGTGTGCATGTTTTTCTCCCACCCTCTGACCACCAGGTATCGCTTTGCAGGTAGAGGAAAACAAAGCAGTTCTCTCATGGTTCAGAGGGTTAAGGATCTGGCATTTTCACTGCAGAAGTTTGGGTTGCTGCTGTGGTGAGGGTTTGATCCCTGGCCCGGGAATGTCCACCGGCTGCAGGTGTGGCCAAAAAAAATTTAACAAGCGGGAACTCTGACATAACACACACTGGCCTTTGTGGAACCTCCTGGCCCATATCTGCTCTTGTCACTATAGGTATGATCATCTCCATTTTACAGATGAGGAAACTGAGGGTCATCTTCTCCACCTGCACTCACTGATTGATAATCAACCTGTCTTCGCAACCTAAACTTTGCTTTCGCTTCCATTCCAGAAAGCTCTTCCTCAGCCTAAAGTCATGATTTTAAAGAGAAGTCTCCCCAGGTGGGAGGAAAAATGCTGACTGACAATGTCATTAATTCCGGTTGGAGTGACTGATAGACCTGCAGCCATCCCTGCAGCCTGTGTGGAGGGAGAGTGACCTTGACAGTGCCCTTGGAGTTGAAGCAGCACTGTGCTGGCAGTGCCTGTGGTTGGTCATTTGCTGCTAATGCTGCTGCTTTGCCTCTTGAGACAAAATGCGACCTGCTTGGATCCACCAACTAGTTCGTGACCTGGCTGGGATGGGAATTCATATTCCCTTCTCCGTCTCGCCAAGCTCCCTGAATTCTGGGTGTCTTCTGGATTTCAAATGTGCCTTATTGTTTAGGCCCTTGAATACCTGTAACATTCATTAGTGACCCCTCCAGTCCCAGGCACTCTAATGGCTGCCTGGCACAGAGGGGACGGTGCCATGTGCTCTATTACGAGGCCTCTAGGGGTTTGGGCCCATATTCTTTTACCTTGGTGACTTGGGCTGGAACATATATAATCCCTTTTAATTTAAGGTTTGGTGAGGCTTGGGAAACCCTTGGCCAATTTTCTTAGTCTAGACCCACACTCTCCATTTTGCCCTTGAACTGAGATGCAAATATATGAGTTCTTATCCTTCAGGCCTGAGCAAAGCATCTGCCTTTTCTCAAGGCAGTGTTCTTCACACTCTGGGTCATGGCCAATTAGAGAGGTGTAAACTCAGTCATTGCAATTGACTGGCATAACAAAAATGAATGAACTAGAATAAAATATAAACTATAAAAGTTGTAGTGAAGCTCTGTCCTGTGAAATCTTTTTTTTCAGTTGTGTATGTGGGTATGAATGTATATATATGTGTGTGTGTGTGTGAGTGTATACTGGATCACAGTCCAAAATGGTTTTCTTACTACATTTTGTAGTTAAAAAAAAATAGGGGTTCTCAACCGGCAGATGATAATTATAAATTGGTAGAATGGATCAGAAAAATTTGCCACTAAAGGCATATCCGTCTTTGTAGGGAGCAGGGTAGGTTTGTGTGTTTTTAAAGTTCCTGATTACGGAGTTCCCTGATGGCTCAGCAGGTTGAGGATCCAGTGCTGTCACTGCTGTGACTCTGGTTACTGCTGTGACTCGGGTTTGATCCCTGGTTCAAGAATTTCCTCATGCTGTGGGTATGGCCTAAAATAAAATAAAATAAAATAGTTCCTTATTATAACATACCTCCCTTGCTACTTCCCTAGCACGCACACACACACACACACACACACACACACACACACACACACACACTCGCAGAGTCCATTTTCATTGAGAACAACCATATCTTACCCATTTGGATAGCTCACTATTCCTGAAACTGTGCCCGGCCTCAGGGGGTACCCATATACATGCTTGTAATTGTCAAAAGGTAAAGCTTTAAAGGTTAAGAGGTGGCATCTTTGCACTTTTGTCTCCCCATGCCCAGCATACACTTGGCACTTGGTAAATCATAGGTGTGATCTCAGTGACTTCTGGAAAACAGAAATACACCCCTGAGAAGTTACATGAATCCAGGGCACAGGTGTGACCAACAGCCGAGAAACGGCTCCGGCCTTCCCCAAAATGGGACAAAGCTCTCTTTCCCCCTCAGTGCATTTCAACAAACCAATCCAAATGGGGAAAGCTTGGGGACGGAGTGGCTGTCATCTCCCTAAGTAATAGAGCCTATCTCTTCTTAACCTTTGCGACCCTCAAAAACCAGTAAATTCCTTCTTTTATCTATCCTAAATCCTTTATATTACCCCCTAAGCCAATTTTCTGTTGTACTGTATTCAATGGGAATTGAAAACAGCTGGTCACCATCTGCTGTAGATTAATTCTTCATGTACTTGAAGCCTATAATTAGGTCATTCCTCAGCCTTCTCTTCTCCAGGCTAAATATCTTATTTCCTTTAGCCCTTCCCCAAAGGTTTTATTTTCCAATTATTTAATTGTCTTCCTAGTGTTGTTCTCAACATCAGGCTTTCTGCTCTTCACACACCTCCAGAGGAGGGGGCCGGTCAGTGTGAGGGATTATGGGTGTTTAAGGTCACTACTGCCACTTTGGAGAAGCCCTTTTTTTTTCTTCTGAGTCGTTTATTTTCAGAGGGACATTTAGAAATGAGCAGCAGCCTTCAACGGGCACCCTGAGACTGGAAACAAAGGAATCAGAATGTTATGCTTTGCTTCCACCCTAACTGCAGACACACTGGACCTTAGCCTCGACTTTGCACCTCAGATCTGAGAGGTGGCCAGTGCAAACCTCCAGGGAGGCATTTCGATCTTGATTAAGGGTGCGTCACTAGAACAGCCTTTCGGAAGGTTCTTAGAAGCCTGGAAGATCAGTGACGGCTGGAGAAAGACGTTTAACTTGACTAAGCCCCGGAAACAAGGAGAGATCTGTTTTCTCTCTCTTCAGTCCAGGAACTATCCTGCCAGAGGAGTGGACCACCGTCCAAGCCCTGTTCTCCAAGGCGGTTTTCTTCACCTTCTCCTCTCTGGAATTACATCTCTGCAACTCATTCCCTGGTATACAGTTTTTTTATGAGGTACAGACATATTTTGTGGCTCATTTTTTTTTTTTTTTTAATGACCACAACTGCACCTGCGGCATATGGAGGTTCCCAGGCTAGGGGTGGAATCGGCTGACACCACAGCCACAGCAACTCAGATCTGAGCCATGTCTGTGACCTACACCACAGCTCATGGCAATGCCAGATCCTTAATCCACTGAGAGGGGCTAGGGATCAAACCTGCATCCTCATTGATACTAGTCAGATTTGTTACTGCTGAGCCACAACGAGAACTCCAGAGTCAACTGATTTTTGAATGATTGAAGTTGTATCTTCACTTCTGGGGCTCTCTGCTCTGTCTCTCAAAACTGTCTTGGACTTTTGGTTGGAAGAAAGTATTCCCTGTTAATCTGTTCTTAAAAAGACTCCATTGTTATTCAGAAATAATGGGCAGACTAGACAGTGTTCTTTGCCTGACTCCATTGTCCATCTCCTCTAGCAACATGCGCCATGACTAACTCAGAAACAGCCCCAAAGGCGTGGCTTCTGTGATTTCATGTGTACAATCCCTTCATGAGGTAGATATCATTACTGTTATTTTTACAGATGAAAGAGAGAAACTTTTTTTTTTTTTTTTTTTTTAGGGCCAAACCTGAGGCATAGGGAGGTTCCCAGTCTAGGGTTGAATCAGAGCTTCAGCTGCTGGCCTACACCACAGCCACAGCAACACCAGATCTGAGCAATTCTGTGACCTATGCCACAGCTCATGGCAATGCCAGATCCTTAACCCAGTGAGAGAGACCAGGAATCGAACCTGTGTCCTCATGGATACTATTCCAGTTGGTTACTGCTGAGCCACGATGGGAACACCCACTAATGTAATTTAAAATTGTTTTTGTCTCGCTCTCTCTCTCTTTTTTTTTTTTTAAGGGCTGCACCTGTGGCATATGGAGTTTCCCAGGCTAGGTGTTGAATCAGAGCTGCATTTGCTGGTCTGCACCACAGCCACAGCAATGCAGGATCTGAGCTGCATCTTCAACCTACACCACAGCTCACGGCAATGCCAGATCCTCAACCCACTGAGCAAGGCCAGGGATCGAACCTGTGTCCTCATGGATGCTAGTCAGATTCATTAACCGCTGAGCCACTACAGAAACTCCTAAAATTTGTTTTTAAATGTGCTTACAGAAGTCCCCGTCGTGGCTCAGTGATTAACGAACCCGACTAGTATCCATGAGGACGAAGGTTTGATCCCTGGCCCTTCTCAGTGGATTAAGGATCCGGCGTTGCCATGAGCTGTGGTGTAGGTTGCAGAAGTGGCTCAGATGGAGTTCCCATCGTGGTGCAGTGGTTAACAAATCCGACTAGGAACCATGAGGTTGCAGGTTCGATCCCTGGCCTCGCTCAGTGGGTCGAGGATCCGGCGTTGCTGTGAGCTGTGGTATAGGTTGCAGACATGGCTCGGATCTGGCGTTGCTATGGCTCTGGCATAGGCCGGTAGCTACCGCTCCAATTAGACTCCCTAGCCTGGGAACCTCCATATGCCATGGGTGGGGCCCTAAAAAGACAAAAGACAAAAATAAAATAAATGTGCTTACAGTTGCTTGGGCGGCAAAAACCAGTATTTGAATCCAGGTCTAGCTGGTCTTTAGTGTCATCACAACCACCCGCATATGCTCATTAAAATGCAGATATCAGGATCCTGTGGTCGGATTCTGAGTTAGGGGCCCAGGACTCTGCATTTTCAATCGGATATCCCGGCAATGCTGGTGCATGTAACTCAAATCCCATGTGTACAAAAACACTGTCTACCTTGGTCCCGGCATTAGACCTGTTCTTCAAACTCTGTTGTACGTCCACCCAAGAGCTTGTTGACAGGGAGCCTGGGTTATACTCCACAGCCACTGAGTCAGAATCAAAGAAGGGTTAAGTCCAGATGCTATATTGTTAACATACAGCCTGGGGTGTGTTCAGAATCACCCTGAGGTTTGAAAGTCACTGGTGTGGGTCTTCTTGCCAGAGGTTTCCTATGCCCAGCAGTTCTAGATGCTTCTGTGGGAGATGGTGTCAGGTAGGGGGAAATGGGATGGTGCTGGCTTAGAGCTCCAGGCTTCCTAGATGTGGAAGGAGCTCTTAGCTAAGGAAACGTGGGGGAGATGACCCCTGAGAAGGCCTGCTGCCTCCCCTCTTACAGAAGAAAACTGAACCTTGAAGGGTAAAACGCCCTGGTTTTGAAAGCCAAGTGTTGCATCTGGTATCAGAAGTCCAGGGAATGGATAACCATTCGTTAGGATGCTGTAGCAGGTAGTGTTGCCTTGGCAACCTAGCAGGGGGCTTACAGAGGGGACAGACAGAAGAACAGATGGGCAGGTGTCATTCCATGGAGAATGCGGGGGTGACAAAGAGGTTTCCTAAAAGGAGCAACATGAAAAAATATTTGGCACCCAGAGAAATCCAGTCATCGGAGATGAAAACTCGGAAGACTGGGTTCTATGACAATATTTTAAATCTGCACAAATATGTCTGAACAGCAGGAGCAGAAGAATCCTCACAGATGTCTGAGAAATCCTCATTCTACAGGCCTCCTTTGCAGGGAGCTTTCTAGGAAATCTCGTTCTGTCCCATATGTTAGTGATAATCCTGTAGGTGGGAAAACGAGTGCACTGAAAAGCCAAAGCTGCACAAGGACAATTAAACTGTCACCAGAGGACCTAAAGAGAATGGATGGACTTGAGCTCCACCATTTCTTGAGTCAGTATTTATCAGGTAAACAGAGGAAAACCAGTTGGAAGGTTCAGGCACACTTGTATTTAAATTTCAGTGTTATAATATTTACAGGTGACGTTTAAAAACAGATCTGATTGTAATTCGCTGGATTAATTCTGACTCTGATTTCATTTTTACTTTGAACCAAGGCAACATTATTACTTGACACTTCAACGTCGATGCTGTGTCAGTTCCTTAAATTCACCATAACCTAATTAAGATTATTGGGGGGGGGGTTCCTCTCTATTTCAATAATTCAGCTTCACTCGTTCCTTGAGTACACAATGACTAAATGGGAATTATTTGAAAAGGAAACCTATGCATTCTATACAAAGGTTTATCCCATCACCTGATAAAGATCAAGCAGGTTTCCTGCCAGTTAGGCAGTAAACAGATGTTGACCTTATCCAACAGGGCACGGGAATCCCTCGTATTTTTCTTGTGTGAGTTGCTCGCTGAGCTAAAGGGTGGGGAAAAAAAAGAATGGCATTTTACACACGTGAATACCTCCCCTCTGAGCTCTCCCCGCGGTTCCCAGACCCTGAGGTCTTCCCATGGACAGCAGTCTTCCCTCTTCTCCTTGGGCAGCTTCCCAGACCCCAGGCCATCTTCCTCCTCCTGACTCCTCGTAATTTTCTGGCTTAAATGCCTCCTTCTGTTTCGGAGTCTGGTGAATGGAACACCCTTCCATCTCGGTCATGCCTTCCTTGTCTTTGGAGGCATCGGATTTTTCCCTCTTCACCCATAGTCTCACCACCACTGCTCTGGGTTCCTGTATCCCACGATGCCTCGCAGATACATGTTCTTAGAAATTTATGTATTTATCTATTTTTATTTTTTTGCTTTTTAGGGCCACACCCACAGCATACGGAAGTTCCCAGGCTGGGGGTCTAATTGGAGCTACAGCTGCCCGCCTACACCACAGCCACAGCAACACCAAATCCGAGCCTTGTCTGCGGTCTACACCACAGCTCATGGTAACGTGGATCCTTAACTCACTGAATGAGGCCAGGGATCGAACCTACAGCCTCATGGATACTAGTCAAACTCGCTTCTGCTGTGCCACAGCAGGAACTCCCTAAATTTATTTTTTAAAATTGACGTATAGCGACTAAAAATGTTGTCTTAATTTTTGCTGTACAGCAAAGTGACTCATTATACACTCATATACATTGTTTTTTATCCCCCCCCATTTTTTTTTTGGGCTGCAGCTGTGGCATATGGAAGTTCCTAGGCTAGGGGTCGAATCAGAGCTGCAGCTGCCAGCCTACACCACATCCATGGTAACACAAAATCTGAGCCACATCTGCACACTGCAGCTTGTGGCAACACGGGATCCTTAACCCACTGAGTGAGGCCAGGGATTGAACCTGCATCCTTATGGATACTTGTCATGTTCTTAACCTGCTGAGCCACAGTATGAACTCCCTTTTTATAGTCTTTTCCACTATGGTTTGTCCCAGGATACTGAGTATAGTTCCCTGTGCTGGACAGTAGGACCTTGTTGTTTATCCATTCTGTCTGTAACAGTTTGCATCTGTTACCCCCAAACTCCCAATCCGTCCCTCCCCTACCCATTTCCTCCTTGGCAACCACGGTCTGTTCTCTGCGTGTCATAGATTATTCCTTCAGCCTCCCCTGGATGAATTTTCCTCACTGCGTCCTCCTGGGAGAAGGGGAGCTTCTGAAATCCAGTTCTGAAGCAGGCAGACCTGCCCAGGACCATCGATGAAAAGCGGAACTCAGCTCACAGCTGTGTGGGACCCAAGCTGTCTACTCCTGGCCACCCAAACCCCACCCTTTCCTTAACGTCAGTTCTAAGGGAGGTAGTGGTGGGGAAACGGAGACCCATTTTTACAGTGACCAAGCGAGGAAATGAAATTCTGTGACAGCAGTAATTTGGGATTAAGATGGTCACAATGAGATCATGACCTAATTCATGATCCATGTGCTCATGGTCTCTTCTGAGTCTGTGCTCACCGTCATTCCTGTAGACGAGAACGTCTCAAGAAGGAAATGGTCTCTATGAGAAAACGAGGTTCTTAAACCCTGTGTTATAACCGTGAAAAGTGTCGTGGAGCAGAGCAGAGATCCCTGGGCCTGGAAGGGGCAGGGAAGACCTTCAGTACCTTTGAAATTGAGGTCTGAACCGTGAAAAGGTCTCAACCGGGGAAAGTTAGATTTGGTGACGAGGGTGATGAATGGGAAGGAAAGCTTGCAAAGAACAAAAACCGACTTGAGCTAGCTTAAGGGAAAAGGAGAGATTTCATTTATTTATTTATTTATTTTTGGTCATGCCTGGGACATGCAAATGCCAGGGACTGAACCTGGGCCAGAGCAGGGACCTGAGGGCCAGCAATGACAACACCAGATGCTTAACCATTAGGCCACCAGGGAACGCTGAGATTTGGGTTTCAAAGTTGTGGAAATCCAAGCTCAGGGCTGCCACCTCTGGCTTGGACGGGACGAGGGAATGGAGCCCCTTGCTGGTCCGTCTGTGCTGGTCTTTGCAAGTTTGCTCGTGCCTTTCCCTGTTGACCAGTTTCTGCTGATTCTCATTCTCCACATTAGAAAGCATGGCCACAGTCAAAAAATCCTGGGGTTTTTGTTTTTCCCCTCAGGAGGGGCCTCACTGAAGTGTGCACATGTCTGGTACAAAACAGTGGAGGGGAGATTGGACTATAACCCCAATAAAGGCTCCCACTTTGAGTTTAGGAAAAGGAGAAGAGCCATCAGTGGTGATAAGTCCAAAGCTACGCCATCTGTTGCTGATAAATTATAGCATCTCAGACTCCCAGGAGCATCAGCGTGACCTTGTTGCCTTAGGTCAGCAGGTCTGGCTGTCTCAGGCTCTGACTACTGCCCTTGTTCAGTGCCTTTCACGGCCATCTGAGAGTCACTTGTGGGATGGCGTGGGGTGTGTTCAGAGCAGTCCACTTTCTGTGGGTGCAGATACTTGGGCTTTGTGATGGCTTTAGAAACTAGAAATCGTGGGCCCTCCTTAGTTGGGCTGGGTGTTTTTGATTTTTTGTTTTTCTTTTCTATTTCTGGCAATACGACGCCCTTCCATCATTATTTTTCACTTCCGTGGACCCCGTGGACTCATTACCATGGTCAGAAATCCTGGGCGGATGTTTCTCTGCATGGGGGCTGGGCATGCTCCCCTTGCCCCTGGCTTTCCACGGAAGACACGAGTTTTTCTTCTCCATCTGCCCTGGAACATGGCCCCGGCCTCCAATACAAGCAACGTCACCTGTGTCTGTGCCAGGAGAGTGTTTCGTCTAATCCCTCAGACTCCCAGGCTGTCTTCGGGAGTCCAGCCAGACCCTGGGAGTGAAAGGCTGAGCAGAGAGCAGTAATGATTCATCCCCCCCTCCCCCCCTCCCCCCAGCTCTTGAACCTGGACAGACTCACACACCACACACCACATGGGGGCTGACTTTGCAAAGCAAGCTGCATGTGGTACTGGTTGGCGTAGTTGCATATTTTAAACAACATCCACCATTAAATGTCATTTAATAATATTTAAAGGACACGCTCTGTCCTCCTCTGGAAAGTCTGTTCATACCCACTCTCCAGTCTTCTGAGTTGAACTTTTAGCCCTGTGCTCAGAATTAATCCTCTGTTCCCCTGGACCTCTGGACTCCCTACTTAGCAGTTGGAACAGTGGCACTATGATGGTTTTCATCTTTGACTGCTGCTCCAAACTTGGACCCCCTTCCCATGACCTCTGACCTCACTCTAGCCCTGTAACCCAAGACCTCCTGAGCATCCCCAGGCTTGGAGGGAAAACACGTGGTGGGGAGACATTTCCTTGCCTTCTTTGTTTCTGAATTTTTGAATGTCTTTGTTTCTGGAGCAGCTAAATCATCCAGAGAGTAAAGTTGGAAAAAGCATATTCCCTGGAAACAGTGGACAGCTTCCCGGAACTCTTCCAATACTCATAGCTCTGAACCATCGGTCCTGGGCAGGGGAGGAGAGCTCACCAACGAACTTGGCTTTGGGTCAGTACCTGGATCTCAGGTTCTCTCCACCATGGCCAATCCAACAGGACTGTCCTTTGGGAAAAAAAGGTGAGTGTGTCATGATTGGTCATTGTCTCCCTTCCTCCTTTCCTCTTTAACTTTCTTTCTCCTTTAAAGATTTCCTGGGTTCCTGTTATGTGTTGAGGGCAGTGCTCTGTGTTGGGAAGAGGGTGGTGTGTACACGAATGCTCTTTTTGTCTTCGTAGAGTTTGGAGTCCAGAGGTGGAGAGCGAGGAACCCTGGTATTATAACCGTGAAAAGTGTTGTCGTGGAGCAGAGCAGGGGTCCCTGGACCTGGAAGGGTCAGGGAAGACCTTCAGTACCTTTGAAATTGAGATCTGAACTGTGAAAAGGTCTCAACCAGGGAAAGTTAGATTTGGTGATGAGGGTGATGAATGGGAAGGAAAAATCCTCTGCATTATCCTTTCTTACAGACCCAGAGCCGAGGCTTAGGGGAGTGGAGACATGCAGGTGTCTGTTAGTGGCAGGATTAGCGGCCAAAAGCATCCAGACAACTTGGTTCTCAGAGAAGGAAGCCCAGGCAGCTGAACTTTGCATAATTTCTGTTTCCTGGATCTTCTTTGGCCAAATGTATCTTCAGCCCACAGCCAAGGACGGCGTCCAGCCAAGGCTTCCCCATGGTCCTTGTCTCCTCCTCCTGTGGGCTGGCAGATAAAGGCAGGTCTCTTCCAGTCCCTGTTGGTCCGCACTTGGGGTTGTGTTCCCATTCCTCCCCTCCGTCTGGCCCTCCGGTAGCCTGCCTTCCTGTCTGGGGCTTCTTCCCGTTTCCTGAGGTGCCTGGTCAGGATCAATGTCTCCTTGAAACATTGTCTGGACAGAAAAAACATGTGAAATGAGTCCACTATATCCCAACAAAAGTTTTAAAAATGATATGAAAATACCCCCTCTTTCTTTGTATAAACAGAAAAGTAGGACCTTTCTGTCCAATTCTCAGTTTGCAAATTTGTATTTCCATCTATTTCCTTGACTTCTTCCTTTGGGTATCTTATAAAGTATTTCAAATTGGACCCTTTCAAAGTTGAATTATTTGCTTCCTAGAGTCTTAAAGCAACCTTCTTCTTGGGTCCACCACCCTCCCCAAAATATAAGAACATGTAATGAACACTCGCACATATTCTACTTCCAGTCTTCTGCTGATGGAATTTAAGATTACTTTGAATTTCTCTCTCTCTCTCTTTTTTCTTTTTTGGCCACACCCACGGCATATGGAAATTCCTGGGCCAGAGATCCAACCCATGCTACATCAGCTACCCAAGAACCTGCAGGAACAATGCTAGATCCTTAACTTGCTGAGCCAAAAGGGAATTCCTTGAATTTCTCTTTTCAATACACATTCTCCTACATACTCCACTTCTTTCTGCACACTCCACTTCTTTTTTTATTTTTTATTTTTTGGGGCTGTACCCAGGGCATGTGGAGGTTCCCAGGATAGGGGTCCAGTCAGAGTTACAGCTGCTGGCCTACACCACAGCCAGAGCAACTCAGAATCTGAGCCTATACCACAGCTCACAGCAATGCTGGATCCTCGACCCACTGAGCGAGGTCAGAGATCAAACCAGTCAGATTTGTTTCCACTGAGCCACGATGGGAACTCCTTGAGAGAGTAATTTTGCTTTTTGTATCTTACTTTAAAATTTCCTTGCTGTCTTGATGTCATACGGATATCCTCTATTTTCTTCTAAGCATTTCATGATTTGCTCCTCCTCTTGAACCCTTTTTTTTTTTTTTTTTTGTCTTTTTGCCATTTCTTGGGCCGCTCCCGCGGCATATGGAGGTTCCCAGGCTAGGGGTCTAATTGGAGCTGTAGCCACCAGCCTACGCCAGAGCCACAGCAACGCAGGATCACAGCTGCGTCTGTGACCTACACCACAGCTCACGGCAACGCCAGATCGTTAACCCACTGAGCAAGGGCAGGGATCGAACCCACAACCTCATGGTTCCTAGTCAGATTCGTTAACCACTGCACCATGACGGGAACTCCTGAACTCATTTTTATGAATGATATAGCAATTTAGCTATATGTTTTCCATATAGATAGTAATTTTCTCATCAGCTTTTTAAATTGTCCATCTTATCCTTATTGATTGATAAATGCTTTCTCTGCTACATTGACAGTATCTATATCCATGTCATCTCCAGTATAATATACCTGTATATGCATATGTAAACATACACATATATGTGTGTTTATGTGTATGTATAAATATATAGACATAGATATTTCTGGGAATCTATTCTATTCCACCGATTAACTTGTAAAACATTTTTTACATTGAAAAATTAAATTAAAATAGAAGAAAAATCTTAAAAAAATTAACAGCCAATGGAAACAAATAAACCTAACTGATACCAAGTTGGTGACATAACCAACAGAGAAGGATGGTTTCAAGTGACTTTAAAGCCTAGTGTTTCAACTCCACATTTTGAATGGGATATATCTTAATAGCAAAAAGTACTACTCTTTAGATATATTCATTAATTGTATTTTTATAATATCATTGGTCTTGCTATTTTAAAATATAAACATGGGAGTTCCCTTAGTGGCTCAGCAGAAATGAATCCGACTAGGAACCATGAGGTTGTGGGTTCGATCCCTGGCCTCGTTCAGTGGGTTAAGGATTCAGTGTTGCCATGAGCTGTGGTGTAGGTTGCAGACGGGACTCAGATCTGGTGTTGCTGTGACTCTGATGTAGGCTGGTGGCTACAGTTATGAGTAGATCCCTAGTCTGGGAACCTCCATATGCCACAAGCGTGGCCCTAAAAAGCAAAAAAAAAAAAAAAAAATATATATATATATACATATATATATATATATAAACATGAATATATGTATTAAAGCTAGCAAGTAATTATGTGACTTTTACCGGAACCAAATTTGTAGAATGAGAAATAGAATACAAATATAAAATAAAAACATACATAAAAATCCTGTAATTGTTAATTATGAGTTGGGAATATTACTATGAAATAATAGTTTTCTTTCCAAAAATAGTCATATATCCTATTTCTTTCCACTGAAAGCTCTAGAAGCAATGAAAACCCAGTAGCAAAGTTCCCATCGTGGCTCAGTGGTTAATGAATCCAACTAGGAACCATGAGGTTGCGGGTTCCATCCCTGGCCTCGCTCAGTGGGTTGAGGATCCGCTGTTGCTGCGAGCTGTGGTGTAGGTTGCAGATGCTGCTCGGATCCTGCATTGCTGTGGTTCTGGTGTAGGCCGGCAGCAGCAGCTCCAATTAGACCCCTAGCCTGGGAACCTCCATGTGCCTAGGGAGTGGCCCTAGAAAAAAAAAAAAAAGAAAAGAAAAGAAAAGAAAACTGGTAGCAATGAGCAGCCCTAGTGTTTGGATTGTGTTCTCGAAAGGCCAACCTCCACCCCCACCCCCCACCGCAAAAGAACCAGGGCTCCTTTGAGGAGTTACTGACTCCAAATCTGGGGCAAGAAATTTGCAAGGTAAGTCTAGGACATCTTGTCAGGTCAGAAAGCAAGAAAATGCTCAAGATTACTGAGGTATTACTAAAAGCACACAAGAGGAAACTAGCCAAAGATGGGACTAATTGATATTTAAAAGTCCTAATGTCTCCAATGAATTGATATACATCAAATCCATAAATTCAATATGAAATTGAAAGTAAAAATTATATTTACCACTTTAACGTACTATGACACCAACTTACTATTCTGAAAACTGGTAAATAAAAAGAATGAGTTAAGCATTTATATTGTCTTTCTTATGTTACATGTACTTCAGGGTAAGTATGTAGTTAAGTGAGAATTTGTTATGTAAGAACTCCAGCTAATCAATGTGTGTAAAATAATGTAATTTTAAAAGCATTGTTTTGTGACCCCTAATGAAATAATACATCTAGGTACTGATCATTAATGGTTACAAACACTATTATATGTACAAATATCAAATACAAATGTATGTTTAATTGGAAACTTTATAAAGGATGGATCAGACTGACATCAGCTGAACGAATTGACCAAAAATACTTCTTTAAAAATAGGAAATCACACAGTATGTGCTTTTGGTGAGATAAATTAGCAAGCACACAGGATCATCTAGGAAACATTGTTGCAAAAACAGGAAAAAGAAATAAAACCCATTTAATCTAAAGCTGATTAAGCCTTTTGATCTAACTATAGTTATCAGGAAATTCAGGAGGTAGAGGAACATGTTAACTAATACCATATGGATGCAACCAGTGGAATCCAGAAAATGTGAAATTTTGTAGGTTTCAATAAAGTAGTGGCAATAAAAATAGCACACAAAAAGGAGTTTCCTTTGTGGCTCAGCAGTTAACGAATTGACTAGGATCCATGAGGATGCAGGTTCGATCCCTGGACTCTCTCAGTGAGGTAAGGATCTGGTGTTGCTGTGAGCCATGGTGTAGGTTGCAGACATGGCTCAGATCCCACGTTGCTGTGGCTGTGGCATAGGCTGGTGGCTGTAGCTCTGATTTGACCCCTAGCCTGGGTGGGGACCTCCATATGCCTCAGGTTCGACCCTAAAAAGCCAAAAAAAAAAAAAAAAAAACACAGCAAAAAGAGTGGGGAAATTGTGATGTATAGAGAGACATCAATAGAATGCAATGTTTGAATCTTTGGATCCTGATTTGAACAAAACAAGTGTGTGAAATAAGTTTTGAGATGTTTGGGGCAAAAATGAACACAGATTGTGTATTAAATAATAGAGACATTAATGTTAATTTTATTATTCGCAATAATGACATTGTGGTTTGTTTTTAGAAGTCCTTTTCTGTTAGCGTTGTTGGTGTTACATTCTGAGGTATTGAGAGATAAAGTACTACGTTTGGCACTTATTTTGTGTTATACACAAAATACACAGTTTTTTTTTTTTTCTTTTGTTGTTGCTGCTATTTCTTGGGCCACTCCCGTGGCATATGGAGGTTACTAGGCTAGGGGTTGAATCGGAGCTGTAGCCACCGGCCTACGCCAGAGCCACAGCAACACGGGATCTGAGCCGCGTCTGCAACCTACACCACAGCTCACGGCAACGCAGGATCGTTAACCCACTGAGCAAGGGCAGGGACTGAACCCGCAACCTCATGGTTCCTAGTCGGATTCGTTAACCACTGCGCCACGACGGGAACTCCAAAATACACAGTTTTAAAAAGCATTTTTACATACAATAACTCAATCACTCTATATACTAAACTTACTAGGTATTATTACTATCTCCATTTTAGAGACCAGGCAACTGAAATGCAGATCGTTTAAGTAACATGCCCAGCTTCTCACAGCTGGTAAGTGGTGAATTCCAACACATCACGAGGAGTTCCCTTGTAGTTCAGTGGGTTAAAGATCTGCATTGTCATTGCAGAGACTTGGGTCACCTCTTTGGCATGAATTTGATTCCTGGCCCAGGAATCTCCACATGCCCTGGGCCAAAAAAAGAAAGAGAGAGAGAGAAAGACAGACAGAAAGAAAGAAAATCATGAGAGCTTCTTTGTTTCCTGTTCTCTCCAGACTTTGTTCCCACACTCACATATTTCCATAGCTGTGGTCGAAACACATTTAAAATCAGGTACTCAGCCTTTTATCATCATATTTAAGTATGGTATATAGACCTAAATGTTACAATTTTAAATAACTATATCACATTCTACTGTGATCACATCCTGATCACGGCATCACAATCAGCTTGATTATTTCTTTTGGAAATTAAGATTGTTTTCCTTTTTTTTTCCTATTACATATTCTACTAAAATGATTATGTTAAGGCATGAAGGTTTTTCTTTCTTTAAATTTGTTCCTTAGGACAAAACCCTTAACATCGGGTTGGTTGTAAAAGAATGTAAATGATTCCAACAGCATGAGAATTTTGTTTTCTTCCCAGCTGGGCTTAATTTTTTTTTTTTTTTAAGTTGTGTCCATGGCATGGGGACACTTCCAGGCCCGGGATCAAACGTGCGCCACAGTGGTGACCCAAGCTGCTACAGTGACAACACAGGACCCTTAACCCATTTCACCACAAGGGAACTCCCAGCTGTACTTAATCCTTGCTAGGTATTCTTGCTTGTAACTAGTATATAGTAGAATATCTCTTTTTCATTTTCATTTGTTTATTAGGAAGTCTGGAAACTTTTAATCAAACATTTCTTTTCCTGGGAGTTCACATTGTGGCTCAGTGGGTTAAGGACAATGTAGTCTCCATGATGATGCAGGTTCAATTCCTGGTGTCACTCACTCAGTGGGTTAAGGACCCAGCTTTCTTGCAAGCTGCAGGTCACAGATGTGGCTCTGATCAGGTGTTGCTGTGGCTGTGGCATAGGCCTCAGCTGAAGCTCTGACTCGACCCCCGGCCTGGAAACTTCCATATGCCACATGTGTGGCTGTAAAAAGAAAAAGAAGGAAAAGAATATTTCTTTTCCTTTTTTAGGGGGAGGGGCCCACTTGCGGCATATGGAGGTTCCTAGGCCTATGCTGGCCTATGCCATAGCCACAGCAACGCCAGATTCGAGCCTAGTCTGCAACCTATACCACAGCTCATGGCAACCCACTGAGCAAGGCCATGGATCAAACCTGTGTCCTCATGGATGTTAGTCAGATTCATTAACCGCTGAGCCAAGATGGGAACTCCTGTTTCTTTTTCTTTTTAACTGCCACATTTGCTACATATGGCGTTCTAATATATTGCTTGTCTTAGCAGTGGTAATTTTGATAGTCACCTTCACAGAAATTTAAAACCTTTATTTGGGCCAAAAATGGTTTGTCTGTTCAGTTATAGTATCTTCTATTTCTTGACTTTTAGAATGTCACTCCTTAATATAAATGTTGTGGGTTATCTGCTTATGGCCAGAAGGTTATTTGATTTGGGGTACACACAGTTTAAATGGCTAAGAAACGGTGAATGCTTGGAAGGGTCTAAGCTAGTCTCTGAAGGGCAGTGGAGGGACATGGAAAACTGCTGATGGTTCGGTTTCTCACCACATCTAAATGATGCTGTGGCAGTTCACAACTGAATATCCACTGCTATGAATCTATTTCGGGTTCAAAGGCCTGGAATCCTTTCCTGCCACACAGATCTGGCTCAAGACAATGCTTCCTCCAGTTTTATAGGCTACAATGCTATGTTACAAAGCTGTTTGGTGGAGCCTTGGAGGTGAATCCGCACATGCACATCTAATACTATTTTTGTCTAGATTTGAACAGTGGCATGTGGAGTGTTGGGACATTATGAAGGAAGGTTGGAAGTGTCAATACCCACGTGGCTCCTAACTGGCATTTACCATCTGCAGATTCCACCCTATCCCAGAGCATGTCTCAGCTTTAAACTTTAAAATGCTAAAAATTTTGAGCCCATTTGGTGAGGATCCTACCACCAGGGGCAGCGTCCCACTAACTCAGGTGCCAAAAGACTGATGTATACATCAAAGTGCCAGCATTATTGCAATGGGAACTTTGAGCATCCCTTTGACTGAGACATTTAGGCCAGTATGACCAGAATAGTCTCTCTCTCTCTCTTTCCATCTCTCCTTGAGGTGATCCCCCTGGTGAATACAGAGTCAGAGCAAGAAGGAGTTGTCCGATTTAGATAATTAATCACATGGGGTTTCAAGTCTACTAAGTGTCATGCTGGGGTCTATGGGTGGCCCCACCTGCTCCCTTCATCAGAGCTTGTGTGGGTACTGCCCCTTCTGGGCCTTCATGCCTAATATTCTGTGTGTGAGGTTGACTATGCTCTAAGCACACTCCTCCTGATAGAGTTTAATATAATGGATTCATTCCCCTGATTGCCTAATTACAGCCACACTCCATGCAGGTCTTCCTGTGGTTGTTCTTGACGCCTCTTGATTGGCGTTTTGGGTGTTTCTGATCAGATGGCAACAATATCTTGGAGTGACCAGATGATTAACCTCTTACATGAACTGTAGGCTCCCCAGCTTAGCTCTTTGGGGACAAACTTTTTTCCATGTTTCTGGGGAGTGGTCCCTCCATGTTACCCACTTTGACTGCCTGCATTGTGATCTAGGCCAAGTGAGGGGTCTGGTCCCTTGTTGCCCCTTGTTGGAAATTTTCCTTTTGTCCAGATGGTTGGCCTTTACCCTTCCTGGCAAATGTCAGCCCATGCAAACTTGGCCTTGGTTTTTGTCATTCAAAAGTTGCACATGAGGGAGTTCCCACTGTGGCTCAGTGGGTTACGAACCTGACTAGTATCCATGAGGATGTGGGTTCGATCCCTGGCCTCGCCCAGTGGGTTAAGGATCTGGCGTTGTTGTGAGCTGTGGTGTAGGTCACAGACATGGCTCAG
Organism: Phacochoerus africanus; assembly: GCF_016906955.1. NCBI lineage: Eukaryota > Metazoa > Chordata > Mammalia > Artiodactyla > Suidae > Phacochoerus > Phacochoerus africanus. The sequence goes on from NC_062549.1 coordinate 73,194,056, forward strand.
ATCCCAAGTTGTTGTGTCTGTGGTGTAGGCTGGCAGCTGCAGCTCTGATTTGATCCCTAGGCTGGGAACTTCCATATGTCACATGGGTGCTGTCCTAAAAAGCAAAAAAGAAAAAGAAAAAAAAGTTGCAGGTGAACCCTTCTGAGCTAATGCACAAAGCTCACACTGGTCTCTGGTACCATTCGGCCTCCAAGTGCTCCAGCTCCTCGGGGTGGCATTTCTGTCCTCACATCTGCCCTCAGCTTCTCCCCGCTCCTGGCCACACTGCCTGCTCTCTCACCTGGTGCTGGTTCCTGGCCTCACGCCTGGCTCACCAGCCCCAGATGAGCTCTGCCAGCTGCTCTGTGATGGATGACACTCAAGGACACGCTGGCAGTTTGGCCACATCCCAGGACAGTCTTTGTTAAAACCAACAAAATAAAATGTGCCTGAGCAGTTCATGTATTACTTTGGGGTAAAGTTTAAAAAATGTTTAAAAGTATGTTAAGAACTGTTAAATTTCACAATATTTCACAATGCCTGGCACCATGGCTTGGGCTAATAAACAATCAAGTAAGAAACCAAAAGAGCAGAAATGAATATTTTTCACTGTAAAGATATCAAGTGTCGTTAACTGTGCACAAGCACCATGCTGAAACAAAGACATTTTTTGTTATCAGAACTCTGTTAATTAATTACAAATTTATAAAACTTAATCAATCTTGAACTTAGAAAATTGGCTGGAAAAAAATTAGATTGGATGTAGGCGATGAGAAATCAGAGAGCTGTGTTTTGAAAATGTCCCCTTCTTGAGAGTACAAATGAATCCTGTTTTTAGTATAGGACTTGGAGTGTATAAACTACTTTCATATCTGTGACTTTATTACATCCTTATGATATCTTATAAAATAGTATGCTCTTTATGTTTTCATATGTAAAGCAATTGAGCCTCCATCTATTTTTATTAGAAACCCACCTAGGAATCTAATCTCAGCACTTTTCCTCCATGTGGTGATCAGCCCTGGAGATATGATACCCAGATATGACTAATGAAAGGTAGACTTTTCACAAACATGTAATTTTCTTATTGAGAGCCTTTTTATTGGGATGTTACATTTCATTGTTAACAGTTACAATGACTAGTACTCATAGAATACCTCCTCTGTGTCTGAGTCCTTGTCAGGGTTTTTATGTGTGTGCGCTGGGCATTGTTTGCTTTTTACTTTTTTCTTTTTCGGCTGCCCTCATGGCCTATGAAAATTCCCGGGGCCAGGGATCAAATCTGAGCTGGAGCTACAACCTACGCCACAGCTGCTGCAATGCCAGATCCTTAACCCACTGTGCCAGGCTGGGGATCAAACCAGTGCTTCCACAGAGACAAGCCAGATCCTTAACCCACTGCACCATAGTGGGAACTCTGTATTGTTTGCTCTTAAACCCAGGGTCCCCCTTGTTCTCTGCTGTCCTTCCCAGGCCACCCTGTCTTCTGCGTTCTCCCTTTCCAGACAAGGAGACAACACAGGGAAGGAGGCCATTCTCCCTGTTCCCGTCAGCCTTGTGTGGGCTCTCCATGGCCAGCTGCAGTTGGCTCTTCTCTGTGGTGTCAGCTCTCCTGCCACAGCTAGTGGCCCTGACTCCTGGGCTCTGTCCAAGCACCACCTTCCTTTGACCTGCCAGCAGCCAATCTCAGGATAGCTTCTTAATTCTGTTTGGCTCTTCAGCTCTTCCATTCCCTGTGACACCAAATCCCTGCCTTGAATTCCATCTACGTGAAAGACCTAGAGTGGTTTTGTTTAGTGACAGTCTGTGCCACTACAACATAGTATTACATCTAAGCTTTCCAACGTGCCAGGAAGGCGTTATTATCATTGTCACCATGTGCAGATAAGGAAATTGAAGCTCAGAAGAGACAAATGATGCGCCCAGCCTCAGAGAGTCCATAAATGGGAGCACTGGGGCACAAATCCAGTCACATCCAGATAACAGGTGACGCTGATCGAGTGCATTCCAGTGTCAGGCCCTGGGACCTGAGTGTGCCTATCTGTGTCACCCTGTGACCTATGTAGCCCTCACAGCATCTCTCCAGCTACAGATGAGGACATGAAGTTCAGACACACTAGCTTGCCAGAAGCACAAATCTAGGGAGTAGCCAAGATGGACTTCAAACCCAGATTTGCCTGACTCCAAGCTTGTTCTTTCTACTACTACCCCCCAAAGCAAGTGTGCATTGGAGCTCCCGTTGTGGCTCAGTGGGTTAAGAAGCTGACTAGTACCCATGAGGATGCAATCCCTGGCCTTGTTCCATAGGTTAAAGGATCTGGCGTTGCCACGAGCTATGGTGTAGGTGGCAGATGCAGCTCAAACATGGCATTGCTGTGACTGTGGCATAGGCTGGCAGAGGCTGCAGCTCTGCTTCAACGCCAGCCTGGGAACTCCCACATGCCACACTTGGTGGCCCTAAACTGAGAAACAAAAACAGAAGCAAAAAAAAAAGAGGGAGTGTGCATCACGACTGGGGAATAGACATTTCTGGTCTCCACCCCCAGAAATTCCAGTTCAGTAGGTTTGGGAGGAGCTCAGAAATAGGCACTCTGCACATGGGCCTTAAGTGATGCTGAGGCAGAGGGTGTGGGAAGCACAGGGGGCCAACCCTGCTTATCCTCCCTGCCACCACCAAGCCTGTGACACCCTGTGTAGTCTCTGTTGCTTCCGCTCCCCCGCCCACCTCTGTTTCTTCATCTGAAAGTCAAGGGGGGACTGGATAATCTTCTAGGGCATTCCAGGTCTCCCCTGAGCCCCATCACCCTGGGTTGTAGGAGTGCAGTGCATTTGGTGTCAAGCCTCCAAGGGGATCCCTGCTGTGCCATGGAGCTGTCCAAGGGCACAGCTGAGGCCCCCGGGGGCCAGGGTTTCTCATGGGCTCCCCAGGCCGCAAGACTCAACAGGGGCCCTGTGGCTTGAGAGTAAAGGAAAGCCCTGTTTGTGGATTTGCAGTAGTTGGCAAACTGGCATTTGAAAGAGGAAGCGAGTGGTGGGGTGGGAGTGTTCATTCAGGGAAATATTCGAAGAACTCAGTGTTTGCTCGGAGAGGTCATGAAATAAGTTTTGTTCCCACACCCTCTGGAAAAATGATGCTTCATTAAAATGGCAACATGAGGTGTAGAGAAAACGGTGAAATTGGGAACACTGAAAAGACACATTCACTAGATTCCACTTAAAATGTAAAAGGAGTGTAAAGAAAACAAATGGACATTTTCTTGAGGCAGCTGAGCGATACAAAACACAGGCATCTTTGTCTCCTTCTTGAAAACTTCCACAATGCCTTCTCCTTTCTTCCTCTTGACTAATCTCTGCTTCTAAGAGGTGTTGAGTTTCGGCCAAACTCTCTGCTCCGCTCGCATCAAAGGCCGCTGTCTCGTGAATAGCCAGCTCTCACCTACCGATCCTCTTACTCAGCCCTGCCCGGTGGACGCAGGACATTCCCCATAATGAGCTCTCAGGCAGAATTTCCAGGCGGGGTCCAGGAGCATCAATCACAGGCCTGAATGGGAGGTCGGCGCGTGGGAACCTTGGAGGAGCCTGGCGCAGAGCTCGCAGTGGTCCCTCCAAGCCCGTGGCCGCACATCTGTCCAGTGATGCCTCCTGGGTTCGCTGCCAGCTACATCGGTGCTTGACAGACGGGTCGCGCTCCTTTCTGGAGCTGCAGAGTACCCCGTGGGAGGGAAGGAGGCAGGCAAAGTTCTGTTCCTGCCTTACCACGACCCCTCTAACGTGGTTCCAAATGCGCCTGGGTTCCAGGTTCAGGTTTTCTTTGTACCATTAGCAGTAGTGCTTGCGAAGGAGGACTCCGTGGGATGGACAACAAATGGGCCGAGGGAGACTGGGAGTCTGCTTTTGTCCTCCTTAAAGCCCCGGTGTCTCATGTTTTACTCCTTTATCTGCAGTATGAAGGTGATGGTTCAGAATCATTAGCTAATAAGGAATCAGAACGAGGACAAAACCCTTTGAAAATGCAAAAGAACGTTAAGTATGAATTCCTCCGTGGCTTTTTACTAACATCCTCCACCAGATCTTAGGGCTGCCTCTTTCCCCTCGTGGACACTCCAGAAAAAACTGGGGCGTGGGAAGTTGTGAGTTCAGAGTCCACCTACATTTGGTCGATTCTGATGGCTGTAGAGTGTGATGCAAGTGCTGACATCTTTACCCACGCTTGTTCTCTGGGACCACCTCTCAACACCAAGACGTGGGCCTTGCCCAGCAGCTGAGTCCCTAGCCCTGCAGAGGGCGGAAGGAGGAGCTGGAATCCTGCTCAGGGAAAGGATCTGCAGGACAGAGAGGTTTTCCTGGGGGAAGGGAGGTCACTTTGAGACTAGAGAAAGCAAACAGCAAAAACCTAGTGAAGTCTGCAGCAGCATCAGGTCTATGCTGTCCCCTGGTGGTCCTGTCTTGTACTACAGTCTGCTCCCAATTCGCTGTAAAATGACACTCTTCTATCCTCTAGGCTGCAGTCTGGATGTCTAGAGCCATGAGGAGGGAGTGAAATGGGTTAAGGGCAATGAAAGCACAGGTATGAATCTTCTCACGGGACCGAAGACAGAATTTTTGCTGCAGGAGCCATTCAGTCGTTATCTGGTATAATGTGTATATACCAGTAAACAGTGCCAGCATAAAAATTATGCATTTAATGGATTTAAATTGATTTTGACCATTAAAAATTAAAGTTATATTATTCAGTCTATTATGACTTTTACCAAGTGTGTTTTCGAGTTCTCTCATTTCTACTGTTTTACCACAGTTTGAGGAGAAGAGAAAGAGATAGTATGTATGTATTTATTTATTTATTTATGCATCCATGGTGTGGATAAGTTCCTGAGACAGGGATTGAACCTGCATCATGGCTGCTACCCGAGATACAGCAGTGACAAAGTAGGATCCTTAACCCTCTGAGCTACCAGGGAATCCGAGAACAATGTAGTTTTTTATTTTTAATTGTTAAATTTTTAGGTCTGCACCTGTGGCATATGGAAGTTCCCAGGCTAGGGGTCAAATCGGAGCTGCAGCTGCCAGCCTGAATCACAGCTACAGCAACACTGGATCCAAGCTGCATCTGTGACCTACACTGCAGCTCATAGCAACACTGGATCCTTGACCCACTGAACGAGGCCAGGGATCAAACCCGAATCCTCATGGATCCTAGTCAGTTTCTTAATCCTCTGATCCACGATGGGAACTCCACCGAGAACAATATAGTTTTAATCCCCGTTTCACTGACCTGGAAACAGATACAGGGGCCTCAAGTCTGCAGAGTCAGGGTTACTGGTCTGTTTCTGGGTCCCACGTCAGGAGCAGGATGTGGGGCAGGGCCAAGGGGACCTGGAGAGCTTTCCTTTTGGCTTTGTGGCCTCACCATCTCCACTTCTGTGCATCCCTGTTCTCCATGCTAGGAGCATTTCTAGTCGGCTGTGTACACTATGTTAGGCATTTCAAATATGTTTCTGGAAGTTGTCAGTGCTGTTCTCTATGGGGCCTGAAGGCAAAATTCAATGTTTGTAGTAAATAAGTACTAAAATTATACCAGCGATTGAGAAGATGGATTATTTCCAGGTTGCTTAGCCATATTGGCTGAGTGTTGAATTCAGCAGTGGTGCCAACACATTCTATGCATGAATTTTGTGCTCCTGGGCTCTGAGAGTCACATTGAAGCTGGCGGTGCAGAGCCTGCCAGGCAGGATATCAAGGTGTGGTCAGCAGGGCTCGAGAAGGAGTTCGTGCAGATGTAAGAGAAGGCTCTGGAAACTGCTGGGATGGCACTTTCCTTGGACTAGTTCCCAGGACTGAGATGGAGGAGACGTGAGGCCTCAGAAGCTAGACTCACAGCATTTTACGAACAGTGGGCTCCACAGACTATTTATTTGTCCCTGGAATTGAAGCCACCTCTGTAGGGCGTTCACTCTTCCCATCTGTCTGAGTCTCTGTTATGAGCTGAATTGTTCCTCTAAAATGCCTGTGCTGAAGTCCTAACCCCAGTATCTGAGAATGTGACTTTATTTGGAGAAAGGCCCCTTAAAGAGATAATTAAGTTAAAACATGTCATTCGGGTGAGACCTCAGCCGATATGACCGGTGTCCTTAGAAGAAGAGGAAATTAGGACACAGACAAGCACAGAGGGGACGACGTGCGAGGACACAGGGAGAGGTGGCGTCTGCAAGCCAAGGAGAGAGGCTTCTGAACAAACCTACCCTGTGGGCACCTTGATCTCAGCCTTCCGGCCCCCACAGCTGTGAGGCAATAAATAAGTGGTGTTTAAGGCAGCCGGTCTGTGGTACTTTGCTGAAACAGTCTCCTTTTGAATTTAGGGAACGGGGCTAGATGGCCCATCCATTCAGCACCAACACCAAACCAAGTGGAAACCATGAAAGCCACTCTGTAGGGAACTAAAACATCTTCAAAAACAGGAAAGTGACTAGTGAAATAACATCTGGTTTGAATGGCATCCAGTATCTTTCACTAGATGTGATAGATTAGCATGATTTCTGGAGAAAAGCCCAAATACATGCCCCAAACAGGTACATCACATCACAGGTATGACTGAATAGAACTCTTTCCTTCTCCTGGCTCTGTGGTGTCCTTTAGAGGGAATCCAGATCGTATGAAAAATGTCTTCAAGTCTAAAGGAGTCATACAGCCAAGTTTTATGGAACTGACCTACAAAGTTATCTTTTTTTTTTTTGTTTGTTTGTTTTTTTGCTTTTTAGGGCCAAACCCGCGGCATATGTAAATTCCCAGGCTAGGGGTCAAATCAGAGCTATCACTGCCGGCCTATACCCCAGCCACAGCAACGCAGGATCTGAGCTGCCTTGGCAACCTACAGCAAAGCTCACGGCAATGCCAGATCTTTAACCCACTGATCGAGGCCAGGGATCGAATCCACAAACCTCATAGTTCCTAGTTGGATTTGTTTCCACTGTGCCCTGATGGGAACTCCAAGGCTATCAATTATTACGAGAAAAAAAAATATTTACCTATGTTACCCCTAATTTTACTTGGAAATGTTTTGAATTATCTGGTGTTTAGCCTATAGGCTATATTAGTTGATGAAACTCTATAGAAGATTTAGTAACAAAAAGGAACCTAAGCAGGATTTGCCTTGTGATGCAGCAGGTTAAGGATCCGGCACTGTCACTGTCACTGCAACGGTTCGGGTTGCTGCTGTGGTGTGGGTTTGATCCCTGGCCTGGGAACTTCCACATACTACAGGCATGGCCCAAACCAAAACAAAGCAAAGGAAGCTAAGCATCCAAGTCTTGGAATCCAGTGACTGCAGGTGTTCTGTTGGGTTTCATCAATGGTGGCCATGAGGTTGATACAGGTGAAGACCCAGGTTTTTTTTTTTAGGGCCAAACCTGCAGCATATGGAAAAATCAGAGCTGCAGCTGCCAGCCTACACCACAGCCATAACAGCTTGGGATCTGAGTTGTGTTTGCAACCTACACCATGGCTCACAGCCACACAGGATCCTTAACCCACTGAGCAAGGTCAGGGATGGAACCTGGGTCCTCATGGATACTCATCGGGTTTGTTGAGCCGTAATAGGAACTCCGAGAGCCAGTTTTTATTAAGCATTTTGCATGGCAATGGCACTCAATTAAGTGCTTGAAATGTGTCACTTAGGTGTCACAGGAACATTAGTAGCTAAGACGTGGTGTAAGGTGGCAGTTCAGTCTCACTCACTGCTACTCCTCAGCCTTGTGATCTTGAGCAAATTACTCTTTGTGACTCAGGCTTCTCATTTCAAAAGGTTGCTTGGCACAGAGGAAGGTTTCAATAAGTGCAGCTGCTGGTGTTTTTCTTTACATCCTCAGAGGAGGAAACAAAGGATAGTGGAAAGGTTAAGCACTTTGCCCAGCGCCTTGGGTACCACAGTGATGGATGGGGCATCCAGGCAGGCAGCTTGCTCAGGTTCTCTAACACCTTCCGTTAGGTGACACTATCTTTTGCAGGGACTTGTGACCTTATTCCTGCTAGGACTCATGAGGATGATCTTAATATGCGTGACACATGCTCCTTTATCCCTAAATAAGCCAGTGTGCATTTTCTAAAAACAGCGACATTCTCCTAAAGGACCACAGTAAAAAAGATCAAAAGCAGGAAATTAACATGGGTATACAAACAGCTAATCTCTAGCCCTTATTCGAATTTTGCCACTGTTTCGCTTATGTCCTTTACAGGAACATCAAATAATTGTGTCTGGTTCCCCCTACATTTTATTTCGTCGTCATGTCTCTTTAGTCAGGAGTATTTCCTCAGCTTTAAACGTTTAAAAATTTTTTTTACCTTCGTGACATGGACATTTTAAGATACAGACTATTTATTTTTAAGACTGCTCATCAATTTGAAAAGAGATTTATTTTTAACATGTGCTTTCTGGAAACACAGCAAGTTTACCCAAAGGAATGAAAAAATAGTGAGAATATATGAGACATCATAACAGACAGCAGTGAGAATATCTTGAGGTAGGTGGATCTTCTGATAACACTTAAATTGAAATACTTTAGTGGGAGTTCCCGTTGTGGCTCAGAGGGTTATGAACCTGACTAATATCCATGAAGATGCGGGTTTGAACCCTGGTCTTGCTCATTGGGCTAAGGATCTGGCGTTGCCACAAGCTGCGGCGTAGATTGCAGATGCTGCTCAGATCCTACGTTGCTGTGACTCTGTCGTAGGCCGGCAGCCACAGCTCTGATTTGACCCTTAGCCCAGACACTTCCATATGCTGCAGGTGAGGCCATAAAAAGAAAAAAGAAAAAAAAAATTGAAAACACATTAGCAGATATCATGGTTGACCCTGATAAAAAAGTTGTTCACGGTCAGTCTTAGTGAATTAGTTGCTTCTGACATGAGACTGTGGGTTTGATTTCTATGGTCTCCGCTATTCTGGCCAGCTTGGGATTCTAATACTATGAAATGTGGATACCTTGTTACAAGCTTTCTTTATGTGTTTCCTCACCAACTTCCCCTCAGATGTTATCCTAGTTATCATTAATCTCTAACCGTTCAATTCTCTCTTCCTCTGACCTTTACCATTTTTTTTTTGTCTTTTTGCTATTTCTTGGGCCGCTCTCGCGGCATATGGAGGTTCCCAGGCTAGGGGTCTAATCGGAGCTGTGGCCGCCAGCCTACGCCAGAGCCACAGCAACGCAGGATCCAAGCCGCATCTGCAACCTACACCACAGCTCACGGCAACGCCGGATCGTTAACCCACTGAGCAAGGGCAGGGATCGAACCCGCAACCTCATGGTTCCTAGTCGGATTCGTTAACCACTGCGCCACGACGGGAACTCCTGACCTTTACCATTTTTATTCCATCTTCTTTACATACACAGATGGCTCATGTTGACCAAGATTCTGCAATAGGGCTGCTCTTGCACTGTAGACATGCCTCAGATGCTATGGCTGTGATGCCCAAACTTTTGCTCCGTTAAGGAAACAACCGGTTCCTGTGTCTCTCAGCTTAGCACCCCTGGCCAGGCTGGTTGTGTTTTATTCTTCCCAAACAATCGATTGCTGTGCATACACACCAGCAGGAGCTGAACCACCTGCTGAAAGGCAGCGTAGACAAGGAGCAGCCACAATGTCTTTGTTCCCTGGGTGGCAGTTCTCAGGCAGATTCTCCAGAGGTTCTTCCCAAGGGCTCTATTTGCTCCATTTGGGGTAAAAAGAAGAGGCAAAAGTCCTATTGGAATGTTAGACTTTGGAAGTTGGAGAATAATGATGCTAAAAAGACAGATGAAATTTTGCCAGCAGCGGCGGTGTTGAGTTTCTAGTGGCTGTTGAAATGGCGCAGCATTGACTGGTCACAGAAAAGGTGTGAAGGAAGGATGGGTGTCTCCATAAATAGGGAAGCTCGAGTTCCAGAGAGCCATCTGCGTGTGATTGTTACGGGTCGAATGGAAATAGAACAGTGGGCATAACACCAAGCACTTTCAAGTGCCCGTGCATCCGTGCACCCGTCCATTTGTTATCTATCTATTCAGCACATCCTGCTTCCATCCTAGGCTCTGAGGAAACCGAGCTGGGAAGAGGAAAATCTCAGCCCATTCACTGGGGCAGGCATCACAAAGGGTAATTACAGTGTGTGTGGGAGGAGCCGTAAGGGGGCCATTGGGGGGCACAGAAGAAGGACTTAGGAGGTGTATATGGAGTGGGGACATTTAAGCAGGATCTTGCAGAATGCATAGGAGTTTGCTGGGTGGATGAGAGAAATGATGGCATTTCAAGTACTTGCAAAGGCCTGGAGTTACAAACAAAAGGCTAGTGATCTTCTTGTGTGGTTCGGGGAAATAGAGCCCTTGGTTCCTACTGGCTCAGCGGATATTTGCAGCTGTGCAGCATCTGCTCAGGCAGAATCAGCCCAGATAAAATCAGGAAGGGGGGATAGTCAAGTCCCCTCCCCATGCCTCCCTGTGCCTTCCTCCTTCGGTTTGCTGAAGAGAAAGGGCTCCAGAGGTGTTTGTTTAAGGAAGGAGAAAAATGAATAACAATTTAAGAGAGTTTTTCTCACCCAAGGCTGCCCTTCAGAATCTCCTTGGAAAGTCTTTCAGATTCCTGTGGTCAGATTTTTGTCCAGAAACTCCGACTCAAAAGCCTAGGGTGAGGAGGGGTGGAGAGGGATGGGGAGAGGTGGGCCCAGCCCTGACCCTTCGACGGAGTTTCGCAGGTACGTCTTTGTGGAGACCACCTGCTCCAGGTCTTTCCTCTCCCAGGAGCGTCTGCCTACAGGAAGCAAGGCACGGGTGCCATTCATCCATCTCGGAGGGTAGGACCTGTGGAACCTTTTGCAGGATCCACATTCTCCATCCTGCTGTGCTGGGTGTAAACGCCAATGGCAGGAGAGTCACCCTGTGTCCCCACTAAGTGCAGCATGATTTCAGGACACTGTTTCCCATAAGATTTTTCTCGTCTCCTCTAGAGACTCAGACTCTAGATACATCATGTTTTCTCTTCTTTTTAAAACTCTCATTTTATCATCAAGTTGGAGGCCGGGAGGAGGCATGCCCAGGGCTTTTGGGCACTGGCCCTGCTCCATCTCATGACCAAATGCTGATGACAGGGGGTCTTCATGTAAAAGATCCTCATGTGTGTACTTTGCAGTCACTGTGTGAATGTGATTCTTCACTAAAAAGGTGACGTACACTCAGAGCTCCTGTTGGGGCTCAGTGGGTTACGAACCTGACTAGTATGTGCAAGGATGCTGTGGGCTAAGGATCCAGGGTTTCTGTGAGCTGTGGTGTAGGCCTCTGACTCAGCTCAGGTCCTGCGTGGCTGTGGCTGTGGCTGTGGTGCAGGCTGGCCGCTGCGGCTCCAGCTTCACCCCTAGCCTGGGAACTTCCATATGCTGCGGGGGTGGCCCTAAAAAGAAAAAAGTTGACTTAGATGCATCATTTTAGAGTTGAAGTTGTAGTGAATGTAGAGCCCGTTTTCCCCTTGGCCAGCCCCTCTGGAGAGGGTTGCCTCTTCCCAGGATGGGCTCTGCACTTTGGCAAGAATGCAGCCGGGGGTCCTGGCCATGGCACAGTCACCCGCGTGCAGAAGGCCTCCGTGGGCTGTGGGAACGGCTGTCTTGGACTTCCTGACTTTTGTGCATTGATGGTCTTACTCACAGAGTCGCATTAACCCAGTTTTGGAGGCTGAATGAAACCATTGGTAACTTGCTGATTTGTTTTTCTGCCCCGAGTCCAGGCCGGTAACGAAGCCAGGAATTCCCAAGCTTTCCCAGGCGAGCGTGGAGACACACTGGGACGTCTTTTTCTTCCCCTCATCCATCTGCAGGCCAAGCGTACACTGGTCAAAGGCAAAGCCTGAATTGAGCTTTGTGCACATCTCTGGAAAGACACCCGAAAGTGTGTGATGGGGAAAAGGGACACGGGTGGTGGCGGCGACATCTGCAGAGCCGGCCCGTCCCTATCTGCTGCAGAATGCATGTGGGCAGGCTTCATGGGAACGATCCACCCGTGAGAGAATGGGGCTTTGACATCAGCTGAGGCCCGAGCTGCCTTACAATGAGAGGCCTGTTGGTCAAAGCGAGACTGTTTAATGAACTGAGAATCGGAGGCCAGCTCTGGCCATCTGCACGGAGCATCTTAGGGGCGACGCTTTACTGTAGCTGGCTCCACTGAAGTGAGCTGCCTTTCAAAGAAGCAATTGCAGCACTAAATTCATATTTCAAAATTGTGAATGATAAATTCACATTTCAAAACTGTGAACCTTTAGATGTTTGTGTGCGTGTGTGTGATAGAAAGCAATGCGTAAATGTTAGACACCACCGCCTCATTAGCCACTGAGTCTGAAAAAGTATCCCACTTATGGCTCTGAGGTCAGTAATGATAACAGCTTTTTCCTGGCACCAGGTAGCAATGTCCTGTCAAGGATAAGCACACACTCTATGAAAGTGAAATCCATTAACGCCCTTGTTATCAGGTGAGGAAGGCAGGTGATCACGACTGTCACTCCTTGGCTGGTGAAACACTGAGGCCCAGGGAGGACCATGACTCACGACCAAGGTCAAGTGGCAGGTGGTGGTGGGAGGGGGGTGCTGATATCTGATTGTGTCTTCCAGCCCCTGGCACTGGGGGAGGACGCGAGGCTGGCACTGCCTTTTCCTGGCAGGCTCGTCCCTCGCAGCCGGAATGCAGGTGGCAGTGTTGTGATTTCTGGCGTAACCTTCAAGGCGTCAATGATAATCTCGGTCGGCGCCAGGGCCCAGCTGAGTGTCGCCGAGCAAGGGCCAGACTTAAGCGACGCATGGCGAGGTTTTCCTAGCAGCGTCTCATTTATTAGTTGTGTTGGAAAGAAATTTCTAACAGCTACTGGGGTACCTCTGGATTTTAACAGCTGTGGTTTATAAGGGATTTGGGAGGGGGGGTGGTTTTCAAAGTGACTTTCAGATAGTTTCACCTTAGAGGGGCGTTTCTGTTCAGGAGAATGACTTGCCACAGTTCTCTGCTAGGAAAACCAAGCCTGCAAGAAGTAGCAGGTTCTGTTTTCTTACAATTCATTTTTAAAATTTATTTTTTATTTGTTTTATTTTATTTTTTTTTTGTCTTTTTAGGGCCGCACCTGCAGCATGGGAAGTGCCCAGACTAGGGGTCGAATGGAGCTGTGCGTATTGCCTATGCCAGAGCCACAGCAATGCCAGATCTGAGCTTCGTCTGCAACCTACACCACAGCTCAGGGCTACGCTGGATCCTTAACTGAGGGAGGCCAGGGATTGAATCTGCGTGGTCATGGATACTAGTCGGTTTCCTTACTGCTGAGCCACCCTGGGAACTCCTACAACCCATTTTAGCAAATGTGCCTTCAACCACCACCCCTTCTTCCTCCCCTTTGTCGGCCATGGTCCCCGTGAAAGGGTTCTTGTCCAGCCTGAGGGTCTCCGCGGCACATGGATGGTGTGGCTGGGGGCTGGACAGCCATGGTTAAATCTGGGGAACTTGAGGGTCCCTTCTAGACTGAGATGTTATAATTCCAGAACTAACGAGTCTCCACTATCCCCAGTGAAATGAGAATGACTACCAATTAACAAATGCTTTCTGTGTTCCAGGCTCAGCGCTGAGATCTCAACACTGAGAAGTCAACAGGTTACCCTGAATTCTCACAAGATTGTTGCGGGAGTTCCCTTGTGGCTCATTGGGTTTAGGATCTGGCATTGTCACTTCAGGGGCTTGGGTCACTGCTGTGGTGTGGGTTTGATCCCTGGTGCAGGAACTTCCACATGCCTCCTGCGTGGTCAAAGAAGTAATACATAAATAAGTAAATAAATAAAATATCAAGTTTTAGTATCAAACCCCATCCCCACCCCCCAAGCTGCTGCCAATATTATTGCCAGTTTACAAATGAAGAAACTCAGGTTTCTAGAAATTAAAAACTTGTCTGATGGCACAGATTTAAGACTGGCCAGTGACGGTCGCCCAGGAGTGGATTCCAGATCCAGCCGTTTCCCGTGCTGGAAACCCGCAACGTCTCCGGAATGAACTTTAGTCACCCTGGCTTCCTGCTTCTCAGATGAGAGCTGATCTCCAGCTCAGGTGGCTGGGGCTGTATCCTTGCCACACTCAGTGCTGGAATCAGAGAGGAAAACCTCAGAGGAAGGCTATGGGGGTGCTGGCACAGGAAATCTGCCGATTAGAGATCCTCTCACTGTAAATACAAACGGCCTTGAGGAGATAACACATTCACTGTCACCCATTAGCACCACTGTGTGAATTAGTGTAATTTAGCAATGCTTGGAAGGAAGAAACTCAAGGTCTATAAATCCAGATTCATCCCAACCTGGGCGCCTGCCCTTGGGGAGCTTGGGGGCGTTTCTTGTGTTTCTCCATGTCTCCTGTATAACCCCTGTTCAGTAAAGATTTGTTGACTTGGGAGTTCCAGTTGTGGCTTCGCAGTAATGGACCAACCAATATCCTTGACGACACAGGTTCAATCCCTGGCCTTGCTCAGTGGGTTAAGAATCTGGTGTTGCTGTGAGCTGTGGTCTAGGTGGCAGATGGGGCTCAGATCCAGTGTTGCTGTGGCTGTGGTGTAGGCCAGCAGCTGCAGCTCCATTGACCCCTGGCCTGGGAGCTTCCATATGCCTTGGGTGTGGCCCTAAAAAGAAAAAGAAAAAAAAAAGAAGAATTATTAAAAAAAAAATGTTTGTTGACTTAATGCCCAGTCTTGCTTTCTAGTGGGTCAGAAGCATAACGTTTATTAGAAAGAATGCTCAAAATTCTGACCTGTGTTATGGAGAACATGTATAATAATTAAACTACAATTTATTTTATTTTTTGTTTTGTTTTGTTTTTTAGGGCCACACCTGTGGCATATGGAGGTTCCCAGGCTAGGGGTCGAGTCGGAGATGTAGCGGCCAGCCTATACCACAGCAACGCCAGATCTGAGCCTTGTCTGTAAACTGCACCACAACTCATGGCAACACTGGATCCTTGACCCACTGAGTGAGGCCAGGGATCAAACCCACAACCTCATGGTTCCTAGTTGGATCCATTTCCGCTGCGCCACGATGGGAACTCCTAAACTATAATTTATTTTAAAAATATAGTCTGAAAAGTCAGATATATTATACCTGTAAATATACTTTTTCCACAAAAGGAGATGTCTATATCTATGTTACACATACGTCTCACACTCTCTCTCCCTATTCTATATAGATCTATATCTGCTTTTTGTGGAAAAATTAACCCTACAATCTGACCCCAAGGGAATGTTATTTCTCTTCCAGTCCGAGGCTAAATTAATGTCATAAAATAATGCTCCCTGTCTTTCTAGAGGGGTATCGGTCCAGTAACAGTCTATCAGAACTACTTTTAGCTGTGGCACAGGGATCAGTAGCATCTCTGGAGCACTGGGACCCAGGTTCAATCCCCAGCCTGGCGCAACAGAGCAAAGATCTTGCGTTGCCAAAGCTGTGGCGAAGGTAGCCACTTTGGCTTGAATCTGATCCCTGGCCCAGGAACTTCATAGGCCAGCCGGGAAAGAAAAAAAAAAGTTTTGTAAAAAAATTGTTTTATGAGGTCAAAAGTCACTTTTTCCTTACAACAGGGCCTACAGGTTTTATTCAAATGCTTAGAACTTCTTTGCCAGGGAGAAGATGTTAATAACAGCAAAGTAGCTTAAAGCCCTGTGAAATATGCAAGTACGATCTGACACTCATGGTGGGAGAGATAATATTTTAAAATCATCCAAGCTTTCCAGTTTGTTTGAACTTTGGAATGAAAATGAACTCAAAAGTTAAAAAAAAAAAAAAAGAGAGAGAGAGAGAAAGAAAATGGCTTTATTCTATGTCATGGTATTGAGATACAAGGTATACAGCGGATAAGGCAAGATTATTGATCCATCTCATCAGTCAGTGCCCTTTAACAAATCAATGCCAAGTTCAGATTTCATCTATGAAGCTAAGATTTTTTCAGATTTAAAAGGACTTTTTCAACTTTGATGTTTTCCGAAATGCATAAGGGGCTCTTCCGGAAGTTGCCCAATGACACTGAGTGAGGAGGATGCCAGCCCGCCTCCTGCTGGCCGCCAAGAAGACAGTTGGTCTGAGCTCGGACAGGGCCTGTGACAGTCCCCTGAGGCTCCAGGACAGCCATCTGCAAGATGATCACTGAGGCTCTGCAAATCTTCTAAAATAATCGGCAACCCCAACTCTGATCTACATCTTTCTCACTGACATTTTCTCATTTGGAAGATGTGGTGTAAATTTGAAATTGCCACGTTGAGAGGTAAGATCTATTCCACTTCTAATGCCTAAGAGCTATTATATGTAGCTCTTTCTTTTTTCTTTGGCAAGCAAAACTATTTTGGAAAATACTGTCTACAGAAAAGAAACAAACTCATGGACGTGGAGAACAGACTTGTGGTTGCTAAGGTGGAGGGTGAGGGAGTGGGATGGACTGGGCGTTTGGGGTTAGTAGATGCAAACTATTGCATTTGGAGTGGATAAGCAATGAAATTCTGCTGTACAACACAGGGAACTATATCTAATCAATTGTGATGGAACATGATGAAGAATAATGTGAGTAAAAAGAATATACATATTATATACACATTTAATAAAAATATATATACATATGCATATATATAAATGGGTCTGTTTGCTATAAAGCAGAAATTGTCAAGACATCATAAATCAACTATAACAACAACAACAAAAAATACGAGCACTGGAAATACTGAGTTAAACGGGGATGGAGGAAGGAAGGGTGGGGAGTGTGGGCAGGGCACACTTCCCCTCCCTGGTCCTGTGTGTTCTGTCAGGCTGGCTCCTTCAGCCAGTCTCAAATGATGGTCAGCCTTTAGGGAGCATGTGTGCTCCCAGGCTAGTGCTGGTGGAAAGTTCTGCTCCTCATCTCTGGGGTTTTCTAGAGCAAGTGCTTGTCCCTATCCTTTATATAATCTGAATCTTGGCTGCTTTTCTAATTGGTAGTATTGCCTCAATATACAGAAAGGGGGAAACATTGGTGAAATCAATCCATTAGTCAATCAATCAATCAATTTCGATTTCATGTAATGAAACATCTGGTGCAAGGGAAGTTGGTTAAAATAGGATTTTGAAGGGTGACAAACTGAAATTTAATCACCCATCTATGTATTCTCTCTCTCTCTCTTTTTTTTTCTGTCTTTTTAGGGCCATACCTATGGCACATGGAGGTTTCCAGGCTAGGGGTCCAATTGGAGCTATAGCCACTGGCCTACGCCAGAGCCACAGAAATGCCAGATCTGAGCTGCATCTGAGACCTACAGCACAGCACATGGCAATATCAAATCTTTAACCTGCTGAGCAAGGCCAGGGATTGAACCTGCATCTTCGTGGATGCTGGCCGGGTTTGGCAACCACTGCGCCACAATGGGAACTCCATCTATGTGTTCTCGACTCTGACATTTCATAGAAACATCTGTTCTAAATCTCCAATGTCATCATGTTTTTGTCTTATTATCATCTTGTCATCATGTTTTTGTCTTATTATCATCTTAAAATGATGATGTAAGTCTTCTCAAATTCTTTTGGAGGGAGTTCCCGTAGTGGCGCAGCAGAAACAAATCTGACCAGGAACCACGAGTTTGTGGGTTTGATCCCTGGCCTCGCTCAGTGGGTTAAG
Organism: Phacochoerus africanus; assembly: GCF_016906955.1. NCBI lineage: Eukaryota > Metazoa > Chordata > Mammalia > Artiodactyla > Suidae > Phacochoerus > Phacochoerus africanus. Next base: position 73,211,689 of record NC_062549.1, read on the forward strand.
GATCCGGCATTGAAGTGAGCTGTGGTGTAGGTCAAAGATGTAGCTCGGATCCCAAGTTGCTGTGGCTGTGGTGTAGGCTGCCGACTACAGTTCCAATTAGACCCCTAGCCTGGGAACCTCCATATGCTGCAGGTGCGGCCCTAAAAGACCAATAAATAAATAAAATAAAACAAAATGAAATTCTTTTGGAGCTGGTTGGATAAGAAGGATAAGTAAATCGTAAATTAGTGAAAGAATATACACTTCTGCATGTAGTTAGGTTACATCCTAGGGTCTGTCACTTGTATTCCCAGGTTCTAGGCTCACAATACAGCAGTGAACAAAACTGGTAAAACATCTCTGCCTTCTTGCAGCTTTTAGATTAGTAGGTTAGAAAGTCGGTAACTATGATAAATGAATTTTCTCTTGGGTAGTGGTGCATCTTTGCATGGCCTTCTCTGCTTCTGGGTGTCTGCTTTTTCCTCTTCTGTCTCTTATAATGACAATTGTTATCAGATTTAAGGTCCCCCCATGTCATCCAAGATGGTCTCAATTAAAGATCCAAAACCTAATTCCATCTGCAAAGCTCTGCCTCCCAAATAAGGGCACAATCACAGATTCCCAAGATTAAGATATATGTCTCTTTTGGGGACCAGCATTTAATCCACTACAAGGAAGAACAAAAGTTGTTTTTTTCCAATAGTATTTTTATTAGTTTTTTTAAATTTTGAAATGATTTAAATAGTTTCCATTATAGCTGGTTTACAGTGTTCTGCCAATTTATACTGTACAGCAAGGTGACCCAGTCATACATATATATTCTTTTTCTCACATTATCCTCCATTATGTTTCATCATAAGTGACTAGATATAGTTCCCCGTCCTATACAGCAGGATCACATTGCTTATCCGCTCCAAATGCAATAGTTTGCATCTATTAACCCCAGACTCCCAATCCTTCCGGCTCCGTGCCCCTCTCCTTGGGAACCATAAGTCTGTTCTCCAAGTTTGTGAGTTTCTCTTCTGTGGAAAGGTTCATATGTGCTGTATATTTGATGCCAGATATAAGTGATATCATTATTAATTAATTTATATAAACTTTTTTTTTGTCTGCACCCTACGAAACTGGAAATTCCCAGAGCAGGATTGAACCTGCACCGCAGCTATGGCAACGCCTGAACCACTGCGCCGCAAGGGAAATTCCGGTTTCTTCCGATTTCAAACTGGATTTATAAGGAGACCTTTCGGATATCTTGGCATTTGAATAAAGACCCGTGAGAGGCTGGCAAGGGACGCAGACTCTGAGGGCCGAGACCCAAGGAAGCAGGAGGGAGTGTGAGGGCCTCGCCTGTGTTTCAAGGACTGGGAAGTCTAGAGAGCAGACAACAGGGGGAGGGCAGAGACCGGGAGAGCGTCTCCGACAGGATGGGAAGACGGGAATGGACGGTTCCTGGACCACGTGACTGCCCCGAAGTGGTGAGACGCAATGAATTAGCAGTAGATTTGCTTGAGGCTCTGATGTGGGGGTGCGAGAAACAGGAGTCAAGGGTGACTCCATGTTTTTGGCCTGAGTTACTGGGCAAAATTAAGCTGACATTCACGAGACATGGGAGACCCGGGTGTCAGAGGCACTAGGTCTTGAGCTCGGGGTGTTGGGCCTGAAGAGGCTTCTGGTCACCGGGATTCAGGTGGTAACCAGGCGGTGGTGGTGGTGGGGGGACAGACAGCGCAGGTGAGGTCTGGGGCTTAGAGCCCAGAGACGAGATCTGGGGGAGCCCACCAGCGTGGAAAGCAGGGAGGAGGGGCTCCAGGGCCTGGGCTGGGTCACTCCAAGGCTTAGAGGTCCAGGAAGCAAGGAACGAGGGTCCAAGAAGAAGGAGGGGGGAGGGGTCAGCCGGCATGAGGCTGCCGGGCAGGTGGAAAAAGTCCCCACTTCTTCGGAGGCTGCCTTCCATGCGCCTATTTCTTCCCGTCCATCATTTCTCATTACTCTCTGTGCATTCCATTTGCACTGCCTTTCCCGTTTCATCAGCTCACGTTGGGGTGACGAGCCTAAGCACCAGTTTGAGGCGCAAACGGTGAGATTTCAGACGCCATTCCTCCGTCACAGGTGTACGGGCCCCTCCCTAGCTCATACTCATGGCGGGATGGGGGGTCTTTTTGACCCGCTGATGGGGAGGAGAAAGGCCAGGCTTAGTTCACGCTGGGTCAGCTTGGAATGAGTTGCAGGCTAAGACCAGACGGCTGCTGTGCTCCGCGGCCCCTGCCCCCAGTGGCCCGAAGGACAGATGGGAACGGACATCCGAGGGGCGGGGCTTTAGATGGTGCCTCTATTCATCCACTTGGCGTGTGAGGCGAATGGCCAAGGCGCATGGATTCACGAGCAGTGGCTGACGGCTCGTGGGTTGGTCAGAAGCCTGCAAGGAGAAAACCTGGACCGCAGAGCCCAGCGAGTCTGGGGAAGAAGCAGGCACCCAGTGTGAAGGGCTTTGTTCCCCAAGTGAGACCCACAGACAGCACGCACCGTGTACTGAGCGAACCTTCACCGAAGCTCATCATCCCAGTGCTGGCCAAGAGGCGCGCGGATGGAGCAGATGAGCTGGCAGGACTGGAGGCCATGTGTGGCCTATCAGTGTGCCCCCAGTCACCAAGACTGCTGGCTGTAAGGGTCCAATCAAGACCAGTCGTGAGCCCTGATGTGGGGTTGGAGGGCAGTTCCCCTCCAACAAGGCTTGGGTCCGGGGGTGAGGTGGGGGTGCAACTTGAACGCCGCTGCACCTGCGTCACAGTCCAGCTGCATCCTTGGTCCACCGCTGTGCCCTCAAGGGTGTCTTTCCCTGGAGCACGCCCCAGTGAACGATCTGCAGGCAAATATCTTTCTTTGAGTCATTCCTGGGGAACCTGGGCCAAGACAGGGAGAGACTTAAAAGAGATTGGAAAATAGAGAAAATGAACTTCGACATGACGTCACTGGTTGATGTAGAGAAGGCTGTCCCCTTCTGCCTGCATCTCTTTGTCTCCAGCGGGCACAGGTGCACGCAATTTTTATTTCAGCACATAGTTTTGGAACCATCCACTAGGTGGAGAACTTGCACTGAGTTTGCTGCTCAAACTGTGAAACCCCGCTAGCGAGTCAAGGGAGCTGCATTAATGTACGCCTTTATTTATTTATTTTACCATTATTGAGATGAAATGATGGGTTCTAACTGACAATGAGATGCATTTATGCCTATTCTTAGTGGCCTAAGCTTTTCAAACGTTATAGGCCTGAAAACATTATATAGAATTACATTTCTCTTGTGATTGGCTGTTACTATGGAATGTTTTTGGAGAAAAAATGAACTGTGTGAGGATAAGCCAAGATTTCTGCATAATCGTTTTTGTTGAACACAGACTCCTGATTAGTTTGTTATGATTTATTCTAAGCTCTTTTAGATTTGCAAGATGGTATTTTTTTGAATCTCAGGAAGTGAGTATGGATTGAAAGATAACTGCAGATTAAGGAAATAATTTTATTCATTAAAAAGCCTTATCCACTGATGTATTTTTTACATTTCAGTTTTCAAACACTGGGCAAAAGAGTTTCTTTTCATATGCATTGTTATTCTTGCTGATTACTGAGAACATTTTATTCAGGTCACGGAATGTAGGTTAATAGAACTGAGTATACCATGCGTTCTTGGTTGCAGCTCAGAGCAGTAGGGATATGGCCCCAATTCAGCTGCCAGCCCTACCCAGGCAGCGCTGCCCCAGGAATCCTTGCTGCCTCCATGCGAGGTCTCTGCATGGGCTTCTTTCCTGCCACGGAGGTCAAAGCCCTGGCCAGCAATGCAGTCCCAGCAGGGCCTCCTTAAAACAGTCTAGGCCAGAGTGTCTTCCTCTGTGTGTACTTTAAGGCAGGGATTAGCAAATCCAGCACTGGGTTTCACACCCTTTGAATTCATAGTGATTTTTACAATTGGACATTTCCTCTCCTTTTCTTTCTTTTCTTTTCTTTTTTTTTTTTAAAGGCTTCACCTGCAGCATATGGAGGAAGTTCCCAGGCAAGGAGGCAAATCAGAGCTACAGCTGCAGGCCTATGCTACAGCCACAGCATCACTGGATCTGAGCTGCATCTTTGCTCTATGCTGCTTGTGGCAAAGCCAGATCCCTAACCCACTGAGCCAGGCCAGGGATTGAACCTGCATCCTCACGAATACTATGTTGGGTTCTTAACCCACTGAGCCACAATGGGAACTCCTAGCTTGATATTTTCAATTGATTTGAGGATAGGAGGTACTCTGAACTGCAACAGAGTGAAGTATTTTCCTCCTTACCCCTCCTGCCAAACTCCATTCTCCTCATGAATAGACCTGTATTCCACAAATATCCTCCTCGATTATGATATTTTGGATTTTATCAGTTAAAATGCGTGAGAATTTATTTTCTCTTTTGGAATCTAAGTGCCTAGCTAATATCCATATTTTGCCTCTTGACCAGTGAGGCCTAAAATATTTATTATCTGGCCTTCAGAGAAAAAGTTTACTGATGCTTGTTATAGAGGGTCTGTCCAAAATGGAATGGAAAGCAGTGTCTGAGGAATATGAATTTTCTTTTTTTTCTGGAGAGAGGATTCTTGACTTTCTTTGATCTGAAAGGTGCATGTGACCTCCAAAATGTTAAGGCCATAGTCTTCCTGGATGAGGGCCTATCCACTGTTCTTAATAACAATAATAATAATGATGATGACGATGATGATGATGGCAGCTCAAAGCCTTATGGGTCCAAGCTACAAAGAACGATTGGAACATTGCCCACATGAATTTAAGGGGACTGAGGGCAGGGCTGAATTGAGTTACTAAAAATTAGCAAGCAATTCTTTACTCACAATCACAAAACAGTATATTTCGCTGGGGATAGTGTAGGTGCTCACCAAGTTATTGTTTGATCAACTCTATGACATACTTCGAGAAACAGGAGCCCTGCTGCTTTGATGCGCTTGAGAAAAGCATGGTGTTTGGCACTGAAGAGGTGTTGAGTTTGGGCCCATGACCGAGTAACCCACATGAACACAATTAACTGGACATTTGACCTGTCAAGGGCACATCATTGGGGTTATGCAATCATTTATTCTTATGCATTTGAAGCGAACCCAACCAGGACAGCACTTACCAGGAGTGAGGCTATAAGTAGTGTTATCTGACATTTCCTGCATTCTGTGGGGCCCACTTGGCTGTTTAGGTAAAGACTGCAAGACTCTGAGGAATTAATGTCTTTCAAAAAATGGAGAGGGGTGGAGAACCTTCTGAGAACCCACAGTGGTGCCTCAGAATGCAAGTTTGATAATTAGGTTCCGTTCAATTAGATTGTCTGGAAGGCTGCGTCTTCTAGCCTTTTCAGGTCATGTCCATGTGAACATTCAGATGGGCTAAACAAGTGTTGGCCGCACCAAACACATCCTTCCTTTCTGGAGCTGGTGCCAATGCATCCTTTCGGCAAAGCTGGGCGCAGACACGAGGCATTTACTACAGCCGCCCACTGGAAAGAACTAGGAGAAGAAAGGAAAACAGAGAGGAAACCACTGGCTGGAATCAAAGCCAGTGTATTCTCACCCAGCAGCCTGGAAAGTGCTGTCTCAAAAGATTGTCCTTTTTTCCCCCAACCAGATACTTGCTCTAGTTAATAAACAGGAGGAGGCTTCACACACCTTCTTTGATTGAGCTGTTTGTGTTGCTGTGAATTCTGGCAAACGTCTCCTAGGGCGCAGCTGAGTGGTTTAAGTACCACATCGCTGACTGTTCCAATTTCAGAAACTCTCCCGAGATTGCACGAAGACAAAGAGGCTGCAGAGAGCCGCAGCCCCTTAGTGCTCTCACTCTAATCTGTGCTCTGCTCACACGGTCTTCTCTAATCCTCTCGTACCCTGCTGTGGCGAGCGGTCTTAGGGAAGGGCAGCCAGAGCCAAAGCTGCAGGATACAGATTTAATTCAATCTAGCAAACATTTACTGAGCACCTCTGGTGTGCCAGACCCCGGGCCGAGTTCTGGGGCTAGAAAGATTAATAGGATATGATTCCAGAACTCAAAGTGGTCACGGCTTATAGGCAGAGTTCACGATCACATGAATAATAAAACCAAAGAGCAGGGCTGGGGGAATTCCTCACCAAAGGGATGACAAGGCTATGGCTTTACTGATGAGGGGGTGCTAACAGGTAGAGAAGGGGCAGGTGGGCATCCCAGGCCGAGGAACCAACACGAGCAAAGAAGGGATGAGAGTCCATAGTATGGGGGGGAAAGGTGAAAGGATTTTATCTCGGAGAGAGATGGGAGAAAATGCTGGAAGTGTGGACTGGGCACAATGGTTGATATTCATCACTGCTGGAGACAGAATAGCAAAAATAAATAACCAATGCCCCCTCCCCCTCCTTGTGAAGCTTACCTTCAGAGGTGAGGACTGATAATAGATACAAAAACCAGGCAGATTATTTGGTATGAATATTAGTTTGCTAAAGCTGCCGTAACAAAGAAGCACAAGCTGGGTTTAGACAATAGAACTTTATTTCTCACCATTCTGGAGGCTGGATGTCCAAGATCCAGGTGTTGGTAGGGTTGGTTCCTCCTGAGTCTGTGGGAGAGATTCTGTCCCAGCTTCTCACCCAGCTCCTGGTGTTTGTTGGCTCGTGGAAGCATTGTCCTGATCTCTGTCTCCATCTACACAGGGCATCTCTCTGTGTATGCCTCTGGGTCCAAATTTCCCTTCTAAATAAGGACACCAGCAGTATTGGATCAGGGCCCACCCTAATGACTTTGTTTTCATGCCATCATCAGCAAAGACCCTTCTAGAAAAGTTGCACTCACAGGAACTGAGACTGGGGGAGACACAGGCCACCCATAACAGTAGGTTAGAGTGAAATAATAATAAATAACACAACATAGGTGTGTTGAGGAGGGCCTCTGGATATGAAGCAAGGTAGCAGGAGGTTTGCTATGTTCCGTAGGCGGTTCAGGGTATGACTTACTGCATAGGAGACATTTGAACCAAACCTCGAAGGAGATGCGGGAGTGAGAGTCAAAGAGGTTGCACGGAAGTGTTCTGGGCAGAGGAAAAAAACAGTGTAAAGGCCCTGAGGTAGAATGTGACCAGTGAGGCCAGGGTGGAGGGAGTGGAAGGAAATGGAAGGTCAGTGGTCGTGGGACACCCAGGGTCTTACTACTGCTTGGGGGGATTCACCGTGGGGCTTTGGGGAGTGCTTTTTCTGCTTTTTTTAAAAATTTATTTTACTGAAGTATAGTTGGTTTACAATGTGTTAATTTCTACTGTATAGCAAAGCAATTCAGTTATATATATATAATATATATGCATATATATTGTACCTATTCTTTTTCATATCCTCTTCCATTATCCCTTATCATGGGATAGTGAATAGAGTTCCCTGTGCTCTACGGTAGGACCTTATTGTCTACCCATTCTCTAGGCAATAGTCTGCATCTGCTAATCTATTGGGCAGTTCTGAGTAGAGGAGTAAGATGATCTGACATAAGTTTCAAAAGGTTTGGGGGTTGAGAATACTCTGAAAGCAGGGCCAAGGGTGGATGGGGGAAGATGGGTTAGGAGAGGCCGTAAGAGCCCAGGTGAGAGGCAGAGGTTTCTGGGACCTGACTGGTGAGTGCAGGTGATGAGAGATTTAGGGAGGTTGAGTTTGAACTACATGTGGCATAAGCGTGTGCAGATAGGGACAGAAGCTGAGGTCAGGTCCTGGAGTTCACACTATCCTGAGGCCATCTCATCACTTTCACAGAGATAAGCCTCTCTCTTGTGAGGTCATGGACTTACACAGGTAACAGGGCACTCCCGGGGTGTCCTTCTGTTTTCTGCACTCCCTAAAGCCTTAGCCTCATTTCTTTCCTACCTCTAGTCTGAAGACACAGAAATGCAGTAACAAGGAATCATGCACTGGGGATGCTCCCTCTTCCTAAAAATTGAAAAAAGACACACAGAGGTTAAGTAACTCAATAATAGGATCCAGACATTCTGGCTTTTCAACGTTGGTCCAGCAGTGATGTTCTCCATTGAGGTGGGGGCTTTGTAGCAGGTGTGCCGTTAGGAACCTGCTTGACTAGGCAGCCAGGTAAAGACTAATCAGAGTTGCTCTGAGGTTGACATAACCTCATCTTAATCCACTTCTCCAATTTTTTTTAACTTTTTTTTTTCTTTATAGGCCCACACTCATGGCATATGGAGGTTCCCAGGCTAGGGGTCCAATTGGAGCTGTAGCCACCAGCCTACACCAGAGCCACAGCAATGCAGGATCTGAGCTGTGTCTGCAAGCTACACCACAGCTCACTGGCAATGCCAGATCCTTAACCCACTGAGCAAGGCCAGGGATTGAACCCGCAACCTCATGGTTCCTAGTCGGATTGTTAACCACTGCACCATGTCAGGAACTTTCACTTCTCCAATTTAATTGTGTGCCCAGTTCTGAATCCTTTTTTTTTTCTTTCCATTCCTTCATCTGTCACTGTCTTATTTCAGGCCTGAATTTCCTCTTACCTGGTCTATTGGAATAGTTTCTTCAGTGATTTTCCAACTTCTAAATTCTCTTTATTTACTTCTCAATTCTTCTTAAAGTTTTTTTTCTCAGAGCATGTCCCCTAAAATATGAAACTGATGATAGATGCCACTTCCTGCTCCCTCTTGAAACCCTTGGGTGACCCACAATGTCTTAGAGAAGTCTATAGTCCCTGTCCTGGCCCTCAATGCTGGGCCCAGTATGGCCCAGACCTTCCTGTTCAGCCTCCCCGTCCTCTGCTCTTGACCTCAGACCCCAAATCTCATTCTTCCTGGGCCGGTGCCCCACTGTCCCCTGCCTCTGTCTAGGCCAAGAAGAAAACTTTACTCATAATAGCTGTCAAGAATTACTATCCTGCATTTCCAACTCTCTCTTCCTTCTTACAGAATAGTCCAGGGGCCATGGGTTTCTAAGCCAGCAAGACCTGGGCTATGATCATGACTTTGAAATGATCAGCTGTGTGACACTGACCAGCAACATGGCCTCTCTGAGACTCAATCTGCTCGGTGATACAGGGAGATAACACCTTCCGCCCTGCAGGGGTGCCATCCAGGGGGAGACCAGGTTGTTAAAGTGACAGCTCGGCACCCAAACTGAAAGAGGGGCTTGGGGGGTGGGGGGGCTAACGGTTATGAGCTAATATTGGTTTGGAGCGCAGGGGTACATCTTCTGAAGTTTAGACTTTCGGGGGTCATGAGTGTCTGTGGATACTGTGGGCGATTTATAATTTCCCAGGCAGATTGTAGAGAGAAAGACACAATGACTCAGGACAGAACATGCATATTAATTGACATTAGGTTTCAGTCTAACGCATCCTCACACCTCACTCATTTAAATTCAGCTAATTTAGATTTTATGACACTGCAGGCAAAACTGGGTCGCAACTTACTTCTGTGCTATTTAGGAGAAAATTAATAGGAAGAACATGATTCCGAGCTCCTAACGTGGGGATGTTTAACCTACTTAGATGAGTCAACTGAAGTCCTCTTGGAATCAGTTTAGCAGGATTAGTTTATGTAGAGACACTCTGTTACTTTAAATGATTCAGAGACGTACAGTTAGAAGGTAGGAGCCAGAAAAAGTATGGCGATTATTAGCATATGTTCCTCACTGTAAAGATGGGAAAACAGAGGAAGCGAAAGCTCAACCAACTTGTGCAAGAATAAATGACACGGAATAAGGAACAACACTGATGAGAACTCAGGCGGCCCGCTGCCTCAACAGTGTTCCTTTGAGTATGTTGCCAGGGATTTTTTTTTTTTTTGTCTTTTTGCCATTTCTAGGGAGGTTCCCAGGCTAGGAGTTGAATCGGAGCTGTAGCCACTGGCCTACACCACAGCCACAGCAATGCAGGACCCAAGCCGCATCTGTGACCTACACCACAGCTCACGGCAATGCCGTATCCTTAACCCACTGAGCAAGGTCAGGGATCGAACCCACGACCTCATGGTTCCTAGTCGGATTCGTTAACCACTGCGCCACGACGGGAACTCCTTGCCAGGGACTTTTATATTAAATGCGATCAGTTTAGTATAACCTTCCTAGGCTACACTTGGTTATATGTTATTGGTTTTTTTGTTTTGTTTTGTTTTGGGCAAATTCTTGGTGGTAATTAAGGAAGTGCTATTTACAAACGATGGCACAACTCAGACTGACACTTGATTCACAGCAGTGTCTCCAGTGAGGTCCTGGCATGAGCAACAGGGCCTTGGCCGGTTCGCTCCAGCAGTTGTGAGAGAGATGGCACAATGAGTACGTTCCTGTCGGCAGCATCGCTCCCAACAAATGTTCTTTATTCAAAAAAAAAAAATGTGGCCTCTAATGTAACTCACTGGTCCTTAATTAGGACCATTGTGAGTTTAAGATCTGTTGTGCAGGGTGAATTTTCTGGATCCTGAAGTCTGGCTGGCTCCGCTAAGATCAAAAGTGTTTTATGAACAAGACAACACCCTCCCCTTGTGAGCTGAGGGCTGAGAACTCTGGACAATGTATTTTTCGGGTGACATTTTTAGCTGTTCTCATTGGCTGAAATCCGAGCAGGTATGTATTCATCCCTTTGGAGAAAAATTAGGTGACTGAGGTGAATAGTCTTAAAGGGTGAAGAGTTTGTGTAGATCATTATTGGCTATAAAATCTTTTTTTTCATTCTGGCCCAGTGTATGGTCCCCGGAATTCCTATTATCGGACTGCAGGAGAATCTGAAAAGAAGGAAGTCTAGTGTGAGGCATTTTCAAGAGGTCCCTGTGTTTGTTCAACTTAACAGTTTCTACTCTTAGTACCATTGCCCCAGGCTGTCAGGACAAAATAAATCAGTGTGTAAATTACTCGAATAAGAAAACAGTAGAAAAACAGCTGCAACTAATGGAAGGAAAACAAATGGAAGCTGTATTATTCCACCATGGAAGATTACCAACCAGGCTGGCTTTTGATATAAAAAGAAATCGGTGAACATGGAAACTTAGCTCTGCAAACCACGCAGCTCTTAACCAGGGCAGACCTCTTTATACCCTAAGGGCGGAGCCAATCAGGACTCATCCTTTAACCGGTGACATTTCCGTAGCTTTGTCTTTTCTTCTCCTGTCTTCTTCGATTTAATAACTATAATGGGAATAAGAAGGCAGATCAGACTTTAATAGTAAATTAAATTAAATATTATATATTCTTTATCTCCTTTCGGTCAAAAAGATAAAGCACATAGGAAGGACACTGGTATGAATCTTACTGAACTCACAGTTTTTATAAACCCACATGAACTCCAGCATGTGGGTGGGTGGTTATCAGATGCTCCAGACGTCTGTGCCTAGCTTGGAAGCTCTGGATTGCTCTCTTTTTAAAAACAGTTTTAATTTTTGTACAATTTTAAAGGTTTTCTATTTTTGGCTTTTATAAAATATTGGCTATATTCCCCATGTGGTACTACATTCTTTTTTTTTTTTTTTTTGTCTTTTGTCTTTTGTCTTTTTAGGGCCGTACCCTCTGCATATGGAGGTTTCCAGGCTAGGGGTCCAATCGGAGCTGTAGCCGCTGGCCTACACCACAGCCACAGCAATGCCAGATCCTTAACCTGCTGAGCGAGGCCAGGGACCAAACCTGAATCCTCATTGTTCCTAGATTCGTTTTCCCTGTACCACTATGGGAACTCCAAGTACTACATTCTTGAGCCTGTCTTTTTTTTTTTTTTTAAAGCCACACCCATGGCATATGGAGGTTCCCAGGCTAGAGGTTGAATTGGAGCTGCAGCTGTCAGCCTACACCACAGCCACAGCAACTTGGGATCCGAGCCATGTCTGCAATCTACACTGCAGCTCATGGCAATACCAGATCCTTAACCCACTGAGTGGGGCCAGGGATCTGACCCGAGTCCTCATGGATACTAGTCGGTTCATTACCACTGAGCCACAATGGCTCCTCTTGAGCCTGTCTTATGCCCAATAGTTTGTACCTCCACTGACCCCCTCTTATATTGCACCCCCAAATGTTCTCTATATCTGTGTCTGCTTCTTTTTTTGTTATAATCACCAGTTTGTTGTATTTTTTACATTCCACATATAAGTGATATCATACAGTATTTATCTTTTTGTTTTGTTTTGTTTTTGTTTTTTAAGGGCCGTACCAGTGGCATATGGAGGTTCCAAGGCTAGGGGTCCAATCAGAACTGTAGCCACCAGCCTATGCCAGAGCCACAACAATGCAAGATCCAAGCCACATCTGTGGCCTACACCACAGCCACAGCAACGCCAGATCCGAGCCTCATCTGAGACCCACACCACAGCTCATGGCAATGTCAGATTCTTAACGCACTGAGCGAGGCCAGGGATCGAACCTGTGTCCTCATGGATGCTAGTCAGATTCATTTCTGCTGAACCATGATGGGAACTCCTATTTGTGTTCTTTTTGATGATAGCCTATTTAACAGGTGTGAGGTGAAATCTCATTTTGGTTTTGATTTGCATTTTCCTAGTGATTAGTGATGGTGGAAAACTCATGATTTATTTATTTCCTTCTTTCCTTCTTTTCTTCCTTCTTTCTTTCTCTTTCTTTCTCCCTTCCTTCCTTCCTTCCTTCCTTCCTTCCTTCTTTCTTTCTCTCTTTCTCTTTCTCTCTCTCTCTTTCTTTCTCTTTCTCTCTCTTTCTCTCTTTTCTTTCTTCTTTCTTTCTTTCTTTCTTTCTTTCTTTCTTTCTTTCTTTCTTTCCTTCTTCTTTCTTTCTTTCTTTCTTCTTATAACTTTTAACAAGTCTGTGTTGCCTGTTAATGAAAGGGTCCAAGACCTTCTCACTGAAAGCTTTGGCCCTTGGTGCAAAGGCATCATCATCTTAGGATGTCAAGTTCTGTTTGGGGCCATGGCTTCCATCAGGCTTTGTCTCAAGTGTCCTAGCTTTCCTTTCTCCTTCCTCCTCTTCCCCCTTCCTCCCTCCTTTTCTTCTTCTTCTTTTTCCCCTCCCTCTCTTCTCCTCCTCCCCTCTCTTCCTCTCCCCCTCCTTCTTTTTCCTCTCTCTCTCTTCCTTCCTCCCTCTCTCCATCTCTGGTACATAGTAGGTACTCAATAAAAACTTGTTGAATGATTTTTTTTTTTTGCTTTTTAGGGCTGCATCCACAACATATGGAAGTTCCCAGGCTAGGGGTCTAATTGGAGCTGCAGCTGCCAGCCTAAGCCATAGACACAGCAACATCAGATCCAAGCTTCATCTCTGACCTACACCACAGCTCATGGAAACTCCAGGTCCTTGACCCACTGAGTGAGGCCAGTATCGAACCCATGTCTTCATGGATACTAGTTAGGTTCGTTTCCACTGCATCATGACGGGAATTCCCAAAACTTGTTAAACGAATGTCAAATGATCTGTGTTGAGAGAGTTAATTGGATAGGAAAGTCAGAAACATTGTTAAGGAGCTGTATCTGAGCTAGGTCTTGAAGGTCGAGCAGGAATTCATCAGATGGAGGAGGATGGAAGCAATAAGCCACGTGGGAGTGGAAAACACCACTTCTTACATAAAGATGCTGCATTGATTTAGATCCTGTGATTCTTTAAATTGATGGCTAACAGTGAAGTGAAAGAAAGGGTCACTACATAGCTGAGACGGTTTTGAAAATATTTGCTAAAATATACTGACGACTTATGTTGAATCAGTCACCTTGGTGAACTTCATCCAAAAAATAAGTCCTTGATGGATCCTTACTAATCAAACAAAGCCTGCTATATAGCAAGTGGTTAGGGAAATTCAGTAACTTGCCAAAGGTCACACAGCTAATATAATGGATTTGAACTTGGCTTTCTTTGGTTCAAGAGTCTAAGCCATGCCTTAAATTTATGAGTAAGGAAGAGCAGGAAAACACCTTAAACTTAAAAGTATAAGTCAGTGTTATCCAAAAAAATATAATGTGAACCATATATGTAATTAATACATTTTTAGTGGCCACATTAAAAAAAATTAAAAGAAGCATGTGGAATTATTTTGAATGATATATTTTACTTAACCAGTATATCCAAAATATTATCATTTTCACCATATAATCCACATGAAGAAATTATTAACGAGATGATCTATGTGCTTTCTCCCATATTGCCTTTGAAATCCAGTATATGTTTTACATTTAAATTACATTTCAATTTGCTCAGTTCACAGCATTTCTTTCATTTTTTATTTTTTTGTATTTTTGTCTTTTGTCTTTTTAGGTGGCACCTGCAGCATATGGAGGTTCCCAGGCTAGGGGTCTAATCGGAGCTGTAGCCACTGGCCTACACCACAGCCATAGCAATGCCAGATCTGAGCTGCGTCTGCGACCTAAACTACAGCTCACAGTAACGCCGGATCCTTAACCCACTAAGCGAGGCCAGGGATCGAACTGGCAACCTCAGGGTTCCTAGTCGGACTTGTTTCTGCTGCGCCACGACGGGAACTCCAGTACACAGCATTTCAAGTGTGCTGTGGACGCCACCCACACTGGACAGTGCAGGTCTGAGCCCTGAACACAATCCTTGCACCTCATGTGATATTGGTTGGTAATTGTGTTGTTCCAAGGGCTGTCGCATGGATTTTCACCCTTTTCCTCAGAAACTCCAGATTCAGCATTTTGCTCTTGATGTCCTCAGTTTTATTTATGGAAACCATGTTCCATCTATTTTTGTATTTCATTTCTAGGACATCCCTATTTAACTGCATTTGTTCTCTAACCTTGGTCCTAAGAGACATGACTGGGTTGATTACAAGAAGCAGGCAACACTGTCTTGTAATTGTCACTGAATATATGATTAGTGTCTGTCTCCAGACCATTTCCTAAGGCATCTGAGGGCAGGTTAGATCTCCAGGGCCTAACATGTCATAGCTGTGCGGGAAAGTCTGCAGGATGTTAAATGCGTATTTCCATAACAAACCCTGGCAACTATGTCTTCCTTTTGGTGAATTACTTGGACTCATGTTAATATGCGAGAAAGGTTTCACCTGTAACTTGGATGTGGATTTTAGGATCTGGTAGGACCATAAGCTTAATCTGCATGTAAGTGACCTTGCTGTTTCTTGTAAGCTACCGCCAAAATGGAAAGTTTTTGGAACATTCTTGAAACATTTGGAAAACAAGACCTAAGGCCCCCTTAACAGGAATATGGTTTAGTTTGCAAAATGATTCATAAAGTCCATGATCCTTTTTAACTTCATATCACTCCAAGTTAGCCACTGTCCTTCGCACAATCGCCAAGACTAAGGTCTATGCGAAAACAATGGCCCTTGGCTGTCAGGCTGGCCTTGCCTCTGCTGCAGGTATTTTTTAATTACATATTCCCATTTAACAAATATGGTAGCTCAGGTGGGATATGCTGCTGATAGGAACAACGTTTTCCTAACAATTTTTACTCTGCTTTTTGGTGCTTCCAGAGCTGCTGGAAATAGAAGTTTAATATTGCAGACTTCTATTTGGTATTTCAACCACGTTCCCTGCGCCTTCCCAAATGTCAGTTGTTCTCTCTGTAAAACCTACAATGGAATTTTTACTGGCACACAAGTGTAGATTCAACCTTTTTGCGTTTTCCTCCGATCTCTATCAGCAAAATGAGGTTTGGGACTTGATGGGGTCATGTCAGAATCAAATTCCCTTAATTCTCATTTTAACACAGTGTTCCATCTAGTTGAAAGGTCTTCTGCTCTCTCGACATTTATTTCTTTGACATGGGATGAATCAAAGGAGGAAGGATTGGAGTCTTGGGTTTTAAACATCAGTCTGAACTCTGGCGGTGATGGCTTATCATAGCCTCTCTCTTACTGATGTGGACTCTTAACTGCTGTAGATGAATCGGAAGTTATGGTTTTGAAGGTCTTGATCTAAAATGACTTTATAAAATATTGTGCTGAGTACTCTTCCAGATTTCATGCATATTTTCAGCATTGTTTCACCTTATAAACACATGTTATAGAAGTAATTTTAAGCTATTAATTTGAGGCTCACAGCTCTGTGATTCAACATTCCTTAGGAACAATACTATTTTCTATTTTGTCACTGTGTCTCCAAGGTTTTTTGGACCATTTTGGGGTGGAATTGTCCTTGGCTTCTTTGGGGGAATATATTGCTTTCTGCAGAAGCTGTGGCAAATATATGAATAAACAAAACTCTGACTCTTGTGGGGCTAGTCTGTCCTTCCATTTTCCTAAATTTGTAATCAAACCACAGTATCTGACCAGCAACTTCTAGTGGGAGTTATCATTATTACTTTTTTTTGGCCGTGCCCATGGCATTTGGAAGTTTCCTGGCCAGGGATGGAACCCATGCCACAGCTGTAACCAGGACCACAGCGGTCACAATGCCAGATGCTCAACCCACTGCGCCACGAGGATTCTCCCTATCACTATTACTTTTAATGTGAAAATTTTACACTTAATTGATAATGTGCTTCTTTAAAACCGTACTGGTTTTTGGAATTCCCGTTGTGGCTTAGTGGTAATAAGGTATCCATGACGATGCAGGTTCAATCCATGGCCTCAATCGGTGGGTTAAGGATCCAGCGTTGTTGTGAGATGTGGTGTGTAGGTCACAGATGTGGCTCAGCTCTGGGGTTGGTATGGCTGTGGTGTAGGCTGGCAGCTGCAGCTCCAATTCGATCCCTAGCCTGGGAACTTCCATATGCTGCAGGTATAGCCCTAAAAAGGAAAAAAAAAGTACCGATTTTTTAAATTGGGTTTGGAAAGGGTCTATATTAAAAAAAAAAGTTTAGATAGAAGTAAGATACTTATTTTTTAGTTGGACATACCTAACTTAAAAAGATCTCAATAAAATTCACATTCTGAGTCCCTGAAAACAAATAGAAACATTTTTATTATAAGTGGATCATATGTTTCAGCTCAAGAACAAAGAGTAACTTTAATTGGAATTCCCGTTGTGGCTCAGTGGTTAACGAACCGGACTAGTATCGGTGCGGACCTGGGTTTGATCCCTGGCCTTGCTCAGTGGGTTAAAGATCTAGCATTGCAGTGAGCTGTGGTGTAGGCTGAAGATGTGGCTCAGATCCTGAGATGCTGTGGCTGTGGCACAGGCCTGTGGCTACAGCTCCGATCGGGCCCATAGCCTGGGAACCTCCATATGCCACAGGTGCGGCCCTAAAAATACAAAAAGACAAAAAAAAAAAAAGAGAGTGACCTTAATTGACAACTGAAAAGTCTTCCTTTACAAGTATTTCCAGATTGAAGGACTTCAGAAACGAAAAACTCCTATATTTTAATAGACTCCCTCAGCCTACAACTGACCGATAGTTAACTGCTCTATAAAGCAGGCCAATCCAGTCAATTACTTTAGGGCCAATTTGATCAGAGATCTTGGGAGTTTCAGTGAGTAGTTATGCTACTTACAGTTGGATCTCAAAAGGGGCTTTAATAAGGACTTTTTTTTCCCCTGAGATTTTGGTAAATCGTTTCCCATACAAAGATGCTTGTTTCCATGTTCCAAATAACAGAGCTTTGAGACTCAGCTGCTTGTTTTTCTGTGTCTAGCAGTAGAAAAATCTTGCCTGTTTCCACTGTATTCTCATTCCCTCACTGCAGAAAAAGTGGCCTTCTACTCCGCACGAGACCTTTTTCTAGGTGTCTCAGCTTTCATAACCTTACCTTTTGCTCAGCTGACTCTAGAAATACATGTGTTGGCTTCTAAATGGCAAAAGGGAATTCTCACCCTTTTAAATGCTGGCAAGAAGGGTCTCTCTGATCCCAGGGCACTCTGCTGCTGTCTTTCTGGATGCGTGCGGGAAAGACATCTCAGGCACACACTGGCAGCAGCCAAACAGAAAGGTGTCTTTCTCACCCTCGTGCTGGGGACCACCTGTCAATCCGAGTTCCAGTTCTTCTCAAGGGGGGATCCTGAGCATTTCCTTCAGCTGCCATCGTGGTGGGAACAGTATTTCTCAGCTTTGTCCCCCTGATTCATCACGTCTCTGGGAAGGCGAGACCAGGCCAACCTCCCTGTGAAGCTAAGGGAGGAATGCCCACATCCCCGCTGTGGCCTCAATTCAGGGCAGTTTCCTGAGGTCCCCCTCCGCTCCTCATGCTCTTCCACGCGCTGAGTCCCACCATAGCCCCGGATCTGGCTCTGCCTGGGTGAGATTGCTCTCAGGACTTGAAGACCCCAGGAGACTTGGAGTCACACTGCCCTGTGCCTTTTCTGCTCTCAGCCCCTTGTCCCTGGGGCTCAGACTCTACTCCATTAGGTCTGACTGAGGACCCACATCAGAACGGTCACAGGTCTTCTCTCCGGCAATGGCTTGGCCTCTGCAATCAGCTCTCTCTGATAAACTTGCATTTCACTTTGAAGCTTTAACTTTAGGCATGTAAACTCATCTCTGTGGACCTACTGGAGCTGTGAATCAAAACCACATGTGGACCCATCAGAAGCACTAGGAAGGGTGTACTTCTGCCCTGAGTTCTAGGACTGACCTTGGCCAGATGCACTGACCATGACCTTCCTCAATGTGTGCTCAGTCCTACTTCTGGCTTTCATTTCTCCTAAATAAGTTCCCCAGTTTTTAGCCAGTGTGATGTTTAAGTTGTCAAGAGTCATTACAGTCTAGGGATCTGATGTGTAGGTCATGTTCTGAAAGTAGCACTGGAAGTCCAACTTTTCAGAAAAGGGGTGTGTATATTTGTAGTCATTTGTAAATGACTCCCAGATGCCACATAAAGGACTTGGGCTCATTTTTTAACTTTAGAGGGCAACAGATAGAGCTTGAGTCCATCTACTAGGTCTTCTTAACATTGGGCAACAAAAGTTGTTGCTGAGTTATTATTTTCCTTGCTCTGATGGCCTTCCTTCCTTCCTTCCTTCCTTCTTTCCTCTCTCTCTCTCTCTCTTTCTTTCTTTCTAGGGCCGCACCTGTGGCTCCCGGGACTACGGACTGAATGGGAGCTGTAGCCCCTGGCCTGTGCCAAAGCCACCGCAACGCAAGATCCCAATGTGTCTGCCACCTACGCCACAGCTCACAGCAACACTGGATCCTTTAACCCACAGAGCAGAGCCAGGGATCGAACACGCATCCTCATGGATACTGGTTGGGTTCTTAACCCACTGAGCCACAATGGGAACTCCCTGATGATTTCGATTGGTTTTCCTTCTCAGAGCAAGTGGTCATTAGCATTTAATGCTTATGATTTTATTTTTTACTCTTTTAATGTCTAAACATTTGGTGGCGGGGACCCCGTCCAGTGACTCTTTCCCTAACATGGAGTCTAGAGTGTTCAGAGGCTGGACAGTTCCTCCTTTGTATTTCAATGTGGGCTGTCACCGTCACTGTGAGCTCTGGGGACTCTTACACAGTCATTCTCTGTAAGAAAGCAAAGAACTGCTCACATCACAGCCTAGCCAATGCAATGACTCCATGCATGGGACACCAAGAGGCTGTATGGCCTCTCATCCTTGGGATGTCCTGAAAAAGCACCTGGCACCTGTTGGGACCATTCAAGGGACAGCCTGCCTGAAGGCGAAGGAATGTAATCATTCAATTACCTTTTGGGATTTTTTTCAATTCTTCCTGATAACAAAAGAGCTCTGACACATCATTATTACTTAAATAAATGGAAATCACTGAGTGTTATTTGAAGAACAAAAACATATCAGTAAGATATTAGTCAGTAGTATATCGTCTCTAAAATTCCATCTGTTAACCGTGCAGTTAATAGTTCTTTTAGAGTTGGAATTTGTCAGGAATTCTCTGCAGCTACCTGTAATAAGTTTATCTTCACTGTGAAAACATTTATGCATTTGCTGTGGTTCAAACCCATTAGCTGTAACTTTCTGTTGCATGGGCTTTAGATGCATCCGGATTCATATTGTGTCTTTCAAAAATACAGTATTGTGATTCAATGCCACATCTGAAGGCTGACTTCTAAAAAATAGCTTAAGTCCCCACACAGTTTTCAGGGGAGGATCGATCCTGGGCTCCAGAAAGTTCTTTGTTTTTCAGACATTGTGAAGAGTTTGTCTGAAGGTAGAAGAGAGATATGAGGTGAGGATGACTTGTTCCACATAATAAAAGTGGGAGGCATTTGATGTGGGGAGAATGAAGCCGGGAAGAAGAAAAGAGGCGCCACTGCAGTTGGGCCTGGAGAAAGAACACACTTTCACTTATAAGATCCTTGTGATCATCATGGGCCCGTCTGGATAATCCAGGGTAATTTCCTCACCTCCAGGTCCTCTGACTAGCAACTGCAACAGAGCTGCAACCTTAATTTGCCCTTGCTATGCAACATACATACCGGTTCTGCAGATTCAGTCATTGCTTTGGGGCCATTATGTTTACCAGAGGGTTAGTCCCTCCAATTCCCACTTTTCACGGTCATGGCCATATTATTTAAATAATGGCCATATTGTTTCAATAACATATTAATTCTTCAAAGACATCAATTATCCAGTGAGCACTTACATTCCTTGTGAAAGGGTCATCCTGTAAAAGTATATTGTAAACAATTTGTTGTTTTCGTCACTGAAGAAATTGGGTCACGTCCATATTTTTGCCAGAGTCCAGGTTTTGCCGATTGCATTCCTGTGGTATGAGTTATAGGTTCCTCTGCTCCCTGTGTTTCTTGGAAATTGGTAGCTAGGTGCTTGATCGGATTCCAATTCAGCATTTTGACAGGTAATATTTAACCAGTGGGGGAGTTAAGTTCAGTCAGGAGGCAGAAACCACACCACTTTACTGAACTCAGATAATTTAATATGAAGAATTGATAATGGGAACAAAGTTGTGAACAGGTAACTGGAAAGGGAAACAGACAACTTTCAGGTATCAGAGTAAAAACTGCAGGGAGAAACAACTCTGCAGAGATTGACAGAAGGCAAGGAATAGACTTATTAACACTTAGAAGCCTAAGGATGAGCTTGAGGAGCTGAAACTCAGCCCCTGGAAGAGGAAGGCCTGGAGCGCTGTTTCTGAGCTGTGGGCTGGGAGCCAGAACTCTAAGGAAGGGGGTGCTCCTGTGCTGGTGTGTCTGAGTTCGGAAGTAGCACGAATTAGAACTTTTTTAAATTGCCAAATAATGTTCCACTTTACTTACCCATTCATTAGATGGTGGACATTTTTGGCTTTTGACCGCTTTGGGACAATTATGAATAATGCTGTTATGAATATTTGTATATAGTTTTTATGCGGATATGCGTTTTCATTTCTCTTGAGTATATACCAGGAATGGCATTGCCAGGTCATATGGTAACTCTGTTTAATATTCTGAGGAACTGCTAGACTATTTTCTAAAACACTTGCACCATTTCACATTCCCACCAGAAATGTATGAGGATCCCAGTTTCTCTACATCCTTGCCAATACTTGCTACCTGTCTTTTTCATTATAGCTATCCCCGCAGGTGTAAAGTGATATCTAATTCTGGTTTTGATTTGCATTTCCCTGATGGTTAGTGATGCTGAACACCTTTTCCTGGTCATCGTGCATCTTCTTTTGAGAAATGTCTTTTCAGAAATTTTGCCCATTTTAAAATTAGGCTTTTTATTATAAAGCCCCAAGAGTTTTACATATTCTTGAAACAAGTCCCTTGTCAGAGATACAATAGGTAAAAATAAGTTGGGAAGTGTTGCTTTTTTTCCTCTTTTATGTTTTGGAAGTGTTGGCGAAGAATTGGTATTAATTCTTCTTCAAACATTTGGTAGATGTCATCAGTGAAGCCATCTGATCCTGAGCTTTTTTGTTTTTTCTTTTTAGGGCCGTGCCCATGGCATATGAAAGTTCCCAGGCTAGAGGCTGAATCAAAGCTACAGCTGCCAGCCTACACCACAGCCACAGCAATGTGGGATCCGAGCCACGTCTCTGACCTACACCACAACTCACTGCAAAACCAGATCCTTAACCCACTGAGTGAGGCCAGGGATCAAACCTGTAATCCTCATGGAAACTAGTTGGATTTTCTCCACCTCGCCACAACGGGAACTTCTGGTCCTGAGCTGTTTATTTTGGGAAGTTTTTTTTTGATTACTAATTCAATTTATTTACTTATTGAAGGTCTATTCAGATTTTCTATTTTTTTTTGAGTCAATTTTGGTTTGTGTTTTTCTTGGAGTGCATTCATTTCATCTAAGTTATCTAATTTGTAGGTACATGATTGTTCATAGTATTCCTTTATAATTCTTTTTATTTATGTAATATTGGTATAAATGTTCCCTCATTAATTTTATGATTCTAATTCTTTGAGTCTTCTTTCTTTTTTTCTTAATCTAATTAAAGTTTAAAAAAACATTTGGGGAGTTCCCGTCGTGGCGCAGTGGTTAACGAATCCGACTAGGAACCATGAGGTTGCAGGTTCGGTCCCTGCCCTTGCTCAGTGGGTTAACGATCCGGCGTTGCTGTGAGCTGTGGTGTAGGTTGCAGACGAGGCTCGGATTCTTCTTCGTTGCTGTGGCTCTGGCGTAGGCCGGTGGCTACAGCTCCGATTCAACCCCTAGCCTGGGAACCTCCATATGCTGCGGGAGCGGCCCAAGAAATAGCAAAAAAAAAAAGACAAAAAAAAAATAAAATAAAAAACATTTGGTTTTGTTGATTTTTCTTTATTGTTTTTCTACTTTTTATTTTATTAGTTTTAGCACTAATACTGTTTCCTATTTTCTATTAGCTTTGTGCTCAAATTTTTTTTTTCTCTAAGTGACTTAAGGTAAAAGTTTAGGTTATGGATTTAAAATCTTTCTTCTTCTTTTAAAGTAGTGATTATAGCTATGAATTTTTCTCTAAGCATTAATTTAGCTATATTCCATAAGAGTTGTTGTGTTTATGTCTTCATTTTCTTTTCTTTTTTTTTTGTCTTTTTGCCTTTTCTAGGGCCGCTTCCCATGGCATATGGAGGTTCCCAGGCTAGGGGTTGAATTGGAGCTACAGCTGCTGACCTACACCACAGCCACAGCAACACCAGATCCGAGCCATGTCTTTGACCTAAACCACAGCTCATGGCAATGCCAGATCCTTAACCCACTGAGCAAGGCCAGGAATCGAACCCACAACCTCACGATTCCTAGTCGGATTCCTTAACCACTGAGCCACGACGGGAACTCCATGTCTTCATTTTCTGTCATCTCCAAGTATTTTCTAATTTCCCTTTTGATTTTTTGTTTGATCCACTGATATTTAGTAGTGTGTTGTATACTTTCCAAATATTTGTGAATTTGCAAAAACATTTTTTCTATTTTATTTTATTTTATTTTATTTTATTTTATTTTATTTTATTTTTTGTCTTTTTGCCTTTTCTAGGGCCGCTTCCCATGGCATATGGAGGTTCCCAGGCTAGGGGTCTAATCAGAGCTGTAGCCACCGGCTTATGCCAGAGCCACAGCAACTGGGGATCCGAGCCGCATTTGCAACCTACACCACAGCTCACGGCAATACCAGATCCTTAATCCATTGAGCAAGGCCAGGGAACCTCATGGTTCCTAGTCAGATTCATTAAGCACTGATCCATGATGGGAACTCCTCCATTTTTTCTATTTTAAATTTCCTATTTCACTGCATTGTCATCAGAGGAAATACACTGTATAATTTAAATCCTTTTACACATATGAGAGGAATATGTATTAGGTATTTTGCTGTCTTTGGGTGGAGTTTTCTCATAGGTCTAGTTTTTTTTTCTTTTTTTTTTTAGTGTTTTTCAATTCCTCTATTTCCTAGCTGATCTTCTGCCAAGTTGTTCTATTCATTACTGAAGTTAGAGTATTGAAGTGTCTATTACTGTTGAATTCTCAGCCTTTCTTTTGCGTGTTTTGGGGCTCTGTTTTTAGGTGCATATATATGCATATATGTTCATAAATTTTTCTGACTTTCTGATGGATTGACCCTTTTATCATTTTAAAATGTCCCTCTTTAGTAAAATTTTTTGTTAAAGTCCATTTTTGTCTGATATTAGTATGGCCACTCCAGCTTTCTCATGGTTGCTGTTTATATGACGTATTTTTCCATCATTTTACTTTCAACCTATTTGCATCTAAAGTGTGTAAATGCATTATATACTATACACTATAAAGAGCATATAGTTGGGTCTTTTTTAAAAAAAATCCAATCTTGGAGCTCCTATTGCGGGTCAGTGGAAACAAATCTGACTAGTACACATGAGGATGCACGTTCGATCCCTGGTCTCACTCAGTGGGCTAAGGATCTGGTGTTGCTGTGAGCTGTGGTGTAGGTTGCAGATGTGGCTCAGATCTGGCATTGCTGTGGCTGTGGCATAGGCTGGCAACTGTAGCTCCAATTTGACCTCTAGCTTGGGAACTTCCATACGCTGCAGGTGCAGCCCTAAAAAGACAAAAAAAAAAAAATCCAATCTTGTAATCTCTGCCTTTTGATTGAATTATCTACTCCATTCATATTTAATGCTATTATTGGTATTGGATTTATGTCTGCCTTTTTACTTTTAGTTTTCTTTATATTGCATGCCATTTTTCTTCCACTATTCCTCCCTTATTGCATTCTCTTTCATTAAATAAATATATTCTAGTAAAACATTTTAATTTATTAAATTTTTTTTGCTACTTTTTGAGTTATTACCTTAGTGGTTGTTGTAGAGTTTACCACATACATCTTATCAAGGTCAATTTCAGATTTATACTAAATTAATCATGGTGCAAAAATTTAGAGATGAAACTTCCATATAGCTCTATTCTCTCTTCCCACTTTTTGTACTATTATTATTATATTTATTACACCTTTTTATGTTACAAAGCAAGAATACATTATTATAATTATTTATATTTTTATGTCTGCTAAAATGCTGAGAAAAGATAGGAGAATAAGTATGTGTTTAGAGTTTGTTATTTACCATTTGTTATTTACCCTTCTTATCTACCATCTGTTTCATTTAATTTGTTCTTGTGTGTTTGAGTTACCATCTGGTGTTATTTCCTTACTCAAGTACAGCTGTGCTCCACCTATCTCCTTTGTGCTATTATTGTCAGATAATATATTTTCCTGTTGTAGACCAATAGTACAATTATACACATGTTGTTTTATATAACTGGTTTCAAAATCAGTTAATAGAAGAAAGAAGAAGAAATAAGCATTCATATTATCCTTTATAACTGTATAATTATCTTTACTGGTACTAACTGGGGTGTCCTGGTTTTTGTCTGAAGAATTTGATATATATATCTTGTAAGGTGAATCTCTGGTAACAGTAAATTCTCTCAGACTTTGTTTATCTCAGCATGTCTTTATTTTGATTTCATTTTTTAAAGTTATTTGTGCTGGATGTAAGGTTTTTGGTTGACAGTGTATTTCTTTCACCACTTCTTGTGACTGCCTTCTTGTCTACATTGTTTCTCAGGAGAAGCCAGCTGTTAATCTCATTGGGGTTCTCTTGTATATGATGTCATTTTTTATTGCTACTTTCAAGATTTTCTCTTTGAATTTGTCATTCCACATATTTACTATGACATTTACTGCGATATGTCTTGTTGTGGATTTCTTTACATTTATTTTAACCTTGAGTTCATTGAGCACTTGGATCTGTAGAATAATGTTTTTCAGCAAATTTGAGAAGTTTCCAGATATTATTTCTTTGAATAATTTTTCTGCTTCTTTTTCTCTCTTTGTCCTTCTGGTACTCTTATTCCACATATGTTTGTGTGATTAAAGATGTCTTATTCTCTAAGGCTGTTCATTATTCTTAATTTTTTAATCTCTATTCTTTGAATTGCATGATTTCTATGATTCATAGTCAGGTTCACTGATTTTTTTTCTTTTGCTAGTTCAAATCTACCTTTGAGTTTCTCTGATGAATTTTTCATCTCAGTCACTGTACTTTTAAATTAATTACTTAATTAATTTAAAATTTCTATTTAGGTCCTTTTAAAATAATTTCTCTCTTTATTGATAGTCTTTCTTTGCTAAGATATTGTCTTAGTTTACTTCTTTTTCTGGGTTTCCTTTAGGTCTTTGACCATATTGCTACTTTAAGTTTTTGTCTGTTAAATCTGACATATAAGCATCCCCTCCTGCCTGCAACAGGCAGTTTCTGTTCCCTGTTCTTTTTCCTGTGTATGATTTACATTTTTTTTTTTGGGCATGTCATGTAATTTTTTGTTGCTGAAACTGGACATTTTAGGTAATACATTGTAGTAACTTCAGACACTGACTACCTTACTTGTTTTCTGGGGCTTGTTTTTGTTGTTGTTTGTGGTGCTTTGTGACTTAGCTAGATTCTTCATTCAATGGAGTCTATTTCCCCCACAATTAAGAAGCTCCTCAGAGGGCACAGCATTGGGTGTGATAGTGGTTTTGGCAGGGCTCTCTTTTCCCTGTTAAGCTCTCTGTCTCATTTGATATTATATTTAACTTGTTAGACTCCATTAATTATCAACTGGTTTCTCTATTGTTTATGACAGGGCTCTTGGGGCATAAATTGCTCAGAAGAGGGATCCAATTAAATTCACACGGGAGTAGTTTTTGAGGTCAGTCTTTGAGGTTTGTTCTGACCTCAGCAAGGCTCTTAACTGCACTTTTCCATGATTCTCTCTGGTGAACTAGCTGGCTTATGGTTTAGCTTATTGCTTTTTTTTAGGGTTGCATGTGCAGCATATAAAAGTTCCCAGGCCAGGGGTCAAGTTGGAGCTGCAGCTGCTGGCTGATGCCACAGTCACAGCAACACAGGATCCAAGCCACGTCTACAACTTACACCACATCTCAAAACAACACAGGATCCTTATCCCACTGAGTGAGGCCAGGGATTGAACCTGCATCCTCATGAATACTAGTTGGGTTCACTACTGCTGAGCCACAATGGTTATAGCTCATTAAGAGCTATTGCTCTTAATTAAAAGAAACTATTGCTTTGGGAAACATCCTTAGTCTTGAACTTCCCCCAAATCTATTTCAAATAAAGTCATGTTTCTGGGAGAGCTGTAGAGTTATTTTCTTATGAACTGCCTCTCCCCTTGGGAACAATCTCTGAACCACACTCTAGGTACTGGGTATGTTCGTAGCCTCTTGTCTTAGCATGCCTCACCTGGAGTGGAATCTCTAACCTACAAGTGAGCTGGGGTGACTGTAGTCAGGGTCCAATACTCCAGGCATGCTATGCCTGGGATATAACTTCTACCCTATGGTGGAGACTAGGTGGAAGAGGGGGGCCCTGACCTCTCAGATGTTCTCACCAGGAATTTAGCTTCATCATAGAGTTGGTGGGGATGAGAAACCTTGGCATACTGCCTTTCCTGGTGAGATACTGGAAACCCTTGAGTGAGAGCTGAAGAGAGAAGGAGACCTGTCTTCTTGCCCAGAAGTGGAGCTTCTGTCCTACCTAGCTGTTGGGAGTGGTTTACGGCTCTTATGCACATTCACATTGTTCTTAGAGATTTTAGTGGATTTTCTTTTTCTTTTTTCTTTTTTCTTTTTTTTTGGTCTTTTTTTGGGCCACACCCACAATGTATGGAAGTTCCTGGACTAGGGGTCGAATCAGTACTGTAGCGGCTGGCCTACGCCACAGCCATAGCCATACCAGATCTGAGGAGTGTCTGTGACCTACACTGCAGCTGGAGCAATGCCAGATCCTTTAACCCACTGAACAGGGCCAGGGATCGAACCCACATCCTCATGGATACTAGTCGGGTTCTTAACCTGCTGAGCCACAATGGGAACTCCTTTAGTAGGTTTTCTTGAATACATGTTCTTCATTTGCTGTATCTCTTTAGAAAAATCCCAGAGAGTTTAAATGATTGATTAAAAATAAAAAAGTTTTCATAAAATTTTTTGTTTCTCTGATGATTGGGTCCATGGACATCTTCACACTTTTCATCCCAGAAGTGAACTCCAGAGACTGCTTTTAAGATTTTTAATTTTGCTTTAGGATTATATAAAATATTTATGTTCCAAAATCAAATATACAAACTAAGATACATTCAGAAAAGGACTAACATGGCATTCTTCTACCCTATTTTACCCTTCATTTTATAGGCAACCATTTACATATCTTTCTTTTTTTAAACCAATAAATGAGTATGTTATTTAGGAAGGTTTGTGTTTT
Source organism: Phacochoerus africanus (assembly GCF_016906955.1). Classification (NCBI taxonomy): domain Eukaryota; kingdom Metazoa; phylum Chordata; class Mammalia; order Artiodactyla; family Suidae; genus Phacochoerus; species Phacochoerus africanus. The sequence continues at coordinate 73,239,689 of NC_062549.1, forward strand.
TTGTTCTCATGGTTACCTTTATACTAATATCTTTATATAACACTTTAAGCACTCTCTTTTTTTGGCAATTGTCTATTTATGAACAAGACTGAAATTAGCTGGTGTCCTATTTCCCCTCCTATTTATCTCCGCATCGTGTCATTTGATGTAATGTACCTTTTCTTTAAGTGAGAATCTTCTATTTTCATATATTTTCCCACCAAGTATTTTTTCCCCAAGTATTGATAGTTGTTTTATAGCATACATTATTAAACCATATTACTAAATATTATCTGTCTACCTTATAACCATTATGTAGTGTTTCATCAATATTTCTCCTTTTATTTTGGTTGTCAGAAACTCATTTTCTAGTAAATTCTTATAGAAGATTTATCTGAACCATGTTTCTGGAATTCAAAGCCATTAGTCTGTTGTTCTTAAACTTGAAGTTCATTTGAGCAGAATATAAAATCCTTGGCTTGCATTTTGTTTTGCATACCTTAAACATATTATTTCATTGTCTTCTGGCTTGTAATTCTTGTTCCAAAAAAGTCGTATGACAATTTTCTTTATTTGTGAGTTGATAATTTTGCTGAATGGCCAAAGGTTTTCTTTTTAAAGACTAACAGTGTCCCTGTAATGTTTCAGTGTTGACAATTCTGCATCACTTTTGTCTAGTACATAAGGTAGGTTCATGTCTTTTTTAATACAGGAAAATTTTCTTATAGATTTTTTTGTTCTCTTCCATTACTTTGCTCATTTCTTTGGGGACTCCTAATATGTATATTGGATCTTATTTTTGCCCTCAAAATTATACTTTTAGTTTAAGAAGTATTTGTTTTTCCATCTCATAATTCTCTTCAGGGCATGTTTTATGGTTTTTATTCAGGTTTGCCTGATTTTTCTTTATTTTGAATTCTTTTTTGAGTTCCCTCACCTTTTAAAAAGTATTTCTTTTCTCCAATCACTTCATTTCCAAGTTTTCCTAATTCTCCTTTGTGTTCTTCTTTAATGCTTTCTACAGTTATTTATTTTAATTCTTTTTGAAATATTAGGTAAGCGTTTTTATTGGCTTTGTGGGCACTTTTTTTTTTTTGGTGTGCTTTCATTGTTCATATAAGGCTGTCCCTCCCTCCCTCCCTCTCTCCTTCCCTCCCTCCTTTTGCAATGATAATGTTGTATAGAAAGTGACTTGTAACACTTTTCTGTTGCTCATTTTAAGTGACATTTTCCCTATACTTTTAAGATGCAGAGGTTGGCCACAATATCTCTTCTAGCTTCATAGCTCTAGAGCTTCCTTGTTTTGCTGTTTTGATGAAATGATTAAAACATGGACCAGTTTCTGAGCTTTGTCTTCTCTGCTCTCTTTCCTCATGCATATCTAGATTTCTCTTTTCTTTGCCTCAGATACCCTTGTCCTGCTCAACTTAGATTCTGCTCTCACCAACTTATCCTTAGTGAGAGGCTTGCTCTAAAAAAGAGCTCAGGATTGCAAGTTTTGAGAATCCTAAGGCCAAGGCCATTTCAGCACCTGCTGGCCTTTCCACAGGTCCGCACCTGTGAATCAGAATTTGCAGAACATTCTGAAAGTTCCGCTGCTATGCTTAAGAGTCACTCTTGGTGATTTTGAGTTCCCCTGTCCTCAGGGCACCAAGGTGTCCCAGGTTCCTTTTCCCATATGAATGTGGATATCAAGTGGGTCTTGTCGTTGTTGGTGGTTCAACTCGTACTTTTCATAATTTGGAATGCTTACCAACTAGTGTAATTGTAGATTCTTATATTTCTTTAATAGTGTGGTTTTTCCCACACTTCACTATTTGAATAAATATGTGGTTTCCTTGAGCTTCTTAGATCACACATAGAAATAATTCTGTCTTTTAAAGCTTGATGTGAATCACAGAATACAGAGGGGAGATAACAGAACAGACTATCTAGAGTTTTTCTTACAGTGGTGGAGTCTCCAAATCTACTTGAACCTGATGAGCTGGTTTATCCAAATTTCATTGTTTTTGAATTTTATCTATGATCCAGCTCTAAAGACCTCCAGAAGGGAGAAATGGGAGTTTAGGGCTATTTTTTTTCTGTGTTAAAAATTATTCTCCAACCTAGAAAAAATTAATGTCTTCACCCTATGAAAATTTTAGCCTCTTGAAATCATGATGTTTTTAAATAACGAGGCCTTGATCTTCAATTAGAGCTAAAAGTTACAAGGTCCTTCACTGCAAAGATATTTGATGATCTGCTTTCAAGACAAGCCTAAAGTTATACACTAATCCCATATATGAGAAAAGAAAGCACAGCTGAATAGTGGCCAAATTTTCATTATCAGAGATGAAGCTCGGCATTTACACTGAGTTCCCAAAGTCAGTTATTTTATATGTGTGGGGTTAGAAACAATGAACATTTCTTTGCTGAATTGCTGATGTATAAATCTGGGGCATATCCTACTTTAGGAAGTTGCTCTGTAATAAAATATAAAACTTGGAGCTATTTAAAAAAGCAATGCTCTAGTGCATTGAAAGTTTCACTTGCTCAGAGGCAGAATAATTGATGGAATTTAGAAATCATAATCACGACTTTGACATTCCTAGTTTCTTTGGTCCAGTTATTAATGACTGTAAATCTCATTTAGATTTTTCTATGCATTTCCTCCTCAACAAATAAAAATTTCTGATCTCTATTCCCTATGGGATCACATGGAGATGGAGAGGTAAAGAATGAGAAAGAGTGAAATAAAACAGAAAATGGGAATTATAAGAATACTTGCTTCTATATATTTGGAATACTTGAATTACAAAGAAATCTGGTTTCTTTGAAGATGAAAAAAAAAGGGCAACTCAATGATCTACAAATAGGCCATTTCATTTCATTCAATGTGTTTTACGTACACCAAGTAGGCACAGTGAATACATGAATTGAAATTCTGCCCAATCAGGATAAAACTCAAATATTGCTTCCTCTTTGAAGCCTGCCTTGATGCCTAGTCAGAAGCAATCTCTGATCCTTTCCTTCTCTGAATGATCGCTTACGGAGTCCTGACAGGAAGCATGTTTCTGGGGCTCATCCTAAGATCTTTACCAGAGTGTAAGGTTGTGGGAAATCCTATTTCCCTTTGCTCTCTGCTCTTATGTATTCGATCCCATCCCACTGCTCTTCTTACAACAGGACTCACATCTTCACCCCCCCCCCCAGGAGATGGGCCTTTTGGAGGTTATTGAGTCAGGGCATGGTTGGGACAGTCACAAACTGTCCCAACTGTGGGTGATAGAGTATGGCTGAAGGGATCCCATGTGATTTCTTCTTTTTAATTTTTTTCTTTTTAGGGCCACTGCTTCATATGGAAGTTCCCAGGCTAGGGGTAGAATTGGAGCTGCAGCTGCCAGCCTACACCACAGCCACAGCAACACCAAATCCGAGCCACATCTGTGACCTCCACCACAGCTCACAGCAACGCTGGATCCTTGACCCACCGTGCCAGGCCAGGGAGTGAACCTGCATCCTCGTGGTTACTAGTTGGACCTTTACCATTGAGCCACAATGGGAGCTCTTCCATTTGACTTTTGAGGCAAAGTCATAGAAAGGAGAGAGAACCTCCCCCACCCCTGTATGACTGTACACTCAGATCCTAGAGCTGGTTTTGTAAGGAAAGCCTAGCACACCCCCAGATCTGTGACCAAGAACAGTTGATGGAAATTTATTAAATTGCTGGTTAAAAATCCCAATTCTCTTTTTGCTCCCTGATATAGGAAGTGGCCTCAAATATTGTAGATCTGTATGGAAACATGTGTACCCATTGGTCAGGCTAGTCATTTGCTGTCCTTCAAATGGGTATTCATGAAATATTTGTTAAATAGTTAAAGGTGAGGCTATAAAAGGTTATCACAACTTGGGCAGCTTACCTGTGTAAGAGCCTGGTCTGGCTGTGATGAGTACAAATGATTGGCTGTCATCTCAGTCCTCTTGAAACTGCAGTCATAATGAGAATTTCAGCCTTCCCAAATAGGATACAAAGAAATATTCTGAGAGTTCCTGTTGTAGCTCAGTGGGTTAAGAACCTGACATAGTGTCCATGAGGATGTGGGTTCCTTCTCTGGCCTTGTGCAATGGATTAAGGATCTGGTGTGGCTGCAAGCTGAAGGATAGGTTGCAGATGCAACTTGGATCTGGCATTTCTGTGGCCGTGGCTGTGGGATAGGCTGGCAGCTGCAGCTCTGATTCAGCCCTTAGCCTGGGAACCTCCAGATGCTACAGGTGTGGTCCTAAAATGATTAAAAAAAAAAAAAAAAAAAGAACATAGTCTATGCCAGCGCCTTTCTTCTTTTCTTCCTCTTTTTTTTTTTTTTAAACATAAGACATCATCTTTATGAATACTGCAAGTCCTTTTGTGCATAGCTGTCAGCCTGGTATTGGGAAACCTGGAGGCTTAGTCTCTCTGCACCTCTCTCAATTGCCTTCCAAATGGAGTGTTGAATAAAATTACTTTAAAAATTCTTGCTTGCTATATTATTCCATCTCTTCGGCATATGGAGTTTCATGATACATCTGTGTAGAAAAAAGGAGGATACACACATGAGTTACAAGGGAAATTCAAAAGAATCAACTTATATATTCCTGAGGTTAATTAAAATATGGTTCCGACTTATAAAACCTCCACCTCATTCAGAGATAACACTTTAAAATTTTTTACAAAATCTTAGTGAGCTGAAGTAGAGGGCAGTATATCATAAACTACAGAATTCATGGAAGAAATAAAAGCTTAATGCATCATTGCCATGCTGATCAAATCTATGCATAATTTTTACAAATAATAAAATATGGATCTTGATGAGGTCACCACTATAAATGCATAACTAGATTTTGTGCACACAGTTCTGAAAAATTTGTAGTATGATGCTACAATTATATGATGGAAAATTTTCTCCCCAAAATAATGCTTAGATTATGAAGGCAAAATATCTGCATGGAAGAGAAGTTTATTTGTTGATTAAATCACATTTATTGAGAAATAATGAGCAAAATAAATGATAGTAGAATGACACTTGGGTCATGAAATAACTGAGGTGTCCAGCAGTTAAACTGTGAGATTACAGACTGAAAATCAGATGAAAGAAAAATAATGAGTTCTAATAGGGTGAAAACTTTTTACGGTTAAGTTGGGTGAAGACATTTATAGTTTGGTTTTGCAAAAGCTCCAGGCTATGCAAAGTACAAAGAAGAAGCCAGAATTTCAAGTCTGAAAAGAGACATTAGATACCTAGATACATCAAACTATTAATAGACTGGCCTATTTATACATAGATACTGGTTATTTCTACTAAATTTTATGCAGGATTTAATATTTATGAGATTTTTATGATTCAAATAAAAGGTTGTGGCTATAGGAAAGTGATTTCTCTTGTTCTGAAACTTTTCTTATTGGTTTCATTTTCTTTTGCTTTCCTTCTCCTTCTAAAAATGTTCTTCTTGTTCAAGCTGCAACATTGAGGTGATATGATATAGAGTGTTGATTAATTAATAATTGTTTGAAGTTTCTGCTGCTAATTAAAATACTTTTTCATCATATTTATCAAAAATATTGTGTAAAATAATTTTTTTTAATTCACCCAAATTAGCAAGTTCAAAGAAGGCAAAGAAAAATGGAAGGACTGTTTTAAATTGCAGGAGTCTAAAGAGTTGACAACCAAATTCAATACATGATGCTGGATTTGATCCTGAGCCTATAGAAATGTTTTCCTACAAATGGAATTATTGAGAAATTTGACAACATATGAAATGGTCTTGTGAATTAGTAATGATGGATTAATGTTAATTTCATTATATAGATGATGGTGCGGCTGTTATATAGAATAGTGTCCTTGTTTTTTAAGAAATAACCCTCAAAATACTTACAGCAGCATGTTTCAATTTGTTCTCCATTAGTTCAGGAAAAAATTAATATGTATATGTGTGTATGTATGAGAGAGAGAGAGAGTGAGAGAGAGAGACAGCAACATTGAGGGACAGACAGAGAAAAGAAATGAGCAAAGCAAATGTGTAACCTATTTATAGTTGGGGAAACTGAGTAATAAGTATACAGGCATCTTTATACTTACACTATTCTTATACATTTTTAAATAAGTTTTGCGGGTTTTTTTTTCTTAAGTTCAAAAAGCAACAAAAATGTTTTTCACAATATTCTCTGTGGTTTTCACTTCTGTTGGTAGAAAACAAGTCAAGATAAAATAGGAAAAACTGAAAATTAATCACCCACCTTCTGTAAGTATTCTCTATAGTTTAGAAAATTTTTTTTTTATTTGTTAAATTTTTTTTTTTTTGCTTTTTGTCTTTTTAGGGCTGCACCTGCAGCATATGGAGATTCCCAGGCTAGGGGTCTAATTGGAGTTGTAGCCACCAACCTACACCGCAGCCACAGCAACATGGGATCCCAGCCATGTCTGCGACCTACACCGCAGCTCATGGCAATGCTGGATACTTAACCCATTGAACAAGGCCAGGGATGGAACCTGCAACCTCATGGTTCCCAGTAGGATTCATTTCCACTGTGCCACGTTGGGAACTCCTAAAAAATTTTATTTTTGATTTTAATGATCTCAATTTTTTTTTGGCCTTGCTGCAGAAGTTCCTGAGCCAGGAATTGAACCCATATACCACAGCAGTGACAATCCTGGATCCTTAACCTGCTGAACCACCAGGGAATTCTCATGAATGATTTATTTTTAATCACAACTTTCCAAACCAGTTAGTGGCTTTTAGTTCAGCACCCATGTCTTACAATGTATGAGATTTATAAACTCTTTCCAAAACTGCAGTTTTACAAGAGAATATAAAAATTCCTAATTTTGTGTTATTTTAAATTTACTATCCCTGAAATTTAATGTCCTAAAGTAACAGGTCTTCTAAAAATTTAGGCAAAATACTGGACTTCTAGGCCATAATTATAAGCTTGATAGCAACATGGCTAGGCAATCTGGGAAATACGGTCCATGAACTTATATGTATGATGTTAAAACAATTCAAACTCGAGCCGGACTTAACTCAGATCTTTATTCCATATGCATGAATATTAATGCTTTTAGTTACTTTTATTTTATAACTTTAATAACATGGGTTTTTAAGATGAGTTTTTTTTCTTACTCCTTTCCATACTCCTTTGCACCATGACATTAGATTTTAGACATTAGATAGATCTAAGCTCCTACATCTTTTCCTTATAGCATACACTATCAGGATGTAATTTATTCCCATGCGGTGAGTTACCAAAGACAAAAAGAAACAATTAATTCAATTACAAATTAGAATTCCTGAGAAAAAAGCATCTTACATTTGTAATTTTGATAGACACAGTTCAGCAATACATCGCTAACCAAGTTAATTCCTTGCTAGTGTTATTTTCATCCTCCTTGGAGTTTATAGAGCTTTTTATTATTTATTTATTTATTTATTTGTCTTTTTGCCATTTCTTGGGCTGCTCCTGTGGCATATGGAGGTTCCCAGGCTAGGGGTCTAATCGGAGCTGTAGCTGCTGGCCTGTGCCAGAGCCACAGCAACGCAGGATCCGAGCCGCATCTGCAACCTACACCACAGCTCACGGCAATACCGGATCGTTAACCCACTGAGCAAGGGCAGGGATCGAACCCGCAACTTCATGGTTCCTGGTCGGATTCGTTAACCACTGCGCCACGACGGGAACTCCTATAGAGCTTTTTAGATGTGTAGAATAATGCTTTCATTATATTTGGGAAGTTTTGGATCAGTATTTCCTCCAATATTCTCTTTTGCCCTTCTTCTCTTTCTCCTCTTTCTAGGACTCCAATTTTACATATTTTGGGATACTTGATGTCCTGTTCATTTTTCTTCATTGGTTTTTCTTTCTGTTCCTTAGACTGGATAATCTCAATTGGTCTATCTTTAAGTTTGCTGATTATTTCTTCTTTCTACTCAAATCTACAGTTGAGCCTCTTTAATTAATTTTTCTTTTCTTTTCCACTCCAGGATTTCTACTTGTTTTTTAAAAATAATTCTGTTTATATTTTCTATTGGGTAAGACACTGTCCACATCTTCTCCTTTAGTTCTTTTTTTTTTTTTTTTGCCTTTTCTAGGGCCACTCCCGCGGCATATGGAGATTCCCAGGCTAGGGGTCTAATCAGAACTGTAGCTGCTGGCCTACGCCAGAGCCACAGCAAAGCGGGATCCGAGCCACATCTGCAACCTACACCACAGCTCGCGGCAATGCCAGATCCTTAACCCACTGAGCAAGGCCAGGGATCGAACCCGCAACCTCATGGTTCCTAGTCAGATTCGTTAACCACTGTGCCATGACAGGAACTCCTCCTTTAGTTCTTTAGACATGATTTTCTTTGGTTCTTCATACATTTGTAAAATAAGTGATTCGAAGTCTTTGTCTAGTAAGTCCAACATAGGGGCTTTCCCAGGGACAGTTTCCCTGCTGTGTGAGGGAAGAAGCATACACCAAAAGAGCAACGGTGCCAGGTAACATGTACCAGAAGGAACCAGAAGCAGCTGCCTGGGAGTGGTCCCAGGGATGGGGACTCAAAGTATCAGAAGAGAAAGCTAAGTCAGGGAGAGGTGTCAATGCAGGGATACTCATGGTGACACAGTAGACAGCCCCTCCTGTCAAGGGCCCAGTGAACTGCTTAACTCTCTGCAGGCATGGCTTTTGGATGTTTGAAAAGTGTTGCCTTTTATTAAATGAAGTAGAGATAGCAGAAAAGCCATGGCTGGGATCAGAAGGTCTAGTTGCTGGTAGCCCTTAGACTTAGCCTGGTGAAATAGGACAGAACCTTGATTTCCTGAGACCAGGAGCCAGAACTGCTCTTAGGGAGGGAACTGTCTTTCAGTGCAAGGTGAACCATGGTGTGAGAAGAGAGCATGATTTAGCAGAACCCAAGGGGGGGGGAGGGGAAGACAGTCAAACTTTCCAGCCAGATGCACTTGGACATTAAGCTGGGGCTGAGGGTGGGAGGGGGGCTGTTGGGGAAGAGAAGAAGACAGGAAGGCTGGACACAATGCAAGAGGCTCAAGCTCAGATTCCAGAAGTGGCCGTGGCCTTTACAGATCCGCCCCCACATGATATTAAACTGTTACCAATGTTGCAAAATAGATTCTGCCATCTTTCCAAATAATCAATTCACATTCTCTATCACACAGATGTTTTGAGTTGGGTGGTGGCTAGTGAATGCTGAGGAAGAAGTCTTTAACCTACACCTGAACTGACCCAGTCCTGAACAACAGAGATCACAGAGACATTCCTAAAGCTGAGCTGATTTAGTGGCAGCAGGAACTGGGAGCTGGATCTGCCTAGAACGTAAGTGCTCCTGGGCTCTGCAGGTATGTCTGGGGTGGGGAGGGTGTGGGGTGGAATGTCCATCGTCTATGGTAAGGGGTTTGTGTTCATCTCATCTGTCAGGAAGGGCCAGACTCTGAGCGTGATCTTGCTTCTGATAGTCTGGGGGCTACAGGAAAATGGTTCCTGGAGAAATCTCTCTTATTGGTTGTGTTCTGAAGAATGGGTTTGGCTAAGTAGGAGACAATTCCGTAAAATGGTGAAGGTGTAAATCAGATGGTGGGAAACTGAGGGAACCAAAGAGTGAGAGAAGAAGGCAGTGTACCTGGGTGTGAGATTAGCTATAAGCTGTAGAAGGAACATGGGAGAGAAACAAGTACATATGATAAACTGACCATGGGTGAGCATGTAATTTTCCCCCATTTGTCTTTTGTAAAGAGAGAAATTAGCCAGATGATTTTTGAGTTCATCCTAAAATTCTCTTATTCTACTAATTACTGTGTTCTGTAATTTAGCCTGCAGATACATTTGCATTCAACTGATGTGGAGTGAATGTTTGTGCCCCTCCAAAAAATTATATGTTGACGCCCTAACCCCCAAGGTGATGGTATTTAGAGCTGGCGCCTTTGCGGAGAATTGAGTTTGGATGACGTCATGAGGGTGGGACCCTCATGATGGGATTTGGTGCCCTTATAAGAGGAGGAAGAGATGGAGGGCTTGGTTTCTCTTCTCTCTTTCTCTCCCTCCCTCCTCTCTCTTCCCTCCATCCCTCCCTGACTCCCTCCCTTTCCCTCTTCCACCCCGCCCCCCGCCGCCCCCCCCCCGCCGCCCCGCCCCGCCACCACCTGAGGACACAGTGAGAAAGCAGCCTTCTGAAAGCCAGGAACAGAGCTTCCACCAGGAACTGAACACTGCCAGACCTTGACCTTGGACCAGCCAGACTCCAGAACTGCGAGAAAACAAACATCTGTGGTTAAACCCCCCAGTCTATGGTCTTTCGTTTAGGGCAGCCTGCGCTGAGACAGCTCTCTCCCTCTTCTCTACCTCAGATGCCAAGGAGGATCTTCCTGCATTTCCCCACAGCCTACCGGGCTAAAACGTAGGTGCTGGTGCCTCAGTCACCCAGGGAAGCTGGTAATTTATAACCAGTCCTTAGAAGCAGCGTAGCACAGTGAAGAGAACCCAGGATGTATAATCAGAAATGACCCTGAAAGAATTACGACCTCTACACCCGTGGTTTGCTCATCTATTAAATGGGAGACCAAGAATTCCTCTGCCACCAGGTGTTGCTGAGATTCAAGCAGTTATTTTCATTGTAAATGCTAAATACTAGGTAAATGATTCTGTTTGTTATGACTTTTGAAAAACAGAAACACAGAAATGCAACATGGTTTTTGCAAATGGACAAAGGAGACACATGAAGGTAAACTAATTTTCTTTTCAGGATTAGATTAGCAAAAGACAATTCCTAAAACCAACTCTCTGGTTTTAGTCACTTAATTTTCCTTGTTTGGGTATCTGTTTTTTTTTTGCCTTTCACGGACTTATTTAATTTTCAGAAACAGGATTAATGCATGGAAATGAACTAAAGCATAAAATAGACAAGTCTCTTCATGATTGACCAGAATACAGCAAGTGAAAGAAAAAGAGAAGTGACTGAGCCAGGGAAGAGATAAGAAGGGGCGGAAACGAGGAGGACCAGAAACAATGCGGTCTTGATTTCTTACAGTGCTTTCAACACATATTATTTAACTGTCTGTTTGTGAACGGAAAAGTAGTTCACAAAAATCTTCCCAAGAAGCCAAAGGGAGGAGGACATGCTGTTTATTTCAGTTAAGAAATCAATGGTTCAAAAAGTCACATTCAGGGAGTTCCCATTGTGGCTCAGTGGTAACAAACCCGACTCGTATCCATGAAGCCGTGAGTTCGATCCCTGGCCTCACTCAGTGGGTTAAGGATCTGGCGTTACTGTAAGCTGTGGTGTAGGCCAGCAGCTATAGCTCTGATTTCACCCCTAGCCTGGGAACTTCCATGTGCTGCTGGTGCACCCCTAAAAAGACCAAAAAAAGAAAGAAAGAGGTCAAATTGAGATCTCATGTTCTTGATTTCCCCCCAGTATTGACAAGATATTGGTGACAAATGGCATCTCTTCCACATTCCCCACCCAACCCCACATTCCATTAACACATTTTATTCTGAAATTCATCCCCACCTCAACTCTCCCTTACTTTCAACTACCAACCACTGTGGATAGTGCAGTCCCCACTTAGCATGGTTTATTTTCCTTTGCCACAAAATTCAGATGTAGATTAAAGAGGCATCACGTACATAACTTTATGCTAGTGTAGCCTGTTTATTATGATCCCGTAAACCTTCATTCACCTGTCTTCTCCACTTGGGGATAGTAGAAAGCATTCTGGTCATTACATCTCATCGCTTACATGTGCATGGTCATATTGATAAGACATAAATATGATGGTTGTCAATGTCTGGTCTTGGGGACAAATCAAACACTATATAAACATTTATAAATACAAAATGTAGTGGGTACATCGAAGCTATACTTTGAGTTATCTATTGATGAATAAACTGGGGATCACGACGTACTTGCAAATGTTATTGATAAGTAGATGTAGAAGTTCCGTTAATAATGATCTAGGCTTGGTGCTGGGAAGAAAAAGATGCAGCAACTGTTAGACGGTGTATGCAGATTTTCCAGTATAAAATACTGCTATATTTTCTCCCCTCAATGAGAAAGAGAAGCACAGGGCTTATTAAGCGAGTGTACATTGGCTTGGAAGGATACAATGGGTTATAGATAATTCTGTGCTGGCTAGAGAAATATTTTGATTTCCACTATTGCCAAATCTTTTCTTTCCAAGTGTACTGGAAAGCTTTCTGCCTTTGAGGACAAAGACGAGTGGGCTAGAAAGCTACTCTTTCTCTGATGGGCTGGGGTTTGAGGGTGGCAGAGGATGTGTGGGGGGGTGCACTATAAGAAGATTTAGAATGGTAGCCAGGAGGTGGAGCTTGTTTCTTTCACATCTGACTTGCTCACCTTCTGTCTGAGACTCAGTTAGGCGCTAAAACTTCACCCAAATGAAAGTCAAGAAATGGTATCTCCCTGGTCAGGTACAAATTCAAGATGAGAGAACAAACAATCATAACTTCTCAGTTATTTTCAGTCCTATCTGTATTGAAGAAGAAATCTCAGGTCATGAAACTTTCATTTGAAGACCAGTATTAGGAGATAAGCGGAAGGGCAACTTCTCTGTCCCTTTGTCTAAACACCCAAATAAATAAGTCCTTTTTTTTCTTTTCTGTACTTAGTATCAAAACGAAGATATGGAGTTCCCATCGTGGTGCAGTGGTTAACGAATCCGACCAGGAACCACGAGGTTGTAGGTTCGATCCCTGCCCTTGCTCAGTGGGTTAACGATCCGGTATTACCATGAGCTGTGGTGTAGGTCGCAGACGCGGCTCAGATCCTGCACTGCTGTGGCTCTGGCATAGGCTGGTAGCTGCAGCTCCGATTCGACCCCTAGCCTGGGAACCTCCATATGCCGCAGGAGCAGCCCAAGAAATGGCAAAAAGACAACCCCCCCCCAAAAAAAACGAAGATATTATTATTATTGCTATTATTTAAGGTCCTACCAGCAGCATATGGGGTCCATCAGCCTAGGGGTCCATCGGAGCTGCAGCTGCCAGTCTACACCACAGCCATGGCAACACCAGATCTGAGCTGCATCTTGGACCTACACCATAGCTCACGGCAATGCTGGATTCTTAACCCACTAGGTAGGGCCAGGTATTGAATTTGCGTCCTCATGGATACTAGTCAGGTTCGTTGCCACTGAACCACAACGGGAACTCCGGAAAGATATTATATTGATTTAGCCTTGAGAGGGGGTAATGGAGAATTGAAATAGGCTGTCTGCAACATTTTCAAGTGAATTCAAGAGTCCAGTTAGTTACAGTTTCATTTTGGGGGTGGTACATCATATTTTGCAGGCAATGGAAATTATCTTTCATTTCTACTTACCAAATGACTCGGTATATGTAACAAACCTTTTTATAGAGGATTTTGAATCAGGGACAAGTTTTACCATATTTTTACTCTTGCATCTAGGAGAATTTGCAATCTAGTGAAGTTGGATGGAATGTCTAAATTTAGAGCAGTGACTGAAAATAAATAGATAAGAAAGTCACCAGGCCAGTATGGAAAACAGAACTGCCTACAGTCTCTGTTTTTACTATATGCAACTATGGTTTCTTAAAAAAACAAAAAACAAAACAAAACAAAAACCTCTAGAAGTAAAAAAAAAAAAAAATGCACCCAAAAAGTAGCTAATTTAGTTTAGAAGGAAATGGGAAGAACTGTCAAGCCTGAATTTTTTTTCTGTGTTCTAAGCCATAGACTTTCATCAACTTCTCATTTAACTTTGCACAAAAAGGGAGATAAATCCCTCGGGAAGCAGGTTTTCAGGGCTCCCTTGCATTATTGCAGAACTATTTTCTCTCAACATTATAAACTTCCTTTGAATTCATATCCGAATTGTTCATTGTTGGAATTCAGATATTCGGGGGTTGACAAAAAAGTCTGCTTCCTCTGATCTAGGCTTCTCGAGGGCTTTCACAGTAATCTTCAAAGAATTGTGCCAAAACCTCGCTTGGGACAGAAGCTGTATTTTTAAAAGAGAAATTGAGGAAGAACATCATGTTTTCCATTTTGTCTGTAGTTAATCACCACTTTTCTCATCATATACAGGGTTTTAAAAATAATACGAAAACCAACCAAATAACAATAACAATACCAGACACCAGCATTGTTATCTCTCAGCCTCTCCAGGTCTTTTCCTTCTAGATGCAGATGGAGGGGGAGAGTCTGCAGTTGCTCGGAGTTTCTGCCTCCTCATTTTAATGTGCTTATTACAACTTTAAACTTGGACTCTTAGCTCTTGGGCACTGATGATGAAATCTGTTGAGTAAAGAGTTTCTTCCTCTCCATCTTCCCCATCTCTCTGATTCATCTGATCTCGGGACCATCCTTGGGGGGGGCTGTTGACTTGGGCAAACCTCAGAGCATAACCCTGTCAAGTCCATGGGGCTCCTCTGTGTGCCCCAGTGTAAAAAAGGGAAATGCTGCTCCCTAAATGTTTCACCTTTCTATACACAAAACTCCATTTTTGTAGTAAGATTACCTATCTTTCCTCTGACCCAAATACTTGCTCTGGAGTTGACTATTTGGGAGACATTACAGCAGAGCAGTTAATAAATGCAGGCATTCAAGTTAGGTAATTGTAGATTTGAATTCAAACTCCCACACGTAATAGTTCTGTGACCTTGGACAAGTTTATTCAACTCTTCTGGAGCCTTTAAAATGGGGATATTAGTATTTATCTGATCAGATTGTTGGGAAAATTAATATGTGTATATTCTCTCACACACATCATTTCATCATTTTGTGTGTGACCTTGGAGAAAGTTATTTTTTTCTCTTTGGTTCTCAGGGTTTTTTTTTTTTTTTTTTTTTTGGTCCGAGTCAGTGGGATGTGGAAGTTTTCAGGCCAAAGATCAAACTTGAGGTACAGCAGTGACAATGCCGAATCCTTAACAACTAAGGCCACCGGGGAACTCCCTGTCTTTGGTTCTCAATTTTCAAAAACAATTGAAATGATTTTGCTAATACTCTGTTATTCAGAACTCTTTGAGTTTCTTTCCAGTTTTTCTGGAGATTATGATTCCAATATGATGGAGAAGATTGCATTCATTAACTTAATTCATTGAAAATGCTCTGGGTGCTGCAATTAATAAGTAGGATTAATATTAATATAGTTTACTAGAGGTGCATAGGTCTGGATATGTTACTAATTTTTATTATTTTTAGTTTTTATCTTTTTTAAATTTGTGGCCACACCCACAGAATATGGAAGATTCCTGTGCAAGGACAGAATGTGAGCTGCAACTTCAGCAACAAGAATGGAACTCTCACTTCCATGGTGATCTGAGCCACTGCAGTCTGGTTCTTAACCCACTGTGCCACAGCGGGAACTTCTGGTTATGTAACTAACATTTGACTGTAGACAAGTGATTTAAGCTTCTCTAAGTTTCATCTTCAGGATGGAGTTAGTAACACCTACTTCACAGCAGTTGTAAGAATAGATGAAGTAATATCTGTAAGTACTTAGGATGGTGCTATTTATGCTAATGTTTATTAAATGGTTACATTATTTTCATTACTATTACTGAACTTAAAAAATCTAAAGGATTTCTGAGAAATTATGTGGAGGAAAACAGGTCGATCCTAAAAATGTAAATGTGGAGTTCCCATCGTGGCACAGCGGAAATGAATATGACTAGGAACCATGAGGTTGTGGGTTCGATCCCTGGCCTCGGTTAAGGATCCAGTGTTGCCGTGAGCTGTGGTGTAGTTCTCAGACACGACTCAGATCTAGGGTTGCTGTGGCTGTGGTATAGGCCAGCATCAGTAGCTCCGATTCAACCCCCTAGCCTGGGAACCTGCATATGCTGTGGGTGTGGCCCTACAAAACAAAAAAAGAAACCAAAAAAAGTAAATGAAATAAGTCATGTAAGCACTACACACACACGTCAGAAATATTCATTGGACATTCAGAACGCATGAAAATTCCCCACTTTGGCTGATGGGCCACTCATTTTATTTCGGCTTCTCAAAATTCTAGCCAAACAGAAACTTCACAGACCCCTTTAGATTTTGTGATAGTAGGTTGGCCCTTTAGTATTGAAACAGCAGTAGGCAGTTTTGGGCTTCGTGTTTAAGCAACAGGTTCTTTTCCATTGGGTCATTTGGCAGCTCAGGGCCTGGCGGGTTCTGTGCAATATTTACTCAAGGGAAGAGCTCCCTTCTCCACATTTTAATCATCTCGTGACTAAAGCATGTTTTCCTCCACTCCTTTTATCTCATCCTTTGTGCTTTTTGGTTCATTAAAACAGGTTTTACCAACATCACAGAAACTTCTCTTTATTCCTCCATCACTTTCTTTCCGATGCCATCTTCATTAAGTCTCATGTAGAAACACTGCCCAGTGAACCACAGGCTCAGCAATGGCCAGGGAATGGCAGGTTTCTCCTGGATTATTTGCTGCGTAACAGAAATGAGCTGTGCTCATCCTCATTCACCAAATGAGCAGTAGTTTTCTTTTACTTTGAAATTATTATTCTTATTTTTTGTCTTTTTAGGGCCACACCTGTGGCATATGGGAGTTCCCAGGCTAGGGGATGGATTGGAGCTGTAGCTGCCGGCCTATGCCACAGCCACACCAACACCAGATTGGAGCTGCATCTTTGACCTACACCACAGCTTACATGGCAGGGCTGGATCCTTAACCCACTGAGAAAGGCCAGGGATCAAACCTGAGTCCTCATGACACCGTTTGGGTTCATTACTGCTGCTCCACCATAGGAACTCCTGAAATTATTTTATTACAAAAACAAGACATGTTTGTGAACAGTCAAGGTTTCACAGGGTGATACTCAATGGTATTTGATTAAGGGGCACAGATTCCTGAATCCTCTGTTGACCCAGCTAAGTCTGGGGGAGAGTTATTGAATCCCAGGCAATAATGGTCATAGCAAGTTGTAGAGAAAGACATTCTCTTTAGTTGGGCTCTAGCCCCAAGCACCCATGCAGAAGAGTCAGATCTGGACTGGGTCTCCTGGAAGCCAAGGCTTCTCTCAGGCTGGGTGTGGGACTGTGCTGGAACCAAGGCCTGTTTGCCCTGCATACACCTGGGCACCACTGCACACACGTAAGCTGGGAACTTGCCTTTCACTGGAGCAAGATCCCATCCCACTAGCCAGAGGAAAAAGAGGAGGGAGCAGAGTTTCTCCTTATGGGCTCATGTCAACTCCCTGACTCCATCTCAAAAATCTTCCTTCCTAGGATAGAGTGAAGGAGGTGGGCTGCAGAGGAGAGGGTCCATGTCCTCAACCCAGCAGGCTCACTGGAAGAACTAAAAAAATACAGACAGCCAGGAGTTGCCTGGTGGCTCAGAGGGTTAAGGATCTGGCATTGTCATTGCTGTGGCTCTGGATAGCGCCGTGGCATGGGTTTGATCCCTGACTTTGGAACGTCTGCATGCTGCAGGAGCGGCCAAAAATAAAAAATACCGACAATGGAGTCTTACCACAGACTAACCAGATTGCTGGGGGCAGGCCTAGGCATTTTTTAAAAACCTTATAGGGTGCATCTAGAATTGAGAACCATTGTCCTAGAGGCTAACATTGTTTGTTATAAAAACATGAAAAACTACAGCCAGACAAAAACAAAAAAATAAACTGATCTCACCACCCCTGAATAATGAACACTGCCATACAGCCAAATCCAGGAGATATTTTAGAACAGTGTGAAGAATGAATCTTTGTAACCTAATAAGCGGTACAAATCAAAAGATTTCCCTTTTATAGTTTGTTCTATATCTGAACATGGTTCTTTCCTGAAACCATTGGCCCAAAATAGGTAAGACTATGTCTTGGTCCATTCGGGCTGTTATGAACCACATTTATTTAGTTCTGGAGGAGGGAGGTTTGAGATGGAGGGGCCAGCACAGTCTCATAAAGGCCTCTTCCTGGCTCACGGCCAGGCCTTCTGGTTGTGTCCTCACACAATGGAAAGGCTAGGAACTCTCTGGAGCCCTGTTAAATAAGGCATCAATGGAGTTCCTGCTGTGGCACAATGGGATTGTGGTGTCTCTGCAGCTCCAGGATGCAGGTTCCCATCCCCAGCCTGGCACAGTGGGTTAAAGGATCTGGCATTGTAGCAGCTGTGGTGTAGATTGAAACTGCAGCCAGGATCTGACCTGATCCCATCTCTTGCCCTGGGAACTCCATATGCCTCAGGCAGGCCAGAAAAAAAAAAAAAAAAGGCATTAATCCCATTCTGAGGGCTCTGCCTTCAGGACCTAAGCCCCTCCCCAAGGTCTATCTACTAATACCATCATTCGTGGGGGTTAGGATCATAAATTCTCTCATTTTGGGGGGGGCAGGGGGAGGGAGTGGGATGGATGGGGAGTTTGGGCTTGGTAGATGCAAACCATGACATTCAGAATGGATAAGCAGTGGGGTCCTACTGTGCAGCACAGGGAACCATGTCCAGTCTTTAGGGGTAGGGCATGATGGAAGATAGTATGAGAAAAAAAGAATGGGCAACTGACTGGGTCACTTTGCTGTACAACAGAAACTGAAGGAACACTGTAAATTGACTATAATAAAAAATTTTAAAAAATTCTCTCCTCACCTTGTCCTTTTGCAGGGAACCAGTTACCCTCAAGGCTGCACCGGGCCGTCAGGTCTTCATCTGCACGGGACTGTGCTGTCTTGAATCACTTCAGGTTCGCATCCTGCAGCCAAGTAGCCGGTTCCCTCCTGGAACGAGATGACCTCTTTGCTCACCAGGTCCTTCCCCAGGAACCCTCTCATCAGAAACCCTGCTGGTAACTGGGATGTTTTCAGAGCCCAAATGGCCTTCCCCATTTTATCTAAAATAGTGGAGGAGGATAATTCCCTGCCTATGGATAAATGATAGGCCTTTTACGGAGTTCCCGGAGTTCCCGTCGTGACTCAGGGGAAACGAGTCTGACTAGCATCCACGAGGATGCAGATTCGATTCCTGGCCATGTTCAGTGGGTTAAGGATCTGGTGTTGCTCTGAGCTGTGGTGTAGGTCGCAGATGTGGCTCAGATCTGGTGTTGCTGTGGCTGTGGTGTAGGCCGGCAGCAGTAGCTCTGGTTTGACTCCTGTCCTGGGAACCTTCATATGCTGTGGGTGTGGCCCTAAAAAGCAAAAAAAAAGAAAAAAGATAGGCATCGTTCTTCAGTTCTCTTCCAGAAAATGATTGCCTAGAGGAAAAAAACATAGAGATTTGGAAGTGATTACTCAATAAAAGGCCCTCTGTTTTCCTCCTCCCTGCCACACTCCTGGGATACATTTGGTATTTTTCCACCTCCGATTTCATTCCTTTTGAATGTTTCAGTTCCCATTTCCTCCCAAAGGGTAGACAAAACTCTCCACTGACCCTGTTGAAGACTCTGGCACTGAAATACCTGAATCACGCAAAGCAAGGCTGTCGCCTGGTTTAGAGCTTGTGCTGTGCCCTTGGGGACAGGGTGACAGTGGTGCCCTGAAGTCAGAGCGGTGTCAGGGAGGAAGTGGCATCTGAGTTGAGCCTGAGATGACTTTAGCCATGGAGCCCCTGAGAGCTGGCAGAGAGGAAAATGTGAGTGGGAGGAAGGTCGTGGGAGGGGTCCAGGGTCGGGATTGCTGGGTGCCAGGAGAGAAGCTTTGGCTCGACCCAGGCTTCACGGACGGCAGCTGTGAGGGCTGTGGGTGTGAAGGAGGATTTCAGACAGGCCCCCAAAGATGCTCCCTGCTAAGCAAAGGAGAGTCAGCCCTTTATTCCCAGGCCCTGGGGAGCCAATGAAGAATTCTGAGCGGGGGTGTGATACCCAATCAGTCCTTTGCAAAAGTGAATTTGGTGGCTGTGGGGAGGATGGTCTGGGGGAGATGGTGGAGGGTGTTACAAAGCTACTGAAGCTATTGCCTTGGCTCCAGCAGCAAGGACTGGGGAACTCAACTAGGAACAGGACCAGGGATGGAGAGACGGGCACGTAGGTGGCACACGCTGCAGATGCAGTGTCATCAGGATGAAGTAATTGGATGGCGTTGGCATGTGGCAATGAGGAGGAAGAAGAAAAGGTGCAACCAAGGTTATGAGCCTGAGCAACTGCAAGAATGGTGGATCCTGCCTGTAAACAGAGTCAGGAGCAGAGGAAGAGCCGGTCTGGGAGTTGAGCTACTTGACAGGAATGGTATAGACACCGTAGATAGAGCTTCACAAACATTTTGGTTATTTTTATTTATTCATGTTTTGCTTTTTAGGGCCACACCTGTGGCATATGGAGGTTCCCAGGCTAGGGGTTGAATTGGAGCTGCAGCTGCAGGCCTGTGCGATGCCGGATCTGAGCCACATCTGCGACCAGATTCTAAACCCACTGAACCAGGCCAGGGATCAAATGTGCATTATCATGAATACTAGGTGGGTTCTTAACCTCTGAGCCACAACAGGAACTCCTGCTTCACAAACACTTCAGACAAGAATGATGACGATGAGGACAGCAAAAGCTGGCAAAGTTTTGAACCTGAACCTGGAAAGAGGAGAGGTTTCAAAGGTTGCAGAGAGTTGGGAAGAATGATTTAGAAGAAAATGCTCACCTTGTCACATTTGGAAGGAAGCTTGGTTTTTAAAAACCCTCTCCATCTATTTGGCTCAGGTGGGTAACCGTCTTCCTAGAAAATCTCTCAGGAAATTGTGTTTATAGCTCCTTACATAATCATTAAATATTTACTCTCTGGCAAGGATTTCCATGCCCAATAAAGAGGATCCCTTGTGTTTACTGTCACAATTGAGTAAAAATAGATGCCAAACAAGGTAGTTCCTAATGTTTTTTTTAAAAAATTTACACCGAAGCACTCTTTACTGAGTCCTGTTGAGGAGTTTTATTGAGGAAATAGCCCTATTTCCTCCTGAGTAAGGGTTAATTATTTCTATCAGGGTAGTTTTTATGGTAAAACAGTTAATTTGCTCCCCCTCCCAGGTCTCCCAAAGGTTTTAATTATAACTCATCAAACCTGCTACAGAAAATAAATACCTTGTGTGAAGTGTTTTAAGTGCATTCAGAAAAAATCATGGCAAAAAAAATTGTACAGGTTTATCAGGTAATGTCAACAGTAGGTTTTTTTGTAATCTTCTTTCTAGACTATGTGGGAATATGCATAATATATGCCTAACACCTTAACAGAGGCTTCAAATATTTTACAAAAGCAGGGTTTTCTTCCAGCACATACTTGGTATATATGTGCTAACTGCCTGGCATGAACTACTTCATGTATCTCTACAACAACTTGCTGAAGCAGGTACTATTATGGTCATTGATCTTTACAATTTGAAGCTTCTATATTTGCAAATTCACCTACTTGCTAAAATTTACTTGTGACACTACCTGGATGCCCGACACACTTTGGTGGTCATTTGTGGACAGGCACCTGCACAGAGTAGGCAAAAACCTGACTTGTTTGTTGCACATGCTCCCAGACGAGGTGCAACAAGGCCATACTCTGCCTTCTTGTTTCAGCCTCAGACTGTAAACAAATGCCTTTTTTTGGGGGGGGGGGTCCCTGTGGTGCTGTTTTTGCATTTTTGTGCTTTGTGTTGGTGATTTCATTGTTTAAAATTACCCCCAAGTACAGTGCTAACGAGTTTTCCTAATAACAAGGAAATTCCTTAAAAACAAAAACAAAAACAAAACAGAGCTACCATTTGATCCAGCAATCCCATTCCTGGGCACCTATCCAAAACAGATGAAAACTCTAATTTGAAAAGATACATGCACCCCAATGTTCACAGCAACACTATTTACAATAGTCAAGTCATGGACCTCTTTAATGTTAATTCACAGATGAATGGATAAAGAGGATGTGGTATATACACAATGGAATATTACTCAGCCATAAAAAAGAATGAAATAATCCATTTGCAGCAACATGGATAGATCTAGAGATTATCATACTAAGTGAAGTAAGTCAGACAGAGAAAGACAAATATCACATGATATCAGTTATATGTGGAATCTAAAAACATGATACAAAGGAGCATATTTACAAAACAGCAACAAACAGACAGAAAACTTACGGTTACCAAAGAGGAAAGGGGTGCAGGGATAAATTAGAAGTATGTTTAACAGATACACACTATTCAATACAAAATAGGTAGACCACAGGATCTACTATAGAACACAGGGAACTGTATTTTATACTTTGTAGTAATCTACAATGGAAAGGAATCTGAAAAAGAATATATATGTGTGTGTGTATATGTGTGTGTGTATATTATATATGTGCTGTACATATCACTTTGCTGTACACCTGATACTAACACAACATTGTAAATAAACTATACTTCAATTAAAAAAACTGTTTGTTTTGGATAAAAACAAACAAAAACCCACAAACCAAACAAAGATAGTTAAGAACAAGAAGGCCATGATGTGTCCCCATGGGGAGACTGGGTGCGTCAGAGAAGTTTCGTGTAGGCACAAGTCCCAGAGTTTGTCAACAAGTCAACAATGATGTATATTAAATAAGGTGCCTTTAAGCAAAACATACATAAAACAAGGTTGGGTACTGATGGGTTGCTGAGAGTATTGTGACCAGAGACTCACAGCAAACTAATCCTGTGTTTCTTGTAGGGTTGATGGTTCCAGGCCCGCAACTTCAGTGTGGCAGCTACTTCATAGAACATAACTACCATGAATGTGAGGATCAAGCGGTATCTCCAGTTTGTGGTCGAGGAAGCCGAGGTCTGGGCCACATGTCTGAAGGTGCTCTGTATGTCAGTGGCGGGGCTGGGATTTGGTGCAAAGGCTTTGATGCTCTGCTGGCTCCAAAAACCAAGAATCAAATGGTTCTTTGGTTCTTCCCAGAGTCTCCTGCTGTTTATATGTTCTTCTCCAGCCATCTGCATTCTGAGGAACCTATCTTTCTCTTAGAGTTTAAAATGTCTCATTTCCTGTCTGCACGGGTGTGCAGGGATTAGTGCTGGCCCTTGGAAACAGACCAGCCCTGGGTATTCTGGACGGCTTGGCTGCCATGTCACCCACTGTCCTGAGTCCACAGGGCATGAATGTCCCTGGAACCTGGTGGTGTGGGCCATGGCGTGTTGGAACAGAAGGAAAGTCAGTCCATGTCTATGGTCAAAGGAATTGTCAACCTTAGTTTTCATGCCCAGGATTTCTGAGCACAGCACCTGCAGGAAATGGTTATTGCCTGCACATTGCTCCTTGGCTAACATTTTATTCCTTGGCTGTTTGCTTCGACCCACCAGCCACATTAAATACTCATCCAAAACATCCTGGAAAAACATATTTGCCTTTAACCACTTCAGGAATTTGTGAACACAGACGTAGCAGTGGCACGTATTGCTGTTTAATACAATACAAAGTCAACACACACCTTAATCTGCAAACTTTTGTTCTCAAAGAGCTCATAGCTTCCAACCACTGACATCTATGCTCCCCAATTTACTTTATTGTTCTGGAAATTACTTTTTCTGAGTAGGAAACTGATACCTATTTATTTCAGATTATTTGGAAAATATAGAAAAGCAGAGAAAAGACTATAGAAAACATTTCCTAGTTCCAATACTCATAAATAATTCCTTTTAGAGTCGAGTGTGTGTTCTTTCAGTTTTTTCTCCCTGATGGTTTATATGGTACAAAATGTTGCCTTCCAAGCCTTTCCACTGAATGCTACACTATATTTTCCTATTTGTTTAGAGATAGTTATTACTGTTAAATGATAGCAAAATATTCTAATGCATACACATGCACACAAATTATTTAAAGATTTTATATAGCTGTATGCTCAGGTGGTTGGCTTATTTTCTTATATTATAAAACAACTCTTGAATAAGAACCCTTGTAGCTAAATCCTTGCACAAATCTCTAGTTATTTTCTTTGGAAAAATTATTAGAAATGAAATTAGTAGATCAACAATATGCACATTTTTGAGGCCTTTGAAAGACTCGCACCCAGCTGCAGTGTAAGCATTGGTTAGCATCCAAACGTCTTTTACTTTTTAACTGAATTTCCTGCATGCCAGCAAACATATTAGTGGTATGGTGGACAGGCAGGGTGAGGCTTAGAGAAATAAACTTCAAGGGTAATGTTTTGGAGTAAAAATCATTACCTTTTAAATCTTCAAAGTATTGATGGCAGAAAGATATAGACAAGCTAGAACCAGATGGAATGTGTGTATGAGAGTCTCTGTTTAGCAGCTGTCATAAAGGGCCCATTTTTTTTTTTTTTTTTTTTGGTCCTCACAGCAAGTTATAGACTATCCTGACCTAGGGTGTATACTTGTACTTGCCTGGAATAGCTGTTATAATGAGGTCATGACTTTTGAACGCTTTATACTCAGAACCTGCCACCTCTCCTTTCACTGGCCACATTCCCAAATAATACTCATTTAGAGCTTGGAACACTTGAAAATAAAGCAACTTTTGCAGGTGTAGTTGCTGCAGGGTAGAGCTCCACTGGGCAAGTTCTCCATGGTGATGAAATAGAGTTATTTCGTACAGAAAGTCTGTATCTACAGCTGTGCGAATCTATTTTCATCTCTTGGAAAGCCAGTCACTGTGTCATCCATGTACGATATCATTGGCTACCTTGTGGCTGTTATGTCTAGAGAAAACCACCACCACCACATCAATCTCCTCTGCTTAGGGAGTAACTGAGGCTCCATTCTTGGGCCAGGATAGGTATTGTTTGCATCTAGCAATAAAGAAATAACCACAAATTCCCATAAGGTGAAATGAATTAGATCCATTAGACCAGAGCCCCTGGTTTATAGGTCAGGTCAAAATTTCTTTTTGGGAAAAAACAATTTCTTTTTTGGGACCTGAACCCATTAGATGGCAGAGAGTCACCGCCTTCATCCTTTTCACCAAGGAAACTTTTATTGTGCTTGGTTTCCATTGATGCATGCCCAGATTTGCCACAAAGACAAGAATTTGGTCCTTCCTTTGTCTGTGTAGCTGGTGGTGGCAATGAAAAGTAATTTTGCTGGAATTGTGCTTGCACTGAGGCTCTCTTAGGCGCTGGCGAGCAATGCAAGCGCTGGGTGTCGGGGCTGGAGAAAGTGTGTGGTGGGCTGCTTGTCTTTGTGGTTCCTCCCTCCACTTCTTGAATATCCCACTTCCTCTCTTGTAGCTTGGGTCGCAGAGAAGAAAGATCGGATAGACAAATTTTCAGTATGGTGACCACTCCCCACGCATGTTACTCCTCCTTAGGAATACTGTGATGTTAAAGTAGGTTCACAAGGACCTTAATCAAAAAGTCATTAATTTCCAGCGTGCCCTTCACTGCCTTTTCCATGTGTAATGTACATGTTTATGGAGACAGAAGGTATTTATTTTGGTAGAAAGAGGATAAGGAATGCTAGAAGAAAGCATAGAAGAATATATATGCTTAGTAATGCAGTGGTTTTTATTTGGCCCAAGAATTGCTGATTAATCTGACGATTTGTCATTGTAAACAGCCATTTGGTTGGTGGACGAGTCACTCCTTTTTCATGTATCATTTCATTCACCCCATCCATCCCCCTACTATTATAGGAGCAGAATTTAGAAGCTATTAGTGATTTGATGGCTATTAAATATCATTGACTATTTTCTTGCATTGTTAAAAAATTTTCATGGTTCGTTTCAGCAAATTTCTGCTTGATTATCCTGGAAATGTTTGTATAGCTCATTATTTTCTTTTCGAACTGGGGAGAAAATGTGCTACAATTCCTAATCACTGGCGGAAGCTGTAGGGTTTTAGAAGTGATAAGATAAATGTATCTGGTCCTCTCTGTATACTTCAGTGCCTCCTGTTCTTTTTAGAATTCAAATTTCTTTTTAGATACAAATATTTACTCATAAATGGCAAAGAAAGATTGAAGAGACTGTATTCAAATAAATAGGAGCTTTCTAGTGTAATTTCATGGTACATATCTTTTAAATCATTTTACATGCTTTTATTAAGAAGAAGGTTTTACTTTATCCTTTTGGTAATAGTATACATTAGAATCTATGGGGAACATTATGATTTTTGTCTTTAATTTTGTTTAGATGAGTAAACTCAAAAAAGATAATTTCTTTGGGTCTTTTAGGAGAATTATCAACTACATATTATACAGAAAAAGCTCCATATTTATTTTTTTCATCTTGTTACCTACGTTTTACTGACTTTATTTGCTTTTCAGGGCCACACTCATGGCATATGGAAGTTCCCAGGCTAGGGGTAGAATTGGAAGAACAGCTGCCAGCTTATAACCACAGCCACAGCAACATGGGATCCAAGCTGAGTCTTTCACCTACACCACAGCTCACAGCAACATGGGATCCCTGACCCCACTGAGCAAGGCCAGGGATCAAACCTGCATCCTCATGGATACTAGCTGGATTCGTTTCCCCTGCGCCGTGACAGGAACTCCTATTGACTTTATTTCAATGTACCAGGAGCTTCCCTTTGGGTGCATCAAGCGACGAGGGTTCTTCACTGATGTGGGAACATAGTTGAGTGGAACCAATAAGAATGTGCTTTGTAGATTTGTTGAATTGACCCAGCACAGTTCAGAAGCTAAAACCCAGGTAAAGGTAATAAGTATCACACGAGAAGACCAAGACTCTGGTCGGAGGGTCTTTGTTTCTTAGGCTGTCTCTGAAAAAGTCTGTTAATTTCTCAAGTGCCATCAACTGTTGCTCTGAGGTTTTGATTTCTTTGATTTGTTCTCTCCCAACACCAAGAGCGTTCACTCTAAGAAGTTCCGTTACCACGCTGACATTCTGCTGTTTCCACCGCCTTTAGAAAGGACATTCATGCCACTACCAGGCCCCTGCCTCTGACATAACAACTTGATTCTGCCTTGAGTTGATATTAAAGACCAGCATCCACAGGGACCCGAACTCGCAGCACTGCAAAAATGGGTCAGGTCAAGCAAATCAATAATTAATTAGCAAAAGAAGTGCTCTGTTGAAATGGATGGGAAATTCATAGAAAATTCTTCCCAGAAAAATTTCCATTTTTTAAAAATCATAGGTAAAAAGCTGTTCTCTGTTTAGAAAAAGTCTGTAAGCGCTGATCAAATGTCAGTCCTTGAGGGATTAAGGTCTTATCTTGTAGCTCCATAAAGGGATTAAGAAGAGTATAGGATGAGATTTCTGGAGAAAGCATATACTATTCCCTTGGTGAGAAAATGAAAGGACTAAATGTTGATATATTAACTTTTTATCTCATGGAACTCAACCAATTCACAGAATTTTCACACCTTGATCCCCAGGATTCATGCACTGATCCATCCAAGAAGTGTACTGTGAGTGCCTGCCACACACTTAGCATTGGGATGACTGTTGGAGATAAAAGGTACATGAAAAAAATCTCAGAAGTTTATAGCCTTGTGGGAAGATGAGACTTCACATAAATAACTATGGAGATGAAAAGGGGCATGAAAATTACTGTGACATCCTGATGGACTAATTCCAGCCTGGGGAGAGTTAGGAAAAGCTTCACAAAAGAGGTGATACTGATGGGAGCTGCGTCTTGAAGAATGGGCAAGGGCAGGTCACAGGTGGAGAAGAAAAGAAGAAAGGCAGGCCAAGAGGCAAAGTGAACAGCTTGCTCGAAGACCTTTAGAAGCATGGGTGGGAGGTACTTTCTCAAAATGCAGATTCCTCACACAGATATATTTGGAATCAGACTCTCTGTGGGTAGGGCTTGATAATTCACATTGGGGCAAGCATTCAAGTGCATTCTCATGTATGCTGCAATGTGACAACCGATGGCAAGAAGGAGAGACAAGAGTTTCTGGAATTTCCCTTGAAAAAAAGCCAGTCTTACAACGGAATGTAGAGATTTGGTAGGAACTTCAGGAAGCAGATGAGTGGTATGGCACTGCCATATTTGTAAAAATTTTTAGGGGTCTGGTGGTCAGGACGGCACCTCCAAAGCAATGTACCTTGCCCTATCTTTCACAAAGAAAGACTCGCAGTGTGTGTTTGGCCTCTTTGGGTTGTAGAAGCAGCAGATTCCACAGCTGGGAATACTGCCCTAGTTCCAACACTAAGTGGACCAAAAGCTACTGACCAGCTCTGAATGCGACCGAGTGGGAAAGGTCCCTGCAGCCGGTGTTGGAGGTGTCAGCAGTGGGAACAGAAGCTGTGTGGAACACATGGCAAGCCCCAGCCAGAGAATCACAAAGCTGGCCCCCAGCGTTCTGGAGTCAAGCTGTTTAAGAGCAGCACAGAATTTCATGCGTTTTGGAAAGCATCTCCTGGTGTGTTATTGGGCTCTGTTACACCCAGTAGCCGTTCAGCTGGGTCTGTCCATCATAAGCAGGGCAGACCTGGTAAATCATAAAGGCTGGTCCAGCAACCATCCTGTATGAGACGAACAGTTGGTCCAGGATTGAGCCCTAGCAGCATTACTGAGCCCAAGCAGACGGCATGAACAGTGGTCCAGGTGCCAACGCACTGTAACTTGTTCTCACCCCCTGGTGGCTCATATCCCTGGCTGTATAGGGGACCCCATGAGAGGAAGAAAAAGCCCACACCTACTTGTAGAGGGTGAGCTTGTTAGGTGGGTGCAAACTGCGAATGGATGGCCACTCTGCTGCACGCTCCCTGCAAGGTGGCCTTGGTAGGATGTGGTCAGAGAAAAGCCTCCCAACAGGCAATGCACCTGGTCATCCACTTTATGATGAAAGAGAAGTGGCCCAGAGTCAGAAAATCATGAGAACCATGCGAAATAGTGAATGGCTTGGCCAGCTGGTCAGGCGTCTAGAAGGAAAAAGGTTGGAAGATCGTAGATGCATATGGATGGACAGTGTGATGACCTTTGTGTCACATGTTAACAGGGGAGAGGGTATCCTCTTCCTAAACAACAGAGCACACAGAATACCCCAGCCTCATTATTAATCACCCAGCTGCTGACTGAATGCAGTGGCTGTGCTGGTGTAAAGACGCAACCTGCCAAGACTCATGTAGCTACTGCTGCCATAGGACATCTGGACAGCCGGCTCGGAAAAGACATCTGAGAGCTTCCATCTTCTCCAGAGACCTGCCCTGGTGCACTTCTGCTCGCTGGCTTCGGTGTCCTCCAAAGGGACTCACTCTTCGAACAGCTTCTAGAAAAATCTGAGAGATTGTTCACTTTGGAAATATTACCACCTTACTTAGAACTCTTAAAACTTTTCACCTGCTGAGCTGCCCAACTGGACAGATCCAGTTTTAGGCCTAGTAGAAATATGAGTTGACTTAACATTCTTTGAGTTGTCTTTAGATAGTTAATAAATGAACATTTGTTGAAGAAATAAGTTTTTAAAAATTTTTTTATTACTCAAATGAATTTATCACATCTGTAGTTGTATAATGATCATCACAATCTGATTTCACAGGATTTCCATCCCACAGCCCAGGCACATTCCCCCCACCCCCCAAACTGTCTCCTCCGGAGACCATAAGTTTTTCAATGTCTGTGAGTCAGCATCTGTTCTGCAAAGACATTCTGTCTGTCCTTTTTCAGATTCCACATGTCAGTGAAAGCATTTGATGTCGGTGTCTCATTGTATGGCTGACTTCACTTAGCATGATGGTTTCTAGGTCCATCCATTTGCAAAAAATGCTGGTATTTCGTTCTTTTTGATGGCTGAGTAATGAGTTTTAAGAGCACTAAAGCAGCATCACAGAAATCTCATGCTAGGAAAGGTGGAGGGCTCATGCAAAGGCCATGAGTAAGAGGTTGATCTTCTTTAAAACTCTGCTTCCCTCATCTTTTAAATCAAGTGTATCTCTATTACTGTAGTAAAAACTCAAAAGCATTAATACTACTTTCCACCAATTCGGAGTATCTCATAATAATGGGCTAAAATCTCATAGCATGTACTTTAAAAGACCAATTGTACCTGAGAGAAAACATCAAAGTGATCTTTCACAGAAGCCATTGGTCATATAAAACACCAGTTCCATAGTGAGAAAACATAAGAACATACACTTGAAATCAAGATGGCGAATATAGGAGTTCCCGTTGTGGCACAGCGGAAACGAATCTGACCAGGAATCATGAGGTTGCGGGTTTGATCCCTGGCCTTGCTCAGTGGGTTAAGGATCTGGCATTGCTGTGAGCTGTGGTGTAGGTCACAGACACAGCTCAGATCTGGCGTTGCTGTGGCTGTGGTGTAGGCTGGCAGCTGTAGCTTTGATTAGACCCCTAGCCTGAGAACCTCCATATGCCACAGGCGCAGGCCTAAAAATCAAAAAAAAAAAAAAAAAGATGGCAAATATATAAAAGCCTAGCTTTTGAGAAATCCATTCTTGGCAGCAGAGCAATTTCAACTGGGAAAAGTAATCTTTGAACCAGTTAAGGGATTGTCTAGAATTTCGGCATCCATATGAAGGATGCTTATTTGGGATAAATCTGTTTTGGGGTTTCAAGATTTGTAAAACTTTGCCCTACCTTGCATTTTGAACTTTACCAAAGCGATGGGCAAGAAAACTCTCTGTTCGATTGTTCTAGAAGAACAGCATCTCACAGTGACCTCTGTGGATGTGATGTCCCTTGAGCACAGGACAAAAGCTTCCCCGGTTTTCAGGGCTAGAAAATGATCCCTTGTAATCCTGTCAGCTTATGGCAGGGGAGGCGTCTACATTCCTTCACCCCAGGCAACTAGACAGAAGAGCGGACTCTCTGAATGCCTGATAAATAATCCAACGGCAAACGGAACATGAAAGACAACAGGCATTGCTTCAGGCATTTTCCAAAGACTAACTGTGCCTTTGGGATTCCTCTTTTAGAGATTTCGGAAGCAAAATAATCAGTTTCTCATATTGAATTGACGGAGCAAAGGCATATTAAGAATTTACATTTCTGCTTTAGGGAAGGCTCAACTTTGCATTTCCTGGGGTTCCAATACCCTTCTGAAAATCCTGTATACCCACCTCGCCAGTTCTGCCTCTCAGCCCGCTCTCAGCGCTCTCACTGTGCTGCTTGCTGTGCCCTACATTCCCCCTGTGTCCAGCTGCTTCCAAGTTTTGCTCTGTTGGAGATCCTCCAGTCACCCTGGCTTGCTGGTATCCTATACATTCTTGAATGTCTAGTTCAAACATCACTGCCTTGACGCTTTCTCTGCTGGCCATGACTGGGAGCAGCCTCTCCTTGCTAAGATCACTCATGGCACACGGAATTCATCACATCAGTTGTGTTTGCAAAATCTCTTTAGTCCAAGCGTGTCTCCTTCTCCGGTCACAAGCTGACGCCAGGACTGCCTCCCTTTTCCTCCCCTTCCCTCCCCCTCCCTGCTATGCACACAGCTTATGCAGACCTTGACTTTTTGGATGTCGACACTTAACACAGACCCCTCCACTGAGGGCTTCATTGTTCTGCTCCCCACCCCACCGGATCCTTCAGCAAGACTGTAAACTTCAGGAAGGGTGGTTGTTCTAGAAGTATCTTGAGAGCCATTGTATCCAGTGTTCAAATCATTTGAGGAGCATATGACTCACAGAGGGCACTGAGCACATATCTGTGGTTGCTTTATCCCTCTGCACTTCCTTTTGTAGTGCGTTAAAATTAATAACTATTTCTAAATACATTAATTAATAAAGCTTTCCAATCTGTCAAGTGCTTTTGGAAATGAAATAATATCATTGTTGTCTAAGCCTCGCTCAGTTCCTCTAAAGCACAATCCAGGCACTGTTATTAATGACTTAAGAAATGCTTTGGAAGATTACCAGACTGTTGAGAGTGAACTTCTGTAGGCACTTGGCCCTCTCTTAAATCAGCAAAAGCCACAATGTTGGATTAAAAAGGAAGGTACACAAATGAACCCTGGGTACATTTCCACTGTTGTAACTTTTCCTTTAACCAAAGGACCTTTGGAAGCAAATTGTAATCCAATGTGTCTTCCTATAACTTCTCCATGTGTAAAAATCAGGAACTGTAGCAAACTGGAAACTATCACATGCTAAACAAAATACATTAGAAAAAAAGCACCATGTATACCTTTGGTTTTCTAATTTTGTAATTGGTAATAAAACTGTCAGGATTTGGTATAAGAGTTGGCAAAACGCTATAGTCTAAACACTGCGACATCAACCAACTAGCTGTTCTGCAGAGGAAAAGGGAACTTGGGAAAACTTCACCTGAATAGCACGAATGTGGGGAGTTTCTTCTGGGCCACAGTGAAACTCTATTACCCAAGCTTAGAAACTGTTTGCATAAAATAACACTAAATCTTAGAACTTCTCAGATGTTCAAACCCAAGATTAAACAGCAATATACATGACACGACCTGGGGAAAAGTCTGTTGCCCTTCTCTAAAATAAGCCTTTTCATGGAAATAAAATAGGCGATTTTTTTTTTTTCTGAGTTAAAATTTGGTTCGTTTTAATTTAGAGCTGTTGTTCGTTCACCATCTCCCAGCTACACAGCATCCTTGGAATAGTCTTGGAAACCAAAGATCTAGACTTTTTCACTCTAGTGAAAAGATACAAACGCAGAGGAGAGATTTTTGATGCCCAAGCCTATATTTTGAATTCTTCAGGGTGTGAACTTCGGTAAGCACTTGGCCTTGGACTCCTCTTTCCAATTTCTTCTACTCCTTCTTGCTGTAGCTTGATGTAGGATCTCAGGTCCCAGACCAGGGATTGAACCCAAGCCACAGGGGTGAAAGCGTTGAATCCTAACCACTGGACCACCAGGGAGCTCCCTCCAATTCCTTCTTAATCACTTACTTGGAATTACATTTGGGGAAAAGTCACTCCATATAATTGCCAAGAACGAGAAAACACAGAATATTATGCCTGCTTCCTTCTTTCCTAAACAGTCTCCTCATTGGCTTGCACAGGCTTTTCTAATTTTGTATCTACGTCTTGGCCCATTTCTGCAAACATTCCCATTTTCAACTTTGGAGCCATGATAACTCTTTTGACTCTGATCTTTGAATAATTTTTTTTTTTCTTTGTCTTTTCTAGGGCCACTCCCTCGGCATATGGAGGTTCCCAGGCTAGGGGTCTAATCGGAGCTGTAGCCACTAGCCTATGCCAGAGCCACAGCAACGCGGGACCCGAGCCGCGTCTGCAACCTACACCACAGCTCACGGCAACGCCGGATCATTAACCCACTGAGCAAGGGCAGGGACTGAACCCGCAACCTCATGGTTCCCAGTCGGATTCATTAACCACTGCGCCACGACGGGAACTCCCTTTTTTTTTTTTTTTTTTTTGGTCTTTTTGCCTTTGCTAGGGCCGCTCCCATGGCATATGGAGGTTCCCAGGCTAGGGGTCTAATCGGAGCTGTAGCTGCTGGCCTACGCCAGAGCCACAGCCACTTGGAATTCGAGCTGCATCTATGACCTACACCACAGCTCACGGCAATGCCGGATCGTTAACCCACTGAGCAAGGCCAGGGATCAAACCCGCAACCTCATGGTTACCTAGTCGGATTCGTTAACCACTGTGCCACAACAGGAACTCCTAATTTTTTTTTTACTCAATGAATTTTATTACATTTGTAGTTGTACAATGATCATCACAACCCAATTTTATAGCATTTCCATCCCAAACCCCCAGCCTTTCCCCAACCCCTCCAAACTTTTTTTTTAATTAAAAAAATTTTTATTACTCAATGAATTTATTACATTTATAGTTGTACAATGATCATCACAGCATTTCCACCCCAAACCCTCAGTGCATTGCCCCACCCCTCAAACTGTCTCCTTTGGAAACCGTAAGTTTTTCAAAGTCTGTGAGTCAGTATCTGTTCTGCAAAGAAGTTCATTGTGTCCTTTTTTTTTAGATTCCACATGTAAGTGATAGCACATGAAGTTGGTGTCTCACTATCTAGCTAACTTCGTTTAGCATGATAATTCCTAGGTCCATCCTTGTTGTTGCAAATGCCATTATTTCTTTCCTTTCAATGGCTGAGTAATATTCCATTGTGTATATGTACTACCTCTTCTTTATCCACTCCTTTTGTGGATGGACATTTAGGTTGCTTCCATTTCTTGGCTATTGTAAACAGTGCTGCCATGAACACTGGAGTACATGTATCTTTTCGAGTCATGGTTTTCTCTGGATAGATGCCCAGGAGTGGGATTGGTGGTTCAAATGGTAATTGTATTTTTAGTTTTATAAGGCATCTCCACACTGTTTTCCACAGTGGTTGCACCAATTCACATTCCCACAACCAGTGTAAGAGGGTTCTCTTTTCTTCACACCCTCTCCAGCATTTATTGTTTGTAGACTTTTTGATGATGGCCATTCTCACTGGTGTAAGGTGGTACCTCATAGCAGTTTTGATTTGCATTTCTCTAATGTTAGTGATGTTGAACATCTTTTTATGTGTTTTTTGGTCATCCGTATGTCTTCTTTGGAGAATTGTCTGTTTAGATCTTCTGCCCATTTTTTGATGGGGTTGTTTGTATTTTGGTATTGAGCTACAGGAGGTGTTTATAAATTTTGGAGATTAATCCCTTGTCAGTTGCTTCATTTGCAAATATTTTCTCTCATTCTGTGGGTTGTCATTTTGTTTTGTTTAGGGTTTCCTTTGCTATGCAGAAACTTTTAAGTTTAATTAGGTCCCATTTGTTTATTTTTGTTTTTATGGTCATTACTCTAGGAGGTGGATCTGAGAAGATATTGCTGTGGTTTATGTCAGAGAGTGTTTGGCCTATGTTTTCCTCAAAGAGTTTTATAGTATCTGGTCTTATATTTAGGTCTTTAATCCATTTTGAGTTTATTTTTGTGTATGACATGAGGGAGTATTCTAACTTCACTGATTTACACGCCCCTGTCAACTAAGTGTTCTGAAGTCATTCTTTTACATGTAGTTGTCCAGTTTTCCCAGAACCACTTATTGAAGGGACTATCTTTTCTCCATTGTATATTCTTGCCTTCTTTGTCATAGATTAGTTGACTGTAGTTGAGTGGGTTTAATTCTGGGCTTTCTATTCTATTCCACTGATCTATATTTCATTGTATATTCTTGCCTCCTTTGTCATAGATTAGTTGACTGTAGTTGAGTGGGTTTAATTCTGGGCTTTCTATCCTGTTCCACTGATCTATATTTCTGTCTGATCTTTAAATAATTTTGTCCATTGTGGCTCAGTGGTTAACGAATACGACTAGGAACCATGAGGTTTTGGGTTCGATCCCTGGCCTTGCTCAGTGGGTTAAGGATTCGGTGTTGCCGTGAGCTGTGGTATAGGTTGCAGACACGGCTCAGAACCTGAGCTCTAGTGTAGGCCAGTAGACAACTCCGATTAGACCCCTAGCCTGGGAAACCTCCACAGGTGCAGCTGTAGAAAAGACCAAAAAAAAAAAAAAAAATGCTCGACTACATTACAACTTGGGAGATATCCTTCTTGCTATAGTTATCAAATAGCAGTTAAGTGTGGGTTCTGGAGTCAAACTCCATAGGTTCAAGACCTGATCCCACTGTTTGCTGTCTGTGTGACCTGTGGCAAGTTACAGAACTTCTCCAAGCTTCTAGTCATGGAACTAATAATTGAATCTATCTCTTAGGGTCGTTATGAGCATAAATGAGATAATGTTTGTAAACAGCTTAGCAGTGTCTGCTAGACAGTGAGTGCTCAACAAATCAGCTATTGTTTTTATGTGGGTTACCATTACTGAGCAGTCTTCTAATTGTTAAAATTCTCTGAGGACTATCACCTTATTCGGCCTTCATTATAATCATAACTGGGTCATCCTAAGTTATCTCTGCCAAAGAGGTGCTTTAGGCCTCACCTTACAGAGTACTGATATTAATTCATTTCTTTTTAATTTATCAAGGGACTGCCATCAGTTACTAATTTAGCTGAGCCCAGCGTCTCCCAGTGTGTCCTTGAGCAAAGATGTAGGAGATCAAGTATGTGGGGAGGAAAAAAAAAATGCAAACTGCTTAGCCTTCCAGCTGTTCATCTTTTTATTTTTCAGAATGACCCTTAGCAGCAAGAAGGAGGCAGGAAAAGGTTCTAAGCTGAAACTTCATTTAGTGTGTTCTGGACACAAAACTCTCACTACCAGCCCTGTCAAGCCCCAAATACATGAAATACCATCTGTAAGGTATTCCAGACATGAGGTCAAAGGCAATCGAGCACTAATCTGAGCTTGTTCAAAGGTGGCTCTTGCAGGCTGGCTTTAGAAGGATATGCTTGATGTGACATTTCAGTTTCAGGAGGCAGGAACAGGGAGGTTAATGGTGGCCCCTCTGGAGCAGGAAGAGAAAAGTCTTTCCAGACTCCTTTCTCCATCTCTCTCTCTCTCTTTTTAAAGTATAGTTAATTTACAGTGTTTATCCCATTTCTGTTGTACAGCAAAGTGACCCAGTCACACATAGTTCCCTGTGCAGTACAGTAGGACCCCATGGCCCATCCACTCCAAATGCAATAGTTTGCATCTATGAAACCCAAACTCCCCATCCATTCCACTCCTTCCCCTTCTCCTTGGCAACCACAAGTCTGTTCTCCACGTCTGTGAGTCTGTTTCTGTTCTGTAGATAGGATCATTTGTGCCATACTTTAGATTCCACATATAAGTGATATCATGCGGTATTTGTCTTTCTCCTTCTGACCTACTTCATTTAGTTTTGAGAGTCTTTAGTTGCATCCATGTTGCTGCAAATGGCATTATATTGAAGTGGCCATAGCTGAGGCCATAGGTCCAGTGGTTCCACTAACAGAGGGGACAACTGCAATGCAGTCCAGGAACATGACACTCAGCTCAGGAGACAGAGACACCACTGCAGGATCCAGGTCCTGTTTGCTGAAATTGCAAAAACGGTGTGTGTGTGGGGGGCTACTTTCATTTTGTTTGGGGTGGAAATTGTTCCTCTGTCTTG
Source organism: Phacochoerus africanus (assembly GCF_016906955.1). Taxonomy (NCBI): domain Eukaryota; kingdom Metazoa; phylum Chordata; class Mammalia; order Artiodactyla; family Suidae; genus Phacochoerus; species Phacochoerus africanus. The sequence continues at coordinate 73,276,440 of NC_062549.1, forward strand.
TTTTTCTCAGTTTTGACTTGTTGATTTTACTACAGTTAAGACTCATCAAGGGGTAAAATCTATAGACTCTGAAAAGATATTCATTACAGAAAGAATAAATTGTCTTTTTCTCCATCGTTATTCAGAAAAAAGTTACACTTAATGTGCTCACATTAAAACAAATTTTTACAGTTGAAATCATAATTCCGATACTAAAGAGTTGTTTTACTTTGGTCCCTTAATATTTCTGGATGTCTGTTTCTTCAGGTAAAAAAAAATGAAGAGTTGGGAAGAGAGGAGTTTATATATCCTGTCAGAGTCTAAAAACTTTATGGTTCTTCTAGAGTTTAATTTATAAAGAAATATATACCCCACCCCAGTCAGTCCCGGATAATGTGCTATTTTTCCACAAACATTGCTGATATAGCATCTATTTTCAGTTTCCAATGAAATAGAGAACAATGTGACCCATTTAAAAGACAGCTCATGAGAGAATATTACCCACCAATTATCAGTCCTTCTAGTTAATTTCTTTGATAAGGACAATATGATAGAAACATTTCTTTGCTGCAAAACTAATATCAGTCTATAGTTGATAATATTATACATGCATGCTGTAGAGCTCTGAAAAATGATTTCCTATTTGTTGCCAATTCAGTTTGCCTGAGTTGAGAAAAAGGAGAAAATTCACTTTTGTGTTCATCTGTCCTGAATGACTGAGCAGTTAAAAAGATATATGGCTTTTCCAGATCATTAGAAGCTATAGCTGTTAATTTCAATGTGGATTGCTTTTGTGTTTACGATCCAGAAATGATTGCTATTAAGATCATAAGACCTTCCTTTTTCAGTTTTAAGAAAATATTCTTCTGTGCACATACCTGCTTTCTAGGATGAATTAAAGGACGTTTACTAAGAAAGGAAGGAGAATAACTGGATAATGGACAGCAGCATTATTTTAATGAATAACTCAGCTCAAGGAAGTAGTTTCTTAGATTTCATTTGTCTAACAACAATCTGGCTAATGTCTATCCATTGGTGAGAGTTAACAGAGATTGTAAAAATCTGTTTCCTTAGAGAGGGACAAGGCTTGGAGATATTGGGCAAAAGAGGTCCATGGTTCCTCATCTTTATATTCAATTTTAGTAACAAAGTTCCCATTTCTGTTTAGGAGTCCATATTTTTAGTGATATGTTAACTAAATGGATAATTAAAAAACATCGCAAGGTGAAGGTTCATTAGCCAACAGACATTCTGCACACAGAGATTCTGAAGAAATGCTTTTGAAACACAAAAACCAAGGAGTTCTTATTGTGGCTCAGTGGGTTAAGAATCCTGGCCTTGGTTTGAACCCTGGCCTTGCTCAGGGTTAAGGATCGGGCGTTGCCGCAAGCTGCTGTGTAGGTTTCAGATGTGGCTAGGATCTGGTGTTGCTGTGGCTGTGATGTAGGCTGGTGGCTGTGGCTCTGATTCGACCCTTAGCCTTGGAACTTCTATATGCCACAGGTGTGGCCCTAAAAAGACAAACAAACAAACAAAACCAAAAGCCAACCCATCAATATCGACATACTTCTTTTAATCCTTTCCTGTCTGGGAACACAACACACACACACACCCCCCCATCCACCCCCCCCCCACACACCCCTTGAGCTGTTGACAGTGGGGAAGGGGATCACCCTTCATTGACAGCGGTGGCAGTGCTGAGCAGGGCAGGGAGCATCACGTGTGAGGCTCCCTCATCTCTGAATGCAGCTGTAGGACCAGATACCCAGGAGAGGGGAGGGGCCACACGAGGTGCAGACCAGGGAGCATCCTCAGCAGGCTGCTCAAGGATGATGCTCTGATGCCAGCTCACTTTAACGCAGTGATACAGAGAAGAGAGAGTGGAGAGTGAGCAATGGGAGAAGAGGACAGAAGTGAGACAGAGGGTGAAGGAGAATGGATGAGAGAGCATGGATGTGGCCTCAGAGAAGGGTGACCAGGCATCCTGGTTTGCCTGTTGTTCCCATAAAATTAGAAACAGTGCCCCTTCACTCTAGAAGTGTCAAATATGGATGACAAATTATTGCCCTAGATGCATGCCCCAAATGCCAGCAGCATAATGGATGATAGGTCACCAGTCCCGGGACTGCAAAAGGTCAAGTGGTGCCTGCAGGGAAGGAAAACTGCTGAGGATTCACAGATGACTTGGGCAAAAAGGAAGAGGATGTCATTGCATTCTTCTTGTATATTTCTATGATCTGGCTGATGGGCTTCTTGCAGCTTAACTGTGTAAAGAGGTGCTTCTGTATCAAAAATTATAATTTTAAGGTAAGTCTTTTGATAAGACTTTTCCATCATAGAACCTCTCCCACGTCTCTACCTTTTGCTGCTAAGACACCCCAGTGGTACACATGCCCCGTGTAATCCCCGCCCCTCGAGTGCGTGCTGGATCTGGGGACATGGGTGATGGAGTGTCTCTTCGAGGTTAAGTTATAAAAAGACCCTCTCTCTCCCAAACTGGCAGCCATGTACTGAGCTGCCCTGTGGAAGGGCCTGCATGCAAAGGAACTGGTGTCTCCAGCCAATAGGTGCAAGAGGCTGAGGCTGCCATGGGAGGGAGCGAGGAAGAAGACCCTTCCCCAGTGGAGCCTCAAGATGAGAGTAGCCCCCATCCACATCTTAACTGCAACCTTGTGAGGGACAGAGGCTGGCAAGAAGTCAAGCCCAGCGTCTTGACCCATGGAAACCATGAGATGATGTTTTTTAAGCCCCCACATTTGGGAATGATTTATTATGCAGCAATAGATAACTCGGATGAGTGCATTTTTGTCCCCTTACAGGGTTCGTGGATTAGCTGCTCTGACCTACTGACCATACTTGACTAAAGCAAATCCTACAACTGGCTGTCATCCAACAGCATTAATAAGATGCCTGCTGCTTAATAGGAGGGTGGGATTCAAGAGTTTATGAGGGAAGTAGTCACATGGAGGGGACATATATGCAGGGTGGGGGCCACCCCTGTGAATTTGCCTGCCACAGACCTTGCCTTATGCCCAAAATCTCTTTCAGTTCCCGTTGTTCCTGTGGAGGCTCCATCTAGACCTTCATGTGCAGCCCCTTCCACCTCTTTTTTTTTGGCTTCCCTGAGGTCCATGGAGTTTCCAGGCCACAGATCAGATCTGAGCACCAGTCGCAGCCTATGCTGCAATTGTGGCAACACAGGATCCTTAACCCACTGCGCCAGGCAGGGGATGGAACTTGCATCCTTGGCACTGCAGAGACACCACCACTCATGTTGCCACCACAGTGGGGGCTCCCCCTTCCACCTCTCATGGAGCTGCTCATCAGCAATGGGGCCCCCATCCAAGTTCTCCTCCAGCAACCCCAAACCTTCTTGTCCCTTTCATCTGGGGCCAAGGCCACGGCCAGGGACGTGGACCTCTTGCTCTTGCTGTGTTTGAAGAATGACACCTCTCTTTCCTGCTGCTGACTAGTCAAACTTTTGGCTGATTTGTTCCACATTTAACTTTGTTGCTGTGAGAGCACAGCTGATTTCATGGGAAAGTGAGGCCCCCATTTCTCTCTGATATCCAGTTTCATTCACTCTTGAGAGGCAACAAAACCTAGTGTTTCAGAGCTTGGCTCTGGATCTCAACTTCCTGGTTTCAGGTTTTGTTCTCATTCTTACCAGCTGTATGACGCTGGACCATTTGCTTCACCTCTCTGTGCACCCGTGTACTCAAGCAAACACCGGCTATTAATAGCTGTGACTGGGCACCAGTGACCATGTAGCTTTTATTTCTAAAGATTAGAAAGGGTCAACTGTTTTCGAGTACTAAACAGTCAGGAACACAGGAAGGGCAGTCCTGCAGGGTGCTGCTCGGGCATGAACAAGTTACCTTGTGCTCCTGGCTCCCAGGGAACGCTCTATGAACCTCAGCTATTAGCGTCCCGGTATCGTCTGGCACAGATATAAAGCAATCATTCTTAAATCAAACTGCTTTCTTGAGCTGGAACTACTTTCTCCAATTTACATTTCTGGAATCTGCCATGAATGGTAAAATAACCCCCTGAGGTTGACTGGATTCTTAGAGAGTAGGTCATGACTCGGATTCTGCAAAAGAAATAAGACCTCCTTCCGCAAAGCCTCTGGAAGTCATTTGTATTCCAAGAGTAGGGGTAAGTCCTGAATTACTTCAAGAAAAGAGAAATTGCCTACTTAATAGGGGAAATGAGAGCCACTGCAGAATCGTTTATGGAACTTTTGAGGAACTGCAGTTTGTAAAATAAATGAGGCATGGAGGGGAAGACAGTTCTGTTAGTCAAAGGAGAATGTGATTGCAGTGTCACTGTTCCCTATCGAGGAGATTAGTCTGGACCCACTGATGATGCACAGATCTTCACAACAACCTCACGTCATACGTGCTAGTCACAGCAGCAGTTTTCAGTGGACTAAGCAGTATGTATGTATAGAATGCTTCACTTCAAAGGCCTGAAAATGGATTGCATTTTGAATTTAAAACCCAGACAGGGATTATACACACACGTACAATACACATAAACACATACACATCACAATTTTCACAAGAGGCTTGTGTATCTGCTCCCGGACTTCTCTCTTCCTTCCTGCTTCCCTGGACCTGGCCCCACGCTCCTGACTTCCTGCCCTCCGTTTCCAGGACCGCCCCGTCATCCCCTCAGCCAGTCCCTCCCTCCATTGAGGACGTCAGGTGCTGGAAGGCACTGAGTGGAGCTGCGAGGATTTATGGTGTGATGAGCATGTGAAGTCTGTATAGAATTTCCCCACAGGCACAGGAGTGGACATAGAGGAAAAAAATCTAGGCAGGTTCTAGACTCTTGATGCTCAAAGGATGGTCCTTGGACCATCAGCGCTGGCATCACCTGTAAGCTTATCAGAAATGCAGAATATCGGACCCTAAACCAGACCTACTAAATTGGAATCTGCTTTTCAACAAGATTACAAAAAATCTTGTTATGTGCATTAAAGTTTTGGAAGTATTTCCCGAGAAACATGCTAGGTTAAAACTCAGATTTGTAGAGTGGCACAGTGGCATAGCAGTAAAAACATGGGCACAGAAGCTAGCATGCCTACCTCCAAATTCTGTCTCCACTACCTACAGTCTGAACCAGACAACTTTCTTAACCTCTTGGAGACTCAGTTTTCTCATCTGTAAAATGGGAATGATAATAGCACCCTATCAGACAGTTGACTGAACTAACAATTGTAGAATGCTCAGACTGGCAATAGCTCTTAAGTGCCATGTGAGCGTTGTTTAAATGCATTTTTTTTTAAAAAGCTGTGTTTCCATACACAAAAATAAACTCCAAATGGATTAAAGACCTAGATATAAGACCAGACATTATAAAACTCTTAGAGGAAAATATAGGCCAAATACTCTCTGACATAAACGACAGCAACATCTCAGATCCACCTCTCAGAGTATTGACAACAAAACCAAAAATAAACAAATGGGACCTAATCAAACTTCAAAGTTTCTGCACAGCAAAGGAAACCCTAAACAAAACAAAAAGACAACCCACAGAATGGGAGAAAATCTTTGCAAGAATCGACTCAAAAGGAATTAATTTCCAAGATTTATAAACACCTTCTGCAGCTCCATACCAAAAAAACAAACGAGCCTATCAAAAAATGGGCAGAAGATCTAAACAGACAGTTCTCCAAAGAAGACATACAGATGGCCAAGAAGCACATGAAAAGATGTTCAACATCACTCATTATTAGAGAAATGCAAATCAAAACCACTCTGAGGTAATACCTTACACCAGCCAGAATGGCCATCATCCAAAAGTCTACAAACAATAAATGCTGGAGAGGGTGCGGAGAAAAAGGAACACTAGTACACTGTTGGTGGGATTGTAAATTGGTGCAACCACTGTGGAAAGCAGTATGGAGATTCCTCAGAAAACTAAACATAGAACTACCATTTGATCCAGCAATCCCACTCCTGGGCATCTACCCAGAGAAAACTATGACTGGCAAAGACACATGTACTCCAATGTTCATTGAAGCACTATTTACAATAGTCAAAACATGGAAACAACCTAAATGTCCATTGACAGAGGAGTGGATCCAGAAGATGTGGTACATATACACAATGGAATATTACTCAGCCATTAAAAGGAACAAAATACCAGCATTTTTTGCAACATGGATGGACCTAGAAACTATCATGCTAAATGAAGTCAGCCATACAATGAGACACCAACATCAAAAGCTTTCACTGACATGTAGAATCTGAAAAAAGGACAGACGGAACTTCTTTGCAGAACAGATGCTGACTCACAGACATTGAAAAACTTATGGTCTCTGGAGGAGACAGTTTGGGGGGTAGGGGAATGTGCTTGAGCTGTGGGATGGAAATCCTGTGAAATCAGATTGTTATGATCATTATATAACTATAGATGTGATAAATTCATTTGAGTAATAAAAAATAAAAATAAAACATTCACAGATTTTATTAAGCATTTAAAAAAAATAAAAAAGCTGTGTTACATAATCAGAAAGTTCTAGAACTTCTTTAAATAGTAAATTTATGGACTGATTACCAAGGCCTGCTTGACGAGTTTCTCCACACTCTCACTGCTACAGAGGTCCCTAAGTAATTGCAAGGGACTGGTTTCAGGACCCCTCGCAGACACCAAAGTCTCTGGATGCTCAAGTCCCTTCTAGAAATAGATAGTCAGCCCTCTGTACCCACCCGCTCTGTGCCTGTGGACACAGAGGGTTGACTCACTTCCTTACTCCCTCCTCTAGGCTGCCTCTGAGCCCTACCTTTCCTTCCACCCTGTGCTCACTGCTCTGCAACCTAGCTCTTTGTTTATTGCTTTGTCTTTGCCGCTAGACTCTGAGCCTGTGGAACAAGGACTGCATCCTAGTTTTTCTGGTATCCCAGCCTCCAGAGTCTGGCACAAGTAGCTAATCAACAAATGCTTTTTTTTTTTTTTCATTTAAAAAAGTTTTTTTGAAATATAGTTGATTTATGAAGTTTGTGATGATTTCTGCTATACAACAAAGTGATTCAGTTATACATGTACACACATTCATTCTTTTTCCAGAGTCTTTTCCCACACAGACTATCACATAATATCGGATAGAGCTCCCTGTGCTATGCAGCAGGTTCCTGTTGGCCAGTCATTCCACACACCACAGTGTGCATATGCTTTTAAAGTGAATGAATGGATGTTTGACTGATGACCTTTTCGCCATCTCTCTTCAAGGCCCAGATGTTTGTTTTTGCCTCATGCATTTTTCTCTTCCTGTCATTTTAACATCATCAATTGATATTTATGGAGAACCCATTATATGCAGCTGTATGTATTTCCTGGTTTATGAGATACATTTTTGCAGTATTTATATTATATTTGAAAGCAGTGCCTGATAGTCCTGATAATGCAAAACCCAGAAGGTTTTCTAGAACATGGTTAGTCCAAGGAAGACTTTTGGCTCTAAGCAAGTTTGGCTCCTATATCCTTCACGCATAGCAGCATGAGACTTCATCTAGTCTCAGCCCCTTAGACACACATTACAGCGTGTATTGTGCACCTGGCTATTTAGGCTTAATTAAGGCATATGACCCTACTGTGAATATTCAACAAAATACTAGCAAACCAAATCCAGCAAATATAAAAATGATTATATACCATGAGCAATTGGGGTTTATTCCAGGAGCACGAGGTTGCTTTAACATCAGAAAATCAACTAATGTGTCATATTAACAGTTATTGTATTCTATTAATAGTTATTCTAAGACAAAAACTACACATCATCTCAATAGTCTCAGAAAAAAATAACTGACAAAATCTTCCCCGCTTTCATGATAAAAACTCTCATAAGGAGTTCTCCTGTGGGGCAGTGGGTTAAGGACCTGGTGTTGTCACGACAGTGGTGTGGGTCTCTGCTGTGGCATAGGTTTGATCTCTGGCCCAGGAACTTCCACATGCCGTGGGCAGGGCCAAAAAAATCCCCACAAAACAAAACAACAAAAAAACCCTTGCCATAACACTCACCAAATTAGGAACAGAAGGAAACTTCCTCAAACTGATAAATATGCCAAAAACTGTAAATAAGATTGATACTAAATTATGCAAGACAATGCTTTACCCTTAAGATTGGGACTCAGGCAAAGATGTCCACTCTATCACTTCTATTTAAAGTCACACTGGAGGGCTTTGAGGCAGGGGGAATGGGAGTGATCTAATGGGTGTAAAGTTTCTTTTTGAGATGATAAGAATGTTCTCAACTTCGATGATGGTGATGGCTACACATCTAAAAACCACTGAACTGGAGTTCCCATTGTGGCTCAGCAATAACGAACCCAAATGGTATCCAAGAGGATGCGGGTTTGATCCTTGGCCTCCCTCAGTGGGCTAAGGATCCAGTGTTGCTGCGAGCCGTAGTGTAGGTTGCAGATGTGGCTTGGATCCTGCATTGCTGTGGCTGTGGTGTAGGCGGGCAGCTATAGCTCCTATTTGATCCCTAGCCTTAGAACTTCCATATACTGCGGGTGCAGCTCTAAAAAGAAAAAAAAAAATTGAACCGTACACCTTACCCAGGCAAACTTTATGTTATGTACATCATATTTCAATATAAGGGTTAAAAAGTCATTACACTACATAATGACATAGGATAAATATTACAATAACAGCTAACATTTTCCTAAGCACTGAATGTGTCCTGGGCAGTGTAGGAAGCCATTTAAATACATTATCTCCACAATCACAAAAGAGGTCAGTGTTGCTATTATATCTTACAGAGTTTTACAGATAGGGAAAGTGAGGCTTAGAAAGTTTAAGCAATCTGCCAGGGTTGCACAGCTGCAAGTGGCAGAGCTGGGGTTTGGTTCTAAATAGTATCAGACTCTGATGTACAGGGGGAGTAAAAGGAAAGAACCTTCAAAATTTTACTGTTATGGGACACATGCCCTGATCATTCAATATTTATGCCATTGCAATTCTGTGGACTCATAGGAACCGCTTGAAGTGGGGGACTAGCTTGGAAGAGGGGGCTCAGCTGAGCTATAAATGGTGCCAAAAGGGGCCTGAGCTGAAACTCAGACTCTGGCACCGGGGGCTCATGCATGCTTCCACTCACCCTACTGCAATGAGAACAACAGCCTACCCCAATAATCGTCAGTACATACGTGCACAAAAGTAGGACCCCTCTCTTCCTTTATCTTGGGGGGACAGCCCAGAGGTGGAGAGGTAGCATGACATCCTACTTCCCAGAAGTGACCTAGCCCCTGGAGAGTGAGCACCTGAGAAGAAGGGATGGGACTACAGCAGGTGAAAGGGACCATGGAACGAGGTTTTCCCTCAGGTTACTAAGAGATGGGAGACTCAGCGGGCACGAAATCACCCCATCCTCTGCCTTCTTCTTCCCCAGAGGCAAAGGGGATGTTTTTCACCCTCACATACACTCTCTGGCTTCCCTTTTGTGAGTTTTCAGTGTTTTCAGGGCTCTTAACATTTCTTTAAATGTGTTTAAAAATACTGAATTAGAAAGTGAAAATAGGTAGTACAGGGTGAGAAATCTGAGTCCCGCCCGCAAAGTTAAATGAGAACGAACCACCAAAGGAGCTAGGACTTAACTACTGGCCCCCAAGGGCCCTGAATCCACTTCTTTTGAAAATTCCTATTACTATATTCTAATTAAAACAGTAAGACAACTTGTTTTTTCCATAAATTTGATCCTCAGTTGCACTTACCTGTTGATTTCAGAGCCATTTCTCCATCATTTTCACTCTGGGAAAAGTCCAAATAAACTTCAGGATTTGAAAATAGCTATTTATGAGACATCTGAAAGAGAAAACAAAGTTCAAAGTTCAGATTAACTTTTTTTTTTTTTCTTGCTTTTTAGGGCCGCAGTTGTGGCACATGGAGGTTCCCTACAGCTGCCGGCCTCCGCCAAGCCACAGCAACCGCAGCTCCGAGCTGCATCTGTGACCTACACCACAGCTCACAGAAACACCACAGCTCATGGCAACACTGGATCCTTAACCCACTGAGCGAGGCCTGGGATTGAACCCGAAACCTCATGGTTCCTAGTCAGATTCATTTCCACCTCACCATGATGGGAACTCCCAGATTAACTTTTAAATAAATCTAAGAAATAGGTGCATGGAGTCTTGAACATATCTTTTGTAAGAGGTAGGGAGTCGCAGACACGAATGACATAAAACTGTGACTGTGCAGAAAATCACCTCTACCAGGTACTGAGGACTGGCTCTCTGTTAGGTGACGTAGAGCAGGCTCATGGGGAAGCCAAGGAATCTTGAGCTCAGGGTCCTTCACTTTCATGGGATCCCTTGCAGGGCCCCTGAAAGGGCTCTAGCAATTTTATGCTCTTAACTTTACATTCTTTTGAGGAGAGTAATTTTTTTTTTTTAAACTGAGAGCTGGTTCTTTTATTTATTTTTATTTTTGTCTCTTCTAGGGCTGCTCCCATGGCATATGGAGGTTCCCAGTCTAGGTGTCTAATCGGAGCTGTTGCTGCTGGCCCACACCACAGCCACAGCAACGCCAGATCCGAGCCACGTCTGTAACCTACACCACAGCTCATGGCAAAGCTGGATCCTTAACCCACTGAGCGAGGCCAGGGATTGAACCTGCAACCCCACGGTTCCTAGTCAGATTCGTTAATCACTGAGCCATGACGGGAATTCCATTTTTTAATTAATTTTTTTTTTTTTTAGCTTCTTTTAGGGCCACACCTGCATCACACAGAAGTTCCCAGGCTACGGGTCAAATCGGAACTGTAGCTGCTGGCCTACACCATGGCCATAGCAACACCAGATCCAAGCTGCATCTGCAGTCTACATCACAACTCATGGCAACACCAGATCCCTAAACCAATGAGCAAGGCCAGGGATTGAACCCGAGTCGTCATGGATACTCCGTTTTTTAACTTTTAAATTGAAGCATAGTTGATTTACAATGTTGCATTAATTTCTGCTGTAAAGTGATTCAGTTATGCATAAGTATACATTCTTTTTTATATTCTTTTCCATTGTGGTTCATCACAGGATACTGAATATAGTTCCCTGTGCAATACGGTAGGACCTTGTTGTTTATCCATCCTACATATACTAGTTTATATCTGCTAATCCCAAACTCCTAATCTGTACCTCCCCCACTCCTTCTTCCTTGGCAACCACAGTCTATTCTTGGCAACACAGTCTGTAAGTGTGTTTTCATTTAATATATAGGTTCATTTGTGCCATGTTTTAGATTCCACATATGCATGTTATCATGTGGTATTTGTCTTTTTCTCACTTGATTCACTTACTATTATAATCTCTAAGTGCAGGCATGTTCCTGCAAATGGTATTATTCCATTCTTTTTTATGGCCAAGTAGTATTCCATTGTATACACATCCCACATCTTCTTTATCCATTCATTTATTGATGGATATATATGTTGCTTTCATGTCCTGGCCACTGTGAATAGTACTGTTATGAACATAGAGGAATCTCTTTGAATTATAGATTTTTTCTGGACATGCCCAGGAGTGGGATTGCTGGATTGTATGGCAACTCTATATTTAGTTTTTTGAGGACTTCCATGCCATTTTCCATAGTGGTTGCACCAACTTGAGGAGAGTAATTTTACTGAAGTATAACATTACATAAGGAAGAGTGGACAATTGTGCCTCGTTCTTCCTGAAGAGCAGGCCCCACTCTCAGATTGTGTAAGTTTCAGCCTTAAGACACCTGCATCAGCCTCTGCTTGACCTTGTTTCTAGAAAGAGGTCCTTTCCCTCTTCCTCTTTCTCATCCCAATTGTGGAAGCAGGTTTTGCTACCTAAAGCCTTCCTGAGCTCTCAGTGGTTTTTGGCATCCTGTTTGCACATTGGTAAAGACATAAATGACATGACAGTGGTTTCCTCAGGCTGGGATAATGTACTCAAATTCTCAACATTAAATTTAAAAGGTGTTAATAAAATTTCTAGCATTTGAATTTTAAAATAAAAGGTACAGGAGAGAGGAAACTTGGCTGGAGTATCATTTGCATGTCATACTGTGTGCTAGAATCCTATTTCAGGAGTGTTGAATCATAATTTTCAGAAAGATAAAATCTCAAAGACAAAATACTTGTCAAATATTTTATTTAACTCAATTCAAATCCAGTTAAAATGAGACTTTGACTTACAGAGATTTATGTTCTCTGCCAGACAAACTTCACTGGCATTGCCATGAACAGGAATCATTTGCATTGCTGTGGGCAAACAACCTTTGCATTGTTATCGATTTCCTCTAACTTTAATTCTGTCCCTGCAGATTTATAAAATAGCCTTGTCAATCAAAGGCAATCAAAATTGCTTGCCCCAGGATTTCCTGCTGTGGTGCAGTGGAACTGAATTTGACTAGTAACTCTGAGGTTGAGGGTTCGATCCCTGGCCTCGCTCAGCGGGTTGGGGATCTGGTGTTGCCATGAGCTGTGGTGTAGGTGGGAGATACGGCTCGGATCCCACGTTGCTGTGGCTGTGGTGTAGGCTGGCAGCTGTAGCTCCCACTTGACCCCTGGCCTGAGAATCTCCATATGACACTGGTGGAAAAACAAGACAAAACAAAACAAAAACCCCCAAAAGTGCTCATGGAATTAGATCAGCCCAGAAGGTCTGGTCACAATGCCCCAAGCTCCACTGAAATGACACCAGAAATCACTTTGGCCCATTTCCAGTACTTGGACCATCTCTCCCACATGAGAGCTATTATCAAAGAGGAGGATGCTTAGCAGAGGGCAACCATGAAAGCAGAAGCTCTTTTTGGGGGGGTAGGGGGCGCTGCGTCTGTGGCATGAGGTAGTTCCTGGAATCAAACTCATGTCACAGCAGCGACCCGAGCCACAGCAGTGAGAGAGCAGAAGCTGCTGAAATCATCTACTATGTGGACAAATGATGGCACAGGAGATATTTTCAGCCTGGCAAACAAAAAGACACACTGTCGACAGTGATTCAAGTTATGAAATACTGAAGAACTGTCATGAAGCCAAGGGTTACCCTTATTCTGTGTCATTCTGGAGGATGGAAGGAGGGTAAAGGAAAAACAAACCAAAAGGAAGTTACCTCGGAGCACATCTCACTTTAGTATATGAAAGACCTGTTCAGAAATGAAAGCGCTGATTTGTGGATTCCCTGCCATTGGCAATGTTCAAGCAGAGTTTATATAATTTTCCATGGGATTTTGTGGAGGGGATCATTACATTTTTAAGACGTTTGGTCTAGGGTAGTGGTGTGCTATGGAAATATAATGCAGCTTATGTATAACTGTAAATTTTCTTACAGGTGGGTTAAAATTTTTTAAAAAACTGATTAGATTGATTTTAACAACATACTTTGTTTAACCTGGTATTTCCAGGTCATCATGACTTCACCATGTAATTAGTATACAAATATTCATGAAATCTTTTGTGGTGTTTCTTTTTTTGCACTATATCTGAAAATCATTGTGAATTTTATACTTACTGGCACATCTCATTTTGGATTAGCCATATTTCAAATGCTTAATGGCAACCTGCAATTATCTTATTTGACAGCATTAGGTCTAAAACCACTGGTTCTCAAACTTTAGCCTGGAGGACTTGTTAGAACATGATGGCTGGTTCACCCATTGAGTTTCTTTCTTTTTTTAATATCTTTTTTAAAAATTAGAGAATAGTTGATTTATAGCACTTTGGCAATTTCTGCTATACAGCAAAGTGACCCAGTTTTATATATATATATATATATATATACACACATATATACACATTCTTTTTCTCATATTATCCTCCATCATAGTCTATCCCCAGAGACTGGATATAGTTCCAGTTCCCTGTGCTGTATAGTAAGACCTCATTGCTTATTCATTCTAAATGTAATAGTTTGCATGACTGGGTGAGTGTGGAGTCCAGAAATGTGCATTTCTAACAATTTCTTAGGAGAAGCTGATACTGGACCACACTTTAAAAATCACTGGTTTAACCAAACCTAAGATCTTTACACATAAGGTGAAAAATGGTTCTCTTGACAATGGATTGGGATTTTCAGTATTTGTCATATATTTTTGTGAGATGATGGTGTTTGTTCAGTGAAGTTCATACTTTCAGGGTTGACTCTAAATGATTCTTCCTTTCTCAGGCTTTGTTAACGTTTCCTCTGTTACATCATTACCTCATTCCTGAGCACTTAGTTTTTTATTCTCATTTGTCTTTCAACAGACATTTATAGATTTCACTGAGAATATGTAAACATTAACATAAGAATAAGTGGAAAGTGGAGTTTCAGATTCTTGTATTCTTATAAAAGGAATTCAGTGATGGGACACGATTTCTCACTGTGTTAGACCCCAGAGGCCTAAAGAGCCCTGTTTTTCTTTTGTAACACACCCATGGGCTATAGAACCTAAGCATTTAACTAAACCTTTCTTGAAACTATAGATTTTTAAAGCTATATCATACATTTTCAAAACATTAATTATATAACATGTGGTTCTTATAATTTTTTCCTAAAATTACATCTTTTAATCTCCAAGAGGAGTATTCTTAATTTTATTATTCCAGAAAATGGCAACCACATTTATATCTAATTCATTGATACCACATCATTTCTCAACTGGAATGTATCCAGACATCTCCTTGGGAACTTCAGCAAGAGTTTTACCCATTGGTGCTTATCCAAGGGCTTACCCATCCCTATCCATAAGGAGTTCCTTTTTCAACTTATGCTATCAAAACCCACATTTCTTGCACAAGCTTTTTGGCTTGGCCCCTTAAAAGTTATTAGTTACTAATACCAAAGCAGTTTATGAAAAGGATAAAAAATAAAGGGAGTTGCATTTCAGTGTATGTGAAAAGGAGACAAGTCTGGGTACTCTTGGTAGCCAAGAAGACAAAAGTTTCTTCTCAGTAGATACAAATAAACACAGACCTTTATAGAGAAACAAAAGTTTCTTTTCCTTTAGGACATTCTGGAACATAACAGGGCCATGTTCTCACCGTCATCACAAATACACAAGGTTTCCATCAACTCCAAATATAAATGTGCTTGGATGTGTTCGCTGGTCAGGAACACCAGGTCCCCATCAGGCTTCTGTTTTAGAGGGAAACTCATCCAAGCTGGGGCAATTCCCAAGAAGGACAAAAATCAGTGATTTTAAAAGGCAGAGTGTAGAGACGTTCTAAACATAAATTAAATTTTTATGAAGCTTTCCATAAAAGGGAACTGATTCAGATGTATAGCGGCTCAGAGACAGCATGTCAGAATGGGACTTTGACCTTCAAAGTATGTAGCGTATGAAACAATATGCTTCAGTTATTTTTGCCGGGAAATGTTTCAAATCATTCTCTGTAGACCCAGGATTTTTATTTAGAGTCAAATTATGGAGTTCTAAAACATTTGTTCTCAGTTATTTTTAAAATGATTAAAATCTGGTCATGTGAATTAGTCAACAAGTATTTATTTTGACTACCTGCCTCTTACTAGATCTTGAGAATTCCAAGAGGAATAAAGTGTAGCCACTGTCTTTTGAGAGCTTATACCCACATGCTAGAGAAAGAAATATAAGCAATGACTACAGGGCAAATGCTTCAAAAAGAGTATCTGCGGAATTCCCATTGTGGTTCAGTGGTAATGAACCTGGCTAGTAAACAAGAGGATTCAGGTTAGATTTTTTGCTCAGTGAGTTAAGGATCCGGCATCGCCATGAGCTGTGGTGTAGGTCACAGACACGGCTCAGATCTGGCATTGCTGTGGCTGTGATGCAGGCCGACAGCTGCCGCTCCAATTTGACCCCTAGCTTGGGAACTTCCATATGCTGTGGCTGCAGACCTAAAAAGCAAAAACAAAAGCAAAGGAAAAAGAAGAACATCTGCTTTTGCAAAATGTGGGAGATGAGGAAGGCTACATAGGGAGAAAGAGCTTGAGCAGAGTTTTATAGATGGAGAGGGGCTATGGAGGACCAAGGAGGGGAATGGAAATATGAGCAAGAGTGTTTTCCATTTTGGGTGGACGAAACAGCACGTTCAATATGAAATACATGGTGTATCTGGGGGCTGGGAAGCATCTGTTGTTCTAGGAATTATGGAAGAGGTCACCTCTACCCATCTGAGACAGATTCTGTGTGGAGCACATGCACGGGAGTTATAAGAGCACAGAACAGTCAAGATAGAGAGTCTAGAGGGGGGATGGCTAATAGGCAATGCAGGAGTCAGGGAGAGAAACAGCGAGGTCTAATTAGCTAACATCCTGATGCTATGTTGTACACATCAGTAGGGTTCTAATACATTTTGAAGGTCAAATGCCTTCCTGAAAAACAGATTTTAGCTTGTCAGCAATTGGTCAGCAGGTATTTGCTGGTTGTCCAACGTGGTTTCTTGAGTCACAACACTCTAGAAGTAACAGAAGCCATACCAACTTTAAGCTAGCAGACACGTGCATCTCCCAATTTCACTGCTTATTGTTTCTGACATGTTGGGAAAGTTACCTAAATTCTCAGAGCCTCAGTTTCCTTATCTGTCCAATAGTGATAAAACTTACATCACAGAGTTGTCATGAGGATTAAATGAGTAAATAAATCAAATAGTATTTGATTCATACTTGGTGCCCAAACCATCACTGCCCGTGACCTGACTCCTTCCCCTGCTTTGGTGTGAAGTGTGGTTTTCTCATGTCTGCTTGTAGGCTTAACAGTGATTGGATTTATTTAAATAACATGTGGAATTTTTGGCATCTTTGGGAAAACTGGAGCTACTTGTGGGCTGGTTTAGTTGAGGCTGGCTCCAGCCCAGTCATGCTTAGCCTTGTTATATATTGATATTACTTGGTGGAGCTTCTAAAAATGATGATTCTTGGTACCTCCATACTGTTCTCCATAGTGGCTGTACCAGCTTACATTCCCACCACCAGTGCAGGAGGGTTCCCTTTTCTCCACACCCTCTCCAGCACTTGTTATTTGTGGACTTATTAATGATGGCCATTCTTACTGGTGTGAGGTGATATCTCATGGTTGTTTTGATTTGCATTTCTCTAATAATCAGGGATGTTGAGCATTTTTAATCATGTGCTTGTTGGCCATCTGTATATCTTCCTTGGAGAAATGTCTATTTAGGTCTTTTGCCCATTCTTCCATTGGGTTGTTGGCTTTTTTGCTGTTGAGTTGTGTGAGTTGCTTGTATCTTCTAGAGATTAAGCCCTTGTCAGTTGCACTGAGAGCTATGTCTAGATACTTACTGTGCAGCACGACAATGGGAGAAAAAATTATGTATACATGTTTGTGTAACTGGGTCCCCATGCTGTACAGTGGAAAAAAAAAATGATTCTTGGTTCTCACCCTCTCTCACAGCTTAGAACCAATGCTGTTAATTCATTTAGAAGAATTCTTATGAAGATCCACCAAATTTGGACCCACCGTCTTACTTTTTCATGCAGAATATAGTCACTACTCTCAGACACTCCAAATTGAGGCTCAGAAAGGTGCACCTTCACAATGCATGTTTAGTCTGCAGAATCATGTCGCTACTTTAGAAGTGCATGTATGTCAGCATATGACTGTTCCCAATACCTTTCACTTATGTCCAGGTTATTTTCTTTTCTCTATCACAAAATGAGCCGAGATTTTTTTTTTCCTGGTAGAAATAATCTGCTAAGATTATTTAATTTCATTTACTTGGGACAGCTTTAAGAATTGGTCTACATTAGAAGACTTCTTTATAGTAGGACAAGACTCTGCTCTGTCAAACAAGAGGTTGTTAGAAAAACAGATGGTGAAAGTGCTAGTCATTACTGGCAGTGTTTGGATTTTTCATTGTGATCTAGGAAAAGCGGAATAATTCTACCAGTTGTGAGGGAGCTCCCACGCAGCTACTATCAAGAGAATCCAAGAAAGTGTGTTGTCATAGAGAAACTTGGAAACCCAGAGAACATCAATTAGAAGAGAAAAGAGAACCTGGCCAGAGTCCCAGGTTGGGAATCCTGAACTGAAGGGAAATGCCCAAAGACTCCATGGAGAGTGGAAAGAATGTCAAGCATCAAAAAGAGACCCAAGACTTGGTTCTGGTCTTGTCTTTCCATCAACTAAGGACGTAAACTTGGGGGAAGCACATGACCTCTCAGAATGCTGCCTTCAAAATTAAGGGAACTTCAAGACCTCTGCTGTCAGGAAAAGGAGTGAAAGGCATTTGAATTGGGCAAAATAGATTCTTGGGTGTTCTTTCGGTGGGAATCTGAGTGTTGTCCAAGGGACTCCCCCGAGGAGAGTGATTATTTGGGGCTATAAGCCTTTGATCATCTTTGATTTTGCAACTCTGTAGAGATAGGAAGGGCACCTTAAAGGCATTAGTTTATAAATTCATTGAGCTGCCACTGTAGGCTGGGAACCTACTAGATCCTAGCAATGCAAAGATAGATGAGATAAGTTTCCAGTAGTTTCTAACCTAGAAGAGACACATACACTCACTGATACTACATCTTCTTTTCCCTGGGCCCCTACCATCTCCCCCATCCTCAAGTTCAGGAATAGAAAATGGGTCAAAGAAGGAACATTATGTAAAAAGGTATGATGGGCATGAAAAGAATCTTCAGTATTTTGTAGTTAAATATATAAATATATAAATGTGTGTATGTTTGGGTTCATTATAGAGATTGAATTTAACAGGGTAGATGTTAAGATTTGGTCGGCTTTTTAAGGGCCTTGTAGTCCACCCTAAGGGAAGTGGATTTTATATACTGTACGGGGCAGGAAGTCCGTAGGGATTTTAAAACAGGAAAAAGAGAGGATATTACCTTCTGATACGTAATAGAGGAGAAAGAAGGGAGACACAGTTATCGAGGGGGAAGCAGACAGATTTTTGAACAATGCAGTAGCTGTGAGGCTGACAAGGAAGGCAGGGGTTGAGAGACGTGTTTTGAAATGGAGTGAACAGGACTGAATTAGAGGAATAATGGAGTTTGTGAGAAGGAAAGTACTGCAGATTGATTCTAAGCTTTCTACCTGGAATTAATGGTGGCTTCCCTGGTTGCAATAAGGAACAAAAGAAAAGTGAGGTGTGAGAGCAGTTAGGGTGAGTTGGAAATGAATTTAGTTTCAGACGTGGTTTGGGAAGCAACTTAACAATCATGACTGTGAAGCTAATTTACATTTGTGTCATTATTTACAATTTTCTAGAACCTTCACATGCATTAACTTTGGTCTTAAATTGTGAGTTGATATTGTTAGAGTATAATACTTTTGCCTTTCACTCAGAAGAGAATGCTGCTTTTGTCAACATCATTAATATATGAACGTGAATGAAGCAAGGTGTTTGTGCTTCTTTCTACACTGAACACACACAAAGTTGCCCTTATATAAAATGGTTTAGTATCTGCACATAACCTACACACATTCTACTTCAAACCTTCTCCTGCATACTTCAAACCATCTCTAAATTACTTGCAATACTTAATACAATGCAAATGCTATCTAAATAGTTATTGGTGCATGGCAAATACCAGTTTTGCTTGTTGGAACTTTCTGGAATTTTTTTTTTTGCCCAGGAGTATTTTTTGATCTGTAGTAGGTTGACTGTATTGACAGGATGCCTGAAAGAACCTTGGGATTGGGTGTTTGTTTGTGTTCTTCTTCTTCTTCTCCTTTTTTTTTTTTTCTTTTTAGAGTCATGCCCATGGCATATGGAGGTTTCCAGGCTAGGGGTCAAATCAGAGCTGTAGCTGCCAGCCTACACCATAGCCATAGCAACAAGGAAACCAAATTTTGTCTGCAATCTACACCACAGCTCACAGCAACGCCAGATCCTTAACCCACTGAGCAAGGCCAGGGGTTGAACTGGGTCCTCATGGATAGTAGTTAGATTCGTTTACACTGAGTCATGATGGGAACTGCTGGTGTTTCCTTGAGGGTGGTGACTTAGGCTTTCGAAAGTGCACAAGAAGGAGGAGAGAAAGTGTGCCAAAAGCACATCTCAAACCATCTTCTTGCCTTCCTCCCACGATCTGAGCTTCTCTTGTGAACTTGTAACATCACCTGCTATCTGTGAGATCACTGGTTAAAGAGGCTCATGGATAACTAGTCCAGAAAACATGTGGGGTCTGAAACCAAACTTTCTTGAAGTCAAATACTTAGAGCCACTTGCTCTTTAGCAGAATATTCTATTTTTAACTGTGTCTCAAAGGGATATGGTCAAGTTCATGAGTATGCAATACATTTGAAATCCTTACATGATGGGCTGTTCCATATTGGTTCATGTACTTCGAACAATCTCACAAATGTGCAAATCATAAACACAGTTGCTGAATATGAATACAGTAATAATAATAACAGCAACACGCATAACATTCAAACTAAAGATGTCAATAATCAAATTATCTCAGAGATAAAGTGACCTAAAAAAATATCCAGGTCACATGCGTCAAATGTCAGTTTCTTATATTTATAACAATTACATTATTTGCGTGCTTATTCATGGCAGGTAGAGTCAGTTTTGCTATAATGTGATACGTACGTTCCTAAAAAACACTGTGCAATGCAAAATTGGCAAGAATAGCACAGGGCTTCTGGGAAAAAAATGGGATTAAGGCCACAATGCCCAAACCCTTCATCAGTGACACATTTAAAAAAACCCAAAGGAACCGAATAAAATGGCAGCAGTTTTTTAACACATGTTCAAAGGTTAAGAAATGCATAAATGCTAAAATAAGTGTGGCATTTTAACACGGAAAAGACCTGATGTTTGCCTGTGGAAGTGTTTGCAGCTTGTGACTTATTGCGAAAAGGTGGAAGGAGAATCACCTGAAATCTGATGGAGAGTTGAACCGTTAGATGTAGCTGCGATGTGGGAGGTGTGCGCCTGTGTGCGCATGTGCACTCCCTCCATGACTCAGTTCAACGGAATGCAGTTTTTTTCTGCTTCCATCTCGTGTTTTTCACAGAAAACTGTGGCCTGAGCAAACAGGGAAGTCTTGGTGTGCTCAAAGTGTTCCTTGATATATCAATTGCATCGGAACAAATTTGCATTTTCACAACAAGCATTCTAGTAGAACTGACTGTTCTAGTTCAAATGCCTTATCTATATGAACTTAGGTAATCTCACTCCTTTTGGTTTGGTACTATTGTTTTCCTCATTTTTTAAAAGTTTCATTGAAGTATAGTTGATTTACAGTGTTGGGGTCATTTCAACTGTACAACAAAGTGATTTAGTTATACACAGACACGCATCCATCCTCTTTCAGATTCTTTTCCGTATAGGTGGTTTGGTACTATTACTGTCCTCATTTTACTGATGAGGAAATGGAGGCAAAGAAAGCTTAAATGACTTGATTAAGATCAATACTAATTAAGCAACAAAGCCATTCCACTGTACCACCTGCCAACGTAGCACATTATGCAAGAGATAATAATCCATTTTATAAGATGAGTTTCCATCAGACATTTGAAGTGGACCACTTGTAATAATTCTTAATATCCAGTAATTATTGTGTCTCATTTAAATCTCTCATGCTGTCACTGTAGGCTATTTTTGTTACCTCCTTTGTCAAGGTCAGGAATATCAAGCTACTATGCTGTGTGTTTCTGCTCCTTAAATAATTAAGGCCCAGCTGGAACTAGTGCAGTCGGTCTTGTTTAGTGCCTAGTGTGTACCCAGCACCACGCCAGCCTCTCTCTTCCATCACTGAAAATTATGCTAAAAGTGATAGTCAGTGAAGCCTAATCAATGGGGTTCCCATCAGAGTAAGCATGCTGTGCTCCACTGGCAGTAGGAATGATTATTGCTTTGTGTGTTTCATTAGTGTCCCTGGTTCCTCCTCATTACACAACTCTTTATAAAATAGAAATATTTAATATAAAACATCTTGAAGGCTTTCTGTTTGTGAGGAGCAGCATGTGAGATGGTTAAGGAGCACTTAATTCATAGCCCATTCAGAGCTGGTTGCAGATATAAATGGATGACTCACTAATGACACTTTGAATGGGATCTGGTACAAGAGTGGCTACAACCTTATACTCTCAGGTGAGAGGTGGAAAGAGGTACGAAAGAGGCGGTTGGCTCTGGAACTGGTTAGATCTGGTTAATTCCTGCACTTGTTAGCTGTGTGAGTATAGGGAAAAGCACTTCATTCTCTGAGTTTCAGTTTCTTCATCTTGAAAAAATACCTTTTGTCATTTCATTATGAATGAATGGGTGAAATCACATGATTCACATAGTATATAATAGGTCATGAGCCCATCGGTAGCCAATGAGAGAGGACCCTGCAGTCCATCAAGAGACATCAAATCCTGGGATATCAGTCAGAGCAGGACAAGCCTGAGGTTGAAGCAGGGGCTAAGCCCAGCAGAAGGACAGAGAGGGGAGGGGTCAGAGGAACAACAGGGATGAATGCATAGCTGCAGGACAGGGCTGATTTAGGAGCCAATCTCTTAAACATGGGATTCCAGCCACAGATTCCCTTGTCTACACCTAGGCAGAATCTTAAAGTTATACACTGAATGCACAACACAAAGAGTGAACCCTATCGGGATTGGCCTATGCACACTGAGGTGTATGGAATGATTGGCCAAGGGAACCTGCTATACAGCACAGAGAACTCTACCCGATATTCTGTGATCATCTATGTGGGAAAAGAATCTGAAAGAGAATGGATGTGTGTACATATATAACTGAATCGTTCTGTTGTACAGCAGAAACTATCACAACCTTGTAAATCACCTATACTTCAACAAAAAAAAAATTTTTTTTTTTTTGGTCTTTTCATTAGCATTTCTAGGGCCGCTTCTTCGGCATATGGAGGTTCCCAAGCTAGGGGTCTAATTGGAGCTGTAGCCACCGGCCTACACCAGAGCCACAGCAACTCGGGATCCGAGCTGCATCTGCAACCTACACCACAGCTCACGGCAATGCCAGATCCTTAACCCACTGAGCAAGGCCAGGGATTGAACCCGAAACCTCATAGTTCCTAGTCGGATTCGTTAACCACTGAGCCATGTCGGGAACTTCAACAAAATTTTTAAAAACGAAAAAAAGAGTGAAGCCTAATGTAAGCTACGGACTTTAGTTAATAATATCATATCGTTATTATTGGCTCATCAATGGGAACAAATGTACCACATGAATGTAAGATGCTAATAACAGGGGAAACTGGGCTGAAGTAAGGGGTAGGTGGCAACTGTCTGTACTTTCTGCTTAATTGTTTTAGAAAGAAA
The DNA here is from genome assembly GCF_016906955.1 of Phacochoerus africanus. Classification (NCBI taxonomy): domain Eukaryota; kingdom Metazoa; phylum Chordata; class Mammalia; order Artiodactyla; family Suidae; genus Phacochoerus; species Phacochoerus africanus. Next base: position 73,299,609 of record NC_062549.1, read on the forward strand.
AATCTCTCAGAAAATAAAGTCTATCCATTTAAAAAAGTTTTAGTTTAGTTTTGTATGGCTCTTTCCCCAAATTTCCTTTCTTAGCTTCCTTGACCCTTTATTTATTTATTTATTTTTTGTCTTTTGTCCTTTTAGGGCCACACCTGTGGCATATGGAGGTACCTAGGCTAGGGGTTGAATCAGAGCTGTAGCCTCCAGCCTACACCACAGCCATGGCAACATGGGATTTGAGCCACGTCTTCAACCTACACCACAGCTCATGGCAATACCAGATCCTTAACCCCCTGAGCGAGGCCAGGGATCGCACCCGAAACCTCATGGTTCCTAGTTGGACTCATTTCTGCTGCACCACGAAGGGAATTCCAACCCTTGCATTTTTGACCCTCCTGACCCACCTGCCAAGATGGTCCAACATACCTCCCAGTTGGCCCAGAGGCTGGAGTGTGCATTTAAATTGCTTCCTGGTTCTCAGCTGTTCTATGACCCACATTCTCCTGGTTGTGGAGACAGAGTGCATTGGCTGAGCTCACCAACTCTGCAGACAGTCAGTTTGGCAGTTCTGAGCACAGATTCTAGAGAGACACACACCTCAGGTCACTGCCCACCTCTGTCTGTGGTCACAGACAAGCCTGAGTGCTCCTTTTTTCATCTGAATGTGAGATGATATTACTGAAGCTCCTATGAGACTTAAAGGAAACAATCTATGGGGAATGCTTGGCATCGTATCTGCTACACAGTAGCTGCTTGTTTCAGTTATTTATGCTGCATAATAAACCACCCCAAAGCTTAGTGACCTAAACGACAATTTATGATTTCTCACAATTCTGTGCATCAGGAAAGAAGGCAGGACTCAGATGGACAATTTCTCTGCTCCATGTGCTGTCAGCTGAGGACACTCACCTGGGTGGCTATGCTGGGCTGGAAGGTCTCACTCATCTGTGCCTCTGGGCTCTTTAACGTGTTGTCACGAGGCTAGCTGGGCTTCCTCATAGAAATGGCAGGCTCAGCGGAATAGAATTTCTCACATGATGATGACTGGTTCCTAAGAGCAAAGGAAGAATTGGCCAGCCTTCTTAGAGGCTAACCCCAAACTGGCCCAGGGTCACTCGATCACAGTCTACTGGACAAAGCAAGTCCTCCCAGTCAGCCCTGATTCAAGGGAAGGGGGAACAGCCTTCCCTCTCATGTACCTACAGGCGGGCAGGAATTCTAGCAGCCATATTCGGAGACAAGTGCATGCTCACATATTATTTTCCTGTGAACTGGCTTGCTGTTTTGCACAACAGGCATAGTTGCATCTCCTACAGCCAACAGCATGCTGTAAGGCAGAGTGCGGCCTCCTGGTGGCTGTGGAAACTGAAGTGTGACCAGTGGCCAACAGGCTACTCTAACTTGGCCTTGGCATTGTCCTTTAATATCAGGAGAGCTCAACATATTTTCAGCATTGAAATTGCGTAATTTCAGCAGAAACTGGTACAACATTGTAAATCAACTATACGTTAATAAAAAATCAACTAAACTAACAGTATGTACTCCTCTATCATTTACTCTGAATCTTATTTCATGAGATTATTTAGACACTTCAAAAAAAATCACGAAAACAGAGACATGTTATTTAAAGGTGTCATTTTTCACCTTGACAAACACTACAGAAAACCTTCTGTCAACCTCACAGTCAAAGAAAAGAAACTTGATCAGAAAGGGAACTCGAGCTGGCTTCTCTATTTGAGTTTTGGCTCTTTGTTTTTCCTTTTCACTGGAATGTCTTTCTTACCCTACTTCCTCCTTTCTTCTGTGAGCAAAAGAACACTCCTTTACCTTTTAAGATGCAGCTCACATGTCACTTCCTTTAGGAAGCCCCTCTCAACATACCTGCCACCAAGTAAACTTGAACAATTCCTGTTCATGGCCCCACTGCACACTGAAAGTGTCCCCTTAGTGATCATAACTTTATGGCACTAATATATTGATAAAGGCGAGTCAGGCAGCAAAGGGGGGCTGATTTCCTAAGTCCTACCATGACGGGGTAGAGAGGGGAATAAGGTGAAAGTCTTGCCTTCCAGGAGCTCAGTGTCTATCAGAGGAGGTCGTGAAACACACACTTCTTCTTTTTTTTTTTTTTTTTTTGTCTTTTTGCCATTTCTTGGGCCGCTCCTGCGGCATATGGAGGTTCCCAGGCTAGGGGTCTAATTGGAGCGGAGCTGCCAGCCTACACCAGAGCCACAGCAACATGGGATCCGAGCCGCGTCTACGACCCACACCACAGCTCATGGCAACGCCGGATTGTTAACCCACTGAGCAAGGCCAGAGATCGAACCCGCAACCTCATGGTTCCTAGTCGGATTTGTTAACCACTGCGCCACGATGGGAACTCCGAAACACATACTTCTAACACCATCTTCACTTCAGGGCTAGAGATGTGCACAGGTTCATTATGAAGACACTGTGACCACTTGAGGAGGGAGTTTTATTTCGCAGACTATTACAATGGCTTCCTGAAGAAGGTTCTGCTTTGCTATAAAAATAGATTTTACAGTGTGGTGTAGGGCATGATTGGCCAACAGGGACCTGCTGTATAGTATAGGGAACTCTGCCAATAATCTCTGATAAACTATAAGGGAAAACAATCTGAAAAAGAATAGCTATCTATATATATGTCTGCTGAATCACTTTGCTATACAGCAGAAATGATCGCAACATTGCAAATCAACTCTACTTCAATAAGACTTAAATAGATTTTGGAGCCATCAATGTAAGGATCTTGGACATCTCAAATTCAGCCTCTTTCATTCTGGTGTGGAAGGAGGCATTGGGACCCGGGTATAACTGGTGTGATCCCAGAGGAGTGAAGAGAGCTATGGCCAGGTCTGCTAGAGGAGATGGCGGTGTCCTACTGACAAGGGCCTTCACACTGTGTGGTGAGGTTGCGAGGATTCCAGTCAAGGCCAGGGCTTCTAAGAAGTTTGCAAGGGAGAGATGAGGGCACTGCTTTATTTATTTTTCCTTCATTTTTTAAAGCTTTATTGAAATGTAGTTGATTTGCAATGTTGTGACAATTTCTGCTGTACAACGAAGTGATTCAGTTAGACATATACACATATCCATTCTTTTTCAGATTCTTTTCCCATATAGGTCATCACAGAACATTGGGTAGAGTTCCCTGTGCTGCACAGCAGGTCCCAACTGACCACCTATTCCATATATAATAGTGTGCACATGCCAATCATAAGGGCACGGTTTTAGGCTAATTTCCTCATAGACCAGAGGGATATTTTTACTCGGAATAAAAAGTCAGATGCAAAAAAGTATTTGAGCAAATGAAGATTACCCTTGAACTGAACTTTACTTGATGGACTACTGTAACAGTCAGCTTTTGCTAGGTTATGCTGCTATAACAAACATCCCTGAAATCTCGGCATCTCATCAAACAAAGGTTTATTTCTCACTGACATTACATGTTGACTTCAAGGTAGCTGTGGCTCTGATCTGTGGACATTCTTCATTCCAGGATCCAGAATGACTAAAGCAGTGGTGCCTTTCTTGGACTGGGTCATTTTTTGGGCGTGGAAGGACAAATACGGGGGTAGAACCACACAAATTCCTAAAGCTTCTATCAGGAAGTGGTGTGGGCATTTCTACTCATGTTTACTTGGTCAAAGCAGAGAGGTACAACCTCACAGAGAGGGGCAGCAAATGATAAGAACAATAACACAACCTACCACAGCCACACGGAACACTAGGACTAAAAGCTGATGGTTCGGAAGACAAGAGACCAAGAAGAGGTCAAGCAGAGTAGGTTGATGTACACAACTTGAAGCAGGTAAAGTATGAGATTAACCAGTTGAAGAAAGAAATATGAAAGAAAGAGCCAGAACTTCTTGCCTTAAAAATAAATCTTGAAACTTTCAGAGATCAAAATGTGTGTAATGAGGAACAATCTGATGTCTTTACTGACAAAACAAAAATCAGACCAACAAAGAAGAGAACCCCGAAGCACACATTTTTTTTTTTGAGTAACATGGGTGGGTTTGGCAGGTCACAGAAGGCACTTAGAGGAGAAAATGGATCTGCAATGGCACTTCCACGATTCAGCTCCTGAGGGCAATGCTATTTCCTCACTCATTGCCTGCCAAAATTTCTACTCATCTTTTTGGGTTTGCCTCAAATGGCATCTTTTCACAGAAACCTTCCTCAATCATCCCCATGTGTATCAATCACATCTTCCTTAGATGTGATGATACTTGTATCTCTATTTAACATATTGCCCTTCTTATAGTTAATTGTTTCTCCCCCCCACCCCAACAGAACTGTGAATTCCTTGAGGGCATTCCATTTTGGGGTCTCCCATGGAACCTAGGGTAGAGCAGTGCCCACAAATGCCCACAATTCACATTCACAATGCTGATGTTCAGAAATTGATGATCTGGTTAGAAGCCACGTGGCATGCACACGTTAGTTCCATCCTTGAGGTGTTCCCAGCCCCTCAGGTGCACACAAGAAGGAGGTAATGATTGTCCATCACAGCTCTAGGGCCCAAACTCACCAATACAGTAAGAAAGCCTTGGGAAAGTATGCAAAGAGAGAGAAAAGCCTGAGAGGAGGGAGTTGTGTAAACATGGGGTGCTGTGAAGAAACCTTAGTATCTGGTTCCTGTGCTGTCTAGATTAGTTTGTTCCTTTTAGGTATTTCTCTTTCTCTTTCCTCAGTGTTAAATTATAAATAGTTATATAGGTCTTAGTTTTCATAAATTGTTCTAGGATGTGGTTTGACCTCAGTTATGCAAACACTAAAAGCGTGCAATAGGAAGTTAATTTAAGGAATCAAATATGATCTTAGGTTGAAATGTATTAAAATTATACAGAGGGATCTGTGGAGTACTTATGTGCATAATACAGAGCGTGAATATTTTTAGATTCTCCAATATTAGATTTAGGTGGGCTTGTTCTATTTTGTAAATCAAAGAATTGGCCTGTATCTTTGATCTGTGTGTTTAGGTTTTCTGGTGACAGCTACCTGATAATAACTAGAAATAGAAATTCCATCTTTAGTGATAATACAGTACAGGGATCTGAGAAGAGAAGGTCTTAAGGTGCTGTTAATTAGCAGAAATCTGAAGCACACAGTCTCAAAGCAATTAAGGCTGTTAATTGAATATTTAGATGCACAGTAGAATGGCTCGTATGTCGCTGGGCAGGGAATCCTAGGCTTGCAGATTGCAGTTACACTACACACCGGATGTTGAAAAATTAAAAAAAAAAACGAATGTGGGTAAACATATGTTTGTCTAGCAGTTAACTGCATTTATTAATGGGGATACATTGTGGGCTATGGGCAAAATTGTATATTAGCTGCAAAATTCAATATTAATGATTCAACCTTTCAGCCTGTCTGTTGCAAATGCAACACAGCATTTACTCGTGGAAAACTGAGCTTTTCCATGTGATTTTGCTGTCCTCCGGTTTGGGAAACATCTCTATAATTCAGGCGATCCTCTAAATGAAATTGGTGGTCACAAAGTGCTTGCAATTTACCATCTCTGCAGGTTTGCGGGCAGAGGGTCATGGGTATTGCTGATGAGCTCAGGGTCCCAAAGTGATTTTGTTATCAAGATCCCTCCTGCATTTGATTAATGGGAGAACATATTTCTAAAAAGAAACTTGATTAAATATTTCAGGACTCTCGGAATTCCCCTTGTGGCTCAGCAAAAACCAATCTGACTAGCATCCATGAGGATCCAGGTTCGATCCCCTGCCTCCCTCAGTGGGTTAAAGGATCCAGCTTTGCCGTGAGCTGTGGTGCAGGTCACAGACGTGGCTCATATCTGGCATTGCTGTGGCTGTGGTGTACGCAGGCGGCTACAGCTCCAATTCAGCCCTTAGCCCAGGAACCTCTGCATGCCTTGGGTGTGGCCCCAAAAAGCAAAAAAAAAAAAAAAAAAAGGTCTTTTTTAGAACTCTGGTGGAAAGTCGTTAAAATCTGGGCAGTGCTTATTATTTTTAAAGGCTATACCTTGAGGGGGCACCTCTGCTTCTGTCAATCCCAGGTTTACAGAGGCGCAGAGGAGGGAGGGTGTCCACTAAAGAACACCAAAGGACAGTGAGTGAAGAAGGAATTTAGTTTCCCTCAAACTGTGGCTTAGTCCTCTGAACGGTGGACTTTCTGGTCTCTGTGTTAAGGGGAAATAGAAATTACAAGGATGCCCGAAATCCTCAAAGCTAAAACTGACCAATAGTTTTGCCTATTTTGCTAAACATTCCAGAAAGTGGCAGAATTGAGTTTCCCCTCCCCCTTTCAGTCCCTATTAATTTGGGGGGAGAAATTCATAATAGCTTGTGAAGTGGCTTTTGAAAAAAAATGGGGGGGGCTGAGCAGGCAGTAAAAGCGAGGGGCTCGGAACCTAAAAACCTGCTCAGTGAGCAGCTCCATCCTTATGTGAGGAATGAAACGTTCGTAAGGATGCTATCATTTAGGAACCTGCTATTCGAACTGCTAACATTCTGATGCGTGTACAGAGCTCATTAAAAACAAGTCTTAAGGTCCAAATCTGAGCTTATTATACACATACACCTTGTAAAAGTGTGGGTTAACCTGCCTAGGGTTATTGGCTAGAGCTTTTAAAAGACCTTGGATCAAGAGGTTAAAGTCATTAACACGGGACCGAGAAGCATAGTGAAGAGGGAACGCTTTGGATCAGCAAAGTTCCTGTTTGTGATGCAATGTGTGCGTTTCACTATTTACTCGATTTCACCAGGCGACTGGGAGCTGTGTACACAGCAAGCTGCTCCCGCAGCAGCACCCCCGATTTAAAAACCAAACACCCTTTCTTTATTGCCTTTCACTCTTGCCTTCCATTTTCTTTTAAAATGAAAACATTTTCCTAAATTACTTTTCCAGATTAAAACATTTTTTTTTCTTAAACGTTTTTAGGAACTATAAGTTTCCTGGAAAATATTCCATATTCCTTTCTACTGTCCTCTAAGGTTGAGTGAAAAAGTAAAATGTTCAATAATGAAGACGAGGAGAGGGAAATTTTGTTATGTACGAGGTGTCCCAAACCTCTCTTTTATCCGGGGCAAAATAATTTCTCTCCTCCCCGACCCCCTCCTTTCTTTGCGGTTGTTTCTGGAGTAAGGACGACAATAAATAAGGGGAGGAAACCCCTGGCCTAGCCCCTGAGCACAGGGGTTCTGAGGGCAGACCCGGGGCTTCTAGAAGGAAGGCACGGCGGGCGAGTGTGAGAGGGTGGGGAGGCGACCTGGCGTTAAAGGCAGTGGGGTGTGCGTGTGTGTGTATGTGTGTGTGTGTGTGCTAAAGGCAGTGGGTGGGTGGGTATGTCTGTGTGGTGTGGGGGGGTTCGCCCTGGCGCCCCGGGCTTTTTCCTGCCGCCCGCAGGGCCCCGGGCCGGAGCGCAGGGGGCGGTCCCTCCCGTGCCAGCCACGCCCCGGCCGGGTTTATAACTCGCCTGCTCCCGCTCCGGGCGCCGCGGCTTCTCTCCGAACTGCAGGGTCTCGGGCCGTGTTCCCAGCGCCGAGGCTCGCCGATTCCCGCCTCACGCCGCCCGCGCTTGCCCGCGCGCTCCCACCCACGCCGCCCTTGACCGAACGCGCCCCCACTCGTTCCCGCGCGCATACCCTCGCCCGCGCGCCCCCCACGCGCCCCTACTCGCGCTCCGGGAGCGCTCGCCCTGCAAAGGCGCGGGCACCGAGGGCGAGAGCGCCGAGGGGACCCACGGCCTCCCCATGGCTGACCTGAGCTTCATCGAAGATTCCGTCGCCTTCCCGGAGAAGGAGGAGGATGAGGAGGAGGAGGAAGAGGAGGGTGTGGAGTGGGGCTACGAGGAAGGTAACCGGCCGCGCGTCCGGAGGCTGGTCCCGCGGGATCCTGGCGGCGCTGGCGCGTCCCCCTTCCCACGTGGGTCCTCGAGGTTTTCCCACGGCCCTGGCCCGTTTCGGGGCAGCGGGCGCTGTGCCCGCCGCCTGCGTTCGCGCCGCGGAGCCTGGCCTTTCTGCCAGGCAGCGGTTGGCACCTGCCGCCGTCCGGAGGGCGAGCCTGAAGGCTGCGGCGGTGACATTTCTGTCCGGGGAGTAGCCGAGAAAAGCAGCATTACTTTGTGCTCAACATCTTGAGAGTACGGCGTTAGTGAAACTCTTAAGTTTTTTGCTTTGCCGACGCTTCGGTGGAAAGTATTTTGGCCACTGCTCTTTCGAGGATGCTAACACAGCTCAACTCTCTATGAACAAATACTAAGTTTCAAGCTGAATCAATGGGCCTGGCGAGAAGGGGGCTGGCCTTTTAATAAAATGTTTAGTTTCCTGAATGTATCCCTGGAGATGTAGGGCTTCTAATAGAGCTGACTACTGGTGCTAATGTTGGCTACATATGCTGAGACAAACGTAGTTTATAACTTTAAATAGAAAAATAAGGGAAGAGTATTAGGACTATCGCATGATATATGGGTATGTGTATCTATGCATATGCCCACTTCAAAATACTGTTTGCATTTCTGATAAGAAGTGTTTATTCCCTAGCATCAGATTTATGGTTTTTGGTTCTCACCAAGTATGCTGAGAGTTACAGGAATTTCCCACACTGCACATAATTAAACTAATGAACAGAAGAAATTTTTGTGGTATAATTTTTTTCCCTAACCACTGAAAGATGATCTAAATTTCCTGGAGCCATAAATTAGCACATCTATGTGGACGAATAGAACAGTTAGTCCAGGACTTTGCATGTGGTGTTTGATAACATCATATCGTTTAAAATATGAAGGCAAAAATTCACACACATTATTATTACAGCATTTAATCTGTAAAGAGACAGTAGTTATAACCTTAATAATGGGAAGGATCATAAACCTTGTTTAAATTAGTTTTTCCATGTTAAATTTTGCTGTAACTTATTTTTTAAAAATCGGTTCTAAATTTGCTTCATTTTGTCCTCAGGTGTTGAGTGGGGGTTGGTGTTTCCTGATGCTAATGGGGAGTATCAGTCTCCCATTAACTTGAACTCAAGAGAAGCTAGATACGACCCTTCCCTGCTGGATGTCCGCCTCTCCCCAAATTATGTAGTCTGCCGAGACTGTGAGGTCACCAACGATGGACATACCATTCAGGTTATCCTGAAGTCAAAATCAGGTATCCTAGATGTTTTTGCTTGCTCCTTAAACTAGAAATCATTGCTAAGCTCTTTAGCTTGTATGACCTTAAAGGTAGAACTAACCTAGCTCTGTTATCAGGATATCTTTATATATTATAAAATGCATTTTTTTTTTTATCTTTTTAGGGCTGCACCTTCAGCATATGGAGGTTCCCAGACTAGGGGTTGAATCAGAGCTGTAGCCGTAGGCTTATGTCACAGCCATAGCAACATGGGATCTGAGCCGTGTCTTCGACCTACACTGCAGCTCACAGCAAGGCTGGATCCTTAACCCACTGAGTGAGGCCAGGGATTGAACCTGCATCCTAATGGATATTAGTCAGATTTGTTTCCGATGAGCCACGACAGGCACTCCATACAGTGCATTTTGAAGGAATTATTTCCTGAAACATTTTTGGGGGGCCACACCCTCAGCATGCGGAAGTTCCCAGGCCAAGGGTCAAACCCACACCACAGCAGAAACCCAAGCCACAGCACCGATAATGCAGGATCCTTAACCTACTAGGTCACCAGGGAACTCATTTAAAAATATTTTATTTTTCTTGAGAAATTTTTGAAAGGATGAAAGGATGGAATTAGGAAGGTGTCAGTTTCGTTGTTCCATGTAATATGATGTTAATTGGAATAACCTTAGTTGGTCAAATCCCAACTCTATGGAATTTGAGAAAAAGTGTATGTAGGTATACAGATCTGTATTTTGTCCTAAATTGATTAGCTTAAATCATTTAGATAATTATAATTCTCTATTTTACTGCTTTGTAAAACAAAAGATTAGGATTTATTAACATGATCTGGCATTCAAGATAGACTTTTCAAATTAATTTATTTTATTAATATGACAAGACTTTTAACTAATAGCAGTGAACAGCGTCCTCTAAACTCAGCAAGAGGTTTAAATGGCAAACAAGGCTCTCACTTCTATTTATTTTTTAGTTCACTTCCTCCCCTCTGAATCTTTTGAGATAGATCTGAAATTTTTTTAAGAAAAGCTTTTGGGTAATTGCCAAGGATACTGGTTTTTGGCTTAAATGTAGAGGAGAAGAGAGCAGAATATTTTTAACTTAGCATTAATATCTTGCTTTCCACAGTAAATAATAACTTCGTTTCCTTCTTGGGAGGAATATAAAATTAAGGGAACGTTGAAATACTAGGAAGCGTTTAAACAGAGACCAACTATACTCACCTCAATTCTGAATCAATAAATTTGATATTTCAAGCCATAAAATCTTTAGATTTATTATTACGTCGGGCAGGTATTGATTTCCAACTATGGATTTTTTGATGACTATTCCTGGCTTTGCTTTAGAATTTCTGAAGCATTCATAGATTCACGTACACTTCCCTCCAGCTCTGAGTTTAATCAAGGGATGGACACCTCACCAAAACAGACTCTAGATGTTATATGGATGAAGCCAAAGGGACAGCTTTTGATGTACATTTGAGCTTAAAATCAGAATTTTTTCTTGGGGGGATGGTTATCTATGATGGAACATTAGTATATGGTAAAATTATTGCATGCTGACTGTCCTGACATAAAAAAATATTTTAAGGTAATATTGGTGTTACAATGTAAGGTACATTAATCTGTTGACATGCCTTTGTGCTTCTGGAAGTAAAACGTTTATATATCTGTGCAACTAACGGTTTCACGTCAATCCCCATGGTGATTGAGTGTTGGTTTGCATACAAATGGTTGAGATGGTTCTTGAGGATTCACTTTAGGGAGAACCTAGTCCTTTGTAGGATCCGTGTGACATGGTGAGTGTTATAAAATATCACCAGAGCTCAGAGGAATAATCAGGTCCAAATGCTGTCCATTAAGACAGTGGTTGTCCCTTCCTTGTTGAAGGTCAGATTTACATAATCACATTGAGTTTAACATTTTCTTCTGGTACCTTCTCAAACATTCACCATTTTCCTTGTCCCCCTATGGCACACCGAACAGAGATGATCAAGCAATGTTTCGCCTCTCTAACCACAGGCTCCATGCCTGACAGCCAAGGAAGAGAGCTTTCTGCCTTTCTGTCTGGGCCTAACTTGATGCACAGGCTCCAGACCCCTCACTCCCGCCTCCTCGGAGACCTTGCTCCTGGCGATATCTGACTCCTTTCCACCACTCTAATTATTTTGTCATTGTTTCGTCCTCTTCAATATTTCTCCAAACTTAAAAAAAAAAAAAAAGGAACCAAAACCAAACAAACAAAAAAAACAACAACCCATGTCTGGACCAGTTTATTTATGTATTTTCTAGCCTATGTAAGTTTTTCAAAGGATTGCTCTGCAAGCCCTGAACACCCTGTTATGCATTCATTTAGTTCAAACTTTATCTTTATCACAATAGAATTTAACTGTAATTTAAAGAGCAGATTAGTACCATATTTCTCTCTGCCCCTGGGTATACCCACCCCTCCTCATCTCAAGTTGTTTGCCCTGGTAACGACCACTTTCAACTCTGAGCTGTTTCTCCTGCTGTCACTCTCACAGGTTTTATTAGCACCTTTATACTGTCCTGCTTTGATAGTTAGGGTATCTATGAACTCCCTACAATGGAAGACGAGGATTGCTTAATACCCTTCCCCATCAGGGGTCCCCCCCCTTGCATTGTCCCTGTATACTTAAATTACAATTGATATTTAAATTAGCTCAGAGTTTTTATTATTATGACTCTGTAACTATGCTTCCAACTGAGACTATATTCTGTTTCCTTTATTGAATAACGTGAGGTCCCCCCCTCCCCCGGAGTTAGTGTATTTTTGTTTGTTTGGTGTTTTGTTTATCTGTCATGGTTTCGTTTCCAAGCTCTTTGAGGTAGGCAGGCAGAACTTCTCCAGGACATTCAGAAGTCCTTCCTTTCCCTCTGCAGACCCCTCTGGGCTGGGCTCTCATTGCCTGCACCTGCCTGGGCCTCAGGTCTAGGAAGTCCCTCAGCTTTCTTTGTGTCCGGTTCTGTGTTTCCTGGATGCTATGACATTCTCTTTTGAGGTTTTCCCCTCATTTCAGGGAGTTTTTGGTGTAGTCCCTCCTCTCGTTCATCTTCCAGTAACTTGCTGAAAAGAAGGGCTTGTGAGAGTAAATGTTTGGCTGCCTTGTGTGTCTCTGTGTTGTGTATGTGGTGGACCCTTTCAATTGGGATAATTGTCTTTTATTTCTTAGAAATTTTCTCACATTGTTGCATTGATAACTTTTCTGTTTTATTCCGTTTTTTTCCCCCTTTTTCTATAATTCCTCTTTTTCAAGTCTTTTTCTTCCACTTTCTGGTCGATTTCCTCAATTTATCTCTTTCTATTAAACTTTTAATCTCTGTTCTTATATTTTTTAATTTCTAAAACATTGTGTTTATTCTATGAGTTAAAAATTAAAAAAAAAAAATGCAGCCACCCGTATTTCTTTCATGAACATGGGATCTTTCTCCATTCTTTCCTGTATTGCTTTTTCTCTGTTCCCGATGTGCCTCTTTTATTCTGGGATCCTTCGCCTTGATTTGGTTCCTCTCTTTTGTGTTCTTCTCTAACATCCAGCCGTCTGGAGTTCTTGCTGTGGCACACTGGGTTAGGAAAGAGACTGCAGCGCTGCAGAGGCAAGGGTTCGATCCCTGGCCTGGGAACTTCTATATGTCCCAGGTGTGACCCCCCCAAAAAAAAGTGTCCAGTGATCTTTGGCTCTTTGTTCCTATTTAGGAATGGGTCTAAAAATCAGATTAGAGGATCTATGCATGGGCAGGGATTGCGGTCTGGGGGACGTCTCAGCCGGGTAATTAGGTAGGACCAGGCTGTGTTGCCCGAGGAGCCTTTGTAGGTTCATGGGTTTCTCTGGGGGAAGCGGTGTGTGTGATGGTCTCACCTGTTGACCGCAGGTGAGAGTGTAACCAGTGGTACATCTGTTACAGGTGATGAACCCACATTGACACGCATCATCGCCTAAAGTCCATAGTTTACACTAGGCTTCACACTCGGTGTTTTACATTCCATGGGCTTGAACAAATGTTTAAGGACATGCGTCTGCCATTGTAATATCACGCACAATGGTTTCACACCCCTAAAAGAGCTCTCTGCTCCTTCTCTTCATCCTTCCCTCTCCCCAACCCTTGGCCATCAGTAATCTTTATGCTGTCTCCATAGTTTTGCATTTTTCATAATGTCCTACAGTGGGAATCATACATTTTATCGTCTTGCACTTGCTTCTTTCACAGCGTAATAATGAACTTACGTTTCCTTGGATGCTCTTTCTTTAAAGAACAAAAAACATACAAACAAAAAACCATAGGGAGTTCCCATTGTGGTGTAGTGGAAACAAATCAGACTAGTATCCGTGAGGATGTGGGTTTGATCTCTAGCCTTGCTCAGTGGGTTAAGGATCCAGCGTTGCCATGAGTTGTGGTGTAGGTTGCAGACGTGGCTTGGATCCCACGTTGCTGTGGGGTGCGCATGTGTAGGCCGGCAGCTGTACCTCCGATTCAACTTCTAGCTTGGGAACTTCCTTATGGTGTGGGTGCGGCTCTAAAAAGCCAAAAACAAAAAAACAAAAAAAAATCATAGAATAAGCACAATTAAAATTTTTTTCTTTGTTTATATTAAAAAATAATACTGAATTTCTAAGAGCTACAACAGTTGTCTAATTTAAATGCTTCCACTTATTAAATTAAAGCTTTTAACATAATCATATACAGTTCCTACATATAATAACCCCTTCGTGGGTTTTAAATTTGAGGCATTTCATGAACACAGGCCCTTCTCCCCTCGGCCCCCTGCTGGAAGTTCCCAAACCAAGGTCATGACCTTCTCAATTCATGATCAAACAGCCACTTTAAAATTCTTAAAATACTTTAACTCTGCTGTGTTGGCAGTGGAATTTTTGGACACTCTCTCTCCTGCTGATCTCTATGACATGCCACCTCTTGATGTTTCTTTTTAATTTTGACTGCCGTTTCTCTGCCAGTTCTTCATTCCCTGTTAGCCTTAAGTGATGGGCTTTCTCCTCCACCCTCTTTTCTTCCTGTGATGCAGTCACTGTAGAAGAGTCCACTCATGCAAACTGTGTGCTACTGTGTTCAGTGTTCTGACTTGCAATAAGGCAGTAAATGGATTTAGGAAAGGGGCTGAACTATAGGTCCCCTGAGTGGGACAGGCTCCCATCTCAGATCCTCTGGCAGGTGGCTGGGCGGCCTCAACTTCAACAGCTCAGGAAGGGAAATTCATTCCTCCCGGAGGAAATCTATTCTGCTTTTGAATAATTCCCCACTTCCAGAAGTTCTGTGATGACCCTCATCGTTTGTATTTTGGGATTCTGGACCTACACAGAACAAATATAATTGTACCTTCACAGGGCATTCTTTAAAACATTGACTACCATCATCATACTGTGAAGTTGCCATCTTTCCTTGCAGACATAGTTCGTTCCTTCAACTATTCTTTATGTGATAACCTTCCATTCATTAATACATATTTATGGATCATTTACTACAGGAATTACAGATTTACTTGTCTGTGAGAGCCAGGCGAGTACTAAAAATGAGGGCAACCGGGAGACCCAAACTTGAATTTCTATATGATTATATTTATTATTAACTAACTTTGGGAGACTCAAAATACCTGGACAGTTGCCTTCATCTGCTTCTCCCAGTTTCCCTGGCCTCTTCTCCCTCCTGTTGATGTTACTGCTACCCTCCCAACCTGATGATATTTGTTCTTTAATGCAAAAGAAAGCTGTAGGTTAAAAGCTAAGGACTGTTTGAAAAATATTGATGGTTGCTTTTAAGACTTAAAATGTTAAGAACTAATTCATACAGTATGAATATATCTGAGATTCCTTAAAAGTTAAACTTTAGGTTATAAAATCTTTAAACCTATTGAGAATGAACTTTGGGGGATGGATCAGGGACCATTGGCATTGGTGTCCCTAATGTTGGAATTGTGGCTCCTGGTCTCACTGCCTTTGCCTGGCTGTGTCAGGGCTTTCTCAGCAATTGGGCTTGCCCTCTGCTGGCCCACTATCCATGCAGACCTAGGAGTAACATTTTTTTTTTTTGTCTTTTTGCTATTTCTTTGGGCCACTCCCGCGGCATATGGAGGTTCCCAGGCTAGGGGTCGAATCGGAGCTGTAGCCACCAGCCTACGCCAGAGCCACAGCAACGCGGGATCCGAGCCGCATCTGCAACCTACGCCACAGCTCATGGCAACGCCGGATCCTTAACCCACTGAGCAAGGGCAGGGAACGAACCCGCAACCTCGTGGTTCCTAGTCGGATTCGTTAACCACTGCGCCACGACGGGAACTCCAGGAGTAACATTTTAAAATGCTAAAGTATTAATCCCCCGCTTAAAAGCTAAATGATGATTTGCCCCACGATAAACTCCAGCCCCTCGGCATGAGCTGCCATCCCTCCTAATGTTCACATCTTGAGGTCCTGCCATTGGCAACTGGGTGCCTCTGACTTTTCTCCTGGGGCACCATCAGGCTGTTTCACATCCCTGAGCCTTTCCCAGCCCCTTCTCTCTGCTAGGAGTGGACATTCTTGCTTCTTCTCTTGGCTTACTCTTCAAGACTCTGCTTAGCTCCCATCTTTTCTGGAAAGTCTTCCTTGCCCGTCTGCCTGGCTTCCTTCCTTCCTTCCTTCATTCTTTCTTTCGCTGCACCTGTGGCACATGGAGGTTCCCAGACCAGGGGTCAAATGAGAGCTGCAGCTGTCAGCCTACAACACAGCCACAGCAACGCCAGAGCTGAGCAACATTTGTGACCTACACCGCAGCTTCAAGCAACACAAGATCCTTAAACCACTGAATGAAGCCAGGGATAAACCCACATTCTCATGGATACTCGTTGGGTTCTTAACCAGCTGAGCTACAAGGGGACCTCTTTCCTTGCCTTTCTGAAGCCCCTTGGTTTGGGCTTGGCTATTACATTAAGTTCTTTGAGCACTGAGAATGGCTTGCCAGTGCCAAGCCCATAGCCTTCTTTTATATACTCAGTGGTCAGCACAGGGCTGGGCGTGGACTTTATCTCACAACGAGTGTGTTGAACACAAAGGAGATGAGGGGGAATAAGCCTTTGAACTATCTGGCAAATCTCTTTTCAGCAAAGGATCACAGAAGCTTAGATGGACTGAGGTAAGTAAATCTATGTCATATCTTGATGGGATTCTCAAATTTTGCAGAAGCTTCTGAAAGGAGCTCTCTTATGCCTATGAGCATTAAGGCCACGCTTGTTAAGACAAAAAAACAAGAAAGAAAACGGAGGTAGCAATGGCATCAGTGTACACTGTGTCCTTCTAACGAGTTCGTTATGCTAAGGAAACGCGGCATATCATCAGTGAGTTTCATGTTGTTTCACTGTTTTTTTTTCATTTTTGAAAGTTTTATTGACCTATAGTTGATTTACAGTGTTGTGATATTTCTGCTGTACTACAAAGTGATGCAGTTATACATGTGTGTTTCGTCATGATTTTATTGGACACAATGATACCACAAAAAATAAACCTGCCACATAGTGACAAAATAGCACTCAGCAAGAGTTGCTATTCATAAATGTAGAAAAAAGTGTTCCCCTTTTGGTGTGACCAGTTTTCCCATAAAAAGTAAACGGTCAAAAGGGAGAATAATGTCTAGAGAGGATGTTGCCAAATGGGTAAAACAGAGCTGCTGTTTATTTGTTGTCTGTAAACACAATCATTCTTGGGGGATGAGTGGGTAATGCTGCTACCTGGCACCTCATAAAATTCTGAATTCAGGAATTTGTCATTTTTTTATGGCTTTGCACAGCCTTGCAATTTCAGTGTGGTTTAACTTTGGATTATTCATCTGCAGCAACAGTGAAAGGTACCAAAGTCAATTCCTGGCTGAAAGCTGCCCTTTTGTCACCTCTCCTTGGGGACCAGGGCTGTGCATAGTGCTTCCCTTCTTTGTGTTCATCTTCAGCCCAGTGGAATGTAAGGCCCTGAGGATCTGGCTTCATTATAATTTTCTGGAACATAATAACCATGGAAGAACCAGAGATCACAGCAACAATCTGATCTTCATGAATGTATGAATTTACTTTCATCCCAAGAGAACATAAAATCCAGGGGGCTGGTGATAAGTCTGTTTTGTCAACATCAGTGTATCTTAAGCACTTAATATGGTACCTGCTACAATGTAGATGATCAAAAAATATTGGTCGAAATATTTTTCAAGGGAACCGCTGTGGGCCTGGAACGTCTCCCCAATAAGACACATGTCTGTGCACTTTGAATTTCCAGAGCATTTAAAAATATCAGCTCTAGGAGTTCCTGTTGTGGTGCAGCAGAAACAATTTTATTTTTTAAAAAATTACAGTTGATTTACAATGTTCTGTCACTTTCTGCTGTTCTTTATGAATTATAGTTTGGTCCAAATATATGCCCAGGAGTGGGATTGCTGGATCATGTGGTAGTTCTGTATTTAGTTTTCTGAGGAACCTCCATACTGTTTTCCAAAGTAGTTGTACCAACTTATATTCCCAACCAACAGTGTAGGAGGGTTCCTGGGAAGGATTTTTTTAATGCTCTGTCCCATCTCGTATATGCTTCATTCCACAATACTCCCCTTTCTTTTTCCTCAGCTGTGTGGAGCTAAGCCTTGTCCAAGGCAATTTTCTGCTTTCTTTTAACATTAGCATGTTAGAGACACCCTAGCTCCCACCCTGGAAGCCTCAGGTCGGCTTGTAGATGCACAGGGTGAGGGGTCTTCTCACTCCTGATGGTGCAGGCAGGGATGCAGTGTGAGGCCTTTCCCACTGACTCTTTTTGGTTGCGGGGGCACACTGGGTGGACCCCATGCTTCCTTCCCAGTTTTTCTTAAGACTGCCATTGGACGGCCAAGGGAAGGGAAAGCATTTTGAGGTTATTTAGAAGCTGTTGCCCCCCTGGTTGAGAAAAAAACACTTTGGACCTTCTTCAAGGCACAGTATGATGGTTATTGAAGAAGAAGCAGTGAGCTTGCATGGCGGTTCTGGAGACCAGTGACCCCTTTTTATCCACATATTTCTTTCTTTTTTTTTTTTTGAATTGTTCTGGCAAACAGAATGAGATTGTAAAACTCAGCTGAGGGAGTGCAGTTTAAAAATCTAGGTTTAGGAGTTTCTATTGTGGCTCAGCGGGTTAAGAATCTGACTAGTATCCATGAGGATGCAGGTTTGATCCCTGGCCTCGCTCAGTGGGTTAAGGATCCGGTGTTGCTGTGAGCTGTGGAGTAGGTAACAGATGTGGCTTAGATCTGGTGTTGCTGTGGCTGTGGTGTAGGCTGGCTGCTGTAGCTCCGAATAGACCCTTTGCCTGGGAACCTCCATATGCCATGGGTGTGGCCTTAAAAATGCCAAAAAAAAGGAAAAGAAAAAATTCTTCTCCATGATGGTTTATCATAGCATAGTAAACCTAGTTCCCTGTTTTTGCAGGGACCTGTCTTTGCTCTTCTTTCTGATTTATGCCATCTGGCTGCAGGATAGAAACCTTGATGGAAGCAACTTTATTTATTCATTTATTTTTTGCTTTTTAGGGCCACACCCTCGGCACATGGAAGTTCCCAGGCTAGGGGTCCAATCAAAGGTGCCTGCCGGCCTACACCACAGCCATAGCAACGCAAGATCCAAGCCATGTCTGCGACCTACACCACAGCTCACGCCAGATGCCTGACCCACTGAGCAAGGCCAGGGATTGAACCTGCATCCTCATGGATACTAGTCAGATTCGTTTCCACCGAGCCACCACAGGAACTCCCAGCTTTATATTCTTTTGGGGACACGTTATTAGGTGAAGAACCAGAGAAGGAAGGAAATATGGCTGTACCAGGTCCCCTTGTCCTCCTTGAGTTCAGAGGGAGGAGGGGCAGCAGAGCCATTCATCACTGTGATACTCAGGTTGGCCACTGTTGCTTCCTTTACACCGACAACCGGCGTGTGAACACTGACTTCTTTCAGAAAGACCACGTCTGGGGTAGGGGATGACTTTTCTCAGCTCCTTCACTGAAAATAACCAATAATTCTTTCCTGACACCATTTAGAATGAACCTTTTTTTTTTTTTCAAATAGGAAAAGTGCCAAGAACTTTGATTTGTGTCAAAATTGGCCTTTTGTAATACATTTTATTTCAAGTTTTTCCATATGCTATCAGGGAGTGTTTAATGAATGGAAGTTTTTTCTTGTTTCAAGACAAGATGTATTTTTCATAATCCTTCATAGTGCCCTTATTTGGGACAAAGGTCTGGGTTATATCCAGAAATGAGACATAGAGACAGGGACTCATCAACTAAACGTACTCTTTTAAGTATTGTTAATATTCCATCACAATTTCATTTCATTTGTGTTGATGTGACACAGGATGATAGATTGCTTTTTTGTTTTAAATATGTGATTTCATTGTTGAAAAATCCTGTTGGCTTAATAATCATTCTCTTTGTAGATAACTTGGTTAGCTGACACCTGTTCTCTGAATTGAAAGCCTGCTCATATAAATGGATTATTTGAAAACAAGGCTTAATTTATTGATAGGTCTGCAGTGAATTATTGGCCAGTCTGAGACTCAGACCATTATTCTAGTCCCTGATCAATGCTAAACTTAAGTCTCAGAGAGTATGGTTATTGTATGTGTTTCCTCTGTCTATGCGTATGCCTAAAATACACGGAAAGTTAACAAATACATATCATTCCTAAGTATTCCCGAGTTTTTGAACTTCTGTGATATCAAGATGACAATATAAATTCATCTCAAAGTTGAGACACACTTCTCATCTTGGCTATATGAACTTAATCTATGGAGCTCATGAGACCTTTTTGGCAAAAAATGTCCTCACTGTTTATAATGCTGTGTTGATGAATGTGTTTGAGGTGTAATTAGATACATTTTATTTTCTTTTTTTCCAGTTCTTTCAGGAGGTCCACTGCCTCAAGGACATGAATTTGAACTGTACGAAGTTAGATTTCATTGGGGAAGAGAAAACCAGCGTGGTTCTGAGCACACAGTAAATTTCAAAGCTTTCCCCATGGAGGTAAGAAGAACAAATCAGCTTATAAAACTCTTGTTGTTCATGTACAAAGCATTCAGTGATTTACTGAAGATGGTTTAGTTTTGTGTGTGTGTGTGTGGGGGGGTTATAAGCAATTTTTTTTATGCAGAAAATATTCTTTATGAAACTAATGGACAAAGACACAGAAACAATTTAACACTTGATTCAAAATGTATTACATTAAATATGACATTTACCCTATATTTTATGTTTATCATACAAAGAAGAAATTATGAAAGCATACATAGAATATTTGCAGAGTTATAGAGATATAAAGGTCATAAAATCACTAGTAAACTAATGTAGCCATTAATATGCTGATACACCTTTATTTCAGTACTCACACATTTGTTAATAAAGTTGAAAAATTGAATTTATGTTATGTGTATTAAGTTTCTATTTTCATTATCCCAAAATATTCTTCAAAGATCACCATTTAAATAACTGCATAAGATACTGTTACCAGAATGTGTCATAATGTATTTATCCATTCTCTTTCTTTTTGACCATATTTGTTATTTACAACTATTATAACTCAAATGACAAGAAATGAAAATGGTTCAGTTTAAAAGTAGCTCTTGAATTTTATCAATTTATGTAAAATAAAAAAGTGCTCAATGAAATGTAAGCTTGGGCGGCAAATGAAGCTTTCCATCAGCCTCACTGGGCTTGGAGAGTGCCCTTGTGCAGTTGGTTATACAGGTAAAATACGCTAGTGTTTCTTCCTGGTGTTATTACTGTTGTAAACGTTCTGCTGCTTCTGCAAATTCTGTAGGTCACTTTTGTAGATGCTCTGATGGTAAGCTGAAAACAAATGACTTTTGGAGAAACTTCAACAGTAATTAAAAGTCTAGTTTAGCTCTGATTTAAAATTGGTCGGTGGGGAGTTTCTGTTGTTGTGCAGCGGAAACGAACCTGACTAGTGTCCATGAGGATGTGGGTTCGATCTGTGGCCTCACTCAGTGGGTTGGGGATACGGCGTTGCCTTGAGCTATGGTGTAGGTCACAGATGTGGCTCAGATCCTGTGTTGCTGTGGCTGTGGTGTAGGCCGGCAGCTGTAGCTCTGATTCAACCCCTAGCCTGGGAACTTCATATGCTATGGGTGTGGCCCTAAAAAGCCAAAAAAAAAAAAAATTTTTGATAGATAGGTTTTATTCACCCCAAGCAATTGGAGAAAGAGAAAGTTAGAAATTTTTAGAGGCAGTCTTTTGTCTGAAGAATTTCCTCACTGCTTAGTCAGCTCCTACTCTTTCTTCCATGTCTAGTTGAAAGATCATTTCTTCCATGGGACTTTTTCTGAGTTCCTTCCTAAGCAGATCTAATTTCTCCCTCTTCTGTGCTCCCAGTGTCCTTGACAGGTTGCTGCTGTGGCGTTGAGCTCACAGCTTGTGAATCTTCATTGATTGTGGGTTCCTGTTATGAGGTGTTAATGACCCCGCAGTTCATGTGTGGAAACCTGCATCCTGTGATATTATTAGGAGGTGGGGCCTTTGGGAGGTGATTGGGGTTAGATGAGATTATGAGGCTGCCGCCCCTGTGAATGGGATTAGTGTCCTCATAAGGGTCCCACAGAAGCAGAGCAGAGCCCGGGAGCTTGCTTCTCCCTGCTCTCTGCCATGTGAGGACATGAGAGACCATCACATAAGAGCCAGGAAGTGGGTCTCTGTCAGACACCAGATCTTGGACTTCCCAGCCTCCAGAACTATGAGAAATACGTTCTATTGTTTAAGGCCCTGGTCTATGGTTATTTGTTATAGTGGCGCCATCTAAGAAGATATCAGCTCCTGAAGAAAAAGTATCCTTCTCACTTTCCTGTTACTCCCAACATGGGGTGTGATGTGGGTACTTCAGAGACAGTCCATGCTGGTGAAATTGATGGAATGTCTCTGTTGGTCCAGGCCTTATTCATATTTATTTCTCTAAGGACCCGCAGTTCTCTCGGGAATATAGCTCATCAATGGCAGGTAACAGTCTATTTGGGGGGCTGCCGAAATGCCAGTCTTCCTTCTCTGTCATTTCCAACTGCACATATTTAAGTATGAAATTGCTCCTGATGAGGTACTGCATCTAGACCTGCCTTATAAAGACTGGAAATCACTATTGTTGAATTAATTAATTAATTTTTAAAATTTAAAGTACAGTTGATTTATGGTGTTGTGCCAGTTCTCTACAGCAAAGTAGCAAAGTGACTCAGTTATACATACATATGTATAACACATTCTTTTGTACTTTTATTTTTATCTTAAAGATTTTATTTTATTTTTATTCTTTTCCATCATGGTCTATCCCAGGAAATTGGATATGGTACCCTGTGCTACGCAGTAGGATACTACTATTTAATTTATATAAATTTGTAATATCTACCTTAAAGAATGAAGCCAGAGAAAGTATTTCTCAATGTTACTTTAATAATAATTTGAACATTTCTTTTGAAAGCTCAAAATGGCCTTTCATTAAAAAACTCAAGTCTTAAAATAGAAATATTACTTTGATTTTACTTTTTTATTTTTTATTTATTTTTTCTTTTTTAGGGTCGCACTCGTGGCATATGGAGGTTCCCAGGCTAGGGGTCTAATCAGAGCTGTTGCTGCTGGCCTAAGCCACAGCCATAGCAACGCCAGATCCAAGTCACATCTGTGACTTATACCACAGCTCACAGCAATGCCGCATCCTTAACCCACTGAGCAAGGCCAGGGATCGAACCTGAAACCTCATGGTTCCTGGCGGATTCATTTCTGATGCACCATGATGGGAACTCCTATTTTTTTATTTTTAAAATTTTTAAAAAAATGGAAATATTGTTAAATGTTTTCAGGATGGAAGGGGAAGAAAACCCAGTTGCAGTATGATGACCAGTATATGTGGTGTGAGATAGGACAGTGAGAGAAGACAGCTTCTTTAAAGGCTTGATGGGCAGCGTCGAGTCTTCCAGTGTTACCTTCCCAGGTGCTTTTTTTCTCAGTGCCTACAGACACGTTCTCACTTCCAGTGCCTTCCAGCAACTCTGCCCTGTTTCTGTGTCAGCTCTGGCTGTGGCCTTGTCCTTCCCAGTGTGAGCAGGAAGAGGTCACACCAGAACAGGTCAAAGAGGAGAGAGGGCACACAATGATCCCAAATAATTAAGCCTGCTGGGAAGTAGAGAGCAGAGGAAGGACAGAAACACACTGGGCTGTCAGGGCCTCAGCTCTGCCCTCTTCCTTGGGTGTGAAAAGCTTTTTCCGTCTCAACCAACCTTCAAATGCATACTCTTGTAATCCAAAATTTAGGAAGAGATGGGAGTGGTTGGTTGAGCAGCAACTTCCAGATGGGGACTCTGTGGCTTTTCTTGTGACATAGAATGTACAGCCTGGGGCAAGTTGAATCATTTCAGGTGAGTGTATGATTCACTCTGCAGTGGAGTAGAATTTCCAGGCCAAATGTTCAAACTGGTCCTGCTACTTGTTTTTTGTTGAAGTTTTAACTGCTCTGGTCCATTAAGCCCAGCCTCATGGATTATGTTGAGTGGAGATTAAATTCTGGTCATGAGGCTTTGTTTCTGCAGAAATATATTTATATCTAGGAAGATGGGATTACTGATGATAATTGTCCCCAAACAGGTGATGAATAACATTTAAATTCTTTGTTATCCCAGATTACCTCTGATCCAGTGCTAGAGAAACTACTTGTGTCAGTCCTCAGACGTTTAGTGCTGGATCCTAGTGAGTGAATAAATGATGTGGGTTAGTGGAAGAAGGAGGTATCTGCTGGCCAGTGCGTTTTGTTTTGTTTTAACAGAGGCTGTGAATAGTGTGCTGGGTTTTTAGGGGGAGAGAGCTCATCTGGTGTGGTGAAAAAAAGGAGAGAGAAACTTCACTAGAACGTTTCAGGAGGGAATAGGATGGCTAATGCGGAGATAGGTAGATAACTTGTCGCCATTCCCATGTCCTAAACTGCCATCAGCGTCCACTCGGAACACAAGGACATGGCCAATGAGACAGTGGAGAGTGAGGGGACTGCATACTGTCATGGGTACATGATTTAATAAATAATTTTTTAGGACCCTTGCAGCAGCATAGATGGACCTAGAGATTATCAGTGCCAGTAAGTATTGCTAGTGGAGTAAGTCAAAGACAAATATATGATATCACTTATATATGAAATCTTAAAAAAAAATGATACAAGTGAACTTATATACAAAACAGAATAGACCCATGGACATAGACAACAAACTCATGGTTACCAAAGAAGACGGTGAGGGGATAAATTAGGAGTTTGAGATTAACAGATTCATACTACTGTATAGAAAATAGATAACCGGAAGTTCCCATTGTGGCTCAATGGTAACGAACCCAACTAGTATCTATGAGGATGTGGGTTCAATCCCCAGCCTCACTCAGTGGGTTAAGGATCCAGTGTTGCCATGAGCTGTGGTGTAGGTCACAGACATGGCACAGATCCCCCATTACTGTGGCTGTGGTATAGGCCTGCAGCTGCAGCTCCAATTCAGCTCTAGCCTGGGAACTTCCATATGCTGCAGGTGTGGCCCTAAAAAGCAAAAAGATAACCAAAAAGGACCTACTGCATAGCACAGGAAACTATATTCAATATTTTTAATAACCTATAATAGGAAAGACTCTGAAAAAAATATATGAATCACTTTGCTGTCCAACTGAAATTAACATAACAATGTAAATCAACTATAGTTCAATGAAAAGATTAGCTTTAATCTTTAAGCTTTAATCTAAATGACATATTTATACATATTTCCTTTTTTTTGGACTTCACTTAAACTTAAATAGATGGTTTATTAAACAAACACTGTAAACAAGTATTTACCATGTCTGTTACATATAATGCAGAAATGACTTTTAACAGCTATTCATCAAGCTCCCCCCTTCTAAAAATTATAAATACAGGTATAAAACAATCCTGTTTTATATATATTTTTAATATTCTTAGTAGTCAGAACCCATATTACTTCAAAAATTAACACAGTTTCGTGACATTAAACAATTTAAACTGCAGCTCTGTGCTCAACAAGATGGCTAAAGTACGTCATTTCTACTTTCCTTGCTTGAGATTTGTGGTTTTCAGAAACATACATGCTTGCACGGCTACCTGACATCTCTCCCCATGCTTTTCACCTTGTAAATCTGAATTCTATTATGAATACTCCCAGGATCTGCTTAAATGATGGCACCTTAACAAGAGAAGAAGCAAATTGTGCTGCATTTTTCTTCCTATTACCTGAAAGCATAATGGGTTTGTATATATTAACTATATTCCTGCAAATGTCTGGGTAACGTCTACCAGCTGGAATTCTTTACTTAATGTGTGGATACTTTGCATTGCGATGTTTAATCAAGACAGCGAATATAAGCAGAAGGTTGTTGATTTAAGACAAGTATGGGATTCAGTCACATTAACTCCTCTGAGTTTGCCCTTCTGGTGGCTGCAGAAGCTTCATATTTTCTTTGGAGGGTCATTAGACCTCTTAGCTCTTGAAGTACAACTTCAGTGCTGTATGAATTTTGTGATTTTACCCACAGTGGGGTCCTTTGTGCATCTGCCATCTCACTGGAATTAGTTATTCCATTCATACTAATTTTTTATAAATCTGATTAATGGAGCAACCTCCAGGCATGTAGGTTCAAAATCAGCTTGTGGGCTGTGTATTCTGTTTTCATCGTTTTGTTTGTGAAAACTGTCATCATCTTTGCTGCTTCAAGGTAGCCTAACTCTGTATAAGTCCTGCTAAATTATGATTAACCTTTACACATGAATCGCTGCTTTCATACTTCCATAGGACACTATGTCCCAGGCATTTAGATTTTATGCCAGAGCAGTAAAATTTATTGATTTAGTTATTATTATTGTTATTTTTTTGCAGTGCACTCTTGGCATATGGAGGTTCCCAGGCTAGGGGTCGAATTGGAGCTACAGCTGTTGCCCTACACCACAGCCACAGCAACTCAGGATCCGAGCTGTGTCTGTGACCTACACCACAACTCACGGCAATGCCAGATCCTTAACCCACTGAGCGAGGCCAGGGATTGAACCCACAACCTCATGGTTCCTAGTCGGATTCCTTTCCACCGTGCCACAATGGGAATTCCAAGGAGCAGTAAAATTTAAAAGGAAACAACTAGAGGATGGGGAGACCAACAGCATGGCCAAGTTTTACCTTTTTCAGCTAACATTACTCTCTGCTGTCTCCATCATTTTGGAAAGAGAGGATCTTTAATAGCTTGATGCGGGAAGGCCATGGTTTCAGAATAAACACAGGCCTGTACATTGAATAGAGTCAGCTTTTAAAAAAATCCCTATGTTCTTTCTGTTTTTCTCATTTCGCTTCCAGTGGATGATAGTTGTGTCAGGATGGGCACCGATTTTGCCCACAGCCCACCAGGATATCCTGGACGGCAGGTTTGACTTTCTTGCCCTTTGGGCCCGAAAGTTTACAATTTGAGAGTGAATTATCAGGACAGAGGCAGAGCATATTGTAGAGCAGACTCTTATCTTGATGTTGTATTTAAAAATCATTTCTTGCTCTGTGTACTCTGAACGGGCTCAGTGATAACTGAGCCACATACCAGCTGTTCATGGAAAGCTGATTGCATTAGGTGAAGTTCTGTCTTGTAGACAAGGAGTCTCAAATTGTGTAGAGTCCAGATCTTAGGGGCAAAGTAGGCCAACAAAACATCATGAAGAGTGAATCTCATAATAAAGGGCCCATCCTGAATGTTATACCCTGTCCACCCACCAGTGTCCCAGGTCTCCAGATATCCTACATTCTTCTTTTCTTTCTTTCCTTTTTTAAAAAAAGTATAGTTGATTTACAATATTGTGCCAATTTCTGCTGTACAGCAAAGTGACCCAGTCATACCTATATATACATTCTTTTTCTCATAATATCTTCCATCATGTTCTATCCCAAGAGATTGGACATAGTTCTCTGTGCTATACAGCAGGACCCCATTGCCCATCCATTCAAAATGTAATAGTTTGCATTTATTAATCCCAAACTCCCAGTCCATCCCACTCTCTCCCCCTTCCCCTCCACTTTGGCAACCACAAGTCTGTTCTCCATGTCTGTGTGTCTGTTTCTGTTCTGTAGATAGGTTCATTTATGCCATATTTTAGATTCCACATATATATGATATCATACGGTATTTGTCTTTCTGACTTCACTTATTATGAGAATCTCTGGTTGCATCCATGTTGCTGTAAATGGCATTATTTCATTCTTTTTTATGGCTGATTAGTATTCCATTGTGTATATGTACCACATCTTCTTAATCCGTTCATCTGTTGGTGGACATTTAGGTTGTTCCTATGTCTTGGCTATTGTGAATAGTGCTGCCATGAACACAAGGGTGCATGTGTCTTTCTGAATCTTCTTTTCTTTTTAGGCAGATACTAATGTCTACCATTTAAGTGTTCTTTTAGTGAAAAAGACCTGGCCTTTTGGGTGGCTGCTCCCAAGACGTTTGCATACTCATTTGACAGCAAGATGTTTATTTTTATTCATTTGTTTTACTACTCTGAGGAGACACCAGAACAAGGATGCCTGGCTAATAGTGAAATGATCTTTTCAAGTTATTTCCACGGGCATCCTAGGTTGAACTTCAAGTTTGTGACCCTCTTCCAAAATAGAGGCTTCCATTGACTTTCCAAGACTTCAGTCACTTGGAACATGAGGATTGGATACATAAGGGGGTATAATTAAATACTTTATTTTTTAAAAGGAACTTTAGAGAGCACCCAAACAAGTTATATCAAACTAACTCCCCACACTCCTGTCTAACCTAGGAGAAATCTGAAGCTCCAAAACGTTAAGGGTCACAGAGGACCTTGTAGGAAAGCATAATGTGTGGCCAGGGTGAAGGAGTAGTGCTTTGGTTAACTAAATATTCCAATTAAGAGTTATCCTTGACTGTTGGTCTTTTCTCTAGTGGTTTAGATTGAAAGAGAGAAACCCAGGCCTTGCCTTCTCTGGGACCTCTGCTGGCAGGAACTTTTCTGTCTGCTTGCACCCAACCCACTGCTAGTCCCACCCCGATCAGAGGTGGTGTGTTTCAACCTCGCTTGAGGGGGGGGGTTTGGTGCAGCTGTGCCATCATGCGTGCCCTGGCCTCGGAGGCTGTGTAGACAGAACTCAGTGGCTTTGTGATGGTGCCAGGGTGTGGGGTCTTGGAGGTGGAACTTTGCTGACCCCTGAGACCTGGGGTGGGCGTAATGGACCATCTCATTCCCCTTAATGCCCCCCCAACCCCCATGCCTCACTCTGCTGAGATGCTCACCAAGATCTGGAGAGGAAGCAACTAGTTCAGGGTCCCACACCTAGGAAATGACAGAGGACACGCAAGACCTGTGAACTGGCTTCTGCTCCCAGGAATGATCTTTTTCTTCCCCCCACCTTCCAGAGCCAGTTCTTACCAGGAAAAGCAACTTGAGGTCCTAGAGATTATCATATTAAGCAAAATAAATCAGAAAGACAAATATCATGTGAAATCACTTATCTGTGGAATCTAAAATATGACACGAATTTATTTATTTCTCTTTTTGTTTTTTAGGGCTATACCCGTGTCATATGGAAATTTCCAGGCTAGGGGTTGAATCAGAGCTACAGCTGCCAGCCTACACAACAACAACACAGAATCCGAGCTGCATCTTTGACCTATACCACAGCTTATGGCAATACTGGATACTTAACTTACTGAGTGAGGCCAAGGATTGAACCCGCATCCTCATGGATCCTAGTTGGGTTCGTTAACCGCTGGGCCACGAAGGGAACTCCCACAGATGAACTGATTTATAAAACAGAAACAGACTCACAGACATAGAAAACAAACCTGTGGTTACCAAAGGGGAAAGGAGGAGGAGGGATAAATTAGGAGTTTGGGATTAACAGATACACACTACTGTATATAAGATAGATAACCAGCAAGGACCTACTGTATAGCACAGGCAGCTATACTCAATATCTTGCAATAACCTGTATTGGGAAAGGATCTGGAAAAGAATAAATATATACATATAACTGAATCACTTTGCGGTCCACTGGAAACTAACACAACATTGTACATTAGCTATACTTCAATAAAAAAAGTAACTCGTTTGAGATTTTATTTGCAATAGTATTTAATACTGTGGATTGAGGATGCTTTATGGGAAAAAAAAGAGAATCTTGCCATGAAGAGAAGTTGAGGATGACACACTAGAGGAAACAATTTGAGTTGGTTCAGCTTCTCTGGGAAGTTCTATCATTTTGACCAGAAAAAGGACACTACTTATAATGATTCTTATCTATAATGATCCCAGAATCTTCCATTAGACTAGCAGATTGAGCCTGAGGAATAAGCAGGTTGAAGGAATGAGAGCCTGGTGTAATGGCCTCTTCAGTGGTCCTAGTTTCGGGAATGCCCTCTGACACCTGGGTTAAGAAAAATAAAGACAAATTTGATGTTTCCTGAATCCTAATGAACACTTGCCTTTTTATTCCGTAAAAATCATGGCTTCTGCTTTGATTCAGCATGTTTATTTTTTTTTTTTTCATTTATTAAAATGTATTTAGCGCAGAAACCTCTGGGTTTACTGAGTAGAAAATAAATTAGTGTTGAGCAAACAAATGTTCTTTTAGTGGGACTGCATGATGTGGCAATCTGCTGTTTCCTCTTAGAAATAGAATTGTATGAGGCTGACTTGACCTTTAAATAGTCACTTTGAACCTGCCTTCAGTTTTATCTTTGTATATATCTTATAGATCATTCATTGTCATTGTCTGAAGATGTGTGAGTGTTCTTTTTGGCAAACCGACGGAAAGAAGCGATTATAGTGTAGCTGATTTTTACTATGTATGTAGGCAAATTTGTGCAAAATGAAAAATTAGTTTCTAAAAATGAATATGATATATAATTAATTTATGGATGGTTATAGACTTGCATGTAGAAAATATTTTAAATTGAGTTCCAACAGATCTAAATCCTACAGTAAAATACATCTTCTCTTAATAGGCCTTCCAATAAACAATAGACTCAGGTATAAATCCGTAGTTCATAACCAAGTGGTCGTCTTTAACTCATTTCCATCCATTCTTCCATTTGTCCATCTGTCTCTTCATCCATCTGTTCATCCATCTAATCAACAAGTATTTCTTGGGAACCAAACTGTTCAGGCCCTGGGCTAAGTGATGGTGCTAGCAGTGAGGGTGCTAGACTACTCATGGGGATTTTATTACATGGGAGTGGGGTGTGTTTGAATGCAGTGTATGTAATTTCTCTCCTCCCCCATTTTTTTCTAAACTGATGAGTGTTTCTCTGCCACTGAAAAGGGCCTCATCTCCTCTATTCTGTCTGTATTGTATGCAAACTCCAGCTATTAGAAGCTATTGGGGATAGATTTAGGAAACATTTATTAGAAAGCAGATATGCTCTTTGAGATGTAAATGACTGTTCCCCAGTTGAAATGCTTATCAGCTGTGCCAGGTACAGCCCTGTTCCAGGTGACCCTAGGCTAGAGGAACTAGGATCACAGCTCCCGGGTCAGGGAGAGGCAGAGGAGTGTTTTCATGGTGGGGAAGCGTTGGGAAAGGTCTGGGTTCTGGGAAGCAGCTGGGAACAGGGCACCTGTGCTGCAGCCTGGATTAACGGTGGGCTCACGTGGGAGGGAGTCAGGATGGGGTAGTAGGAGTTTGGGCTTGGAAGTCAGAAAACCAGGACTGAAACCCAAGCTCGGCAACCTTGGGCAAGCCAGTAAACCTCTGCGAACCCGCACTTCCTATCTATAAATGGGGCTATAAACTAGGAGGCTGGCAGGCAACTGTGAGTGTGTCTGTCCTCTGTTAGGAGGAGATGGGGGAGGTCAACAGGGTGATTGTGGCTGTGATGATGCAAATCTTGGGAAAATATCCTGAGGGGGAAACCAAAAGCTTTTGCTGGTTCCTACAAATAAGAAATGCAGAGAAGAAGAACGGAGGAAAAAGTTCGAAGTCTTTTTTTCTCTTTAAAACCCCTACTCTCCTTTCGTTGAATACATTATTCAATACGTTGTCTATAACATTGTCTATAAGTTTAGTCAGTATGACATTTCCTGGCCATTTTTCCTGACACGTTTCTATGATTGCTATGTGTACGCCGTAGACTTTATATTGTCAGCTTATTTTGTAGTGACAGTCAAGTAAATATTCCCTGCGTCAGATAGTTGAGTAACAGTATGATTAACACTTCTAATTGAATAGAAGGATATTAAAGAGATTTTTAACTTCATAAGACCTTTTAACCAATATGAAAACTATATACAGTTTGGTTGTTTTTGCTTTTTATTTTTTGGATTTAAGAGTGATAGGATAAGATGGCACAGTGGAGCTAGTAAGAGAGTTTTGCCCTAGCCAGTGCTTTGCTGTTCTTGAACACATTTTTTTTTTCTCTTAACTTCAACAAAAAAATCACTGTGAAATCCTAGAACAGTGTGGAATTCCCATGAATCCTATGGGAAATTGGACTTTTTAGTGTTGTGGTTCCCTAGGGGGCAGCCTGATGGGTGAGGTAGATTATTACATGGGGAGGGCTGACACTGACAGCACTAACAGCCTAAACCCCTAGCCAAAACCCAAGTTGGGACTCCAACTCCCGGTTTTTGAATTAGAATCACTCACCCAGTGTCTGGACTTACTGAGGTGCAGGTTCTCTGGTGCAGAAGGAATTAAGCGAGAGACAAGGTGATAGGCAAGACACAGATTTAAGAGAGGATGCTTACAAGCGGGCAGGCAAGGACGCTCTGCCCTGAGGATGAGGTGGGCTGCACTTTTATCACCTAAGGGGAGTGGGGCTGGGAAACGACTGCCTCTTCCTTTTTGTGAGTAGTAGCTCCTCCTTGGTATCCAGTATTCAAATCAGCGGAAGGGTGGGCCTTAAACTCGTGCCCTTGGTCTGAACCTGAATGCAGGTCTCACCCCATCTCCCACTCAGTGACCTGAGGCAAATCTCCACTAGTCAGGCAAGCCTGCCTCGTTCTCAGGGCTTTTCCTGAGTGATCTCCCAAAGTTCGCTAGGTTTCCGTGTCTTCTATGGTCCCTTATTAGGACCTCCTACAACTACCTGTGCCTCCTCCATCCCGATCAGGGCCACGTTCTGATTCTGCTTCCCTGTGGTATTTGCTGTCGGACTTGGGTGTGGTTGTTTCACCTCAATTCCGTAACTGGTAAATAAGGATAATGCACTTGCTCCCACCCTTAGGAACTTATGGAGAAGCTGTAAAAATGGTATAATATTGGAAACACCATTCACTGAGAACAGTGGTAGGAAGTACCGCTACAGATTACAAAATCGGGTATTCACTTAAAGTGGTTTCTAGAAGCATTTTAAGGGCATAATTAGTTGTGGTAGTTGCAGATGTTTAACTTGGGACATTACAGTGTTTTTTTTTTTTTTTAAGAAACCTTGAAATTAGTAGAAAAAAGAAATCTAGACTTTAAACTGTTGAATATAAACATTAAGTATAAAAGGAAGGTATTTGGAATTGTAAGACCTGACAAATGAAAGGTGGACTTAAGAAAAATCAATTAATGTTTTCACTGGAGGACCTTAGGGCAAGTACCTTCTCTAAACACAGCGTAACAAGTCACTTAGAGCTCTGCATGAGAGAGTTTATTCAGTGGAGCCAATTTATTTGGCTTCAGAGTTAATGTAGCTCCTCTGACTATTTCTTGGTGGGTCTATGCCTCGGGGACATCTCCAGGGAGATCCCAGAAAGAGATGGCTTCTCCCCAGCCTGAGCTCAGAACACAGAGGAGAGAGGCAACTTTAGAGTCATCAGATAGTGGAGAAGAAAGCATCGCCTCTGCCGTGGTTAAAAGACGTTGGCGTCACAGCTTAGTGTGAGGAAGAAAGGGTCACCAGCTCAGGTACAGGCAGTGGGGAGGTGGGGGCAGGGTGAGGGGGAGAGGGATGAGGAGGTGGGGGTGGGGTGAGATGTTCCAGGTCTGGTTTATTAGCCTGCTGTCTTAGGGTAGCTCAAATTTCAAAAGAGGGATAAGGAAAAAGAAGGAGTTGGTAGAAGGAGTGGAGAGGAAGGCCACATTTGTTTGGGGGAAGATCCCTCTTTATGGGAACACGGAACAGGGAAGAGGCGTTTCCAGTTCCTAAGACTAACTCTTCAGAATTCTCCCACGTCCCCTTTGGAGCTCTGTGGCTCAGCGCGTTAGCAAGAGCCCAGCGGCATCTGGGACTCAGTGAAGGAAACCCTGTTTCCTTTCACTGCAGGTTTGTTCATTTTAACCGTCTGGGACCACATCCCCTTTTGCCTGCAGCTCCATTGACCCTGAGATAGTCGCACTGTTTCACTTTACAGGAGGAGTTGGGGGCTTGGAGGGAGCAAGGATTCTGGAGCATGTGGAGCATTTATTTAGTTTTTTCTAATTTATTTGGGTGGGTTTGGGTCCAATTCACCATCTTTGCTTGGCCCAGTTGTTTAAACCACATGTAAAACGAAGGGCAGTTTATGGATGTTTCGCTTATCAAAACTTGTGATCCGGGTCCAGGGATTAAATCATTAATCCTGTTCCGGATTGTATGGCACTGGAAATATTTTACAACAGTTTTTAAACACACAGGTCACTTATCCACCTTGTTACGGAAGAACAAATATTACAGATTTTTATCAGTGGGCATTGTTCTTAACTTATCAGCCCTGACATGCTTTAACTGTGTTCCCAGCCTTGCTGTTTTGTAACTGATCTAGAGCTTGAGCATATTCAGGAGCTTGACTGCAGTCAGTGGCTTGGGTTATAGTGGGGTAAAGGCTCTAGTGACGTCTGCTACCTTCTCTCAGCTGAGCTGGGTGGACTGCTTTGTCTCTTGAGAAAGTATAAAGAAAGGTATTACTAATTTTTGAGTCTGTGAGGCGAGATGGTGACGTGACCTATGGCATTCAGTCAGCAAGCATTGGTTAAATGTCTGTATTTAGGGCCAAGCTCTGTCAGAAATATAAAAGGTAAGAAAACAGCGTTTTTGTTTTGGTTTTTGGTTTTTTTTTAAGGGCTGCCCTCACAGCATATGGAAGTTCCCAGGCTAGGGGTCGAATCAGAGCTGCAGCTGCCGGCCTAAACCACAGCCACAGCAACGGGGGATATGAGCTGTGTCTTTGACCTACACCACAGCTCATGGCAACACCAGATTCTTAACCCACTGAGTGAGGACAGGGATCAAACCTGCAACCTCATGGATACTAGTTGGGCTCCTTACGGCTGAGCCATAACGGGAACTCCCAGCGTTTGTTGTTAATGAGTCTGTCGCCTGGAAGAGGTAGAATAGATAGAAGAGTTAGATAGGTAGATAGATAAAAAGGTGGATAGATAGAAAGAGGTGAAAAGATAACAGTGTACGATTCCATGACAGTGGAAAACAATTCACGACACCTGTAAGAAGCACCTGCTATGTGTTCATTGCTGTGGTTAGTGCTGATGTAGGATAATGAATAAGAAATAATCAAGGTCTAGAAGAAGTTCACATTCCCAACAGAATGTGGCCTATTAAAGATGACTGTTATATGTGAAAATAGCTTTGAGGGGTGAAATATAAACGGGGACACACATTGTGGAATAACGGATGTTTGCTGAGCTGGGAAAAATCTTGGATGGGGTGGATGTTGGGGTTGGACTTTGATGACTGGGTAGGTGTTTGCTGGATAAAATTGATGGCAGATGGGAAGAGAAGAAGTGGATGTGGAAGATGTAGGAGAGGAGCTGGGGACAGAGCTTGAGTGATTAGAAAGGCCAGTGTGATGGCAAGAAATGGAACTTGAGTAATGGAAAGAGTGATGGACATTTAATAGGAAAAAAGGGAGTCAGAAAGTGAAGGACCATGGTGGGAGAAGCTAATTAATTTGGATTAGTAAATGATATTGGTGGAGTTCTCTGGTGGCTCAGTGGGTTAAGGATCTATCATTGTCACTGCTGTGGCTTTGGTTACTGCTGTGGCATGGATTTGATCCCTGGCCTGAGAACTTCCACATGCCATAGGTGTGGCCAAAAAAACTCCCACAGATATTGTTTTAACAAGTACTGCTTTACCTGTTATTGTCTATAGTGCTTTTCATCCCAGCCCACTTTTTTTTCCTTTTTTTTTTTGGCTGCTCCTATGGCATGTGGAAGTTCCAGGGGCCAGGAATGGAACCCACACTGCAGCAGTAACCAGAGCCACAGCAGTGACAATGCTGGATCCTTAACCAACTGAGCTACCAGGGAACTCCCAGCACACTTTCAAATCAGATAAAGGATAATAATAATCGTGGTCACAGTTCTTTGCAAAGTTATAAAGATGTCTTTGCTATAGGAGGCGGAGGAGAAAAATGTTTGAAGCTGTACTAAACCCGTAATTTGAGTCTTAATTACAGCTAATATTTCTTTCTTCAATAAGGGAAGAGTGAATTACATGAAAGATTGCTGGATTTTAATTTTTATTTATTGTTAATTGGAATTGATTTGTGTTCTCAAGGGAAAAATTTTCAGCTCTGGAATGTTTCATTTCTGAGATCTCTTTAGGCTAATGGTCTGACTTTATTGATCTTCACAGGGTAATATGTATTTCTGCCTGGGTTTCCTAGGCAACACCCAGCAGAACTGCTGCATTTTGGTGGTTTTGAGGGGCTCTTTTTCTCTCAATGTCTGTGCTCCTTGGAATTGCTACACAGTTTGGTTGTCAGTGGATCTTCCTGGAGTCTTTCTCAGGGAGTCACCCTTCCCTGGTGTTATTTTTCAACACAGATGTGCATAGCTTGTCAGTGCACCTAAAGGCTCTCTTAAGTTTCTGTATTTTGAAAATTAAAGAGGAGGGGGTTCCCATTGTGGCGCAGTGGTTAACGAATCGGACTAGGAACCATGAGATTGTGGGTTTGATCCCTGGCCTTGCTCAGTGGGTTAAAGATCCAGTGTTGCCGTGATCTGTGGTGTAGGTCGCAGACACGGCTCAGATCCTGAGTTACTGTGGCTCTGGTATAGGCCGGTGGCTATGGCTCTGATTAGACCCCTAGCCTGGGAACCTCCATATGCCTAGGGAGCGGCCCAAGAAATGTTAAAAAGACAAAAAAATAAAAAAAATTTAAAAAAGTAAAAATTAAAGAGGAGTTCCCTGTTGTGCTCAGCTGGTTAAGAACCCTACATAGTGTCTGTGAGGATGCGGCTTCGATCCCTGGCCTCACTCAGTAGGTTAAGGATCCAGCATCACCACAAGCTTTGGCGTAGGTTGCAGATGCAGCTTGGATCCGGCGTTGCTGTGTCTGTGGTGTGGGCCTGCAGCTGCAGCTTTGATTCAACCCCTTGCCTGGGAACTTCCATATGCCGCAGGTGTTGACTGTGAAGTGATAAATAAATAGATAAATAAAATTGAAGTAGCAGAAATAGAAAAGACGTTGACTGTGAAAGTGGCAACAAATGAAGATGCATCAGATTACATGGATATTTGTATTTGCCGATATCTCAGTTTTAATGGAGACTTCATTTTGAATTTTGTGTGAAGACCGGGTTTGTGCAAAAGCAGCACAGGATTTTATTTCATATCATGAGAACGTGTCATATTGGCATTACTGACACAGGTAAGCTGAAAGCCTCTGGAGAACTGGACTCTTTGTTCTTGATTCTAGTTAAATTTAAGCCCTTTTTGTAGGAAGAATTATCCTTGGTTGTTTGAGTCTAGTGTCAGAAACGTGCAGGTAACCTCTCTTATTGAATAAATATTGAGTCCTGTGGGTTAAAGCGTTGAGAGAA
Organism: Phacochoerus africanus; assembly: GCF_016906955.1. Taxonomy (NCBI): domain Eukaryota; kingdom Metazoa; phylum Chordata; class Mammalia; order Artiodactyla; family Suidae; genus Phacochoerus; species Phacochoerus africanus. The sequence continues at coordinate 73,336,518 of NC_062549.1, forward strand.
CGGAGTGGCTCTGCCTTTCTCTCCCTGACCTTCTTTTCTAGGGCTTGGGAAGGTAGTAGGTGCAAAATTGGGCTGAGCATCCGCGACCATCTTTTTTTGGAATAATATTCAGTAAGCATGTACATAGTATGATGCTTGTCAGAAAAGAATGGAGGTTTTTACTGGGAGGCTTGGGATCTCTGGATGTTATTAAATGACATGAGGATGCCAGGAGGAAGAGGGAATTGGAGGGGAGATGTCAAGGTCAGCAGATTGGTTGAGATTTTTATGTAATTCAACTGAACAATAAATTCTAGGGATTTTCACGTTTGGAAGTTGGTTTTGGCTTCCAATCGAATTTCAGTTCCTGGCATGTAGGGCGCCTTAAATATCAACAAGCGAGTGAAAGAGTAGGTGGGAAAGTTCAAGGCATGATACCAGGTGCTGGGGGTATAAATAGGACAGAGATATCCTTCTCCCCACTGGGGGCTTTGACCTTGCCCCCCTCTGTGTCTGGAATGTTCTCTCCCCGCCCCCCCATAGTCACATGGCTGCTCTTTGAGCACCTTTGGAGTCTCTATTCAGATGTCGCATAATCACTGAGGCTAAACCTGCTTGCTGTCCACGTCCTCCTCTAATTTGTTTTTCTCTATAGCATTTGACAGTAAATAATAATAAATATATGCAGCTTCTACACCTATGCTCTGTGTACATAAACATATACATTATTTTAGCTGGAATTTAAGGGATCTGGAAATTAAGTAGCTAGAGATGAATTCAGAAGGACAGGTTGAGGACAAAGAGCAGAGGCTCTTGACTGTGAGGTTGCCATCGAGATGCTTTTCCTTGGGCAGATGTATCACATTTATGGGGTTTATCACTCAGAGCAGTGGGGAGCACTGGTATGCACTTCACAGATATGAATTTTTCGTTCATTCACCAAATATTTACGGAGCACCTACTATGTATGTTTTAGGCAGCTTTAGGTCTTGGGGACCTACCAATGACAAAATGTAAAATTACTTCCCTTCTAGTGAAATGTAATCAGAAGAGGTGATTCCCTATAGGAAATAGTTTTAAAATCCAGGTGAGATGTTCCGGTGACGTCAACTGGTTTGATGGCCTTGACAAGAAAAAGACGGGCGTGTTAGGATGTGGGGAGAGATGCTTCAGAGCTTTGTTGGGAGGTCAGGAGAGAAACGGGGGCTGTGATTTGTCTAAGATGTGAACCTCAGTCACTGGCAGGACAGTGGAGCTCTTAAAGAAAAACTCTAGAAAGGCGCTCTGTGTTGGTGGCAAGCAGTGGTGTATCTGTTGCTGTGTTTTGGATTTGACAGTTGCTCTTCATTTAAGTGGAAACACCCAGGAAGAAGCTGGAAATGCAGATCTGTAACTCAGAAGGGAGGTCACAGCCCAGGATTCATTACAGCAGTTGATATTATTTACTTATGTATCCATTTAAATCTGGCTCTAGGTAATCGAGTTAATGTAAGAATACATGGGATCTTTATCCAGTGTCATGGGAACCATCTGCAATTTTAATTTGGTGTCCTGTTACTGCCACTTATTGGTAGCACAGGAAAATGTAATATTCCTGAGGAAGCCTAATCACTTCACCACAGGGAAATTATATCCCTGATCCTAGGGAGTGGCTATTTTACACCCTTAGTTTACATATTCTGATTGTAGCTACAATAATAGCATATGTTGTCCTTATCCACATTAATAATTAATCCACTTTTGAAACTTACTCTACTACTCACCTTAGTAATAAACAAATAAAATTGACTGCTTATTATTAAGAAATATTAATGTGAATGTAAGAGCTTTAGGATTAGATTTCTACTTCAAAAATCACCTTAGCTGGTGATAAGTTTTATGCGCGTTGATAATTGGCTTCCATTCTTTGTGTTTTTATTTTTCAAGGTGTTAAAAAATGATAAAATAGAAAATGCCTCAGGATATTTCTCTGAAAATCTCTATATCAGAGCAAAAAGCTCAATCCATTTCTGTCTCCTCTTCGATATAACTTACTTTCAACAGCTATTACATTTTGTCTACCGAAGCCCACATTTGGATTGTAATGAAAATTTTCTTTTATTTATGACATTATTTAGGCTATGCATACATAGAAAATATTTGATGTAAGTGAGGAAAGGCACTCTCAGCAGCCCACTTTCCTTTCCTAGGAGTGCCTTGGTTTCAGGCGAGCCATGGAAGACACAACTAAGAAATAGTAGGATGGAGTTCCTGTCATGGCACAGTGGAAACGAATCCAACTAGGAACCATGAGGTCACGGGTTCTATCCCTGGCCTTGCTCAGTGGGTTAAGGATCTGGTGTTGCTGTGAGTTATGGTGTAGGTCACAGACTCGGCTTGGATCTGGCGTTGCTGTGGCTGTGGTGTAGGCCGGCAGCTGTAGCTCCAATTTGACCCCTAGCCTGGGAACCTTCATATGCCGTGGGTGTGACCCTAAAAAAAAGACAAAAGACAAAAGACAAAAAAACCCCCAAAAAACCCTCTCCCAAAACGGAGCGTTTTCCTACCACATTTCAAGAAGTCCCAAAGGGCAGGTCCAGGGCTCCAGGGTTGGTCCAGCTGCTCAACCATGTTTCCAAAGGCCAGTTTCCTAAGCCATTTCGGCATTTTGACTTTTTTTTTCTCTGTGATTTTTTTTCATGATTGCAAAACACCTCGAAACA